>NC_056739.1:1931363352-1932090852 GCF_019279795.1 Protopterus annectens | reverse complement strand
ACTTTGACTTATTCATTAAAGGGTCAAATTTATACCCAGTTGTAGATGCCAAATTTACAGCATTTTGAGTGACCTCAAGATGCTTTTGAGGAAGAAAATTTTTGAAATCATGTTTGAGGGTAAGGGACCACTACACATATTCGGTTATATTAAAAAGAAAAGCATCATTAACCCCCCCTTTAAACCCCCAACTCAAGAATTTTAAGAACCAAGTGGAAGCTGAAATAAGGGAATGTTTAAACAACAAAAGAGTACAGTTTAACTTAAACAAAGAGGAAAATGTATTGTTGAAAGAACTTAGGGACAACAAGTATGTTAGAATTATGCAACCTGACAAAGGGGGACGGGTAGTGTATTCTGGTAAGATGTTGGATATCTTGAACAGCAGTAATAGATACATATGGGTTTTATGGAATAAAATAAATTTAGCTTATAGAAAAATAGATTTCATTTTAAAGGAAATGTTGGATGAGAATCTGATAAACCAGAATACCTATGGATATTTCTTTATGGGCAGACCAGAAATACCCTCTATCTTTGGGATCCCTAAAGTTCACAAGGATCCTAATGACCCCACCCCTTAGGTCAATTGTGGCTGCTATGGGTTCTTAAACCTACCCTTTGGCCAAATTTTTAGATCTTAATTTGAAAAACATTTGGAACAACATGGGGGGATACTCAAGGATTCTTGGGACTTTTTGAGGAGTGTAACAGATGACTTATATGATGATTCCCTTATATTTGTAACCTTGGCCATACAAGATTTGTTCAACATTATACCTCACCAAATAGAAATGGAGTAGTTTGAGGATGCTTTGAATCAACACGGAGACTTACACAACACTTTGGTTTGTACTGACTTGATGGATTTGGTATTAAAGCACAATTTCCTCTTTTTTGAGGGTGAGTTTTACTAGCGGACACAGGGAGTGGCCATGGGGGCATGTTGTGCCCTCACCTATGCCAACATTGTTTTGTAAGTGTGGGAGGAAAAAATTGTATTTTCCTCAGAGTATGCCAGACTTTGGAAATATTACAGGCACTACCTGGATGACATTTGTATTTTCGAGATGGGAACAGAGGGTAAATTGAATTAATTTATTTCTTATCTCAATCAGACCACAGAATTTTTGAAATTTACTCATTGCATTTCCTACAAGGAAATGCATTATTTGGATGTGACCATACAAAAGGTTGAAGGGGGGAGGAAATTTAAATCCACTATACACGGTAAAGACACTTTCTCTAACTCCTACCTTTACTTCTCTAATTCACACCCTTATAGAAAAAAAGGAGTATCGAGAAGGGCCAGTTTATACATTGTTCCAGGATGACCTCTGACAATTTGGATTTTGAGTTAGAATGTTACAAACTAAGAGAAATGTTCTTAGCAAGAAAATACCCACCTGATTTAATAGATGATGTGATGAAAGAAGTACAACATGGTAGGTCCAACAAATTCGGACCAATTTCAGGGAAGGCTAGTGAGGACATCTTAAATACTAACCACACACAGGCCATTACAAAAGACCTTATGGGTCAAAGGGGGAATTTTGTTATGAATTATAGCTCTGATGCAAGTAGCATTAAGGACATAATTTTTAGAAACTAGCAGAAATTTGAGTGTATTCTGATTTAGAAGTTATTTTCAAAACACCACTTCAGTTCACCTACAGGAAAGGTAGGAATTTAAAAGACATACTGGAGAACAAGCAAGTTCAGGTCAGTATGAAAAGAATTGGTACATTCAAATGTGGGACTTGTTCCTAGTGCCCCTATATTACTAACCAGGTTTCTGTTAACATTTTAAGTAGAAACAGAACTATTGAAGCTACCACATTCTCTAACTGTGACACTGTGGGAGTAATTTACCTCGCTACCTGCAAAGTTTGCGGGGCCTTTTACGTAGGTAAAACCATTCACAAGCTCAAAAGGAGAATATACGAGCACCTCAATGAAATTCGGAAGCAGGACATTAAGAATGCCCTTTACAAACATTCTCTTATTTGTCAGAATGCTAGTTGGAGTTTTTTTGTCCTGGAGAAAGTAGACCAGGACCCTAGGGGGGAGCATGGGAAAACTAGATTGAGGTTAGGGAACTTTACTGGCAGTTGGTTTTGGAGGCTAATAGAACCCCTGGGTTGAATGAACATATTTCCATTGTACAAGTTCTCAGGATGAGAGCTGCTAAGTTGTAAAAAACTTTTAAGCATTTATATATATATTTTTTTTGGTAGATGGCAATTTTAGTCACACTAGCTTGTCTTGTCATTTTCTCAGCTACCCAGTATTTTTCAGCTGCCTAGTGTTTTTTAATATATCTCTTTTTTAATATATCTGTTTTTTAACATATTTGTTTTTTATACGTGTTTTTATAAATGTTCTACTTATGTTTTTATAAAAAACCTTGCACATGATTATTGTTATTTACATTTGTTTGAAGGTTTTAAACACATTTTCTTATTTTATTTTATTTTGTTTCTTTAATACTCAATTGGTTAATAAAGACTACTTAGGGAGGGGTTGGTATATTTAAAAGGAGGGCTTGACAGTGAAAAACATATCATCTGATGAAGTCTTTGTGATGAAAATGCTTAACTTTTGGAGTGCATTTACATTTTTGGTTAATAAAAAACTGTCTGCCTGATCCACAGTCTCGATTATTTGGACCTCTGCCTTTTGTCCCCTGTTTTTTTGTTCTGGTTTTTGGTACTGGTAGGTACTTGCCTCCTTATTGTCATTCACTTGTTTTTAAATGAATTTCTTGAAGGAAGACAATTTGTGCTTTGTTCACTTTTAAATATTTCAGTAGTATTTTTCTTTTGCTAGGATTGTTTAAGCCATTGGTATTTAAAGATAATAAAGTTAAATCCATCTTAGGTTATTTAGACAATGTATTTTTTTCTTATTGTGACTATTAAACATTTTTCTCTGATAACTATAAAGTATATGTTTGAGCTTTTAAAGGAAATTATCAGTTTTATACTTTGAGTGTTTGCCAATAAAGTATGTTTTTGTCAGGCATACTAAAAATGTTTTTGTGAAATAACAAATTTAAATTAATAAATGTTAACAAAACTAAGATCTGCACTAGCGATGGAATGAAAATCATTCCTAATCTGATGGATAAACCTAAGTCCATCAGATTATCACTCATACCTTGACAATCCAGAACATCTGAGCTCCATAAATTGAATTATCATATGGAGAAAACTTGTAATAGGAATAAGCAATATTTATATTATTTTGAACAGATATAGTATTATTATAGATTAGACAGAATTCTAATACAATATAAATGTCTTATTATATAAGGAATTAATATTTACATGAAAGATAGATGACAAGCAATTCAATCATAGTAAAGTAGGATGTATCATATATAAAACCTCAGTAAAAGATTATAGCACATAGTTATTTAACATATTCACCCATATTGATGAAGTCTTTCAAAACTTATTACTTAATATAAATAGATAGTAATAATATTTATACCTAATGCTTATAATACAATGTATTTTACTGGATATAACAGAAGTTATATTTCATTGTTTGCCAGCATTTAAGTAATCACTTTGTTTTTGCTAACTTACTTAAAGCATCAAGTTTGTTTTATGTGAACATTGATGAAAGTTAGTGCATTTTAATTATCAGTGCATCCCTCTTCCCCCCATTTCCTACACATAAGGATTTTCATATCGGTCATTTCTTATTATGCAATGAGTGAAATCATAGGTTAAAAGCAACAAATTCACTTATTGTGATTAATGCTTACAATTTCCCTTTCTATATTCATAAATTGCTATTTTATGGTGTATACTAAAAGTTTTTAGATTTAAATGGCAGCATTCTATTTTGTATAATCAGCAAAGGTTAAACTGAGTGATTATTGTCAATGTAATACTATTTGTTCAGAATGTGATTGTTACATTTTGTGATATTCCTAGTTCAGGCTTCTATTGTTTCCCTTGAACAACTTTCTCAATTTGATGTCATGTATAAAACATTAGTTACCTTGGTAACAACTAAAGTATTATGTATGGTCAAGATGGGTTACAAAACCACAATTCAAGTTAAAGCAATTATATATGACATGTTATGCACATTTACTTATATCAGAAAATCATCATGCTTCCCCTTGATGTTCAATATAGTGTGTCATTAACAACAAGTTAAAACAGTAGTGTTATTATACACAAGTCCATGTTATTAAACTGAGTGTCTATTGTCAATTTAATACTATTTGTTCAGAATATGATTGTTACAATCTGTGACATTTCAAGTTCAGGCTTCTATTGTTACTCTTAAACAACTTTGTCAGTTTGATGTCATGTATAAAACATTAGTTACCTTGGTAATCACTTAAGTATTATACATGGTCAAGATGAGTTACAAAAACTACAATTCAAGTTAAAGCAATTACATGACTTGTTATGCATATTTACTTATATAAGAAAATCATCAGGTGTCCCCTTGATGTTCAATGTAGTGTATGTAATTTATGACAAGTTAAGACAAGTAGTGTTATCATACACAAGCTCATGTTATTAAATCTTATCTTTAATACCTAAATTTGATAGACTGCTTCACCTTATATGATGATTATATTTTTTCTAGATTCACTAAAATCATACATTACATAATTATTGTGTTTTTTTTTTTTTTTGGCTGTTGCTTAGTTATTTAAGAGACCACAAGCTGTAATGCTTATTCTTATTATTAGCTCATTCCAAGCATGTTTATATAGTCCTTAGACTTTAAATTATGAGACTCTTCTAGTTTCTTATTTGTTATATGTATATTTCCATTCTTACATACACACATATCAGTACTTCAAGCATGGGAAACAATGTGTATCCAGTTTTGCCAGAATACCATTCATTAGTTCATGTGGTGTGTTTCCAGGCAGTTCTTAAAATATCCAAACCAATATTTGTCCTGTTGCATTTTACCAACCTGTTCCATGCAGTGGCCACTCTGCCAATGAACCACTCAACACACCTTCCATTCCCACAGATATTTCCATGAAGAAAATCTGATGACTCCCTAGCACTTCCTGGCAACCCCAAACACCCCTAGAATCAACTACCCCCATATGCATGCCCAACAGGTCTGAGCAAGCTCACCTCCCAGACCACTGCAAATGGTACTGTACAAGGCCAAGTGCTCTTAGTCTTTCACAATAACTCAGAATTCCACTGTTATGTAAGTCCTTAATGTGTTTGGACTAAAATACATTTAAAATATAAAATTGCACTTATATTTTTATTTATTTATTTATTTTTTATCAAGAATCAGTGTAATGAGCTAAACAAAGTGTTGGGAGACCATCAATATGTGTACATGTGGTTTAAAACAGCCCCTTTATTATATATTTTTTTAAACCAAAAACTTAATTGCCGAGAGTCATCTCAGAGGCTCCTCCTAGCCATTAAGCATTATCTGCACTCTGTCTCCATTACCATAGCAACCTGGGAGCATCTGTTTCTGTTACTGTGTCTGTGTACTGCATATCAGAGGCTTGTGATGCACCTGAAGCAAGGCTTCTCTTCAATGCAACTTCAAGCCTAAATGTCTTCCCTTTCAGTGAGGCAGCAGCCAAGAAAAGAAAGGAGAGCAAACAGAAAAAAAAACTCCCAACAAGCTGACACAACAAGCGATAACACATTCTTCCAGCCTTCCCACCTCCCACTCAGCAGATGTATAAAAAAACTATTCTCTGCCAAAATATCCCATTTCACAGTTTTATCCACCCCCTTCCCCTGGATCCAGGCTAAAATACCAAATGTCTCTTCCTAATACACATGCATCAGTAAACCTTGATTACAAGCCACAACCCACAACTTTCCAAGAGACGAAAGCAGCCACATACAACAGCTGCCAGACACAGCTGCATCTACACACACCATGTCATGCTTAATCAAACAACTCTCGAATCTATGATACCTGCCATAATTGATATTAACTATGTTTAGACAGAATAATAATGACATTTGTGCTAGCTGCCAGACATGGCTACATCCACGCACACCATATCAGGCTTGATCAAACAGTACTCGAAGCTGATATACCTGCCATAATTGATATTAACTATATTTAGACATTATAATGATGACATTTGTACTAAGAGCTTGCTACTATTAATTAATCAGGATATACATGACATTTTTAAATCATACTTTAACTGAAGAAGGCATTAGTCTCCATGACAGCATTTTTTTCAAAACACTTTACTGTTACTGCTATCATATATGATGTTAATTTGTTACATTTGAGTCTGAACTCTAATGAATGGTACCTTGTTGAATTAGTTAATTAATTATTTAAATTATTATAAATAAAATCAATGAAAAATGAGCAAGATATGTATTCATTGAGTTCAAGTAGGGAAATAGAAACTTCTATGTTTGTATTATATGTTGCTTTGTTTGGCTTATATATAATGTAAATAGCAGCCTATCTTGACCTACCTTTGTTTGTGAAGAATTATTAGACTCTTTGAACATTCTGAATACATCATTACTGTTTCCCAGTTGTTTAAGAAACCCTCCCTTTTTTAAAAATAAAAAAGATGACAAATGATGTACCATATCAGTTGATACTTTGAGAGATGTATTTGTAAGAGTTATTTTTTTGGGACAGCTATCTTGGAATCAGGTTTTTGTTTATTCTTTCTAGCATTAATCCAATGATTTGTTTCTTTTATTCTTTTAAAAGTAGGGGCCATCCATTCCATTTCTTCTGAGATAGGCACTATGTTGTTGTTTTTGATGAATATAGTAGCTTAGTCTAAGTCATTAAAGGTTCTCATCTTATTGGCAAAAAGTATTTTTATCTTGGCTGGAAAGGCCAGCTGTGCTTTAATGTTGTTTTGTTTCAACAATTTATTATTGGACATACTTTTTTTTCCTTTGTTCTAGTATTCTGGAAGAATAATCATTGTCAAACCTTGCCATGCTTTGATTGCATTTTAAGGGTGATTTTCTCCAAGCAGATTTTAATATTAGTGCCTTGTCCAGAAATGCAAGAAATTTTATAACTATGGATCTAGGTGGGGTATTTGTTGAGTTAGAAGCAGGTTTCCTCAGTGCTCAATGCACACGTTCAATTCCAAATGAACATCCTTCTATCAAGTCTAAAAATTCAGGAATCCAGGTTGTTAAGAATGAAATAATGTCTTCTCCTTCAGTGTTTTCAGGCAGACCAAAGATCCTTATGTTGTTTCTCCTTTCCTTGTTTTCTAAGTCATCTATTTTGTTAAGCAGCCATGTATTCTGTTTAAGCAGAAATTCTTTTTTGGAATTCTTCCTCTTTGAGTCTCCCTTCAATGTCATTTAGAGAAGTCTCTGTATTTGTTATTTTTGCATGGTGTTGCTGTAATAGTTCCTTAAGAGTATCAGTCTGTTTTTGAGAATTTAATTTGAGGTTTTCTAAGTCATTTTTAAAACCATCCATCTTCAAAGATAGTTCCTGTAAGGTAGATGTCATCAATTGCAGTTCTTTTTTCAAAGCAGCATCTGGACGAGAATTCCTTTAGTTGTTCATATTCATTGACTCAATATATCTCCAAGTTACTTGACAGAAAAATTTTTGCATATCTCCACCAAATTGATATTTATGTAGTTTTGTAGTTTAACTATAGATTTCTGATGTTTTAAACTTGGAAAGAATAACATTTTCCTATATTATTATACTAGTTTATGGAGCTCTCAAAATTCACTGCTCTCAGTAGGCCATCTAGGCTCTGCCCCCTTGGCTGCAATTTTTAGGTATTCTGAGGGAAGGTTGTCAGCTGCGAGTTTTGTTGGCTTAAGTTTTGTTAGGAGTTTTTTTATATAAGAGGTGGGTACAGAGGAAAATGCAAAAGAGGGCAGTAGAGAATTAGGATTGGGGTCGGAGGAGTGGATGAAGGTTATTGTTGTTTGGCTAGGGATAGAATGGTTTTAGTGAAATGTTTATTGAAGGAGCCAGCAGTACTAGTGGAGGAGAAGGAGATGGCAGGTGGGGGGTGTCCGCTTTAACTAGGTGGAGTATAGAGTTTCTTGTGGATAAAAATTGCTTGGGGTTGTGGTGGGAGGAGTTTAGGGTGGTCTGATAGTAAAGGGCTTTATCTGTTTTTATTTGTTGCTTGACCTTATTGTGCAATACAAGGAATTATTGCCTAGTGGAGGAGGGTTTTGTTTGGTGCCAGTGATCCCAGGCTTTATCTCTGATTTTCATTAGTCCCCGGGTAGTTTTTTGGAGCCAGGGGGAGTTTTTAGGTTTGACTCTGGCATATCTTAGGGGAGCGTGGGTGTTTAAGATGTTGAGGAAGGTGCTATTGAAGAAGACGGCTTCATCTAGATTGAAGTATTTTAGTGCTGTCCAGTTACCATTTTGGAGAGAGAAGTTGAAGGAGTAGGGGTTGAATTTTGCTTTGTTATGGATCTGTCTATAGATTATTTGATTTGCACTGTTAACTTGATGTTTTAGAAGGAATGTGGGGGAGTGGTCATTGAGGCTGTCAGGTAGACAGCCAGTTATGTAGGAATGAGGATCTTTGTTAACTAGTATCCAATCAAGGATGGTATGTTTGTTTGGGTTTATATTAATATGTGTGGCTGACTGTATTAGTTGTGAGAAACCATGTAGGTTTAGGTATATGATTGGGTGGTCTTTAGTACAAGATAGCCAGTAGATATTGAAGTTACTGAGGATGATGGTTTTGTGGGGTAGAGAAAGATTGGCCCAGTTCAGGAGGTTTTCTGGAGGTGGTATATTTTGGCCTGGAGAAGTAGCAGCCAATGATGTTGATAGTTTTATTTGGGTTTAGTCTGAGATTGGCATATAAGATTTCTTCATTTCCTATCAGGAGAGCTGATTTATTGAGAGTTTGGATGTTGAGGTGGCATTTAAACATAATTGCTATATTGCCCCCTTTCTTGGATAGTCTGTCTGCATGGAAGATGCTGTAGCCGGGGGGGGGGTATTTCCCCACTTTTGATGTGAGGCTTCAATGAGGTTTCTGTTAGGATGAGAATATCAGGGGAGTATAGTTTTATGGTGGCATGTAGGTCTTGGATTTTGTTGCATATGCTTCTAATGTTTAGACATAAGATGAGGAGGTCAGATGTTTTTTGCTGGCAGTGGTTAGGGAGTGGGGTGAGGTATTTTGAGAGGAATAGGAGGTGGGGTTTAAGGTTGTGGGACCAGGCTTTGGGTGGATGTCTCCACTGAGGGTTATTTTAGAGAGAGAGAGAGAGAGAAGCAAATATTAATTTAGCATAGACTGTATGGAACCTGTCATATTTTATGGATATTTTTTGTTTAAATGTTTTAGATATTGATTGTTTAAATGTTGTGTCATAGATGATCACTTAAAATTTGCTCTCCATGTTCAACAAAATATAAAAAAACACCAGAAACTTGGAACACTGCACAGAAACAGACAATCTCTAAATTCATTGCCCCAAACAACCCACGGAATAACTTTCCTTCTACCCTCCCTGCTTTTCGGAGCACATATACTTATCAACCTACATCACTCCACTAGGTCCAAAATGGAACAGTGCTACAATAATGTGGACAATTTTTGCCACCAGCTCTAAAGCCAGATCACACCACTGCCTGTCCCTACAAAAACTAAACTGGCTAAAATTCCCCAGTCACCTGTTATTTGTCCAAATGATAACACTCCACAACATGGTCTACATACCCCTGGCTTGTCCAGTTCAGAACAACATCATCAAACTGTACTACCAAACAGAAACCTGAGATCAAAAGATAAGAAACTTCTCACTATCTCCAAACCCTCCAAAACAACTGGACAAAGCCTGTACTCACACTATGTAGCCAAAGATTGGAACTCACTCCCACTACTAATATGAAGTGCTTCTTATCTAGTAGCATTCAAAACATCCCTTAGACAACACATGAACAACTCTTTGCAGTGCCCATGCACTGACCCAGGTTAATCTCCCTCTCCAGTTTTGACTATTTCACTCACTCACGCACTCTCTTTCCATCCCTCTTTCATACTATCCCTGGATCAGTCTAATCTCTCCTCCACTCTGCTACTACCTTACCTCCCTCATACCATCCCCTCACTTCTGCTAGTCTCCCTAACTACTGCTTACTATCTGCATTCCACCTAACTCACCATCTCACCTCTCCCCACATAACAAATGTAATTAGCTGATATCCCAATACTATGTATGCATGCAATCTAACTTGAAAAATAGTCAATGTTTACATTATATTATGCAAAAATGCTTACTCATCTACATCATCACAATGAATCTACTATTTGTATTTCTATTTCACTATTATTGTACTTTTAAAATTGTACCTACTGCCTATCACTGCTAATAATGTTTGTACAGTAGAGTCTGTAACTGGAGCTTTTCTCTCCAGGACTTTCTTTTTTTTTCTCAAAAACGTTTCATTTTTCAAATACAGTTGAATAAATTCCATAGTATTTGTATATAATATCTTAAATAACTATGTACACTATTTACATCAGCCTGACACTATAACACAGCTCAATACGTAGTTACTTTACAGGTATAATAATCTAGTTATCAGATTGTATCTGTTCAGTTATTGTAAGGTGTCAATCAATGATAAGACTTTTTTTCCATGGATTGTTAATAAATGCCTTAGGATGAATCCTCAGTTCATTAATTTTAATTTCCAACAATGTTGTGGTCTTCAGTAGGCTGTTGAAGTCTTCCAAAGTTGGTATTGTATTTGTATTCCATCTTCTTGTTATACACTTCCTTGAGATTGCAAATATTATCCAAACTAAATACATGTTTGTCTCACTCAAATGAGGACCTTCATACACATTTAATAATACTAGAGCTTTAGATTCATTAAATAAAGCTTGTAAAATGTTTTTAATACCATACCATTCCAAAATGGCCTAATTTTAACACAGTCGAAAAAATGTGATTCCAATCTGCATTGTGTATTTGCTCACACCTCCAACATATTCCCTTTGTGGAAGAATTAATTTTAGTAATTCTATCTGGAGTTAAGAATGCTCTGTGCAAGCATTTCCAATTAAAAACTTTCCAGTATTGTGTAAAGGATGTATGTTTTATTGATAATAAAATATTTGATTTAATGTCTTCAGTTAGCTGTAATGAGTATCCTTTTGTTATATAATTCCAATATGAGGATTTGGATGTTGTTTTATAATTTATCAATATCTTGTAAAATTTTGAAATACTATTTACCATGTCATAATCATTAAATATGATTTCATATAGGTATTTCATAAGTTTAGGTATTTCTTTAAATAAAGATTACTAATTATTCTGCATAAATCTTGCGAATACGTCAGAATGCTTTGCATAGTTAGTCAGTCTTGTTGTGGAATTTAGTATGTTGTTTCTATTCTTTGCATATCCAGAACTTTTAGTTCTTTGATACATTGAAACCAACAAACAAATCCTTTCTATTCCCAAGAATTATTTCTCTGTATAATTTATGTGGATAGCTCTTCGTAACTATGAATGGTGTTAAGAGATCAAACAAGATATTTAAAATCTATATTTGCATTAATAATTTTCCTAAATGAGTCAATGTAATAATTAATCATATGGGTTTTAGTGGGCTTAGTTCTATTATATTGCATACTAATACATAATATGTGACATGGCAAATTGTTTTCATCTGCTATTTGAAATATTTTTGTAAATCAAATTAATTTATTGATATTACAGTTAGTAATTCTTTCCAGTTTGCAGAATAATTTAAACTTATACAGTCTGAGATTGTTTTAGATATTGATGCTTTTATATATGTTTCCACATCAGTAAAGTTTAATCCTCCCTTTTTCCATGGTCTGATATGATGTATTAAAGCTATTCTATTTCTTTTGGGAAACCATAAAAATTTTATTAGGCATGAGTTTATTTCTTTGAGCATATTCCTTTCTGGCAACAGTTGTATTGCCAAAGCTATATATAGAATCTTGGGTAGTAAAACTATTTTTATTAACTGTAGTTTGTCTTCAAATGTTAATATTATTTGGTTCCACTTTTCTACAGAGGTTTCAATTGTACTGATGATATTATTATAGTTTTTTGAGACTAATTCATTATCCTTGCATAACTCAATTCCTAGATATTTTAAGGTAGATTATTGTTTCCATATAATGTGATTCCCCTTTGTCTGCAAATCTTTTTTTATTTAAAAATACAAATTTTGATTTTGATTTATTGAAATGAAGTCCTGAAGTCCTGTAAAATATGCCAATTAAAATATCTAATTATTCCAATGTCCCGTTTGCATTGGATAATGTTAATAATATGTCATCAGCAAAGAGCATTACTTTAGAATTGTTTTGTTTATAAACATCTACTCCTTTGATTTTTGTATTGTTACATATTGAATCTGCCAATATTACAATAGCCAAAGCAAATAGAGTCGGTGACATGGGACATCCTTGTTTAGTACCCTATGTTTTATATATATATATATATATATATCCAGAGGTGGAAGGACCTAGCTTAACATACACTAAATAATTTGTGTATATATATATATATATATATATATATATATATATATATATATATATATATATATATATATATTCTTTAGTAGATGAACAAAGGAAGGAGGAAATTCAAATAACACCAGAATTTTGAATAAATGGTCCCACTTTAGGGAATCAGAGGCTTTCTCTATATCTAAGCCAATTATGAGTGCTTCCTTATTTTCTTTATTAATATAATCTATAAGAGAAATTATCCTTTTAATATTGTCATGTGTGTGTGTGTGTGTGTGTGTGTGTGTGTGTGTGTGTGTGTGTGTGTGTGTGTCTATGATATATAAATCCAGTTTGATCATTATTTATTGTTTTGGATAGTGGTATTTTCATTCTCTTAGTTAATATTGTCATAAATATCTTATAGCCATTATTTAATAATGATATAGGACTATATGAGGTACAGAGGTTTGGGGATTTGTTTTCCTTTGGGATTGGTGTGATTAAGGAATATCTTCAAGAGGGTGGTATTCAAGTTTTTGACTGAATTTCTAATAGAGTTTTATGGAAGAGGGATAGTATCTTTGAAGGAAAATGTTTATATATTTCCATAATTATGCCATCTATACCTGGAGCTTTATTATTTTTACCCTCTTTTATTGTATGTAATTTCTTTGTAGGATATGGGTGCTTGCAGATCTAGTTTTAATTTTTCTGGTATTGTTTTATATTAGAACATTTTCCATCTAGATTTAATTGCTCAATATGTATAGTGATTTCTATAGACATCAAAAATGTCACCTATATCTTAGACATTTTCCCTTTCTTTTCATGGAAGATACTTTTAATGTTATTAGCTTTTGATTGTATTTTGTTTCTTGTGGATAAATTATGTAGATATTTGGGAGAAGTGGCCAAGGTATTAATTTTTAGTTTTTTTCTAAAGCTAAACTAGTTTTATGTGTTAGAATTTTGTTGTATTTATTGTTTAATACTTCTACTTTCTTTTTCATCTCTAAATGATTTTGATTTTTTTCAGCTTTTACTGACAAAAGTTTGGATTGTAGATCTAATAATTCAGAATCCCATTCTCTGATTTTTATACAAGTTAGGGTTTTACCATATATGTAAGCTTTTAATGAGTCCCATATCATTATTTTATTTATCTCTGTATTGTGATTAATATCTAAGAAGAACTATAATTCAGATAATAACCAGGGTTTGAACTCTATAATTTTAGTTATATATGCTGGAATTCTGTTGTTAAAGATTAATGGTTTTCACCCATTTTGAAGTTTTAGTATCAATGAATTGTGGTCTGAAAAGGAGCAGGAAGTGATTGAGAAATTAATGATTTTAGAGTGTAAGTCATAGGCAGAAAATATTTTATCTATTCTAGTTTGGGTACCAAATCTGTGATCTTGATGGGAAAACAACCAACATTTATCTACTTTAAATTTGAAAGTATCTACAAGATGGAATGATTCTACCCACTTATTTAAAGCTTTTGATACAACAGATGTACACAGTGGTCTTTAATTTGTAGTTTCAGAAATATCAAATATACAGTTAAAATCTCCTCCTAATAAAAAGTTGCCTTTATAATTATTGGAAATGAAATCCCAGTGTTTCTTAACAGTTCCTGATCCAATGCCTGGGAACCAGTAAAGATTGGCTAGGGTCCATATTCTGTTATTATATTTAACTATTACTAATGCCATAATGCCTTCTTTATCTTCATACTTACAAATTATTTCTGGGTTAATCACATTTGTTTTCCATAAAATTGTTACCCCTTTTGTCTTTGTCTTATAAGTGGATTGCGCCAATATCATATATTCCTTAGGACTCCATTTGTAACTGTCATTTGTTTTGAAATGAGTGTGTTGAAGGAAGACACTTTGTGCTTTGCTCAGTTTTAAATATTTCAGTAGATTTGATCTCTTGCTAAGATTGTTTAAGCCACTGGTATTTAAAGATAATAAAGTGAAATCCATCTTAGGTTATTTAGACTATGTATTTTTTGTTTTATTGTACTATTAAACATTTTCCTTAGATAACTATAAAGTATATGTTTGAGCTTTTAAAGGAAATTATCAGTTTTATATTTTGAGTGTTTACCAATAAAGTAATGCTTTGGTCAGGCATACTAAAAATGTGTTTGTGAAATAACAAATTTAAATTAATAAATGTTAACAAAGATCCGCACTAGCCATGGAATGAAAATCATTCCTAATCTGATGGATAAACCTAAGTCCATCAGATTATTACTCATACCTTGACAATTCAAAACATCTGAGTGCCATAAATTGAATTATCATATGGAGAATATTTGTAATAGGAATAAGCAATATTTGTATTATTTTGAACAGATATAGTACTTTTGTAGATTAGACAGAATTTTAATACAATATAAATGTCTACTTATTGTATAAGCAATTAATATTTACATGAAAGATAGATGACAAGCAATTCAATCATAGTAAAGTAGGATGTATCATAAATACAACCTCAGTAAAAGATTATAGCACAAAGTTATTCAACATATTCACCCTTATTGATGAAGTCTTTCAAAACGTATTACTTAATATAAATAGATGGTAATAATATTTATACCTAATGTTTTAGTACAATGTATTTTACTGAATATATAAGAAATTAAATTTCATTGTTTACCAGCATTTAAGTAATCACTTTGTTTGTTGCTAACTTACTTAAAGCATCAAGTTTGTTTTATGTAAACAGCGATGAAAGTTAGTGCATTTTAATTATCAATGCATCCCTCTTCCCACATTTCCTACGCATAAAGATTTTCATATCTTTCATTTCTTATTATAAAATGAGTGAAATTATAGGTTAAAAACAACAAATTCACTTATTGTGATTAATGATTACAGGTTCACTTTCTATATTCATAAATTCCCATTTTTTGGCATATTCTGAAAGTTTTTAGATTTAAATGTCAACATTCTATTTTGTATAATCAGCAAAGGTTAAAATTAGTGATTATTGTCAATTTAATACTATTTGTTCAGAATGTGATTGTTATATTCTGTGACATTCCTAGTTCAGGCTTCTATAGTTTCCCTTGAACAACTTTGTCAGTTAAATGTCATGTATAAAACATTAGTTGCATTGGTAACCGCTTAAGCATTATGTATGGTCAAGATGTGTTACAAAACCACAATTCAAGTTAATGCAATTATATGACTTGTTATGCACACTTACCTATATGAGAAAATCATCATGCTTCCCCTTGATGTTCAATATGGTGTATGTCATTTATGACAAGTTAAAACAGTAGTGTTATTATACTCAAGCCCATGTTATTAAACTGTCTATTGTCAATTTATGACTATTTGTTCAGAATATGATTGCTACATTCTGTTACATTTCAAGTTCAGGCTTCTCTTGTTTTTCCTGTCAACTTTGTCAGTTTGATGTCATGTATAAAACATTAGTTACTTGGTAACCACTTAAGTATTATATATGGTCAAGATGGGTTACAAAACCTACAATTCAAGTTAAAGCAATTACATGACATGTTATGCATATCTACTTATATAAGAAAATCATCATGCTTCCCCCTGATGTCCAACGCAGTGCAAGTGACCCACGACAAGCCAAGACAGCAATGTCACTACACACAAGCCTGTGCCATCAAATCCCGTCCCCAATACCCAAACTCAGCAGACTGCTCCATCTCACACGATGACCATATACTCTGTCTAGATTCACAAAAATCACACACCACACAACTACTGTGCATGCTTTTTTCTTCCTTTATCAAGAATCCACCCAATGAACCAAAAAAAGTGTTGGGAGACCATCAGCATGTGCACATGTGGTCCAAAATAGCCCCTTCACCATATATCTCATTTTTAAAACCAAAAACTTCACCACCAAGAATCATCTCTGAGGCCCCCCAGAGACATCAAGCACCACCGCCACTCCATCCTCACCACCACAGCAATCTGGGAGTGTCTGCCCACACCAATGTGCCCATGCACCATACACCAGAGGCCCATGATGCACCCAAAGCAAAGCCCCACCCCACAGCAAACCCAAGCCCAAACCCCCTACCCCCCAGCAAGGCAGCAGCCAGGAAAAGAACAGAGAGCAAACAGATAAAAAAAAAAAAAAAAAACTCGCAACAAGCCACCAAAACAAAAGACAACACACTCCCCCAGCCCCCCACCCCCACCCAGCAGACCCACAAACAAACCACCCTCCACCAAAACATTCCAAACGACAGCCCCATTCACCCCTCTCCCCCTGACCCAGGCCAAAACACCAAAAGACTCCCCCAACTCACAAGCACAAGCAAACCTTGACCACAAGCCACAACCCACAGCCGCTCAAAGTTGAAAATGGCTGCATACAACAGCTGCCAGACACAGCCGCATCCACACACACCACACCAGGCTCAATCAAACAGCACTCAAAGCCACAATACCCACCACAATTGATATTAATTATGTTTAGACAGAATAGCAATGACACCTGCACTAGCTGCCAGACATGGCTGCATCCATGCACACCATATCAGGATTGATTAAACAGCACTCGAAGCCATGATACCTGCCACAACCGATATTAACTATGTTTATCTCCAGACCTTTCTGACCCATTCGGACCATCATGGTAAACAAATGTCAAATAAATAAATAAACCCTTTGGCACAGGCTGTGGAAGTCACATCCACAGTGAGGGGTAGCAGGTATGAGAATAATCAATAAAGCCTGACTCTGTCTATAAAAACTGCTTAATGTTGGTCAACACATGGTTCACCAACACATACATTTACAGGATCACATAGAAGTTGACTACAGTTGAAAAAACAGGAGTTCAAGAAAAGATTCCTGGCTGTAGCATTTCAGGAAGAAGAAGAGGAAGAAATAGGTGGAGTCAAAGAAGACTTGCAATGTCTCTGAGCAACATGTGTGAAGATGATAAAGCAGATATGCAGTCAAGACAGGTACAAAAATAAAGTATATAAAGAAATCTGCTGTGAAATGTGGAAGTCCAACGAATTATCAAAAGAAAGGAGGAGTGCAGGAAGAAGTGGGAGACATAATAAATGGACTAAGCAAAGAAGGAATGTCAGTTAGCTAATAAAGAGCCTAAGAAAGAAGTCACAATGGCAAGTGCAACAGCCTGTAAAAAAACTCACAGCTTCTAAAAATAAACTAAACCACTCTATACTAGATTGAAAATAAAATCTTCCAATTCATTTCAACTTCCCCCACCCCAAGGAACACCAATGCATCAACCTTCCAAAGCCAAATGGCTACCAGTCTCCTACAGAGGTGAGTTACTCCTAGGGCTCCATTTTCAAACTACTTCAGCTAGGTCCCTTCCCACCTCCTGCAGCCAAATTCTTTAACAAAACCACCCCTACAACCTCCATAACCTCTACCAATCAACTTCCTCACTCCAGCACCCCAAACCAAACTACACAGTATTGAACATTACTTCTCCCTTCTTACACCAAAACTCTGGCAATCCCTCTCACTCACCTAAAAGAAATCTCCTCTTTTCCATTGGTAAGAGCTCAATTCAAAAGACATCCCCATCAAAAATCTGGCTGCAAGTGCTTTTCCACTGGATACATAAACTAACTCACTTCTCACCTACATCACTTTTACTTTGGCCATCTGTTCTCACCTGCTGCTTCCCTCTCATATTTATTACTAAAATTAATTCACATTTATGTCCCTACTCTGTTAATAATATTTACATAGTGTAGTAATTGTATTTGGTATTATCTACCTTCTGTGATTAGTCTGTGAATTTGGTCTAATTTTATTTTTGTGAATTTATTCAACTGGGCTGTTTCTGCAAATGATCTCTTGTGATCAGTGCACTACTCTGATAAACAAACTACATAAAAAGAGGAAGGTGTCAAAGAAGCCTTATCAGCCTCTGGAGCACATCTCAGCAGATGGCGCAAAGAAGTTTTTTTTTTTTTTTTTTTTTTTTTCAGGTTGGATGGCAATGACTAAAAGATAAGGAAGATAATTGGCAGATACCAGCAGCATAGCTATGATGGTGTGACAGGACAAATGCCCCAGATGTAAAATGTCCAGTGGCACATTTGGCAGATCCTAATCACTCTTTAATGTATACTAGATCTTAAAAGCTACATTGTAGCAAGCAGTTTGCTATATATATTTTTCTTTTTTTATTAAAACCTTAGAGCTTTAGCACTCCATGCAAAATATAAACTATAGCAACTGCTTGCAGCATTGTAGGAAACAGTTTGCTACAGCTTAAAAGACAAAACAAATGGTTCTTTTTTAAACCTAAATCTGAGTGCTGTAACATTCAGTGCAGAATGTTAACTATAGCAACTGTTTGCTACATTGAAACAAGCAGTTGACTACAGTTTAAAAGAAAAAAAATGTTTATTTTCGTTTAACTAAAACCTGAGCATTGCAGTGCTCTGTGCAGGGGATAAAGTGTAGCAATTGCATGCTATATTTGTAGTAAGCAGTTTGCTATAGTTTTTTTTACTGAAATGAAAGGATGAGTTTGTGGCAGGAAGCAAAAATTGGGACCTGATTGGCTGGAGTCAGAGGGAGGGGCCGTGTCATGTAGAAGGAGCAGACTTTTTTTATTTTGTTATTTATTTGAAGAGCTGGGGGGGGGTTGGATACTGTCCAACCAATTGGCTTCCTGCAGCAGTTTTTTATTTTATTGCTCACCAGTCCAGACGAGATCAAGGGCAGAATGCAGGGGTACTTCAAGAAGTATTTTAATGAAGAAAATACTACAGAAGCTATATTGCAATATGCACAGTATACAATGAAAGAGGAAGGAGAATCCTCGCTATAAGTAGTAAGAAATTCAGTAGGGAAAATGAAGTCTGGAAAAGCAGCATGCTGAGGTGAAGTTCCATCAGATATGTTCATGATGTTGGGTGTGTAAGGAAAGAAATTGCCCCTGAAAGTATTCATTGCATTATGGAAAGAAAAAGAGAAAGACAGAGAGAGAGGCATATCCTACATAATCTCAGAGTAGGCATTCTAGTGCCAGTATACAAAGACAAATGTGACTTTCACAACTGTGGGCAGTACATGGTTATCAAACTCATGTCAAGCATAAGGAAGTGCTGAAAAGGTTGACTTATAAATGAATGCAAAGAGTAGTAGAAATCATGAGGGGAAGTTAGCAGTTTAGAGATCAAGAAGCAATGCACCTGAAAAGAATAAGCAGGAGATGAGGAATGAGTCCAAGTGGCCATTCCTAGACTTGGAAAAAGGATATGACAAGGTCCGAAGAAAACTGGTTTGGGAAGTCCTGCAATAATCTGAAGTCTCAGAAACATTGATATAATCATTGTAGGCTATGTACAAGAGTTCATTGACACGAGTATGAGCAGTGTTTGGTCTCTCAAAGTGGTTTCCAGTGGGAGTGGTTGCGCACCTAGGTTCAGCTTTGAGCCCATTGCTGTTCATACTGTTGAAGATTTAATTCATTAAACAGGTAGGAGGGGGAAGAGCAACAAAAGCTACTGTGTGCAGATGATGTAGCATTACAAACAGACTCTGAATAGGAACTTCAGCAAATGAGAGGCAACTTGAATGCAAATATGAAGACACATGAAATGAAACTGAATAAAGAGCAAGACAATGGTCATAGCAAATGGAGGAAGTCAGAAGAAGGTGAAATTGAGATAGAAGGGATACTAGTGAACAAGTTAACAGTTTCAAGTATCTGGAAGGTGTGGTTGAGGAGAAGGTAAGCCTGGAAAAAAGGTGAAAATTAGAATCAGTGGTATTGCAGCCAAGTAGTACAGGTTGTCAGGAGTAGTAACTGACAGAGGAATTCAAATGAAGTTGAAAATGTAAGATATACAAAACAGTAATGTGATCAGTGCTTCTGTATGGCATAGAAACATGGACAGTGATGGCAGAGCAGCTGCACAAACTTGAAGTGATGGAGATGAAGTACCTGAGGTGGGTAGTAGGCTGCGCATTGTCAGCCATGTGATGAAACAAGGACATCAGAGCAGAAGCCATAGTTGTCTCATCTGCAGAGAAGGTCAATGAGTACAGCTTATAGTGTTTTTTCTCACATGTGCAGGAAAGCAGAAGATGATTTGCTAAATCAGATTTGATACAGATAGGAAGAATGAAAGAGGTGATGAGGACATTCAGCCAAAAGAATTATGGGTTGCATGACAGAAGACCTTTGGGGGTTTGGCATGTGTATTGACAGTTGCTGCAATACACCAGACCTATTTAAAAATGGGAAAAAGGAGGTTATGATGATGATGATGATGATGATGATGATGACTGGCATGGGCATATTTTAGCCTGGGCATAAGAACATTTATTGCCATTGATCTGTTTTCTACAGGGGTAAGAGGATATGAAACAGCATGGCAGGCTTTAATCTGTCTACTGATATTGTCCATAATATTTTTGGGGTTTTCTTTAAATGTGAGGCAGGCATGCATTAAATGGTCAACAGTTTTTGTATTGTTGTACCAGTTGAGCCTTATTATTGTCTCACTGTAAGAAAAAAAAGTGGATTGTTTTGACTATGTTTTTCTGGATTTCCTAATATCATATCTGCCATTTGGGTTATGTTTGATTTTATTTTATTACTTAAAATATGTTGGCATAGTTGATTAAAATATGTTTGATGTTCTTCTTGTACACTGTCTGGTACAGAAATGGCCTGTACAGTGAAAAGTTATTTCATCTACATACAGGGTTATCCTTGACATGATATGCAGTTAGTTATGTTAGTATATAAAGTGAGAAATAGATAGGCCCTTGCAAAGCACCGTGAAGAATGCCTACAGAGGATGTGCCAAAACTAGATTGCTGATAAGCTTCAAAAACATTACATGTCTTGTGATGGAGGTAGTGCTGAAGCAATATGGAATCCATGGTGGACTTAGGTCAAATCCAGTGTCCATAAGCGTTTGCAGTAGAGGAGCAGTTTATATGATTTACACTTTAAATATTCTTTTCAAGTCATTTAATGTGTCACTAGCCACCCAGCTGTTCTCCATAGCCTGATATAGTTTATCTGCTTCTGCATCTATATATTGCTGAAATTGCATTATATCCAACCCGTGCCCATTTTGAGAATCAGTGTGCAGTCCCTTTACTAAGGATAGGTGAAGGATGCAAGCTGGAGGAAGCTATTCCTTCTCAAATTTCACAATGAGACCTTTATTGGGTACAACAGCCACTGATAACACAATAATTCCTCCCAATATGCCAAGCACAGATTTGTATATAAAATTTGTGTTCTGGGTCTTCTTAGCATTTTGCTAATATTTGCAATTAAGGAAGAAAATAAAAAATACAATTCAGTATTTGATAATATGCATTTGTTCAAAATTAGTCTATATTCAGCAGTATGATTTCATAATAAAGCTGCTACTGCTGTTGTGTTACTGTTACATGGTATAACGTTATTGCTCAGTGCATTATCTAACTATATCTAGTAAATGTGGATTTGTCTGTTAATATATATGTCTGTCTGCCTGTCTTGCAAAAACACTGCAGAAGTACTGGACAGACTAAGAATGCTAAAGTAAAACTAACCTTGTTCTTTCAGTTGCACTCAGAGTTGATGCAAGAGAAAAGATTCCAAAACACTGTACAAAATATATTTTTGCATATTGTCTGAAGTCATCATTTAGAGGGTGCATCCTTGTTATCGCTCTCAATTGCATCTCTACTCTGAGTTTTAAAGAAAAACATTTGATTTTTTAACTAATGGGCATCAATAAATGAATAAACAGACTGTTCATTGAATGCATATGAAAAAGTGTGAATTTGACGAAAAAGTCTCACTTTTAAATTATAAGACAGTAAATCAAATTCTGGTTATTGACTTTGATGACTGATCTTAACTGACTGGTTCTTGTGCTTTTCTAAACCACCTCCTTCCCTGAAGCACCTTCATTTTCACTTTGCTCATGTCTAAAAAAAAGCTATCATTAACCTCAAAAATGTAGACTTTTCTGCAAGGTGAATGTGATGTAGAAAAATGAACTACTTTTATTTCTGCTTCTGCGTGTATTTTTAGATCAAGATCTAGGTCTTGACCTCTTTAGAATACTTCCCTCCTTAAAGCTATAGCAGCTAAAATTAGCTTGTGTTATTTTTCATTTATCAATTCTGTTTCATTTTGCTGTACATTTCTTTACACTATTTTGTAACCTCTGTAAACAAAATGTAATTCTGAAACTCTAAATATATGGTTGCATAAAATGCTTTATTCCTGGGAAGTCATTTTTTACAATTCTTGTCTTACTAAAAACTTAATGACAAAATAAATAAATAAATAAATAAAACATACATTTTAATTTTTTAGTGGTTCAGCTGAAGTATTTAAAACTCATTATTCCAGCAGAAATCAATACAATAAATTTAAGTTTGTGCACTGTCAGTTGTATTTAATGTAGGTAATTCAACATCAATCCATCTGTGTAAACAACTTACCTGGTGAAAATTTTAATGGTGGCAAGCTGATCAGTGCAGACCAGACTTCTATATGACCAACAACAGTTTCCGGTTCTTCATGGAGGAAGCCTTGAAATTCTTTGGCCAGCTGAATGATATAATCCTCCATAGTGCCTAGGATCTGCTCTGAAGCTTCTTTTTGGCAGATGTGCTTCATACAGTTCTCATGAGAGATGCCCAAGTAACATTCTTACTAGATGCCCATATCATCTCAATATGGCTCCTCTCCATCCTGAGAAGCAGTGACTCTACTCTAAGAACCTCCCAGAATGCCAAGCTCCAGACTGAGCCCAATTTTAGAAAGGAACTTCTTTTCTACAGCTTGTGTATGTGACCTCATTCATTTGCTCACTGCTGAGGTTTCATGATCATAGGTGAGGACAGGGACACAGACTAATAAATTGAGAGCTTTGAACTAAGACTCAGCTCCCATTTTATCACCACAGCCCAGTATAATGGCTAAAGTACTGTTGCAGCTACACACATCTTCTGGTCAGTCACCCGATCTCCTCTAACTTTGCTCATGAACAAGATGCTAAGATACATAAACTTCTCACTTGTCATAGTGCCTCCCATCACAAGCTGCACAGTCGAAGCTATTGTATATGCAATGCCAGGCAAGTGGGAGGCAGAGAGAAGTTAAGCAAACTATTATTTTGTATTTCATTTCAACATTTTTAATCAAAATATCATCTCATTATAGTGACAATCAGTGAGCATCCTATATTTTTGGTACAGATTAAGCTGTAAACCTGCTCACATGGAGGTTGAGTTCTTGAACTATGACATTATTAGGAATGGACTGGATAGATTTTATAAGGTTACTGGTTCTCCAAGAATTAAACACTGGTCTTTTGAGCATACCATAGGAACAGTATGAACAGAATCAGGATAATAATTCCTGGCGAAGACTCTCTTCTAAAATGCTAAATGGGTTCTAATTTCCCGAGTAAACCATAAGCTATAAACCAGAGAAGTAATGGAGCTGGTCACAGGACAGTATCTGCAGCTGGTGCATGCTGCTAGAGAAGATTGTTCCATAATACTGTTGACACAAAGTTAAGGATTCATGAGTCATATATACTAAGAATGGGCTTGGCTGCACAGCACCACTGCTGTTGATAAACTGTTTCCTCGATAAGTGTTCTGCTTCTACCAACTTACTACTGTAACATTTCTTATTGAAAAGAGTAATTAGCTTATAGGTAGTTGGATTTGTTAGGTGTTGAAGACTTTCACATTTAGTTTTCTACTAGTTCTGTTCTATTGCACTGCATAATTTAAAATGTCTATGACATGTTTTGGCTTAATCACAAAATATGTTATTGAATACTTTTTCAGACCTAGCAGAAATTTCGGACCTGGATGCAGTCAGATACCTACCCAAATAATGTATTTATGTTTTGCTGACCAGGCTTGTCCCAATATGGCTGTGGCCTATCTTCAGTAAGGCATGAGACCACATTTATATAGCTTTTGAAAAATTGGCCAGGATATGGAAGAAATTTCCCTACTTGATCACTAGAGATAATTCTGTTCTCTTGGCATCATGAAAATGGAGGGAGAGACTATGGCATGTGCACACAGATAGAGACAATGGAAGTGAGTATAGAATCACATTTCTTAATTTTGGCAATGTTACAGCTTGAAGTAGTAACAGACTTGCAAGCATTGGTATTATGGTTAGGAAAAACAGTTTTTGTCAGTCTATGGTCTGATGTTAAGGATATGGCTTTGCCTACTGAGATGATTTCAAGGAGAAGGATGATGAAGACTAGTGTGCACTTTGTGGTTATGGCTCCTGATGCATGCATGGAAAACACAGAAGATGACACCAATTATCCAGTCGATGGACATCCTCAACTTTTTAAGAGGAAGTCTCTGCTTTCCTATATCTGCCAAATGATGTTTAGTCCCAGTAAGGTGCACATTCTGGAACTTCATCTTGAAGCTGATGGGATTTCTGCCTGCACAGATGAGACTTTGATTTATATAGCAGGAGAACATCCCTTTGACATTTGTTTTGAATACCAGGATGTTTTTTACATATTGCATTAATATTGTGGCTCAAGTGCCATCTAAATAATCTGTCTGGCTCTCAGTCTGTTCTTGTAGGACCTATTGAAATATCTGAACTGGACATAAAAGAATATATAGTGGCCATTATAAAGAATGTGACTGAGAAAAATGAACCAGATAAAACTAAAGAAATTATGGAAGTAAAAAGGGTACTAAAATCTCATATAAAAGTAGTGAACCTGCTTTGTTTTTAGCTCAGCATAGGTTTCATGGTATTATCACAGCTGAAGGCAACATAGGACAAATGTAAGAAATGGGTTCTAAACAAAGGAAGGCAAACTACCATAATGTAGAGCTGAAACGTTATAATATAAATATCAACAATATCAATGAAACAGATAGTTTAACTTCTATTTGATATATAAAATAGGATTGCAGCTCAGAGCATTTCTGTTTTTATCAGTTTATTTTTATCTGTTGTATAGGATACCATTAAGATATCCATGAAAAATGCATTTGATGGAGAAATGCATAGCCTTGTGTGTCATGAAGTTTAATTTTTCTGCAGTAAATGCAGTCCTCATTAAAGAATTTGCCTCACAGTATACTTCTAATATGATACAGCTGATATAAAGTGTGTTTTAAACTGATTCTTGTATTACTAACAAATTATCTAAATGCAAAACAGCAATCTAGTATTGGGACAATGTAAGAATAATCGTATTCATTTTTTTGCAAGTATGACATGATTATTTTACTGAGGATGATATCAGAGCATTAAATGATGAGCTAGCAATTATTAATGTTAAAATGCCAGTTGAGCACTAACTCCTTGAGATTTAGGAACAGACCTTTCGCAATTACACAAAGGCTACTATGGAGATGCTGAGTTGTGTGCTGCAGCATGAAGGTTATTATCAATATTTCACAATCCAAGCAGTAACTAATTAAGAAACATGCTCACAAGGAAAGAACAACATCAGTGACAAAAACATGTTTTCTGCAATTGCAGTGGGAGATATTGTGCATGGTGACTGGTGCATGTAAGCAGTGCAACTATGCACATACACATGCATTTCATTGCATTACAGCAAGAAGGTTAAAAGCCACAATTAGTGGCTCCCAGCAATGTGTCTATATAGTTCTTTGGGTTGAAATGAAGAGGAAATGAGTGTATCTGAAAGTCAGAAAATGTGGTGAAGAAAACAGGGAAACATAAGCAAGGACACAGGGAATGTGAAAACAGGAATAGGGAGAAAGAGGAAGGGTCTGCTTTTTATGTGGGACAGGCATCCACTTTATTTTCTTTTTAATAAGACAGAAGGGGAAAGAAGGGGATAGAAGCAGAGTGTTATAAAAATAGAGGCAGACAAATGACTAAATGTAAAATACAGACCAAAAAAAAACTGGAAAAATTGTGAAAAAAGGAGGGGTTGACAATGGGTATCCTGACATACAGGTGACTGGCGATGGGGAGAATTGGGCAACAAACAGTGGGCAGAAGTGATATAAAATGAAGGGTAACCTGAGATGAGGAATAGGGTAGGTATCCCACTCCTTACACTATGATGCCTTGGCTAGACCCAGGAAGAGGTCATTCACTACTGTGACTGTCCTCCCCACTGGGCCCTGCCTAAAGTGGTGGTGATGACAGTGTCAGGCAGTGGTGTGACTCTGAAAGATGCAGTCTTCAAATCACCAGTCCACCAAATCTCTGACCACCTCTGCCAATTCTCAGCATTTGACAAATGGTGACTCCCTGGCAGCATCAATGGAGAGGACAGCAACCCTCCCCTACAGCGAGTGGATGCCAGAGCCACTGGGAATGTCTTGTCCCTTCTGGTTCACCTACACAACATAACATCTATCATCCAAGAGGGAAGCAATACTGGAGGATGAAGGCATGCTGGAAAAGAAAGCTGTGGCCAATGGCAGGGTGTGGACTTGTTTTGCATGACTTACATTGTCATGACAGATACTGCAGGAAACAATAAAATAAATGGATAGAAATAAAATAACAAACATCAAATAAAATATGAAATTACAAGATAGTGACAAAGAGAGGAAGAAGGAGAGGCCCATAAAAGATATTAATACTATGAATGTTTCTAATGCTCACTTAGTCTACCACCTACTGATGTATGGCACAGCTGCTAGATGTGCTATAATGTCAGGCTCAAGGATCAGTAGTTCCACCTAAGTACATAATCTCAAATGTTTATATTGTATGATGTACATGCCAGTGTGCACTGTCACTGCACCCACTGCAATGACTGGAGAAGGAGGATGCTTCAGTGGAAGGATGGGTATGTTGGATATAATAGGTCACAAAGGGGTATATGATTGTATCCCTGTGTACATGCTGTAAAGAACAGGATGTTGACCTAGACCTTGATACCATTTATGCAACCCAATATGGCAGTGTTGATGCCATTCTTTCCACTGGCATAGAAGTAATGCCCACCAAAACAGATCCCTATCAGCAGGTGGTTGTCAAACACTGTAATCCACTTTGCTATGTATCATGGTTCTCACAAGTATAGCAGAAATGTCACTTGAATTTCAAGTAAAGGTGGCAGTAGCATGTGCATATGATGAGGTGATTTATGGCCAAGGTGCTGCTACGCAGTTCCATCCACCCCCTCTCCCATCCTCAGCCCATATCCACTCATCAATGGGCAGTGTCCACAGTGCAATTCTATACAAACGGCATGCATGTCAGGCACCATGGGGCAGTGTGCATGCTGCCCAAGCCAACAGAGACAGCCATCTCCTTGAAAATAAGTAATGTGGGTACACCAAAAACATGCATACTTTGTCTGGAGTGTGCAAAGCATTCATATAGCTACAGGGTTTGTCCTGTCCAGAAAAGACTGTGACAGAAACAGAGCTGTGTCATTAGTAACTATACAGACTATACCACTAGGATTTTTAATGCTTCTCTAATATAGCTAAATAATCAATAAAATGACAGCAAACTATACTCACCCCTGTGCCTGGAGAGATGCACTCTGAATGCATTCTCCACTATTTCTATTTCAGCTGAAAGAGAATAACAACAAATACATCACACATCAACAAAATGTCTAGTAATGCTTGTTTAGCTATAAGGGATATAAAAGGACAGGGATCAGCCTTGCAGACTTAAAATACATCTCTTGAGCCCTCTCTCTGACCTTTTTTTCTCACTGTTTCAGAAGGTCAGGATGGCACCTCTGCATGACACTGGCATGAAGTTGGCTTATCCCAGTAGCAGCAGTCACTGCCTGGTAACAATAGCCAGGCATCTACTTTACTCTGCAGACCTGCATGAGAGTTCCAGCTCCCAGTGGTCCCTGTATAGCTAATGCAGAAAGATGTTACTTTTTTACAGCACCACATGAGAGCACTGCCAACATCAGTGCCCTTGGAAGCCATGAACATTTATCAGGTCACAAACCAGAGAAATATGACAGACATACTGAGGTCACACATCTTGCTGCTGTACACACATGATGTGACATATGTCTAATGGGATGTTATACAGAGCATCAGCACTGTTGTTGACCAAAATTGAAACTTGGAGCAACTTCAAACAAAGGTAATTAACATGACTGTTGAAGCACATAATAAGGCAGACCACCTGGCACAGCAGTGGAGGGCAGTGGCTGGGTATCTACTGACAGAATCACCAATGGCAGACATGGAAGAGTTCCTGGCATCTCTGTTTGGGGATCCAAACATTTGGAGTACTAGACATTAGTACTGATTTGCACGTCACCATGGATATTGCAGACATAGGCCTGCCATCTGACTCTAATGATGATGGCAGTTGAATTGTGTCACAGTTAGAGATCACAGTGTCAGTGATAGACTTAGACAATGTGATATCTACATCCCCACCTTTTTCTCTAGATTTGGCTCTTGTGCCTGAAGAACCTATCCACAGGGTTTAGGATACCATCCAGGGACAGAAACAGATGGAAATGTCCATCCAGATAGTGGTCTCATCTCCTATAACATAGTCCCCTTTAATTGCCAGTGGTGGAAAATGGATTGGAAACTGCATCCTCCCTTCTGAGCTTAGTTTCTCAATAACAGCTAGTCAGCATTTGTGCATGCTCATAATACAGTTCCAGCAGGGAGCAACACAGCCATAGCTGAGCTGGTAGTGGTAGTACATGATCTGTGTGAAGACCTGCAGGAGTATATGAGCTAGATGTGCAACATTATTATCTGTATAGAGCAGGTATCCCTTTGTAGTCATACACTGCAACCATTGCATTACCTGCAGCTGGTCTATCTCAACCTCTGACCATGGAAAGGTGTGAGCAGGGTCTAGGACCAATAGCACCACCACCAACACCACACCACCACCCATTATTGAGGGCACCCCAGAGTGATGGGAATGTACATGACAACTGGGAGTTCATGCAGAGGCCACCTATAGCACAGCCCCACCATTCATGCTCATGAAGTAATCTGTATTCTGTGCATAGTGCTTGTGATCTTCCCTAGAGAGGTTACCCTAATGGACAGGAATGTGATCTGTCTGTGAATACATCTCCTGAGGATACCTTGGACTTGCCCATCATTCCTGTGCACAGTGTTGCATCATTTACTTGAGCTATTTTCCTGCACACTCACACACACACATCAATACTAACCACAGCCCAGTCATAAGAAAAATGAGACACAACCCCCTCTCTGCTGACATTTCCTCAGCTCCCTGCAATCACCCATCCATCACACACACACACACACACACACACACACACACACACACACACACACACACACACACACACACACACACACACACACAGTATTAACCCTCATCCACACCCACATGCCCACTCACTGTTGTTGACACTTGGCTCTGTGGTCCTCATCATCTGCCTATGATGACAATTTGATCCTGCCATCAATACTCTGTTACCTGTGTAGCATGAGTTTGATGCACAGTGTGGCCAGGCTGCACATGATATAGCAAGTTTGGGTTTACTGCATTCATATTTTTTTCTGTTCTGTGTACTGCTTAATCTGGCCCATAGTTATGAATGAGATAATGCCTCTTAGCCAGTGCCATGGCACTCTGTGCTCATCTCTGTTTGGCATAATCATGCCCTGTAGCTCCTCCAATGGCACTTGGTTGGACACTTCTTCCACTGCTGACTCCAGGACGTATTCTTCCTGAATGTCTCTGACCTGCTGCAATTGTTTGCATATCAACATGACATGTAACATTGTACACACTGTAAACATTTTACTGTATGTTCCAGGATCACATTGTGGTACACCACCAGACACTTCCAAACAGTGGAAGCAGGCCTTTAGCAAGCTAAACACATGCTCAACAATAACTCTGGTCTGTGAAATGGCATTATTATATGTATTCTCTACCATGTTTTGCAAGTTTCTAATTCGTGTCATTACCCATACCTCAAGGAATGCCTTCATTGAAGGTTGGGCATCGGGCTGGTACCTCGGCACCGTAAAAATCTACTGCCAATCATTAGTGGACCAGAGTTCCATTGTGGTGACCCCTAATCAGGAAAAGCCGAAAGAAGAACAACAACAAAAACCCATACCTCAAGGGCATATCTGGAATCATCAGTAAAATGGTGTTGTGCAAAAATTACTCTGCAAAAAACACTTGTGCAAATCAGGCATGTGCCAGATGTGGGAGTCATTGGCACTGCCTCTGTAGTCTTATGACACATTGTATATTATACCCTATCTATTGCAAACCCCATGGTAATTGGAGTGGAACCACTGTTGATACTCCCCAGGCAATGTGGATGCAACTAATGGCTCTTTGCACCTCAGAAAACTATGCTATGACATAAAATGTCTGCATGGTGTTACATCAGTCTTCTGTGGTGAATAGATACCAGTCATGCTCCATTACATGATGTAGCATGGCATCAAGGAAATGGTGAACTATCCTTGAGGCAGATGCCTGGGATATTCCTACAATGTCCACAGGTAGTCATTTAAAGGTCTTGCAGCTAGTTGTCCAGCTCCTGCATGGTGTGTCTAGCTACATGGTAGCAATTAACTGTTTCTTTGTAGTGAGGTATGGTATGTTAGGTACAGACACATGACTTGGCTTCCCAGCAAATGTTTTGTAGTCTGTCTGTCATAACTCCAAGATTTTACTGTAGTCAAGAACTCTGGTGGCAGTGTCTCTCCACATAAACTATATCCATTTCTGAATCACTCCACCATATAGTTTACCATCATTTCCATTCAACATTGCCCTCAGTTTAATAATGTAGCTCATTTCCATTTCATCATACCATCATGTCCATACTATGTAGGCTGTGGTATTTCTTGGCTCTGCAGCATCATGCTCAGTATGTCTCTGAATCTCCCATTTATGGAAATATTACGTTTTGGTGTACAGATTATATGACTATCTGATCACATAATTTCACACAGAACTAGCTGCCATGATGCAACAACGTTTTCTGAATCACAGTTGATATTAGGATATTCATTTCCTGAATCATAGATAACCATTTAAAATAATTATACAACTGTGCAAATATTAGTAAGAGCAAATTTTGGTCCCTTTATGCCCTCTATTGAAAATATAGAAGGTGGTTATGACAAGAAAGTAGATGAATTTTATGTAATTATGAGTATTAAAATGAGAGTGAGCAAGTTTAAATGTGTTGTGAAGATGCAAGAAATCAGTTAGTGGTGAGTAATGCAATCACTAAGGGAGGTTCTGCTAAAATATAAAACAGGAATTTTGGTGTCTCTGGTGATGGAAGGAGATGCTGAGGGTAATGTGTGTATGTTTGATGGACAGAGAAAGAAGTCCTGTCAGGGGAGCAGTGAATGGACAATGATTTATGCTAGTTGTGATAAGTTCACAGTAATTGTCAAGATTAGAAGAAAGACAATGACACATTGTAAATATATTTTGATGTTAATGGTCTTCTACTGATGCAAACTATAAAATAAAGTTCAATGGTTCTCCTGTTGATTTTCTTATGTGTAGTCCAGGAGATATGTGAACATTAACAAAAAGCATTATGGATGCAATGCAAGCATTTTGGGATGACCGAATGTGTGAAATTAGATAATTGGCAATATGCCAATGTTCACTTAGAATGTTTGCATGACGAGTGTCATCTGCAGCAATTAGTCAGCCCAGAGTTAGACTGCACATATTTTAAAGTAGGACAGCATAAAATATATTAGATGAGAAAGTTATATTAATGAGAGAGAGGAGCTCTGGAGAACAGGAATGTACCTCCAGTATTATATTCTTGAAGGGCAATAGCTAGATATATTTACTTGTACAATGCTAGGGGTCACAAGGATGTTGTATTCTTCTGTTACATAAAAAGTTATATAAAGACATCACAATAGCCTATGCTGTTTTAGTAATGGAATACAAGAAGTAAAATAGTCAAGAGAGATATGGAAAAATAATTGTTTTGATAGTACACTTGATAAAATAAATAGGAAAAGAATACAGGAAGGTGAAAAGAATGTTTCTATCTTATTTTTAAAAAGTTATCCAGTTATAAAAGTAATAAGAAATTTTTAATATATCATTTTGGATATGAATTTAACAGACTACAGTTTACCAAATGCAAAAAGATGCCCAACTGAAGAGAGCCCTACAAGATGCAATGCTGTCTATTTTAATAGAACCAAAGTATGAGGAATGTGGAATCACGGAGTGTGACAATTACTGAAGCAAAGTGATAAGGAAAGAATGAAGAGATAAGTTTCAAAATATAACAAATATGGATTCTATTATGTGAACTGTTTGATATTATCTTTTAACGTAACATTTTCAAGTTCATAAATGAAAATTCTCAAAAATATATAGAGCGGAGGCTATATAGAAAACAATGATTTAAGAAAGCAGACAGGGATACACTGTTTCTATAAGATAGCCAAATGATAAAGAAGAAGGACAGTACACTCCTAGAATTATGTGGGGGTTGGCAATGCATGTGGTTATTAGCCGCCGATTCATTTTCAAGGTGGCTGACTCTAACAAGAAAAAGGAATGGCCTTCAACTTGTCAGTGAGAGAAGAACCCTAATTATCAATCTTGTTTAAGGGTCATGCAGGATAATGATTATAAATATCCATACAGATACAGGTACATTCTTACTAGAAAAAAAAAAACAGATACTGCACCAAATTATTAGATAATTCCCTCAGGTTCAGGGAAAACATAAGAGTAAACTTATGAGAAGCAGTACAAGAAAAAAGGCAGAAGGGGTACACAGAAGGAATTTTTGTTGGGTTAACATACAGTGGAAGGGGAACCACATGCTATGATAGATTTGTAACTTGTAACTCATGCTCAACCCTACAAAAAATGCAATTTTTTTCCCAAATCCCTCTCCCATGAAAAGAAATTAAAATCCTCTCTCTCCTGATAATACAACCATAGAAGTCACTTCCCATAGTGGATGATAATCTTACATTTGACCTGCATGTACAAAACTGCATAAGAAAACTTGTCAAAAACTAGGGATACTTTATACAGCCAAAAACTTTCTCACCAACACAACTAAAGCTATACTTGCTACTACTTATCACTTCCCCACACTTCTTTATGGTGCTCCCATCTTTACTAACCTATAGGTGTCACAAAAAAACAAAACTTGAACAATGCTATAACAAAGTTGCTAAATTTGCAGCAACTACTCCTTTCAGAACCCACCACGGTATATCAATAAAAGGCTTAAATTGATTAGAACTACTCCATCAACTAACATATACACAGCTTCTTACCAACTATAAAATTATTTGGAAAACATTTGCTTGTCCAGCACTAAATAACATTGTATAGAACTATGTTCGTAGTAGTTCATTATGATCCAATGACCAAAAACTCGTCCATGTCAACAAACCTATCAAATCTGCAGGGCATTGTCTGTATTCATACCATGTTGCTAAGGCCTTATCTCTTTTTGTCAAGTCAATAGCCTCCTACCCATCCTTCAAAACTATTCTGCAATACTTCCTACCCAAAAGATGGTTCTGTTCTTGCTCAACACCAGGATAAACTATATTCCTAAATGTAAAAAAGTACCCATTCACACCTTGCATCTCCTTACTCTCCCTTCTTCACTCACTTCCTTCTTCTGGCTTTTCCCGGTTAGGGGTCACCACAGCAGATCATTTGTCTGCTCATGATTGGCAGTGGAGTTTTATGGTGTCAAGTTGCCAGCCTGGCACCCAACCTTCCACAGAAGGCACACACATGCACGCACTCATGCCTAGGGCCAATTTAGAGTGTACAATCCATCTACGGGTCTTTGGGATGTGGGAGGAAACTGGAGCACCAAGAGGAAACCCACATGACCACAGGGAGGACATGCAGACTGTGTACAGGAGGAACCCCAGCTGAGGATTGAACAAGAGAACCTCTTGCTGTGAGGTGACAACGCTAACCACTGCACCACCGTGGACGCCCTTCTTCACTCACTTCCTTACTTTGATCAAATTCTCTCCCCTGGCTTTCTCTCTAAATATTCCATAAGCCTGCTTTTGTCTCACTTCGTATTGCAATTTCTGTTTGACATTAAGCTTACCTTTAATTTCTCTAACTGCTAAATCATTGTCATATAACTTGTATCTACTCTTAACCCATGTTTTCATATTATGTCTAATTTGGTATAATTATTTAAACTGTTTTTGGTTTTTTTGGGGGTTTTTTGTATTATTTTTAAAAACTGTGAACTTGTTGTTCTTAATATGTTTTGTAATACTTGAGCTTTTCTCCCAAGTCTAAGCTGAAAAATGGACCCCTACCCAGCTGGACTCTCTGGTAATCAAATGGTCAGTAAATAAATGAATAAATACAGTTCTGATTAGATGTATATGCTATTTATACTGTAAAGTTCTTTCTCCGCTTCGATTGAGTCTACTGCAGTGCCCTCTCTGTCATCATTTATCTCATTTAGTTTTGCTACCTGGCTGATTTGTGCATTTTAGTTAACAAATTCAAATAAATAAAGTTGTGAGTAGAATGCAGCTCCCTATTGAAATGTTGGAGCTTGAAATGCAGAGCATTGACAAGCCAAAAAAAAAAAGAGAGACTGAAAACACAGGAGAAGAATGCATGTCGAACATCACTCTTCTCCTGTTAACTTTTTTTTTTTTTTTTTTTGCAAGGAGGTAACCCCTGCACCCCTTCCCAATGTGGGGGACAAGCCCACATACCCTTCAACATATATATCACCATATCTTAGAGAAAAGAGAATATTCTAGGAAATATCATGAACACTGGCATCACTTTCTTATCAGGTCCTTGTCCTTAACTTCTCCAACTTTATCTCATCCTTTTTATCTTCCATATTATTACCTCACTAATTTTACTCTACGTTTCTGTGTTAATTGTATCATTATATTTGGGGTAGCCTTAAATGAATCTATTACACAAACTTATAAAACTGTTTATATGTTTATTACCTTTGAATAGTCATATTTAATCTAACTTTATTTAGAGTCATATTTTATGTTGCAGTTCCCTTCAAGCCGTAACTCTGCATTTCTCCATATAAATATCTTTCAATTTTTATTATGGAATTCTAGTTTCTCTGTTTTAAATGTCTGCAACATAAATTGTTAATTAACTTATTTTTTTATTTGAATTTATTTTTATTTATCAGAAAAAATAAAAAAACTTACGGATTTTACACAGATAAAACACTTATTTCATTGCAAGACATCAGGAATAATAAACTCAAATAAAATAAGCTTCACAAAATACCACCCTGGTAAACAAAAGTCCGGTCCACAAAACTGAGAACCAAGTGCTGAAAATATTTTATTTTAAGAACACCACTGGTAATAATAAAAACAAACGTGTAGTACATCCAATGCGTCAAGCGCTTTCACCCGGGCACTCCCAGGCTTTTTCAAGACAAGTAATACACATTTTAGTGGAACCATTTATACTGAACCTTGCCAATTCCACTATTAATTAATCTTTCAATTATTCAATTTAAAAGTGTGCTTCACTGTTTGCTTACAAATTTTTCTTATAATAAATACCACGTAATTTTATAAAAAAGAAGAAAAAGCAAAACAGTTTGAATGCCATCTAACCATATTTCGCTAACTGTAAATACAAAAGTGTTACAAACATATGTCCATAAATACCGAGTACCTTAAATACTTTTTAACATTTTTGTCATTTTTGTATATTTGTATAACAACAAACCAGCAGATATTAAAAATTCTTTAAAACATTATAAGACATCAGGAATAATAATGATTTAACTTTAATTAGTTAAGACCCTGGGGTTTATTCTTTTCATTCATTTTTATTCAAATTTTGAATTAATACTTTGCTTGCTCCTTACCTTATGTCCTACATGACAAGAACAGATGCTTTTGCTGAATTCCTAGCCCTGTATTTTTACTGTTTTAGCTACATGGTGCATAAAACGAAATAGTGCTTTAATGATTGTTTCATGAGTTTTATATACGTACCTTAAGGATTTGCAAAACCTGCAAATGTTATAGAAAAGTATTGTGAAATGAATAGGTATTCTACCCTAGATGCATCTTTAAGAATGCACAGTAACTCTGCATACTTTGCACTAGAATTGGCTAGCATTTCTCTCATGCCATACCCCCGGATTCATGAAGCTCGGCGCAAGGCCGGTGTAAGGCCTGCACCAGCCGTGTGGTGTATATATGGTGTAGTAGTGCCATATGCATATTAATGAAGGTGCGCTGCCACCACATCCACGTGCATAGGACACGTGCGCGAGTGCATGGGGCATTACTAAGCTGCGCCCGGAGGCATGTCAATGTCGGCTGTCGATGAGCAACCTAAACTGCTGAATATTATAGTCCGCCTGCAATAGTAATCACACCCATCAATGTCCGTGGATAATGAAACATATGCAAAGCATGCAAGACAGTTCCGGGCCAGACAAAATGGTGAACCAAACAGAAATGCACGCAACACAATATGAGTTTCCGTCCATGGAACAAATTATATTTAAAATCGTGTGTCCGTAATGTACTGTACTGTAAGTAGGTATACCCAGTGGAAGTGAAGCGCATCATGTCATCGCACTGCCAATACACACATCTAGCCCCATGGGCAGGGTCACCAGCAGTCCCACAGTGGTAGTGATAGTACACAGCTGGGCAGTTGTGGCTATAAAACAACCATAAAGAAACCTGACAGTCCAAATTGTATACCAAACACACACAAACATATGTATATTAAAATGTGCTATACACATGGACAGGAACGTAACCGGCACATACACACAGGATGCTATATGCGGAACTGGGATATCCAAAAGCAGAATCCATGCATGCAAATGCAATACGCAACAACCCCTGTATAGCACATAACCCTCACCCATGTCCGAATGTCCACCAAATCCAGCTACCAGCCTTGCGCATCCGTACACCTACACATAGCAAGTATTCCCCATATGTAGTAAGAAGTATCGTCCTAGGCAGTGTCAGGATTGCAAATATGTATCCCACGTTTGTAAACATCCCATCACAGTTACGTAAATCCAAATGCCCACGTGTTCATGTTTCGGCCAAATGTGTGTACATCCCGCGTGGGATAAGTAACCTGTTGAAACCTCAGAGTTGTTTACATGCCACGGTGTCTAGTACTGTAGACATCTGGACAAAACATGTATGTGTAGTCACAGTACTGTTCAGTTTCTAGACAGACATGCAAAACATACTACGCAGGATGGAACAGCTGTCCACCATGCAGGTCTCTCCACTAGGGTTGCCACCTGTTCAGATGCCCAAGGTGGGACATCCGTTGTAGAAATGTGAGAATTTGCAGGATAAAACATACCCCCGGCCAGTGCAAATGACAAAATTACACTTGTATGCCAAGATAAACGCTTATTTCATAGCATTTGAATAGCTTGTGCTATCCCAAATAATAGTTATGTGTTCCAGATACAAAATACCTGTATCATGCAACTAGTAAAGAAAATAAGAAATATACTGTTGTCTTAAAATCACAGGACATTTGCCATGTCTTAGGTTTCGTCGCAGGACACAACTGTCCAAAGTGGGACTTCCCCTCGCAAAGAGGAACAGATGGTAACCCTACCCCCCACTGAATTATTGACAGTATATATTCAACTCAATCACTTGCTCCCACCCTTCATAACTAATAATGGAAATTTTCATCTTCCTTTCGCTCTCATGTTACTCCAGCAATTTTTCCTTATTAATTCCCATAACTCACATTATTTTTCCCATGGTATCTGCAAAGAATGTATTTGACTGCACCTTTTAAAGCTTATGCTTCTTACATAATAACTACTCTGTATCACTATGCAATATTACTTTTCACAGCCTATAACACCTCCAAGTTTCATCAGTAGACTGTATTGTTTTAAATGTTTCCTAAACTTTTGAAATTAAATGCTTGTATCTTTTACATTTGTATAATTATCATTAGTAATCTATTGTATGTACCTAGTTTGTTTGTTTTTGGAGCTTTTCTCCCCAGGACTCCATTGAAAACGGGTTCATTTTGGCCCAATGGACTATCCTGGTAAACCAACTGCAAATAAAATAAATAAATAAATAAAATGAATCACATACCGACACCACCTCTCAACCTATTACAGCAACAAAATCTGGACAAAGCCTAAAAGGATGGGTGGACAAAGAGGGACAGATGTAATTACTGCTCTCACAAACTTCGAAAGTTCACAGAATAATAGTATGTACATAAGCATGAAATGTTGTGAAGGATGTGGGGTAGTCCCCAGTATTACAGAGGTCCGTACATTTATACTGTAACAAACCGTCACATATGTTGACTGTACTACTGCATACCTGTAGTTAATTCGCAGTTAAGTCATGTGCAAAATAATAATCCTCGTATGAATGAATACAGGAAATAGTCAAATGTGAATGGGAGCACCACTCACCGTGGATTATGTATTGTAACCACCCCCACCCATATTATGTATTGCCAACATTAAAAGCTGCTGACAGGTGCCCAAACACCTGTGTCTGCACAGATAAAATGTTTAAAATGGACAAACCCTGTCCATGTGCTTTGTCTGACATTTGAACACGGTCAGAGCAGTTCCGTTCACCAGGCGGACAAGCCTAAACCCAGATCACCACATGAACACCCTGACGATTAAAGACCTGTATGTGTCAGGACTATAAGCCTTGGGGTTCTGAATATCACTGCAGTGATTAAATATGCAGCTTGGGTCCAGAGCAGTAGGGAATAGGGAATGTGTAACATGTAGTACCGCATTTTTCCCAGCAGGAGAATGGATGCCTGTGTCGTAAGTGAAGCGGTGAGGCATATGTTAATGTAGCTATGTACTATGGGTATGCATATAAATGAGTCAGAACACCAAAAGTATAGTGGTTACAGCATCCGGCCAACGTGAATGCAGTCCCGGTTCAACTACGACTACAGCACATATAATGTGAAAGTGTAATGAATGCGTCTGTGCTGTACAGACAGTTAAATATGTAAAGGTGAATGTGTGTTTCGCATACGTCCGTTAACCGGATTACAGATAATTTACTGGTACTGTCACAAGTAATAAAGCCCACGTAAGCACAAAGACTTAGTAAACATATGTAACCCACAATAAGGATAAGCATGTGCGCCTGCGCGTAACCCATAATAAGGAAATGCAAGTGCACCTGTGCGTGTGTGATCCGCTCACAGCATAGTAAATGAATGCTGTTTCCCCCACGTTAGATATAAATGGCTCAAACCTGTTAACCCCATAAAGTATGAAACTGGACAAAGGCATGCAAACTACCGGTACAAATAGGGACAAACCCCAGATATGTGCCAGAACAAACATAGAAAGTGGATAGAATAACGGGTGTGTCAGTAGCATGGATTCTCTGAAGGGTATGCAGTCGTAACCTGAACTGCTTGCCAGTATTTCCCACCATAAGTCTCAAATAAAATGCCACTACATTGCCAGAGAGACACAGGTTTATGAAAAACACACCGAAGATAAAGAGGCAACCAGCTGTACACTCTGCAACAATCTGTACAGTGGAAAGGTATGGTATGGATATAGATATATGTGTATACACATAATCCACAGACGTAAACCAAAGCAAGTTATGAAATGAGGATTGTACATGTATATATGTATACACAACAGACATATGTCCCGTAGATATGACATATGTACATAAATAGGCCACGTTATAGCTAATATGGGTAGACAAACAGACATGCACGAAAGGTGAATAAACCGCTGCGTTCCAAACCATTGGCCAGAAAGTGACAGTCCAGCAAGTTCTACACTTTAAACATGCATATAGGTGTCCATTGCAGGACCCCAAAAATTAATCCATACGTAGTGTGAACCGACATTGATGCAAAATAAGTGACCTCAGGAAATACGATATAGCTGTACATGCAACAGTAGCAGGTGCAAGGGTGATGACACGTGTCGATAGAATGTATGACGTACGAACTGATATCCAGAGAGTGGGGAGTGCATATAAGTGTCTCCACACTTCAGTATCGCTCACATTAAACATGTGTAATGGGTACTGTAGAGGGTTGTCAGGTATGGGAAACATGGGTATGCAGAAATGGGCCTAGGTGTTGTTTGGCAGAGATTTCGTAGGCCCGCCCCGTGGGAGTGATGTGGGTATAGCACACGCCTATATTCTCAATAATGGGGCAAACCATCCACTGGATATTGCGTAAACCATTTTGGGAATATGTAGGGCCCTATATCAGTGTCATGTAGGCGATTATCATGGATGGACATGCGTACGACCAAGATGGTAACCATAACTGGCAAACTGTCAGAATAAGACAGCTGCACTAAGGCATTGTACATGAAATACAAATAGGGACTATATTAGATATACCCCAGACAAAGTCAGAATGTTGTGAGAATACTGGCGTAGCCAGGAATACGAATGTTATGAGTGTTACTAATCATGTAATGGAAATGTCAGTCACTATTATCTAACCGGACAGTTCGAAATGCCTTGCCAGCAATTTACCAGAAAGGCACATTACTATGACAAATGTAACAAGGGCAAAGGTCAAACGTCAGGGCGTTTACCCATAATGTGTACAGGTTAGGGGTATGAAGGTAACCTGTCCAAAATACATGTACAGAACTAGTGATACTAGGTGGACAGGTGAGAAGAAAGACATCAGGACAAATGAGAAAACATGTACAAGTCATACGCATGTACTCCAACAAATGTGAATGACAACGTATGCCCTGTGAATGTCAATGAGGAAGGTTAATAGACACAAAAGTAATGTGTCCCTCAGGGTGTCATGCAGTGTCACCGTAACAATGTCCAGTCCCCATACTGCACGTGAGCTCTACCCCTGACGGAAAGCGCAAATACCGGCGCACACATACGGTACATGATAGACTAATTAGTGTGGATAAGCAGCTGTTGGCCTGTGTGAGGAATACAACTCTCTGGGTGGGTGTGTCCTGCAATATAAATGTAATGGCATGTGGCCTGTGATGCCGCCATACAGTGTGTGTATTGGTGTCAGAAAGTTGATATCTTGTATCAGACACATACTCCAACTGTACAGATTTACGCAGAATGTGCAGAGTTCTGCCTCATATGTTTGGTGTGTTCCACGTAACATCAGTACCATTCTGGCACATTCCTGATAACTGAAGTCATGAAATAATGACAAACATGTGATTAAGACACCAAATCCGTCAGAAAAGCCATACTAATGCAAAACCTATTATTGTGTCAACTATCTACGTTTGTAAGAGCAACATGTCAATACTGCCCCTATGTGTCCCACTATCAGATAAGGCCTTGTCCAGAAGTTTGCTCTAGGAGGTGGAGTGGTATGATCAGAAACAGATACATGTGTGAGGAAACAGCATTATCGACTGCAAGATAACGCAGAAGGTATGAAATGCGCTGCAGTAGGACGTTCAGTACTGTCCGTAGGTATGTGCTGACATGTCAAATGACACAGCAATCTACATGAAGTACCTATAGGGCTGTCACCTTTACAAATGATGATAGTGGGACATACCCACAGCCATGCACACAGCACAAATAGACATACACACAGCAAAACTAGGCCATGATACATGAAGTCTCCGCGGTAAAGTACAGTAAGGATAGATGTCTGCCAAGATATACAGCAAACGCCTGTAAGGGCGTGTAACACCGCCCGTAACACGGATGTTGCATGGACAATGTTGGGATTTGCAACATACCCCATTGGTATGTGAAAGCTATGCAAATATGCGATACATGAAACAGTCAGCTGTCCATGCAAGAGCAAAGTTATGGGCAGAAAATAGATATTATATATATATATATATATATATATATATAGAGAGAGAGAGAGAGAGATACAGACATACACACACACGTGGCAGGGCTGGTAATCGAACTTACACATTACTACCCTATCACACTACAGCATGATGCATTTACAGAACGTGCTACCGAGATTACTAAACACAGCAGACCCACAGGCATTCTACTAGGTGCGTGTCAACATCCGTAAAGACAAAGACATCAGCAGGATATATCCGTGATGCAAAGCATCTAAAAGCATAACCTGAGTCCCCAGGCGGGCGGGAGCATGCACACACACACACACACACATACTTGGCAGGCCTGGGAATCAAACTTACACCTAACTACCCTATCACACTACAGCATTACACATTTACAGAATGTGCTACCGAGATTACTGAACACAGCACTCCCAGAGGCATACTTCTAGGTGGATGACATCATCCACAAAGGCAAAGACGCTGATAGGGAATGTATGTGTTGTGAGGCATGTAAAAGCATTACTGTGTCTGCAGGCAGCTGCACACACACACACACACACACACACACACACACACACACACTTGGCAGGGCCGGGAGTTGAACATACACCTAACTACCTTATCACACTACAGCATTACACATTTACAGGACGCGCTACTGAGATTACTAAACACAGCACTCCCAGAGGCATACTTCTAGGTGGGTGACATCCGCAAAGGCAAAGATGCTGATAGGGAATGTATGTGTTTTGAGGCATGTAAAAGCATTACTGTGTCCCCAGGCAGCTGGAAACAGACACACACACTTGGCAGGGCTGGGAGTTGAACATACACCTAACTACCTTATCACACTACAGCATTACGCATTTACAGAACGCGCTACCGAGATTACTGAACACAGCACTCCCAGAGGCATACTTCTAGGTGGGTGACATCATCCACAAAGACAAAGACACCGATAGGGAATGTATGTGTTGTGAGGCATGTAAAAGCACTACTGTGTCCCCAGACAGCTGGAAACACACGCATACACACACACACTTGGCAGGGCCGGGAGTTGAACATACACCTAACTACCTTATCACACTACAGCATTACGCATTTACAGAATGCGCTACCGAGATTACTGAACACAGCACTCCCAGAGGCATACTTCTAGGTGGGTGACATCATCCGCAAAGGCAAAGATGCTGATAGGGAATGTATGTGTTGTGAGGCATGTAAAAGCATTACTGTGTCCCCAGGCAGCTGGAAACACACACACACACACACACACACACACACTTGGCAGGGCCGGGAGTTGAACATACACCTAACTACCTTATCACACTACAGCATTACGCATTTACAGAACGCACTACCGAGATTACTGAACACAGCACTCCCAGAGGCATACTTCTAGGTGGGTGACATCATCCGCAAAGGCAAAGATGCCGATAGGGAATGTTTAGAGAGTGAGCAGTCTGAAAGCATATTAGTGTCCCAAGGTAGACGTAGACAAACACGGCAGTGCTGTCATCGGGCCAACTAAATATCTATGGAGCACTACAACACTAAATAGATATGGGATGCGCCACAGACAGTACACCCTTCTAGACAGCAACCAGTGTGTTCAATGTAGGCATCCATCGTGACATTGAAAATGGACATCTGTTGCCTGGATGACCACCATGGCTATACAGGATGCCAATGGCCATGCCCACACGCTTAGTATCACATGTCAGTTTGGAATGTACTGTGTGTCCATCTACACAACGGAGTACTGGGCATGCTCACATACTTAGCAGCTGCAAAGGGCCATCTAGCATGCACACGGAGTCTAATCACGGAAGGGCGCAGTATGGAATGTACTGTGTGTCCATCTACACAATGGTGTACTGGGCATGCTCACACATTTAGCAGTTGCAAAGGGCCATCCTGCATGCACATGGAGTCTAATCATGGAAGGGTGCAGTGTGGAATTTACTGTGTATCCATCTACACAACGGCATACTGGGCATGCTCACACACTTAGCTGTTGCAAAGGGCCGTCTTGCATGCAGATGGATTGTAAACACGGAAGGTCCCAGATTGGACTGTACCATGTGTCCATCTATACAACAGTGTACATGGACTGCACTGTGTGTCCATCCACACAACAGCATACTGGGCATGCTCACACACTTAGCTGTTGCAAAGGGCCGTCATGCATGCAGATAGAGTGTAAACACGGAAGGTCTCAGATTGGACTGTACCATGTGTCCATCTACACAACTGTGTACATGGACTGTACTGTGTGTCCATCTACACAACAGCATACTGGGCATGCTCACACACTTAGCTGATGCAAAGGCCTGTCGTGCATGCAGATGGAGTGTATACACAGAAGGGCACAGTACAGAAGGGCACAGGAAGGTGTAACTGTCCTCACACACAGGGCGGTCACACATGCAGTGACCTGTACAGACACAGCTGCCATCACAGCTGTCACAGGTGCAGGTCACATGCGTACACACTGCAGTGTACACTGTAGCTGTCAAGTCAGCACCATGTCATCAGTGCAGCACTACACAGCCTTACAGTACCACAACACCATGTGACACATGACCACTGGGCTGTACAGAGGTGTACACCAGCTGTGCAGAGTACACATGTACCAACAGGGATCCAACAGGTGTTATGCATTGCAATGATACCAGTATACATGCACAGGTCAGCTCAAGACATACCACGGCACTTACACAGCTGTGACACCTGACTGTTGCTGTACACCAATGAACACACATCTGGATATGTCATACATGTGATTGTGTGGATGTGTGCATGGACTGCACACACAACACATACATACATAGCCTGTGATGTACCTCGTGCATAACAGTGGCCTAATCAATGCTACACACGCGAATGGAAGGTGGGCCCATGTCTGTTGAATGCCCACACTACAGGGGGTAGCAATGTTGACCGGGACACATACCCTTATACTGCTCGCCTGTGACACCCGTGATATCATACCACAGTCCATGTGTTATGTATGTCAATACACATGTCCAACAATAGCAATGCATACAAACATGGCAACAGGAGACACATGTGACATCTGTACTGTGCATGCAGCAACCATGCATGTGCAGTGGCCGATGTCCGTACCATAGTTGCACCAACCTATGACATGCAGTTGCAATGCAGACCCATCATTGACACCTGTATACGGTGACATACAAACAGCACATATGGAGGGATGTGTGTACATAACGTGGTGTACCACCTGTGTAGATGTATGTGTGTAGGGGGTGGCTCACAGTTGTGTCACACACCATCCTATCATGCCATGTGCAAACAGTACGCTATGTTGCTGTTACGTGACGGTGCTGACATAATGTATACACAGTGGTCAGGTGTTACCAACTACATGGCACCTGTAACACCTACAACCTCCCGTGTGCGTATAGCAGCACATTTGCCAGATATAGCATTGGTACACATAATGCAATCAATACCGATGTATGTCTATCAAATGTGTCATCATATGGCAAGTGTATAATTCCCAGTACTGCCATGTGTGTCTGAATGTGTGACCAGAGATGCCACATATCGCAGGGAATATGTCCCAGTTGTTACACATCCTTGTACATCGTTGTAGAGATCTGTACATACATCAGTGTGGGAAGCATGACGTCGGCCGGTGTGGTGCATCACACACGTCGGCTGTCCGTATACACATGTGTGGTCACCACAGTGTGTGTGTGTCTGTATGTATGTGTGGTGCTTGGTGTGAGGGTGTATGCTAATATACGGTGAGAAATGATCACTAACCCCTCGTGGTGACTAACCCATAATGGTGATGCATTGCACTACCCTGTTGATGCCATAGGTCCCAGCCATACTGGCTACCTGTGCATGTTCCTTCTCTGTGACACGTCGTGTGGGTGCATAGTACTGTGAGGGTGATGACCACATAGGCAAGGGTCCTCACCTGCACACTATGGAGCGTGCGTTATAGTGGTGTACACCCCATGAATGTGGCCATGTTCCCGTGCTGTTACAGGGTCCTACTACTGCACAGTGTGGCCTCCAGCTACCAAGTGTCACCTCACAACATCATTGGCCAGACCGCTGTGTACAACCCCTGCACCATGTCACCATACCTGTAATGTGTCCTGCTATGTATTTCACGTCTCTGTCCAGTGTAGCCTGTGGCACTGACCACATGCGTCAGGTGCAGTATATGTGCGGACATCTGTGTCATGTTGGTGTTTCCAACAGTCAGGTTGAGGGTACATGTAGCATGCTGATATTGCCAGATGTGCCTGTGAGCAATCCACAGTTACATGTGGGGGACTGCAAACACTGCTACCTGTAGGCACATGCAAGTACACCATAGGAGGGAACCCGGGTATCACAACCAACATGGTGCTACAGATGTAACCAAGACACATACCGTGAACACATCACAATGCATGCTGCACCTGCACTACATGGTATGACCGGTGCATGCCGACAGTACACAACCTATGTCACATACACATCTCTCAGTATTCACACACAACCACTGCAACATACACATCCCTCACTATGCATACACAGGTAATATCACATACACATCTCTCAGTATTCACACACAACCACTGCAACATACACATCCCTCACTATGCATACACAGGTAATATTACATACACCTCTCACTATGCTGTTCACCCTGTGCATCAGAATATTTGTGCATAACCCTGCAACAATGGTGTGGATGACAGGGATGCGGCACAGGCTTCATCATATGCACAGGGTGATATATTTGCCAGGGGCATAGGCTGCACCAATGGATAACATCATGTGTGTGTGTAAGGGCCGGTGAGTTGACTGGACATGTCTGTGCAGAATGCATGTGGATGTTGTGGAGCCCTATAGTTGTGTTTGCTGTGTGCGTGTGTGTGTACACAGTTCTGCCATCTGTGAGGCCTACACGGGGTATAATTGACAGCCCCAGATTGTACAGAGCAGGTTGTACAGCTCACTGTGTCTGTCCACGGCCACGTGACCTGTGCCTGCCTGGGGTTGCACGGGCTCTACCAGGTGGAGGTAGAGAGTGGCTACTGTCCAATGACACATGTCCGCTGGAACCGTGTCCCCGCTGAGAATGTCCAGGGCCACGTCCACGTGGCCTGCTGTGTCCTGGTGTTGACAGCACAGCACCAGCTGCACTGCTACTTCTACCGGCACTATGGGAGCGGGCATGTGAGGTGGCACGCTCATGTCGACCTACACTAGGTGGTGTTGCCGGCCTACGTCCACATGGCCTACGCCTCACTCCTACCAGATGTTCCAGCACAGACAGCTACCGCTCGTGGATTGCCATGCCTCGGTCAAGGATTCCGACCATTTCACCTAATCGCCTATCCAGAACATTAACAATCTACTGTTGAGCATTTGCCAATGCCTGGATGTTGTCATTTAGGGTATGGATAGCAGCCCTCTGCAGCCTCTGCCCTTCTCTGTTCTGCCATTCAGCACGTGCCTGTGCCGCCATTACAGTCTGGAACATGCGTCTGGTGATACCAGCTGTTGCGCTCTGTCCTGCAGGTGCATGTCTACCAGAGGTCCTCCTACGAGCAGCACCAGCCACATGCCTGTGCGCCACATCTGCAGTTATTACACTGACACCATGGTGTGTAGACACACCTTCTGTAGCCACCACACGTTCCTGTTCCATTCAAACAGACGCTGACTGTCCTTCCTCTATGGCCACTGGTGATGCGGTATGTGTTGGCAGCAGAACTGTGTGCGGGGAAGAGGGGGACATAGCTGGGATGGTAACCACTGGCACAGATTCAGCCCCTGACAACCCTGCCTGTACCTCATGCATATGTTCATCACCGCTAGTATCTGTGTGGACACTAACATCAGATGGACCGCAGGAGGGTAACGCACCTACATCACCTGTGAATGCAAAGAAATACTGTAAAGTACAATAGACACACACACACACACACACACACACACACACACACACACACACACACAGACACACACACACACACACACACAGACACACACACACACACACACACAGACACACACAAACACAGACACACACAAACACACAGACACACAGACACACACAAACACAGAGACACACACACACACACACACACACACACACACACACACACACACACACACACACACACACACACACACACACACACACACACACACACACAGACACACACACACACACACACACAGACACACACACACACACACAGACACAGACACACACACACACACACACACACACACACACACAAACACAGACACACACACACACAGACACACACACACACACACACACAGACACACACACACACAGACACACACACACACACACACACACACACACACACACACCATGCATGTGATTTGTCAGATGGCATGCAGCATGCCTACGATACAGCAGAGGGCATGCAGCTCAGACATTAATAGTGTTAGTAAGCATACCTCCCTGGGGTGCACACTACAGCAAGCAGGTGTCATATCAGTAGCCATGCAGTTCACACAGTCATGGTAGTATGCATGCATCCCTGTGATACACCATGTGGCCCAGACAAGGATAACAGTACACATGGCTGATGTGACCTTGACATGTAATCTGCTGACATGTGCATTAACATGCATACATGTCTGACACAATGGTGTCCTGACACATGTACAGCATCATAATGGGCGTCACATTGCAGTGTTGTGTGTATGCCCTACAGATAGAATGCATGTATAGCAAATGTGCATGAGCATGGGAGGGTAGTGTGAGCCGTCTACATTGCTATACAGTGTGAAGTACAGACACTGTGCCATTGCATGGCATCATGAGGCATCTATGCTGCTGCAGAATGCATAATATGTACACATTGCATAGCCTTAACTGCAACACAGTTGTGATGTTCAACAGATCGTATATGGTAGACTTCAGTGACACCTCCAGTAGCTGTGCACAGGCTTTTAGGTTGTCCAGTGTACCACATCAACTGTATAATCAGTCAACTAAGGCTATAATTGGACCATGTGTGGACAATGTGCAACAGGGTGTATACACATCCCAAGTACTGTGTGGCTACATGTCTCTGGCCATCCCCATGGCCATGTGTGCACATGTGTTAGCCAATTGTGTGTGATGGGCATCTATCTCACATGTCTGTGTTGTCCCATATGACATACACCCATAGATGTCAGATATGTCACAATCCACAGGGTTATGCAGACAACGGGTTGTATGTTTGGTATGTGGGGTATAGGTCATGCGATAGTGTGACAATATTGCAGACAGAACACTACATGTATGGGACATGTTAGATGGCACATCACAATGTGTGCACCCAATGCAGGGGTATATGACGCAATGGTGACACCTGTGAGCTGCCCATTACACAACTCACTGTGTGGTACTGTGTGCATACCACACGTGTTGTTCCAATGCATACCACATACAGTTAGAACACCTTCACCGTTGTATGCACAGCTGACCACACATGTTGCAATGACAAGTACTGTGGTTTCAAGTCGGTGTATCATTACGTTTGTATATATTGCACATGGGTGGCCTGTGTGAATGACGGGTGGTGCGACCTGCATATCATGACTGGAACAAACATCAGGTGTGCAAGTGTTAACTGGCCACATGGCAAATAGATCTATACTGTAACATGCCTGATACTGATGACAGTCTCACCTGCAACAGACTCATGTGTGTGAGGCATGCCAGAGGTACCTGTATAGGGGTGACACACCAGTATGAACATTATCCATGACTGTATGACAGCCACAGGTTGCACTGTGCATGTGAACACATTCACCTGTGTAATTTTATTTTATTTATTTATTTATTTATTTATCATTTGTTGATCGAGAAAGTCCGACTAGGTTCCACAGGGCCTGTTTTCAGCGGAGGCCCGGGGAGAAATGCTCCAGATGCATGTCTTTGGAATGTGGGAGGAAACCGGAGTACCCGGAGGAAACCCACGCGAACACAGGGAGAACATGCAAACTCCACACAGAAGGCACCCCAGCCGAGAATCGAACCGGTGAACCTCTTGCTGTGAGGCGACAACGTTAACCGCTGCACCACTGCGCCACCGCTGTACTGCACATATGGCTATTATATCCCATGTAGTTGCATGTGTCACTGTACATTATGTGAAGTAACAACATATGCAAGGTATGTGGACACACATGCTGCATACTACAGTATGCTATGTTATGTATGCACGCATGTGCATACTATATGTTATTACCCCAGACTGGCCAGTAGCTCCTCGGTGTGTGTGAGTGGGGGCTGGGTTGGTGGCCCACCACCTGTTCCACCTTGTTCCCTGGTGATTGCAGTGGCACACTGTTTTGCATGTCGTATCAAGTCCATGCAGTGTCTGCGCACCTGCTGGTAGGTGCAGTTATGGCCACCCACATCATTCACCCTCCTGCGTAGATCCTGCCACAGGTCATCCCGCTGCTGGGCATGCTGTGGCACATGGCTGAACAACAAGTCATAGTTGTCATGGAGCTGTGGGATGAGGACATCATCCTCCTGGCAGGTGTATGCTGGGAGGTGTGTACGGGGCATTATCTGTAAGACATAATGATGGTGACAGCTCACAGTTTCAGAGATGTACAGAGATACTGCTGCACATACATTTCTATGACATCTACTACATCTGCACAGTTATCTCTGCAAAGCATCATGACACTGACACGACTAACGTGTTTGTGTCACACATGTCACACCCATTATGCATTGGATATCATCACCGTATATGTGTGTCACCTCATTACAGTGTTCATACTCCATGTAAATGCTGTCTTGCTGTGGGTATGTCTATTTGCCTGCACTTGTGTTCTTACCTATCTGCACATGCCTGGATGTGTCCACGGTACTGCTGTTGACCTGGATGCTGTGTATATGTCACATATCAACACAGACACAGCCGTAATGGACGTGAGCAGTGACAATGCACACATACGCATGGACACCTGTACATGCATGTGTTTTGCCATATACATCTTCACAGTACTGTACAACTGTTCACCATCCTGCCACGGATCGCCTGTATTGCACATGTGATAGACATGGGACAATGGCTAGTCAGACAACATTCGCAGGGATGGTTATCAACCATAGCATGTGCGGGCACGGTTTCCAAACTGTACAAGACAGCCATTGTGCCACCGCAAGGTGCATCAGTGCCACATTACTGATCCAGTCAGTTGATAGTACATCTACCATGCGGCCATCTCACCATGTATGACTGGGATGACATGTGCAGCTTTAATGGACAGGGTTGCATGGTATGGCGGGAGTATGTCACATATATGGCACAGGGATCTGTCCAGCCTGTGGCGATCCTAGTATTAGGGACGGTGGCTGTCCATGACATATGTCTTATAGATCAAGTTATGGACATGTAGCATGTCCATCATCATGGTGTAGCAAATGTCCTTCTGCAAGGTAGACAGCATGCTGCATAGTGGAGGTGAGGATTGTGAAGGCTGGTATCACACATCCATGCATAGCCATTATCCCTTACAGGTGGTATGTGATCCAATATTGGTCACCACAGTGCTGTATATGCCTGTCCAGTGATCTCCATGCTCATGGATGGCACCCTGACATGAAATGGGTACCTCATATGACTACCTAAGGGGCCTGGAGACGTCACCATGTCGGGGGGTGCACTGCACAGCACCATCCCTTACACAGTGTCCATAATGTTGACCACAGCCTAGGTAGTAGTTTATCGGTACAGGGATGTTCACCTAGCGGTGACACTGCTGGTATCATCCATCAGACTGTGCACATATGTCACACACCTCACCCACACAGCCCATTCTGTATGTTGTTCACAACACTGACACAGCTATACTGATAGGTCATGGCCATTCACAGCCTTACATACACAGATGCCTAACATTTGTCTGTGTGGTATGGTCTACAATGAGGGTGGGTTACAACACATTAACCCTGTTCTACTGTAGCTGGCACTGGTGTGCTGTGCACATGTCACTCTTGCACCTTTTGTAGTTGTGAGTCTGTCAACAGGCCACTGGTGGAACACTCCTGTGACATGCAAAGGTATTTGTAATCAAATATCCGTGCTGTCTTGTACATCTGTACTGCTAACATCTACATGCTAATGGTTCATGGACATGCACACCATACTCATCAGGGATATAGTGCAGTGCCACCCTAATTGACTGTCATCACCACTTACGGGTTGATATTATCCAACACCCTATCTGTATTGTATGGTCATGCTAGGCACTTGTTCAGAACTTGTAAGCATGTCATGAGCTACTGATTACTTTAGCACCCATTCCACACCATTCCCCACAGGTACACTGGCTGTCCTACACTTCCCAGCTTGCTTATGGTACAACAGCTGTTGTACACATGTAACGCACATATCCTGTGGGACATGATTGTATATACAGGCATGTCCAACTGTCACATACCAGTGCTACTGCCTGTCTATATGAGGGATATGTCGTACATGTGGCAATAGAGCAATTGTCTCATGTACACATTCAATGCTCACCTCCCAACATATGGCACTACAGCCTGTGGGGGATGCACTTCTGCAGCCGTGCTGGGGGCATAGCTCGCAGGTGTACCTCATTACGAGGAACATGCCTCATATGGGGTTCTAAAAGGTGCATGTTCCTCAAGTTTCCACATTGGAAGGGTCTGTCACACATTCATTGTTGTAAATTGTTTACCTGCTAGCCATGGCTAAATAGATGGGAATCATATTAATTCATTAGAATATCTTTTTTTATACGTAAAACCAGCCTATTTTAGCCATCATATGCCCTCCTAGTTGAAGCTGTTAGTAAGCCAGTTGTAAGTGTTCCACATTTTGCCCATTTGTCACACAGTATGAGGGCTAATGTTCCTCAGTTTGGGGACAGGAGGTTGACAGCTATGGCTGGGGTAATGCTGTCACCAACCCTGACTGCACCTGACAGTCATTTGGGGATGTGTAACATTCGCAACACACCCCACCCATCACATAGTCTCACATGATCTACACCACTGGCCACACCTACGAGGACAACTTGTGCAGTACGTCTCCATACTCACTGTAGGCACCAGAGGTAGCCCCCATCATGGAAGACAACATCACCAGCTTATAGCCCACAGACTCATGTGTGCCCATCACATACAGCCAATAGTGAGTTATAACATTCACAACACACCAGTCATAGATGACTCTGTAGGGAGTCACACTGCAGTTCCACACAGCAGGCTACACAAGGCGTTAGTCACTTAAATCTTTCTGTCGGGTAACTGCTTCTGCAACATAACCTATGCACCCATGCCACACCTCACCAGGTACGATATGACTGTCATTCTCCATGTTAGTGTGACTGCCCTGTGATGCCACTTCACAGACTACGTGTGCAGGGACATGCAATAGCTCACCAGTCTTATAGCCCTGAGGGTGTGGGCCAAGCCCTGGGGAGCATTTTGCATTCGTCCGGACACGATACCACTGTACAATGACTGACTGTGTCACTTCAACAGTTGCCTATGCTCCTATTGTCATTCCACAGGCATCTGGTATCTGTCCGCTATGACTGACCTGGTCAAACACAATGCTGTGGCACAGATGACTTGCACCTGTCAGCCCTGGGAGTACAGCTCACATGTAAGGCACTTGCTGCTTCTATACTGCCTGTCTTGCACAGTTTCCAATAACTGTCACCAGCAGGGCGGTAACTGGCAGGCACGACATGGAGTCATGTGACACAATGCTTGCATCTTCCTCTGTGACGCACGCAGGCAAGGCACACCTTATAATGCACCACTCAAACATCTCTGCAGTGACTGGGACCTGCCTCTAGGCTCTGCAGAGCACACCTGCAATGACAGGTTATAGACAGACCATACCTTTCAGGCACATACCTGGACTGGCACACCCACAGCTGAGGGGTTCCCATATCCCACTATGTTTTGCACACATCCTGGCAAGTTACTTAGCACAATGCATCAGAGGTGCTCCATGTGCAACTAACTGTGTCCAGGACCGCTATACACATTGTAACAAGCGACAGAGTCAACATCATACCCCACGGGTAACATACCTTCTATGTTGGTATAGTGGACAGTGGGCCTCAGACAGCTACTACTGATGTGTGACTGACACTACCCCACACTTCACTGGGATAGCCACTCATGTACCAACACATCCATGAGTCATACCCTCTGCTCTGCTGGGTCAAGCCATACACACCACCTCCAAGACCTACATTACCCTTGGCATGAACACTACCACCATGTGACTGGTGTTACACACCTGGGGTTATCCCTCATTGGTGCATTCCGACCATATGCTAATCGACCTTGTTAGCCACATCCCAGCAACACACCCATCACAGCATACACAGTACATGAATACTACAGTACCTAGTACAGACGTCTGCTGACAGCGGTTGTTAACATCATGACACCCGTGCAGATGGACAATGCACATACAAATGCTGGCACATACCCCAGTGCACTTCATTAACATGTACACAACTGCATGGATCATGCTATTCCACACAGAGCCATGATGGTACACACCAGATAACAGATGCCACTCTGGTCGTTATGTTCCATGGACATATGATGTACAACAACAGGTGTAGGCTGTTGCACAGTGGTGTACATTCCCATGTGTGGGGTGGCTCACTGGTCAGTCGTGGTGGGGCCACAGGGTCCCTCATCACATACTCCAAGACTAGCTATGTAAACATGACTGCCACACATTCCGGGGTGTACCACCAGGCATTATGGTGGTATATCAGTAGTCGATGGCAACACCCACATCTGCTGTCACATACAACAGTCACTCAGGAACATTGCAGACCCAGGTGTTGTTGCCAACATGCTGGAGGATGGATTCAATGCTGACATTACACCGTCTCACTCACTACAGGGCCGCAATCCATACATGAACATTGTAGTGTCCCTGTAGTCACACCTACGCAGTACTGACCTACACTCTATATGTCCTGGGACACTGGCCCCATGTCACCTTCCAACGTCCCAGGCTGTGATAGCCACCAACCTCTGAATTACATGTCTCCCCACTAGGCCACCATATTCAGTAATAGCCTTGTTTCAGACATTGTAGCCCCTGAATGGCACACAGCAGCATTTATCACACTACACACAGGGTGGCACCACATTGCACGAGTGGGACTATAGTCCTACACACCTGACTGAACTGTTCTGCATGGCTATGGGGCACATCATCAAGGACGTCATTCACAGAGACATTGTTGGGCTCTCGTCCTTTGCTGCCACCTGGGTTGGGCTTGTTAGGGCCAGAGCATGGCCCCTACACATGGTGGACTCCTTTCATACAGTTACCAGGGCAGTTACTGATGGTACGGGAGTCCACACATCCTACATTGTCCTCTCATTGCCTTTCAGCACCATTCCCCATTCTGGTATTGACAACATGCACATCCACCTGCACATCGTACCCTGTTTCTCAGGATGTTATGCTATGTGGCTCATGGACATGACACACATTGAGGCCAGCGTACCATAGTACCTACTACATGTCAGGTACATTTGGCATACCACGGTCCTCAGTCATAGGGCCCCTCATGTTCAGTATATGCTTCCCTGCAGAACAGGCTAGCACATGGGACTTTCCCTACCTAGCTTTCAAACCCCTGCATACCAAGCACCATGATTGCTCCACCAGCTGATACTGACTCCAACCATATGGGTGTCGCTGTGACAGATACATAATATGACTATCATGGCATCAAGCTGCATGACACAAGGTGCATGCACATCACCTTTGCATTACACCATTCACCCACTGACTATCACATGGATGGTAGTCCCCTACATACATATCACATTGTACATGTTTGCAGTACACACATATGTCGCACCCACTCCTGTGATTACTGTATTGCCACTGTGGCATGGATATCCTTCTATGTGGACACACCTATCTATACTGGGTGTGTAGCTGGTACATAGGCACCCATTGTACCTCTAAACTCAAGACATTAACACACATTCAAGGGTACACCACCCCATTTAGGGTGTACCTTACACAACAACAACATTAACACGCCATGAAGTTTACTGAGCTACGACAGTTTAAATATGCGGCTGCACTACGGACACCACATGTGTACACATTTGCATACTACATACTCAGGGGTGACCTCTGCTAATCAAAGAGGGCCCATGTCCACAACATTATTAATGGATATACTCCTCACACACAACATAAGCAGAGGCCACTGTGAGCAACATGCTCATGGATATGTGCACACACGCCACAATGAGTGGGATGAGCTTGTGGGTTACATTCCCAAACTGGACACTCACCATGCTTTGGAACATAAGTCCTATGTACATCACGCAGGGACACTCAGTAGCACTGTTCATGTGATACCTCCCTTGGTGGTTGGGAGACACATGTAGGCCTGGGATCACTGCAGTGGCTGTACTGTGCAGAGGTGCAGGTGACACCTGGCTCTGCTGTTCACAGGACACTACCCTAGAGAGGTGCCACTAGTGTGAACACTGTAGTTGTGCTTACACATGGACTTGCCAGACTGCATAGTACCCCACTATGCACCTGTGAAGCTATTACATATCCTTTGTGCATGGTTACTTGGTAGCCCTTCCATTTAGATTAGCTATCATGCTATTACTATGCCCCATACCTACAGGCCATATGTATCCTGTTATTGTACATACCAATAGACGATACCTGTGGTATGCATGATATGCCTGTTATGTTGTGTAGAATATCTGTCATGTCTACCTATAATACTATACATTACACATATTTCACATAGTATCCCATAATGCAAAGCATAGTTGCACAGCGGGGCCACCTTACATATGTCATTAACGTTATATGCCCATACACATGCGTGCTGTGACAGTATATCAACATATACTATCCCCTGCTATGGCACGTCCTTGTTGGACATACCCTACCACTGATGGCGGGTTGTATGGAATTGTTCTGTTTAACGCCCTCATGTAGCATCCCTTGTGGTGTCTGTGCTGTGTACCTTGTGTCCCACTGCTGGACACACAGTTTCTACAAGCGTTAGTATGCTCAGCAAGACATCAGTACATAAATACCTTTCCCCACTTTATGCATTGCGGACACGTTTAATTAATGCAAACCAGGCTATACATACAGTAAAACTAATTAATACAGATCATGCTATACATAACCTTACATATCAGGCGTTCTACATACCTTGCTATCCTTACGGCGTTTTGTTTCTATCTCTCTCACAGTGTTTCAACTGGCATTCGGTATGAGCATACGGTTTGAATGTCTGGCAAGTCATCCTTATATACGTCGATACCTGTAACATGTGGATTCATCCCGCCAATTGGTGTTCCTGAGTGACTAATTACTTGCATATCAGCTGTGCAGCTACTCCATTCGCCAATTATGCTGCAACCGTGGGGTATAATTGGATTCTCCACTTGGGCGTTGCCTATTTGCCCTACCTTCGGGGAGACGGTCTGTATTGTGTTTTGTTATGTGTAACTGCAACTGCTATGCATGGAGACAAGTATAGTTTGGATTCATGTCCCCCGTGGATTGTGTGTGACAGGTAGAGTATTTGGTTCAACATGTGGGTGTACCTGTCATCCCAACGTGTGATAACGGAGTATTGCAAACAAAACCTGTAACATGGCTGTTTGTTCCATTATACAATGCCTGCAATTTTGCATGACGCTTTAATTGTGTCTCTCACACGGTATGTTGAGGGTTCTGCAGATGTAATTGACTGACTGGATGTTTGTGCTGCTATTACAGTCTGTATTGCTTTAGTTTCTAGTGTGGGGGATGTCGGTGGGTGTACGTAGCATATACAGGTTTGTGGGCCTTGCATTTCTACATAATCTGTATATATGTGTGTGGGCTCCATCCCTAATTAGAGAGCTAACAGTTAGTAGACATGCTACGGGATTGTACGTTGGGCCGTTGTTAATTGGTTTCTATATCATCTGCAGGTGAGCTTGCTACTTGTATACCTCCGTAATTGCGGCGATATATCAAGGGATATGTGTAAGTGACAGCTATCCCTTGTATTTCTGTCCCAGATATTTGCAGTCATTGTGGTTGTGTTGTTAAAAGAGCCTGTTTGCCATGGGTTGCCACATTTTCATATGGTCATTGTTGGACACTTGTGGGACACACAGCGGTGTTTACAGGCCAACACGTAGCCACGGTCAGTACACAGATTAGCACATACTTTTATCCTCACTACATACCTATTGTTGTGTGACTTTGGCTACTTATCATATTGCATATAACATTTACGTTTCTTACATACAGGCATAACTATTACATACGACTGTTACATTATATAAGGGACATATTTATGTCCTACCATCTCGGATATTTGCCCTTTGTACTGTTTTATGTCAGGACGCACCTGCCCAGGGTGGGGCTGTCCCTCCTACTGTGGGAAAGGTAGTAGCCGTATGCCTACGGCTAGCTATACCCACACCTACCGTACTGATCTGCCTCTGACTTGGCACTAGCAAACACATGTTGCAGACACACACACACATTACAGTCACACAGAGAGACACACGGCACCCTCAACGCACACTTACACAGACTACGGCACTCACAGACACAGTTGAACACAGTACCTACGTGGACCGCGACACCGGCAGCGGTGACTAACTGTCCCTTCATATCATCATACTATTACTCGTGGATGTACTGTTCCGGTACTGTGTTCTATCGGTCTTTCAGCCTTGTGGTTACGCGTATGTTACACATTCCATGGTTGGCGGTATCCTATTTATTTGTACCTCCAAGGTGTTGTGAATGTCGTTGAACTATCTAATATATTTGCAGATATCGCTGAATCCATCTATATCACCATATATTCCTCTATTGCCCTTTCTATCTGTATTATATATATGCATATGTGTATATATATATATATATATATATATATATATATAGATATATATATCTATATAGCGGGGAATGTGACAGGCACACAGCACCACCATATGCTGTAAGGCTCATGTACTTTTCAGGTGTTGGCATTCCGTGTTCCACTGGCTGTTGTGTTTACAATGTTTGAGGGCTGCCTATGTAGGAGTCACACATTGGGCCACCTATACATTATAATTTACAGGTGGTCATGTTTGTGTGCCATCCATTTTACTGTGTGTGCAGGTGGAGAGGTGTCAGTCCATAGAGGCCTACACTGTCAGAGTATGTGCTATACGTTCCCTCTTTGCCAAGGCGTAGGCATATTGGGCATGCCTCCGTCTGCCTACTGGGGCTGGCACAGTGTGTTCATGGTCTGAATCCCTCTGTGCCTGTAATGGCCTTGGCAATTGCGGTGGGCTATGAGGGCCTTCACCATTTTGTCCCTGCTGCAGCTGCTTCCGCAGGATCACATTATGTAGCATGGCACATACTATGACGATGTGGGCACACGTGCCTGGAGAGTACTGCAAGGCTCCACCAGATGTATCCAAGCACCGGAACCGTGATTTCAGCATCCCGAACACACACTCTATGATGATTCTGGTTTGTGCGTTTGCCTCATTATGGCATTCTTGCATGGGTGTGTGTGCATTTCTGATGGGAGTCATCATCCACGGCTCCAGTGCATAGCCAGCATCCCCCACGATATGGCCATGTGGGATGTTCCCCCTGACAAATACCTGATACAGCTGTGAGGCATGCCAGATATGGGAGTCATGGTAGCTTCTAGGGCTGCCAGCACACACATCCATGATAACGTCCTGGGCATTGCACATGACCTGGCAGTTGATGGAGTGGAAATCCTTGTGGTTTATGTAGCGCCTACCCTGCTCACTGGGTGGTGACTTGATTTGTATGTGCGTGCAGTCTATCACACACCCAGTACCTCCAGGTATTGTGCCACATGGTGGAAGTGGCGCATATTGCTGGCCAACTCCTCCTGAGTTCTGGGGAAGTATATCTGCTCATTGGCATGTGATAACATGGCATCCAGGAACTGGTGTAGTACCCTGGATGCTGATGCCTGTGAGATACCCATTATATCTCCAGTTGGCCTTTGAAAGGTACCTGTGGCCAGTATTCGCAGGCTTACACATACCTTCATGTTCACTGGGATGGGTTCCCCTCTGTTGTTTCTGGTTCTCAGGCGTGGCCGGCACAGCTCCACTATTTGCTGTAAGATGTCCCTGTTCACCCTGTAATGCTCTACTATCTCCAGGTCATGTAGCTCCTGGTAGGTTACCCTTGGTCTGAACACTCTCCTTCTCCTCCGAGGCCTGCAGTGATTGTCGGCATCATCCCCCACAACACCATCAGTCTCTAACACATGCTGATGAATCACAGCTATGGCAGCTCCCAACATGTACATTTTAAAAGTTCCCCGTGTGTTTACACCTATGGTGCGGTGTTTGGGAATACACAGGTGTGTGTTGGGTGCTTTCACACTTTATACTATTGTGCTGTGAACACCGATGATGTCATAGGGTGTGTATGTACGATCATAGCTACAGGTTATCTTATGTGTTTTACTGCCGGAACTACTATTGTGGTGCCTTTGGTGTTGAATTACATTTACCTGCCGTGGATTACCTCTTGACCTTCCCTTTACATTTCTGCATGTTGCACCTACCATTTTCTGGCGTGCATCGTGCAGCCTACTTTCATTTGTACTTTCCTGGACCTGGCGTATCTTGCGTTATGTGTGCTACTGCCGGTCTGCTGTTGGTTTGCTTTGCTCTGCTGTGTCAGGTCTCCTATCTTTGCAATCCAATACCTCCCCTCCTTTCTTTGCATTCCAATGCCTCCCCTATCCTGTTTTGCAGGTTTCTGCAAGCAGACTTGTCAGCTGCCATCGATTGGCCTTTGTGGGTTGATTGGTGTTGATTGCTCATTAGTACTCCAATTATCCTACTTCCGCATTTCCTTCTTTTCTTCCCCTGACCTTCCTGTTTCTGCTATTGTTAGCAGCATGTGCGTCCGATTACTGGGTTTCAGGCACGTTTTCATCCTCATACACATGCGCTTTTGGGCACCATGTGTGTTCTCAGCTAAATGATTCCTCCCCACCCCTGTCCTGCAGCTTTGCTTAGCAATGGACAGGCCAGATTTGCAATGCTCCAATGTGCTTACTGCTACGGTGGCACACCCCTCTGCTGATGTCATGTATCTCCTCTGAGCCACTCCTCGGTGTTATACCGCTGCGCCGTATGGTACAACCTTCATCTGGCAGGACATTTGCGATTCAGTATTATCTGCCTCATTTGCATGGCATTGACTACTAATTCATAGTTACCGCGCCGAACACTATCGCAGGCCCTTAGCAACCCTTGCACCTTGGTTGTGGTGTTCCATGCCTACCATTGTGTATTATGCTGTAAACCTGATTTCTATTACGTTGCGATTTTATGACATTTTTATATTATTTCTTTATGTTACAGCTTCCACACACATGCCCTGCAGTTGTGCTGTGCATTACTGTGGACATGACATTAAATGTTGTTATTTACGTGTTGTGCATCTTTTCTTATGCCATTGGCTATGTATTTCGCCATTGACATATGTTAACGTTGTGATACCTGGCTCTGGCCCTCTTCCATAGCTCCGATGTTCTGTTTGGGAAAATGTAAACTGTGTTTTTTGGTTTACATTTCCGTGGGCTTACGCTACACCTGCACCACTTCATGAATCGCTATATGCCTTCATTTGCATGGTGCGGCACTGCACATGGGGTGATTAGCATACCTACACCAGGGGCTGCGCAGTTCTGGCATACGCCGGTAGTGCACGCGGAATTGGATCGTACCTGAATCACTCGACGGCCATATTTGGCGTTATACCGCCTACGCTATGCCTGCGCCTGGCACAAGCTTCATGAATCCCGGGGATAGCCTATTATCACACTTTTTGCTGATAAAGTGGCAATGCAGCAATTATGACAGAAATACTGTTTCAACATTCTAAATGCAACTATAAATTAGCAAGCATTTGATTATGTGCTCTGCTGTTCAGAACTGCTTCCATAAAATCTCCAAATCTACTCTTGAGGCTTTTCTTGGCTATATTTCTTATTCATTACTGCTTGATTCAGCACTACTTTTGATTGATTTCCACTGATGACTATTTGTCCCTTTCATAAGATTTCTCTGGTCTCCCATTTACTGTTCCACATCACCACCTGAATTATACACTGCTACTTCTAGTAAAAAAAATATAGCCCACCATTAATGTTTCTTTAATCAATTTATTGGATGGTTCTTGACAGATTCGTAAACAAGCTGTTGTTAGAATTCAGACTTTATCTTCTTATGCCTTAGATCATATTAAAATTACAGCAGTACTCTTATGAACACTTGTATGTCAGAAGTCATGTGTGAATGCAACAGTTACATCATATGTCAAAAAACTTGTGTTACTGGGAGTTGACTGTGAGCAGTATTTTGCTTTATATTATCAACCATCATCATATTAATTTATTCAGATGTCATGAGCATGTTACCTTTCTTGTTGTATGTATACATGACATTTCTCTTAGATATATTGGAATTAAAAATGAACAACAGTAGATTTTTGAACTTGAATAATAACTTTATGCAATGTAGAGATTTTTTTGTGTGTATGTGTCTGTATGTGTGTGTGTGTGTGTGCGTGTGTGCGTGTGTGTGTGTGTGTGTGTGTGTGTGTGTGTGTGTGTCTGTGCGTTCACCTTTAAGGCAACTTACTACTGAAAGCAGGAAATGTTTCTTTATATTGTAAGTGGTAACTTATAATAAGAAACAATACTACTTCCATTTCAGATGATAACAAGTACAGCCAAAAACTGTACTTGCAGCAAGTGTTTTAAGTAGTCTAGCTATCCAGCAACAAGGAGTCAACATTACATGTTGCTTTGTGTCCAGAAAGAGGGAAAAAAGACCTGACAAGAAAGTACCATGACTGGAAGTGTGAAGTTCAGTGAAGGTTCAGTACCCGCAGGCAGCCATTACCCAGCAGCAGTATGAATCAGCCTCTGGTTTCACTGAGGCTGCATAATAAGCTGGAAGAAATAGCACCAGAATTGTAGGTATGCTGCTGCTGCAGCTTTTCAAGGGAATTATGAAGTGGTTTATTAAATATTTAGAAGCTTATGTCACTAAATTCCTTCTTTTACTTTCTGCATTAATAATCTAGAATGCAAGGAAGTGTACTGGATGCTTTTCATAGTAATGAGCAAAGGGAAAAGTCTGAAACTCAGCAGTTGTAAAATGGAAATTATTGCAGCACTTTCCTTTCCTAATTATTATAATATTTCTCTTTCAAGACTAGCTACAAACTACCACATAAGCGTTATTCCTTCAACGACAATGCATCAAGATTAATCTTGTCAAATGAAACTAAAGTGGTCATTTGTAAAGTCAGTTAAACTGGTTAACAAATGCTACACACAAATAAGAACTTGAGCAATGTTATTTGTTTAAGACATGCCATTTTCTTTTTTGAGCTGATCACAGTCTCATGAACAACAGATGATACAGCACCATAGACTTACTTTTGATCTTTTAGTTAAACACTTTCTACAGTTTTAAAGGTATCATGTTCATTTGGTCTTTTGTCTTTTATGCATTAAACTTTCTTTTTTTTTTTAACTAGAAACATCTTTATTAAACCATCACTTATGACATAAGCAATCATACATTTATATAAATGAAAACAAACCACACTGACTCAATCCTAGTTGCAAGCATTGTACATCACAAACGATACTGACACACTCCCAGTTGCAAACATTATATATCACTTATAATCTATCTAATTGTTTCAGTCAAACATTACATAGCTAATTTAAGTCCTGCCTTCTTTCAAACCTCATTCTCCCCTGTTCGTATTGTTCCTACAATTCCCATGTTTTCCTATGTAGTTTGCTCCTAACCTTTTCTAAAGATCTCAATCCCAATTGTTTTATCTCTGTCACTATATTCACTACTTCTAATACAGTTGGTTTATAGGATCATAGGATCATAGCAAGTTAATAGACTAATGGCCCAAGGGCCCTTACAAGCCTAGCCAAATTTACCCTTGTTACCGCAATCAGCAGCTATTGCCCCTGTCCAACAAGAGCACAGGTAGAACCCCAGGGTGAATTTACTGTTACCCATCCAATCATCCAGACTGCATTTGAAGAGGGCCAATGAGGTGCTTTGTTTGACGAGAAGTGGGAGTCTATTCCAAAACTGTGGTAACCTCTGTGAGACAATTCCATCCCTCTAGCAGGTTCTGTTAATATCACATATCAGATTTAGGTCCTTAGAGCCAGTAACCCATGTGCCATTTGACTTCCGGTTGTGCAGCATTTCCAACAAAGTAGGGTCAGAGATTGCTTTGTATGCAAGACAGAGATTGCCTCTGAGTAGTCTGTATGAAACAGAATAAAGTGACAGTGATTTCAGCTAATCCCCAAATGCTGAAGACCTTGAATTTTTCTTTTGGGGAACCTTTGTGGTCTCTCCAGTTGCTGAAGTTGCTGAAGTTGCTATACCAAAAGGGGTGTTGTACTCAGTTATTGGCCTAATGAGTGAAGTGTATAGAGGGAGGTGATAACTTCTCCTTTTCTCAAGGCAATGCCCTTACTTATGAGATGAGCCATATAAAATGCCCTTCTTATCACTGTGGAAACATGGTGATCCAAGGCAAGGTTGCTGTCAACCTCAGTGCCCAGATCTCTCACCAGTGAGTGTGTACATAGGATATTGGCATTGATGTGGTAATTTGCTGGAATATTGCTCTTATCGAAAGGGATGATAATACATTTTTGCATTGAGTTTGAGGCCATGACTTTAGCAACAATCATTTGTTTCCGTAAGACCTTCTTGAAGGATGTTGACATCATTTGGAGATTCTATGACCGCACCCAGTTTGCAGCCATCAGCAAACTTTGTCAGTCACAGTTCCTTGGTTTTAGCTGGTAGTTCAGAGAAATACATTCCAAACAGTAGAGGTCTCAGGACCAGTTCCTGTGGAACACCACTGGTTATGGGTCTGTTGTTGGAGGTGGATTGCCCTATTTTGACTGTATGGGTTCTATCAGTGAGCTAGTTCACAAGCCACCTTATAATATAAGGGTTGATATATAGCTGGGACAGTTTGTCAATGATGTCTGAGTGAGGGATAGTCTCAAATGCCTTGGCTAAGTCCAGGTAGGCTGTATGCACAGATTTTCCCTTATCCAGAGCCCTGGTGACTATCTCGAAGAAGTCCACCAGGTTTAACAGGCATGATCTCCTCTTGAGAAATCCAAACTGGGTAGGATCTAGTGTTTGGAGATTACCTATACCTTTGTTGATAAGGTCTATGATTATTCTCCCCATGGCCTTGCAGATAAGGCTAGTTAGGGTAATAGGTCTGTAGTTTCTGGGATCAGTAGAAATACCACCTTTGTGTAAGGGGATAACTGTGGCTGTTTTCCAGTCAGCCAGGACAAAGCCAGTGCTTAGACTGTTTACATTTTGATTTCCATTGTCTAGTAATAGCTTTTTTGGCCATCACCATAATTAGAGACAGCAAGGCCTTACCATGTCTAGGAAGTTCCAAGTCTGTATCATAGCTCAGAAAAATCATCTCCCTCATCACACCAATCTGCCCACCCAGCATCTCTTACTGTGTATCCCACAGATAATCCTTAAGGTCCACCAACTCACTGCAGTCCCAGAACATATGTTCCCAATTACCTCTTTCTTCCCCATCCCACCTCCAAGATTGCTATCTACCTGAGGAAAAATTAAATGGAGTCTACTTGGGATATAAAACTATCTATGTAAGCATTTCCAAGCAAAAATCCTAAACCTTCTATATTTTGTTGCATATTTGGGAGACATGCTTATATCTTCTCATTGTTTCTTTGTGAATTGTTTATCCAGTCTCTCTTCTCAATCCTTTCCAACCTCCTCTAATTGATTCTTATAGTTATCATGCAATATGGTATATGCTGTACTAATTGTTCCCTTTTTAATGGCAACTTCTGTTCTAGATTCTACTTAAAACTCTATCAGTGCTGATCTTTCATTTAGTACCCCCCCCCCATTTCTTTCTCTTTGCCTATACTCTGATATCAATCCTTGATAGATAAGGCAATCTCTAACCTGCAGTCCAAATAAAGTCTTGACATCTTCCCATTCTATCATCTTTCCCTCTCTAGTTATTTGCTCCCAATACCTTGGTTCCTTTGCCAGTTTCCTCCAATAAATTCCAGCCCCCTCCTGCCTATTGTCTGTATCCCTAATTGCAGTCAACCCTATCAGCAGAATCTCCTTTCTCCATTCCTGTGGTGGTTTGGTTCTTAGAATACTTGCTGCTACTTTATGGATATAATATTCTGCATGATTATTGTTATTCGCCTTAAAGGCCTGCATCCAAAATTCCAGTCTCTCCTTTTTTCTTGAGCTTCTGCCCTGTTTAAACATCATCTCTTTCCACTTTGAATTATAATTTTCTGCTTGTGCTATGTATAGAAGCCTTAACTATGTAGCTCTAAAATAGCCCTTCAAATTGGGTAATCCCAATCTGCCCTGTTCTACTACAAGAATTAGCTTATTCCCACTTGACTCTTGCCGTTTTCCCTTCTCAGATAAATCTTTCAGATCTTTATTTATTGCTATCCACAACTTCTCCTCTGGTTGATTAAAATATGCCTGACCTGTGCATAAGACTGAAGGGACTAAAAACATTTTGACTGCTTATATCTTACTATCTATATCAATATAACAAAGCTTCCATTTTCTCAGTTTTTGTATTATCTTTTGTTTAGTTTTTCTCACATATCCTTAGCTGCCACACCAGAATCATTTTAATCCATACTCCTAAATACTACATTTTATCATGTCCCCATGAATAAGGATCTTGCTGAATCAATTTGTGTGTGGCTACATAATTTACCACTATTGCCTTTGTTTCAGCTTCATTGATTTTGTATCCTGAAAAGATATGAATCTGTCTCAAAATGTTCCACAACACTGTAATGTGTGTATGTTTCTCGGAATAGCGATTTTTTTCCCTGGGAAAAAAATCGCTATTCTGACTGTTCGATGTTTGCAAATTTTGGTGTTTAGGGTTCGATATTATAACATTCTTTCTTTGTAGATTTCGATGTTATAATATAGACCCGCAAGAAATAATACCAGTGCTGGTTGCACTAAAATGCACAGTCATTGGTTATAAAAACTGAGCATTAAACCTATAAGCTTTTGACAACCAAGCTACACTGATATAGTCTTTAAGAATAATAAATATAATTTCTGAATTAGTGAGAAATATTGCTAATTTAAAGGCAAAACTGAAAAACAAATAGATGGAATATGTTCATTTGCCTTCCATATTGTATATTACCCATTCCTACCAGTTTCATTTATCTTCATCTAATCTGCAAGGAAGTAAAAACAAAGTAGCTATAAGCATTCTGCAACCATGAAGTGACAGCAGGGCAATAAAGCTTTCTGACTTGACCAACAAGGCACACTTAATGCTGAAGTTCTTTTTGCATGTCTTCATAAGAGACACATTATTTTAATTTCCGGTACTTGTTGATTTAACTCCATCAGGCATAGGAAAGAATTTGAGATTGAAGAGCTCAAAAAAAGTGCTATTTACACAAAATTGCAAAGTATAAAATTACTTATGTAGCTGAGTGGAGGCACTGCATGATTCACAAAGCGACTAATAAGAATTATTAGCTCACTGCACGATATTATGTAGTTAGTCAATAAATGAATAGACTGTATGAGAGCTAGGTGACTTTGAACTGTAATGTATAAACCTTGTCTGATGAATTCATAACATTAATGCTGCATGATATAGCTCAAAAATGAGCAAAGAAAAATTCCACTCACTATGGTGATAGACAGCAAAGGTGCATAGGAGGATGACTAAAAAAAGAGCTATGCTTCTGAATGTTACAAACCAGGACAGGAGCAGGGTAAACAAGGAGATGTCATATAACAGTTTATACATATGCAGATGTTGCATGGCACCATAGGATGGCCATAAATGGACAAACCCATCACAGGTTATTGGCATTTTGACTACAGACACATTCCTAAGACCATATAACAACACAGTAGGAATATCTCAGACATCAGCATCTGGGATGATCCATACCTTTCTAGATATTAAGTTGGAACAGGTCTCTGAAAACATAAGATTCCCCAAAGTAAGTCAGTATCTGTACACCTGCGTGGATGTCTTTCACAGAGTCACAGATGCACCTTCAGTGCTTGGGGCTATAAAATGCACAAGTGCACATATACTTACAGAAAAGTAGTTTTTTGTTATCAAAATAAGCAAATGTGCAGCTCTAAAATAGAATTCACCAAAATAAATGAATACATAAATAAATAAACATTTTTACAGTGGAAAGTATCCTCCCTGCACCATACAATATGGTGTAGGGAGCAGTACCCCTATACTCCCCTACTTATTTATCCCACCTTTAAGGACACACCACCTTGAAGAAAGGGGTAGTATATAATGATCCTTCACATCCAGAGTTGCCTATCTTCTGAATCAGAATGACTAACAAGCAAAGGCAAAACTACACTAACCTGGTCTATAAATCCTCTTCCATTCAGAAACCTTTTTGATAATGTCAATACATCTACAGGGGGCAGTACATTATCACTTGACACTGTGCTGTCAGTCTTGATAGCTTCATTGTAGTTACCTGTGCCTGTCATCCTAACATCACACAAAGTAAGTAAAGTATAATTGCGTGTGTATATCTATATCATATATATATATATATATATATATATATATATATATATATATATATATATATATATATATATATATCTGACAGCTCATTGATCCATGCTATGTACTCACCATTTACTGCTTACAATGTAAAAACATGGTAGTATCATATCATAATAATAACAACATGAGAAACAGCAGTAATAATAGACAAGGGCAATATTCAATAATTAATAAATGATGAGAATTCATTCATTGTTTCTCTGGAGATGCTTGATGGAAAAATGACTTTTGTTAGTCAGAGAGATCTCAAAATAGCAAATGAAGAAACATACTACATTGCCCAAATGCAAAACATTCACAAGTGGCAATACAGGCAGCCAAAGCAAAATATTTGGTGTTTGTGTCCTTGTTGTGCACTTCTAACAAAAGTACTGATGCTCTCTTAAGGTTTAGAGAATGGAAACACTGTACATCTTCACCCTGATTGAAGAACAAACATTTCTCCAGCAGGATGTTAATGCACAGGTATTTCTTGGTAAAAAGCAGTCTGCTACTTCACAGCACCATAGAAAGATGCTGTAAAACTCAGAAAAAAAGCAAACAATTGACATTTTTTCTGCTTGCTAAACATGGCTTCACTGTTGAGCGAGCTTAAAATTTTTAAAAAAGCAAATAAAGAACTGTGTGTGCATGTGTGTGTGTGTGTGTGTGTGTGTGTGTGTGTGTGTGTGTGTGTGTGTGTGTGTGTGTGTGTGTGTGTCTGAAAATTATAATGATGTCTAAGCAGGACATTATTTGTTATATAATAGACAATCTAAGTGTTTAACCTTCACTGGATTCCCACAGGCTTTCACCATCTCCTGAATTCATACTAAAAAATTAAAGCTACCCCATCCAAAGCCTAAACAATGGGGAGAGAACCAAGTATGAGTATACTTTATCAGAAAAGCAATATGTTGTACTAGCAGCGCAGCATCTACATCCAGGTACCTGTCACTATGCATGTCAACGAAAGAGAGAGAGAGAGAGAGAGAGAAAGACAGAGAGCATGAGTGTAAGAGAAGGAGACAGAGACAGCAAATACCAAATTCTTTTGACTGCAACAGGCAATCCATCACCATGTATTGGATAAAAATATGAAGTATATGCCAATGAAATATGAAGTAATGCCAATGATGGCATCATCATATCTTCTGACCCTACTACCAAGCTCTTAGGGGTAACTATAGACCATAATCTTAGCTTTGGCACACATATTAACACAACTATAAAAACAGTAAACAGAAAATTAGGCTCCCTCTATAGGATAAGACCCTTCCTTACTCCAACAGCTAGAACAACTATTGCCCATACCCATCTAATTTCCACCCTGCTCTACACCTCACCCATCTATACCAACCTATCCAAAAACAACCTTAAACTAGCCACCTCCTACAACAATATTGCCAGATTTGCTACTGCTTCCTCTTTTAGGACTCACCGCTCTCAAAAGCTAAAGCAACTAGGTTGGCTGGAACTACAAAATCAACTGCAGATTCAACAACTTATTATTGCCCACAAGATCCTCTATCTTCCTAAACATACTCCAATACTTACTCACCTTCTAACCCCCTACAGTAATTTGACAACCCTTCACTCAGCCAATAAAGTACTAGTATCTACAGTCAAATCCAAAAATAAGTCCGGTGATTCTCTGTTCGACAACACTGTTGGCAAATCCTGGAACCTGCTTCCCAAGGAACTCTCATCTCTCTCCTCAGTGAATCTTTTCAAAAAACAACTCAGAGAATACCTTAATAACCACTGGTTATGTCCATGTAGTAACCCAGACTAATCTTACCACCACTTTCTCTGAACTTTACCTAAACATCTATTTGTATTTAATTCCAACTCACTCTTTACCTCTTACGGTAGACCCACCTAAACGAATTTAGTCTTTACAACGTTTCTCTTACTTAAGATCCACTTCTAATTATGTACTGGTAAAGTTTTACAGCTTGCAGTATTAACTTGTTTTCACATATAAATATCTATAAAGATATTCTTTATCTCTCCTATTACAGGCTACCTTACAGTTGCTATGCTATTATAGGATAAATTGGATGACTCACTGTTAAATACTGTACCTGGAGCTTCTCTATTTTTGTTAGTGTGTTTTAATTTTTTTCTTTTCTTATTGTGGCCTACTTTATAATTGTTTTTTTTTTGTTTAATCTCTTTCTTATATCTGCTACTTTACATTGCTATATTGCTATGTAACATTTGTATTCTTCACCTCAAAATAGTACTGTACCTAATTTGTTAAAATTTTACTTATCTGTACCTGAAGTTACTAAAAATCTTGCTTATGTGGAGCTTTTCTCCCCGGGCCTCTACTGAAAATGGACATATATCCAGTTAGACCAGCCTGGTCAACAAATGTAAAATAAATAAAATAAATAAAAAAGTATACAACTCTAATGTCTGGTATTATTGACTGACTTTAATCCTAAATAGTTTATCAGTACATCTAACATAATATGAGGGATAGAGATGAACTATGTGGCAAAATCAGGGAAGGCTATGTAATGCTGCTTTGATGGTACACAGGGATAAAGCCCATAACTATAGCCCCGCCAGCCAGGGTTTCATTAGTGTGTAAGGTGACTGATGGAGTGGCAGGGAGTGATGGGTGTTACCACCTCTGAGAGGGCAGGCAGCCTTGTAGGTGTCTCCTGCGATAAACCCTGGTGGAGGTCCAGGATGTCACTGCTGAGAGGTGTGGTCCAATGAAGGGAAATGTTGGAGACAAGGCTATGCTACCATGTAGCTCTGGCATATATCCCTTGCACACCTGCCCCTCAGACATAAACATGAGGTCTCCAAAGGAAGGAAAGGGTGTAAGAGAAGAAACAAGGTAGGTAAAACAATGGATGGATGCAACACAGTATGACCTCCCTAGAAGCCCTTAAGATCCTTGCTGTCACCTGCTAAAATTGGGGTTTTGGGCCAGGGGGGTTAATATTAGTACTAGTAGACCCAGTAAGAATGTGGGGCACTGGGACAGTTGACAGAATGCAAAAAGTGGAGAGGAAAAATCAGAAATGCTTAAGTAGAAGAACGGAGAGGAGAGTTGTAATGCCTTGCATTCTATGATTAATTGTTTCATTCATTTGATCACAATGAGACATCTGAGATGTAGTCACACAACAAAGTGGTTGTTATTGCCGGGCACACGTGTGTGTTTGTGCTTGTGTGTGTGTGTGTGTGTGTGTGTGTGTGTGTGTGTGTGTGTGTGTGTGTGTGTGTGTGTGTGTGTGTGTGTGTGTGTGTGCACATTCAGTACTTAAATTGGCATGCAATCTATTTCCTCCAACAACACTTACTTATTTTGCAGCAAATTTGAAACATTAGGTGGAAGAATTTTTTATATCAGTTTGTAAAAAAAGTATATAGTAATAAAAAATGCAAATCAATTTAATAGATAATCTGTTCTCTAAGCACAATTATGCCTTCCAGGTGTGGGGACTATAAGGGAATTAATACCCTTCCAAGGGTGGTAAGGCCACCCCTGTGCATGTGTCAATTCCCTGATAAACTGCACCCTGTTGGGCTTTACTGTTTGTGTAATGCACTGCACAATACCCTTCAGCACAATGGATTGCAGAAAGAAACTACAACCAAATGCACAACCTGCCCTGGCAACATCAGGACCCATACATAAATAGAATGGAGGAAAACAAAACCCAAGAAACACCCCACAGACCACATATTACCCAGCATGCCCTTCACCACAAAGCATAGCTCTCTCTGCTAAAATAGTCATCATACACCAGTGATGACTGTCCCATCACAATAACCTGCCAGGAGTAAAATAATGTGCTGATTCCAGGTGCAGAGGAAAGTAAATGGCAGCAATTCCACACTGAACTGTGAATGGCTTAGTTTAACAAAACACATTAAACACTGCTAATTCATCAAAATTATAGTGGAAACATGCAGGCCCTTGCTACCAAATGTTCCTTTTCCTAAGCCCCTACTTACACTGGAAAATTTCACAACAAAAAAAAATAATATCACAAAGATGGAACGTAAAAAAGAAGATTAGTAAAGTAGAAGTTAAAAAAATAGAAGTTGAAGTAATGGAGTGCCCACGAAGGGAAGGATTTGGTGTAGAAGGTCTAACACAGGTTACATCACAGCATGATGGAGTGAGTCCCCAAAGTAAGGAGAAACAGGAATATCAGGAGACATCTGAAGAAGAAATATGGACATGGGAAAGAAAAAGAGATTTAATATGGTGTAATATTTATGTAAAGGAGAAAGCAAAACTAACCAATACAAAAAGAGCAGCACCAACAATATTTGAAGAGCAATACAGGCAAAGGAATCTGGGCATGGAAAACTTTACAATGCAAAAAATAAGAAGATAAAGAGGAAAAGTAGAAAAGGAAATCAGTAATGGAGAAGTTAAAGAAGTAGAAACTGAGGTTGGTTATGGAGTACCTGCAAAGTGAAGGATTCAGTGCAGAATAGCGAATGCAAAAAGCACCACAACAAGACAGAGCAATGGATACCCAATTTAAAGGGAAACTAGTGGAACAGGAAGCAATTGGTCAGGTACCACATCAAGATATTTTGAAGCCTTCCACAGAAAACCAGTATAAACATTCATGCAAAGCTAAACAGCAAGGAAAGGAATACGAAACTGTGGAAACTCTGATGCAGTCAATGTTGAGGAGTGATAGGCCAATGAGTTCCCAGATGACAGAGCAACAGATGGCACAGGATGAAAGTGAAGAGAAGGTGCCACAGGAAGATGCTATAGAACTTTCTATAGAATGTCTGCAGGAAATGGAAAACAAGGGATGTGCCCTCAGTTTGGAAGAAAATGAGCTAAGAGAATAGCTGCTTGATTTAATAGACATGGATAGATATATTAAGATCAATGAGAGAAATAGACTGCAGATGGTCAATAAAACCCAAAAAGTCTGAAGTCTGATAAAAAAAATGAATGCAGTAATTAGGACTGTCCATAGAGATCCATGCAGTATAACAGAAGTAAACAGGATATATTATTGTGCTGTTAAATTAATAACCGATAAAGTTCTACCACAATAACACAGGGTAGCGAGGGAAAGGAAGGGGAGAAATCGAATGCCATCATGGAAGTATCGAATAGAGAAAAAATATAAAGCAATTAACACAAGAAGCATCACTGTTAAAAGACTATAGAAGAGGGAATAGATCAACAAAAATGCTAAGAAACATAGATGTGATAAAAGCAATGCACAGTATTGGAACAGACCAGGATCTATCATGCACTATCGCAAATAATAAACTAAAAATTTCAGTACAAGTGGAAAAATTTAGTAGATACACAGATAGATATAAAGGAAAAGTACAAAATAAGCAATTTATTGATGACACAAAAAAGATTTATAGAGAATTAGGAAATAAGGTAAAAGAAATGAAAGACAGCCAAAAAAAGAGGAAATAAATACATTTTGGAGAAGTATTTATGAAGACCCTGTGGAACATGACAAATATGTTAAATGGATAGAATAAGAGGTTTAAAGGTGCAGGATATGAAATGGGATGAAGTAACAGCCAGAGAGATTGAAACAAAGTTAAGAAAACCCTCTAATTGGAAAACTCCAGGCCCAGATGCAGTACCTAAATTTTCTTTAAAAGTATTAACATAGCCATGAGTAAGAACTATTTATTTGCACACCCCCAAACAGGCACCAGCCTGGCTAACAACAGGCAAAACAATGCTCCTACTTAAGAGTGAACCTGCACGCTACTCTAAAAATTATAGACCAATAACTTGCCTTCAACAACGTATAAACTATACATGGGAAGTGATGTTGACAGAGCTTATAGTTATTTAGAAGAAAACTCAATTATGGCAGTAGAACAAAAGGACAATAAAAGAAATTCATATGGAACAAAGGATCATCTGTTGTTAAATAAAGGCATACTGGAGAACTGTAAAAAGGGGAATAATTTAAATATAGCATGGATTGACTACAAAAAAGTATTTGATAGTATCCCACATTCATGGATAGAAGAGTGCTTAAAAATGTGTAAGATACACCCTTCACTGATCAACTATGTTACAGTGACCATGAAACTCTATTTATTTAACAGCTTAGGCCATGGCTACAATTTGGGCCCTAGAAAACAACAAAGTGTAAAGACTTATCATCTTCTCTTTGTCAATGATTTAAAGCTGTATAGCTCATCAGATGAGGAAATGAAAGTACAGATGCAAGTTATCAAAACTTTTTCAGATGATATAAGAATGTCATTAGGGCTTGATAAGTGTGCAAAAGTGACCTTTAAAGCAGAAAAACTGCAGCACCAGGAAAACATCAGTTTGGGACAAGAATGTGATATAAAAGAACTTGAGCAAGAGGGAGTGTATAAATATTTGGGAATTGATGAAAGATCAATAATAAAACATGAACAAATGAGAATAAGACTTAGTAAGGAATACTTTAAAAGACTTAAATTAATTCTGAAAACAGCATTGACATCTAGGAACAAAATCCATGCTATAAACCAATTTGATCTTCCTGTCCTAAGTTATAGTTTTGGAGTGATTGACTGTCCCCAAAATGTGTTGGATAGATTAGGTAGGAAAACAAATAAGATGCTTCATGCTCACCAAATAATTTATATAAATCAGTGTATATCAAAATTATATTTTCTCCATTCTGAAGGAGGGATGGGCCTCCTTGAAACTGATTACATGTATACATCTGCAATTGTGCTGACCTCACAAGACCCAAATGTAGTGAAAGTTTTGAAACATGAGGAGAATAAATCTAAGATGACTTCTCGGCTTAATTTAGTAGAGGCATATCAGCGTCAAGCAGGAATGGAAATCAAACCAGAAGTAGATAAAAATCTGGTAGCAAGTGAATGTGCCAAAAAACTAAAGAAAGTATATAAGTTGAAGGATCAGATGAGAAGGCAAGAAATGTGGAAAAAGTATAAATATAGTTGCAAGTATAGAAAACTTCTGGAAGAACCTCGTGTTGATCATGAACGAATGCAGGAATGGTTAAGAAGAGGCAGATTTAAACCAAGAGATGAAAGGTTAATATTGGCACCCCATGATAGTGGGCTATGTACATGATGGTTTACAAAGTCCATTGAATATGTGGGAGAAACAGGCAAATGTAGGTTTTGTAAAGCCAAATTGGAAACAGTTGCACACCTTGCTGCTGGTTGTGGCATACTAATAGCAGAAGGACTGTATACTGAAAGTCATAATAATGTGGCAAGACTGTTGCACTGCGGATTGTGCAAACATTATGGTATTGAAGTGGCTGAAAAACACTGAAAACATGAACCACAAAGCATCATGGAAAATGATGAAGTTTATTTCACATTGAATCACCCATTACCACCAGTTCAAAAGCTAGATGCTAGAAAACCAGATATTGTGGTCCAAGAAAATAAAATAAAAGTAGCATTGATCATTAAAATTGCTGCACCTAGTGACTACAGTTACTTGCATACAAAGAGACACAGTCATAAAATATCAGGATCTGCAGTCAGAAGTTAGAGCAATGGGGAAGAAAGATACCCAGACAGTTCCAATAGTAGCAGGAGCAATGGGTCTTATAAAAAATAATCTACAGTTGTATTTATATATGTTACTAATCCGTGTAACCATGTATGAATCACAAAAGGAGTTATTACTGGGCACATTGCAGGTGCTGCAAAGAACACTTTTGGCTGGCATCAAAGATTGAAACAATACTAATTTCATGAACTTTAATTGTACTTTGACTTAGGAATGGGGTCCATTCCCATCATGGTATTAGAAACCCAATAGACTTGTAGAAATTAAAAAAAAAGTGAGACCATAGTAACGGATACATAGAGCAAAATAATGCTTGTATACATGTAGATAAGAGCTGCACACCACAGAACAGTAAGTGATGACTGCTTTCATCAGCCATGCCATCATATATTTAGCCCAATGGGCCATTGTTACTTAGGTTGTCAAAATGGAGGAAGTATATGCAACACTTTCCCATTAGTGTGTCTCTACTTGCTCATGTCCTTTAAGGCTGTGTTTTCTCTCACATTGCACATGGCCATGATAACAATCTCAGGTGACAATAACCTGTAGAGCAGTCATGGTCCAGGGATCCTAACTTAGTCTGCATGGCCCTGAGATGACTGAAAAAAAGAAAACATGCTAAAGTTTTCATGCACATGCCCTGGCTGCTTATGAGTGCCACAGCCGGCAAGGCACAGTGTCACGGGGGTCAAAATATAGCATTCTTTGGTGCTGGAAGATGAGATGTTTGTGGAGTCTAGTCTCTCCCCAGGTAATTGAATTCATTTTTCATTAGTGAAACTGTATTGCAGCATCAGTGGTGCTACATTCCTTAGTGTGCCATCCATTCCATCTGCCTTAGTTGGAGGTAGGCCAGGCTTAACAAAAATACTAAGGGTTGCTTTATTTATATTTATATTACATTTACTCACACATCATATTCACATCATTTTCATCGGTAATGCAACAGATTTTGTATACTTTTTCCATTCCCATTTCCTTAATGTTCATCTATCCTCTCTAATGTTTTTTCCACAGTCATTTTCTTATTTCTGCAAATACATCTTCGTCCCTTCTGTTTTTGTTATGCAATAGTCTTTCATACCTTTTTTTACTGTATCTAGCTGTAACAAATAATATTTTATCTCATTTATCAATTTCCTCAATCCTTTCTTTTTCATATTTACCATGCAATATAATTTCTGTGTTCATTTATTTCACACCTTCCCAACTATATACATTTTTAAACTTTTCACAAAAATACTTATTCATTTTACCTTCTAAAAACAATGTTGTCCAGCTTCCCCTGCATTGCAGTCATAGTACATGCTTTCTTCTATTGCTTTAGATTTCATATTTCCCTTAACAGGTAACTTGTTTAGCAAAATTCTCCACAAGAAGTCCCCAACTTCATATAAATCCTCAACCTTTTTTCCTCTTTGATTTATTGCATTTCAAATATCATCTGATAAATCACTTCATGGATAGACAAGAAGAAATTTTTGCATAACTTTTTTCATACCATTCATTCCTTTCCTCACAAACCCCCATTTCCATGAATCATATTCCCATCTCCACCTCTAACGAGTCTAGCACCCAACCCCCTCCCTTCTCTATGAACTCCATTCTCATCTCTACCATAAAAAAACTTATTAAAAAATTAAAGCCATGCTCCAATGCCCCCGATGAGATACCCTCCTACTTCCTAAAAATAGCTGCCGAAGCTGTTGCCTTCCATATTTGTATCTTAAACAATTGATTAGTCTTTGAATGTTATGTTCCCCAGCTCTGGAAAAAAGCCTTCATCACTCCACTCCATAAAGGAGGCAACAACAATAAAATCACAAATTTTAGGCCAATCGCTATTCTATCCCCAATATCAAAACTCCTTGAAAAATGTATTCACCAACAACTGCTACCCTATCTCTTAAAAAAAACACCTTCTCTCTCCCACTCCACATGGATTCCGGCCCAGCCATAGCACCACTACTGCTCTCCTTTCCTTCTTAGAAACGGTTAACAAGTCCCGGGACTCTGGCCACCTTGTATCCACCCTCCTCTTAGACCTCTCTAAAGCATTTGGCACCATTTCTCACAATCTTCTCCTCAATAAACTCTCCAAAATAAATCTATCCCACTCCTCCATCAAATGGTTCACCAGTTACCTGGAGAATAGACAACAGGCAGTCAAATGGAAAAAAGCAACTTCACCTTTCCTACATACTCCTGTTGGTGTACCCCAAGGCTCAGTTCTAGGTCCCCTACTATTTAGTATTTTCATCAATGAATTTCCATCAAGCCATCCCTAATGCCAGTCTTATCCAATATGCAGACGATTCTACCATAATCTGCTCTGCCACATCTACTTCCTTATTAATAAAACTAACCCAGGATGCCTTCTCCTCAACTGAATAATGGATGTGACATAACCATCTTGCACTGAATGAAACCAAGACTAAGCTTATGATATTTTCCCCTAGTAAAACCATTACCCCAGATAAAGATTTATTCCTAATCACCAACCAAAACAATACTCCCCTTGAAATCATCTCCACTGCCAAGCTATTAGGAGTTATCCTTGATGACCAGTTAAAGTTCAATAGCCACATACAAGCAAATATAAAAAAACCCACACAAAACTCGGTATGCTCTACCGTCACAACCTGTTCATCTCTTCCTCAACTAGGCTTGTTCTTGCTACCACGTATCTTATCCCTTCCCTCTTATATGGTGCCTCTATCTTTACTAACCTGCAATCCTGCCTCAAGTCAAAACTATCCTCCTGCTACTACAAAATCTCAAAATTTGTCACAGGCCACAGATCCACTACCCATCATTGCTTATCACTACATCAACTCAGTTGGCTTGAGCTACCTAACTTTCTTACCTATCTCCAACTCATCCAGGCACACAAACTCATCTTCACCACCTCTCTCTGTCCCTCCCTTGCCTCTACCTTCCAAATGCATCTTCCTAACAGAGAGCTAAGATCTAACTTCCAAAATCTAATTAAACTGCACAAACCCACCTGGTTTTCAGGCAAATATCTTCTATCCTTCTCCCTTGCTCGCCACTGGAACTCTCTCCCACCCCTCCTCCATACAACCAAAAGTCTCTCTGTCTTTAAAATACTCCTTCATACACACCTAACTTCTCAATGGGAATGCTCCTGTTCCCACCCCACATAGCCTCCTCAACTACTCTCAGTCCATGTTTTTATCTTATGCACTTGACATAACTCATAGTAAAAACCTTGCAAAAACTGAATACTGTACAATCTGCTGAATTGCTGATGTAAATAGCTTTTAATAAGATTTGTATTAATTTACTTTCTCCAAATGCTAACTCTTTCAACTTTGTAACTCTGTATTTTCTTTTTTTTCTTTTAATTATCTCACATGTTTTGTAACTCATATGTTTTTGTATTCTGTAATTTTTCTGGAGCTTTTCTCCCCAGGACTCCATCAAAAACTGGCTCCTTGTGCCCAGTGGACTATCCTGGTAAACAAACTGCAAATAAATAAATAAATAATAAATAAAATTCATAATTTTTTTGAATTCCCATAACCTTACCTTATTTACATATTCATTTATTTGCATAATTTCTATTTCATGCCATCTTTACCCTTTAACTTGTTTCCGTGTCTCACTGTACCACTTATATAACAATTTTCCCACCATTTTATTCTCCTTGTTTTTTGTTTTTCAGACTTTTAAATCCCAAGAACGGGTATATCGTTGCTAAAAAATATAGGATTTTTCTGTCAGCCCTAACTCCCTTCTTTTTAATGTATATTATTCCTCTTTTTATAAGATTCATTCTCAAATATAATATAAAACTGAAAAATATTTCTAGCAATTAATTTTCCATTTTTCCAGACAAGATACAAACTCTCCCAACATAAGACAGTTCCCCCAATATGTATATTTAACATATACAGATTTTTATTATATTATAAATTAAATGTTTTCTACCACCCAAGTATTTTTTTAATTCATCCAGTTTTACTTTCTACAGATTCACTATTTTTCCCCAAATGTAACCCATAATATATTGATCTCCTTCTTATTTTAATAAATTCTATTCATCTTCTTTATTTCACCAAACACCCTACTGTTTTCCTTTATTCAATCTTAAACCTACTTTTTTTTTTTAAACAAGAAACATCTTTATTAAATTATTATGTATGGCATAGGCCATGTTACAGTTATATAAAAGGCAATAAACCATAGCAACACAATCTCAGTTGCAAACATTATACATTCCAAACTGTGCCGACACAACTGCAGCTGCAAACATTATAGGTTCATTGATTAGTACTAGGCTAGTTGCTCTTGGAAGTCATTATAAGTCTAGCCAATTATTCCTTGGGAGACTCAAACCCTGCACCTTGGGTCTGTAAGGCAAACACCTTAACCATTAGGCCACCCTTCCAAGCCAATTAGATATCACTTTTAACATACTCAGTCATTGTTAGTCAACCATTACATAGCTCATTCAAATCCTGCCTTCTTTTCAAGTGCGATAACACTTCATTAATTCATCCTCTATTTTTTCCTACAATAACTAAATCATTTGTATAAGGCAGACATACTTTCATCTCATTATATGAGCCTCTTAGAAACAAAAGAATTGTATTGGATTTTTAAGCTGAGGGGGCATCATCCCCAGGTCTAAATACATATGTCTCCCTGAGGTCACATCTTGCTTCACGTAGATAATATTTGTTATAGCCCAAGATCAAGTTTTAGGTTGAATTTAGATTTTTACTGACTGTACAGTTTCATGTAGATACATATATATATATTTGTGTTCATGCATAGTTATTTAGCGTACATAACTATTTATGCACATTTATATATTTTGTACATATGTATACATTTTAATACATACACATACATATTTATCATAGTTTCATATATTCTTGATAAGCAAAGTTCATACTGATTTTAATAAAGTTATTCATATGCATTAATTATTTAAGTGTGTTTAATATATTAAATTAGATAGCAGAGTATATATATTTCTGCATATTGTATGAGTGTAGGAATTGTTTAAAGAGGAGTTTTTATTATTACTATTTTTTCATGAAATTATATAATCATTGAGTTTATTTGATATTGCATTTGTTTTTATTTTTTATTATTTAATAGAATTGATTTAGTATCATTTTGCCTAATAGATATGTATTTATCTATTTATTGATTTTATTAGTTTATTTGAATGAGCATATATTTTCCTACATTTATAGCAGTAGATAGGTACTAAACTCTACATCATATTTTTATATTAATAGTTTTTATCTGTATATAAATTTATATATAGGCTGTACACATAGTTGCCTATATGTTAGATAGTTTTAAACTATATATAAATGTATTTTTAGGTTTGTAAACAGTTAACAAGATCGTATTTATTCCATATAGCATGATACTGCATTTTATATTAGGAATCATGTATTTTATAAGCTGTTTCTTTAAAAAATCTGTTTCTTGATTGCCTAATTATTTAATTAATTAATCATTTGATTGGGTTTAATTAAGTGGTTACTCAACTATATAAGCTTGCAGTATTTGACTTGATGCTATGGTCTGAGGAAGCGTATCTCTGAATACGCGAAAGCGCTTACCGTTTGTCTTATAAAATATTTATTTCGTGGTGAGTCCGAAGTTTTCTGTTACTATTTATCATTTTATATTTACTGGGGACTCTCTGGCTGGTGTTGGATTTTCTTTTGGATACTTTCATCTCAGTTTTCTTCCTAATCTTCCAACATGCTTCATCCATTTTTGATATAGAAGTTTGAATAATTTCATTCATTACCAGTAGAAAATACACATACTTCAGGGACAGCCCTGCTCAACTTCACTTATTACCCTGATCTCTTTTCCCATATATCCCTTTACAATAACTTTAAACCAATGAATTTTTATAACAAGTTTTTTCTAACTTCCACTTTTTTAAGTATTCCATGTGCTTCAAAATTTCCCATATCATCGTAACCAATCATACATCATTTTTTCTATCAAGATCATATTTATTATTTATTTTACTGTTATTAATATCTCCTTTACTTCTCTCACTTTTATACCGAACACACAATTTCTTATCACTTAGGTCAAAACTGCATCCTTTTTGTATTATGCTCATAAGTATGTTATAATCCATATTCCCTAAAGTTATAGGTCTCCAGTTTCTTAAATCTTTCCTTTCATTTTTTTATTTAGATATTATCACTCAGCTACATTTTTCTTCATGCACCATGCCTTTAGCTAACCATTTATTTAATACTTTAAAGAAAACCATGTTTCTCCATCTCCATTTGCTTATAACACTCATAACTTTGTCTAATCTTGGCTCTGACTCTTTTCTCTATTTTCTTACTTCATGCATTTCTTACATAGGAATCTCCTTTTCCAATTCTGCCTTATTATCATCAGATATTTTTTAACACACCATTCCTGTTTCTCAGCTTTTTCCTTTTCATACAATTTATAAAAATCTTTCCTCTGTGTATATTATTTCTTTTTTTTTTATGTCTTACAGCACCCTCTTCAGTAAATAATTCATCCTTTCTTCCTTCTTTTATGCTCACTTGTTTTCCTAAATAAAGTGATACATCTTTTATTACCTTTTAAGATAAACATTTCCCTAAATAACAGATTTCAACTTCTATCTCTGTTTTAAATATCCTTCTTTGATATATCCATTCTCTTTTTACCTACCTGTAGTCTTCCAAAACTTATAACTTCTTTCAGTACTTACACATCTTGTGTTAAGTTCCACTTCTCATTCTTTAAATTACAATTACAGTCTCCTATCATAATAATAAACATATTAACAAAAACACACTTTAAGACCTCAGACATATATTGCCCTGTGTCATATTTGTTTATGCATAATTTGAAACTAATCTTCAACATTCAGGGCTATTCAATAAAGCCTACACAGTTATTTTTCACCATGTGAGCATCACAGCACAATGCACATATGGCCACAGAAAGTTTTAGATTCAGTAACCTCCATGTAGTGGTGCACACCACCACATACACAATGTAAACACCATGACATACTAATTACTGCATAAGCAGCTGAATTGCATGCTAATTAACCAAACTAACATAGTTTAGCAATTCAACAAGCTATAAAGCATCTTTGTAGACTCTGTTGGTTTTTCCTGTGGATTCCAAAACTTTTGGAAAACAGAAACAGAAAGGAGTCTACATGGACAGAATATTAGGGGCTGCTCCTGCTGTAATTCATTTGTATGTGCTATAGGCTGAAGACATTGCTCCTGCTGCTGCTGCTACTAATAGGCCTAGACTGACAAGGAAAAGAGTTTTCAGGTCCCATTTAACTTTCAGCAACCTACATCATGTGGAAAGTGTGGAGCTCTACAGGGTGGACAGGGACATACTACAGGAACTCTGCGACCTGTGCTGTCCTCAGCTCAGAGCCAGAGCCAACCAAGGGGAGCCCATCCCAGTGGAGACAAAGGTATGTGTAACCTTTATAATCTTAGGTACAGGTACCTTTCACAGACCAACAGGAGACATGCTGGGGGTGTCACATGCATCAGCATCAAGGAACCTCCACCAATTCCTAAATGCTATGCTCCAACATGTTAGTGACCACATATATTTTCCCTGTAGTTCTGAGGAGAGGATCAGAAATATGAAGGAGTTCTACCATTTAGCACACTACCCTGAAATCCTGGGTGCCATAGATTGCACACATATAGAAATTAAGGCACCACTCGAAGAACACAGTAGGCTGTGCATTAACAGAAAGGGCTACCGCTCTATCAACTGCCAAGTCATGTGTAATGCCAAGGGAATGATCCTGAATGTGTGTGCTGGCAACTCTGACAGTTACCACGACTCACATATCTGGTACACCTCCCAACTGTACCAGATGTTTGCAACAGGGAATATCCTACAGGGATATTTACTGGGAGATGCAGACTATGCACTGGAAGCATGGCTAATGCCACCCATCAGAAATGCACACACAAACACACACACACACACACACACACACACACACACACACACACACACACACACACATGGAAGAACGCCATAATGAGGCACACATTCAAACCAGAAATATCATAGAGAATGTGTTTGGACTGCTCAAGTCATGGTTCTGGTGCCTTGATACATCTGGCGTAGCCCTGCAGTACAATCCACAGACATGTACAGAAATAGTCATGGTATGTGACATGCTACACAACACAACCCTGAGAAAACAGCTTCAACAGGATCATCAAGGTGAAGGGGAACACATCCCATTACCAATGCCAAGGTCACCGCAGCCACAGGCAGTTGAGGAGTCACAGGTGGAACTACCAGCTGTTGTGGGTGTAAGGAGATGTAGGCATGCTCAATATGTCCTTGAATTGACTAGAGACAATGCATAGCACACTCACTCACCACCTAGGAGCCTAAAACCTTCCTCCTACTCACATACATATAGTAACATTGATGCCAGGCAGTTCTCACAACCTTTATTTCCCCATGTATTGGATGTGTACTGCTTGAATCAGACAGAATTGGCCCTGAATTAAAATTGTGGCAACTGCTGCATTTACAAGGTAAGCCCTGAACCTGGAGTGTATTGTTTATTAATATGACTGTTCAGCATATCCTTGTATTTTATTTCTTGATCTAGTAAGCTAGTAAAAGGTGGATGATCTGTACAGAACTTACCTTAACATGTGACAGCAGTGACTTATTTGAATTATGTGTCCATTACTAAGTAGTAGGCATCAGGTATCAAAGATTCACATAGTCATGCCTCTCAAAAGTACTGATGATCAATGCATGCCCTCAATTTGCACCATACATTTGTACTGGAAAATGATTAAAGAGAGAATTTAGAAAGGAATGATACATATTGCAGTTTCTGACTTCATAACCCTCACAATAAACCTGGGAAATTTTGATGCTATCAACTATCTAACTTTCCAAGGCCAGTATAAGTCACAAAGGTACACTTACCAGTTCAACATCACAAATGCAGATATACTAAGCACTAAATTAGCTATGCACCCCAATACAAATATATAAAACAGGGATATGACAGTTATCTTCACTTGCACATGGTGTTGTGGGGGGCAGCCTAGGTTGACACAAAAGGTCAGCGAGTGTGTGTGAGTAAGAAAGAGAAGGCAGATATGTGGATAAACTAACAAATAGTCGGATTCCATTTAGATGCTCAAAAGTCCTTTTACACGAATATGAAAAGAGCGACACGTATTGCGCGAACCACGGAAACGACGAATGTTCAAAACCATGAAATTCGAAATGTCGAAGTGTCATGGATGGCCCGTCTGTGGTATAGCTCCGTAAGGTACATGTGCGATAGTTACGGACCTTAGGGTTAGGGCGCAGGTTAAGGTAAGTGCATAGATAGGTAATGTATGTAAGGTTTAGTGTAGGGTTAGAATTAGGGTTTTGTTAAATGTATGTGTGTGGATTATTTATTTTGTTTTTGTATATCTCTGTAGGGTAAATGTGCGATAGTTACGGACCTTAGGGTTAGGATGCAGGTTAAGGTAAGCGCATAGATAGTAATGTATGTAAGGTTTAATGTAGGGTTAGAATTAGGGTATTGGTGCTTTACTTTAGGATTAGAAGTAGGGTTCTGTTTAGTGTATGTATGTGGTTTATTTATTTTGTTTGGGTAGGCAGTATGTAGTGGGAGGTGGAGCTGGCTGACTATGGGGATTCGACTTTTTGAATTTTGTGGTTTAGTGCATTCGGCATATTCATGGTTCGTGCAATACGTCTTGGTGTTTTCGTATTCGCTTAACAGGATTTTCGCTAATATAATATAGACCCCAAATAGTCAGTTAGAGAAAATAAGTAACTGTTGTGTGCATCTGTAAGGGTCCTATAGGTGAAATTGCTGTGTGAGTGTCTGCATGAACACAGCCAAGCACTGCACTGGCTCTACATCTTAGTATGTTGGACAAGTGTGAGTCATGTATGGTAGAGGTGGCAGTCCATTGTTATCATCTGTGACCATGAGAACTGGCTCTGCCAGACATTGCACTGGCACCTCCACACCCAAGATCAGATGCAGTGCTGCTACTTGAACATGACTGATGTCTGCTGGACAAGCTGCCTTCATGGGGACACCCAAGACCATGAAACCATGGCCTGCCATGTCTGGGTGTGGACAGAACACTCACTGATGGAGAAGTGGAAGTACTGCCACTAATGGAGCAGGATCTGGCATGGTCACGTTAACTGACAGCAGATGACATGGCTGACCTACACCCACGAGGATGGCATTCCCCTCCAAGCAGGCATTCCATCACAGACACTGCTCATTCCATGACAGACACCCCTTGGTCCATCACAGACACCCCTTATTCCAATGTGTTATTCATCCAATCCAGTGAATCGGCAACACGGTGGAAGCAGTCATGCATGTCAGACTGTGCCACATCTGCAACCACGAGCATTTGTTTGGAGTACCTATGAGAACATGCCTATGCCTCCATGATGGCCCTAAATATATGTTGAGTGGCACAGGAACAGACACTTGCAACAGGTGGAGAAGGGACAGCAGGCACCCTCTTTGCACCCCTATCAATCCTCCTGCATGACAACTCACCCACACTTTGGCGATGGCCAGATGCAACATGCGCTAAAGCCACAGTAACTACACTTTCCAGATCAATGTCCATGCCCTCCACTTGTCCATTATCTTTGAGATCACTGGACTGGTTAGGCATAGGCCTACTGACTGTGTAAGATGGAAATGCAGGGGATGGCTGCATGTTAACTTTAGTGTCATATTCAACTTCTGCACCCCTCCCAACTCTGCCTCACTTTGGCCACCATCACCATCAGAGTCTGCTGATACACTGACGTAAGGCAGCACAGGGTCCACACCCCCACTATTGTGATCACCTGCTATAAAAAGCAAGAAACACAGGAATAAATAAATACCTGCACTACTATAATGCAATATATGCTAACAAACTAACAGTGCTGCCACTATTACAGACAGTACAGCAATAGACACAACAGGCCTGAGATGAACATCACACACTGCATTATTTCTTTAAATAGCTCAGCAGTGCTGACATAAAAATGTTTGCCTAACCATCTGCAGATGAGATACTCCCTGTAGTCCAGACAGTCCTGGAGGAAGTTAAACAAGACACAAGGGCAACATCATCACAATTAACAGTGACAACAAATAACCCAAACCGACTGTAGTAAAATGAAAAATAATCAACTAAATATCCAAAAATAAGCACTGTAGAGATGAGTCCAGAATTAGCATAACACTCTTTTATTTACTGCCTTTGTCAGAATAACTTCTTCAGAATAAATCTTCATAAAAAACCTGGACAGGATTCAAGAGATTCCATGTAGGATTTGCGTAGAGTCTACATGGAGTGTTTCCGTGTACTTGAAGTTATGCCTGTGGTGGTGCATGCAATGCATATTAATGAAGCGGGGCATGCTTAAACAAGGCTTTGTGAGCAACAGTGTTATTATGGCTGCAAAACTTTTTCAAGAATGTGGATAGCATTTCCATGCAAGGTTGCTGTCTGCAGCATGGCAATCATGCTTCTCAACCTCTTACAGCAATAAATCTGAACACAGCTATAAATAATGGGACGATAAAGGCCCAAAAATAGGAGCAATGTTTCAATACTGCTCTTCCAAATTTAAAACATTGATAGAAAAATAGGTTTTGCAGTAGCATGAATGTTCCAAAAGGTATGAAATCTGAATTTCAAATGTCTGTCATTATTTTCTGAATTCAATGCCCAATGATTTTCCAGTAATTTGCCAAAACCCCACAAATTTTATGAGAAACAAATGAAAAATATGAAGCACAAATCTGGACATTCTGTGAAAATCTGTACAGTTGAGAGATATGACAGCAATTGATATTTTCCTTATTGATATGTAATTCTGCATTTTTTTAATTTAATTTATTTTATTGTTTTTCATTTCTCTCTCTTTTTTTTCTTTGCACATTTGTTGATGCTTAGCTCATTTGTGCACTTTGCATTTTATTTTTTCTGTTTTTCACATGTTTGCATGATGCTTAGCTTGTTTGTGCGACTGCACCACCCATGTATCAGACATGACCCAGACAGCCAAAAATAGGAACCGGATGCATTCAATTAATAGCACTAGGTATTGCACAAACCCAGTAAGTGAGGCTGCACTGTGTTAACACCATCAAGTTAACCATGAATACTAATATAGGGGATGGCATGTAACTAATCCTGTGGTAATAAGTGGTAAGTCTAGGTCCTGATTGCAAATGGTCCTGGGTTCAAACTTTTCTTTTACTGAGTTGACACTGCAGATTGTATAAAAATGAACTGCAGCACAGAGAAATTATTTCTCAACATTCTTGGGGCAAGAGCTATAGGTTTAACATTACTATACGCATGGTCCTTGGTTCAAAAACCTCATATGTCATACATTTTTAATGTTGTCTCATGTCACATCATATTTACTCTCACTCTTAACACCTGACATAGCATAGCTGATGTTAATATTTACATGTATGTGGGCTGAGACACTAATATTGTGTCAGTTATTTTTACTTATTGATTTATATGGGTATTGTGCAGATATTATGAAAAGTATGACTGGGTATGTGTACTATGTTCATGCAAGTATATTTCTGCCATCCCGTTTCAATAAGAGAGTTACATAAGCTGCTGTATATCAAGTATTCTTGGAGTTACATTTTTATTGCCCACTGTTGCACATCACTTAACACTGTGCACCCTGGCTTACAGCATTTGCGTGATGGCAAGCAGGACACAGCATTTTCAAATGTAGAAAAAAAAACAGACAGTCCACACTCTCATTAAGAAAAATAAGGGTAGTTGGCTGGAAAACAACATATATTTAAAGTGGAATTGGTGAAAAACACTCAGTAGGCATTGAGCTTGATCTTTAGGAGACATGGTTGGTGTTGAAGAGGGTGTGTGCGTTCAAGCACAAGGTTGAGGTGTTCAGGAGTCCAAAGTCTTTGTCGGGCTCCTAGTTAAGGAGTATGGCTCATGCCTATTGCATAGGTTCATAGGTGCATAGGTTCATACTAGGCTATCTGCCCTAGGGCATTTATAAGCCTAGCCAGAGTGTGTTTGGCTTTCACCACCCATTTTAAATTAATTTTGCTATGCTCTTTTTTGAGGTTAGTATACTGTGTCTCTGTCTAACAGTGACACAGAAGTGATACCCGGGGTAAACCTACGATCTCCCATCCACTCATCAAGACTCCTCTTAAAGAGAGTCAATGAGGGACTCTGCCTAGCCTGGACTGGGATTTTATTCCAGAGTGAAGGGAGCCTCTAGGTTATGAATCTGTCCCTCCAGCATGTCCTATTTATTTCAGTGCTGAGGTTCAAGACTCTCGAGCGCGTAGCTCGATGGGATATGGATTTTCTGAGGTGCAGCATGTCCATTAATTCCGGGTTGGACATGGCTTTATATGTCAGGCACAGATCACCTCTGAGCAGGCGGTATGCCACTGAGTAGAGCTGGAGTTTCTTTATCCGGGCAGCATATGGCATCTGTTTGAGCCCTTTGATCCTCTTTGTGAGGTACTTTTGGGGTTTTTCCAGTTGCTGCAGGTGTCTGGTAAGGTACATCCCAAAAGGGGCATTGTACTCAATTATGGGCCTGATGAGGGATGAGTAGAGAGGCATGATGACCTCCCCTGATCTAGATGTGAATCCCTTCATGATTAGGCGGGCTATATAAAATGTTTTTCTAACCACTTTGGCCACGTGGTTGTCAAATGAGAGATTGCTGTCAACTTGGGTCCCCAGGTCCCTAATTACTTCTTCCATACTTAATGGATTACCACCTATGTGGTAATTTGTGGGCACTTTGTTTTTGCCAAAGGGGATGACTATACACTTTTTGGCATTTAGCTTGAGGCCATGGCTCTGGCACCAGTTGTCTGTTTCTATGAGGCCCTTTTGGAGGATGCTTGTGTTGGCTGGAGAGTCAATTATGGTGCCCAGTTTGCAGTCATCTGCGAACTTGGTCAGCCACAGTCCTTCCGTGTTGGCCTGTACCTCTGAGAAATATATACCGAGCAAGAGAGGTCCCAGGACTGACCCTTGTGGGATGCCACTTGTAACTGGTTTGGAGTCTGACATGGCTCCAGCAATTCTAACCATGTGGGTTCTGTCCTTGAGCCAGTTTGCAACCCATCTAGTGACATAGGGGTTTGTATTTAAGCTGGTGAGCTTATCTATAATGCCCGAGTAGGGTATTGTATCGAAGGCTTTTGCGAAGTCCAGGTAGGCTGTGTGGACCACCTTCCCTTCGTCAATGGCCTTGGTGACTGTTTCAAAGAAATCGACCAGGTTTAAGAGGCAGGATCTGCCCTTAACAAAGCCGAACTGGGTAGGATCCAGTGTCTGTAGGTCCCCAATATCTTTATTTATGAGGTCCATGATGATCCTTTCCATAGCTTTGCAGACCAAGCTAGTCAGGCTTATGGGGCGATAGTTTCCAGGATCCGTTGAGGCACCACCTTTGTGGAGAGGGACCACTGTTGCTGTACGCCACTCTTTGGGTACATATCCTGTAGTAAGGCTGAGACTGAACAGTAGTTTTATGTTTGGGTTTAGCTCTTCTTGGAGTTCATGTAGGACACAGGCCAGGACACCGTCTGGTCCCATTGATGCTGTGTTTTTTGCTTTGGAGAGGGCGGCTCTTACCTGAGCATCTGAGATGTCAGGGGGGGCAGCACTCTGCTGGGATAGATATTTGCCCTTTGGTGGGGGTTTGCGCTGAACCTGTCAGCTAGGATGTTGGCAATGTCTGTGGGTTCGGTGTATTTTTTTGTCATTTTGGACTAATTCTGAGCATATCTGGGAATTCCCACTCAGGTTCCTAACATAACTAAAGAAAGCCTTGTGATTATCCTTAGTGTCCTGTGCAATTTTTCTCTCTAAGCTGGCCTTAGATGATTTTATGAGTGCCCGTAGTTTTTTGCTAATACTGATCAGAGATGCCTTCCCTTTTTGGGATTTTGCTCTATCATGTAGTAGCTTCCTCCTTCTATTGTATAGTTTGTTTATGGCTGGGGTCCACCAGACAGGACGTCTGCCTTTGGAGGATTGGGTCTTGGTTTTATTTGGGATTGCATGATCCATACATTCCTGAAGGTGTTCATAGAAAGTGTTTATAAAGGATTCTGCAGTCTGGGCCATATTTTCCACAGGCCCGGGGGCTTTGAAGGATTCCACCTCGGTTTTGAGGAGTGTGAAATTTGCTTTAGAGAAGTTTTTCACTGTGGTTTTCTGGGCAGGGGGTGGGGTCGGGATTTGAGTATCCAGTGAGATTAGTTTATGGTCTGATCTTACCAGTGAGGGATACACTTCTGGTCTGGAGCATAGAGTCCCCATGTTTGTGATGATCAGGTCCAGTATGTTTTCCCTTCTTGTGGAAGTGGTAACAAGTTGTTCCATAGCATTTGAGTTTATAAATTCTAGGAACCTTTGGGCTAGGGTGTTGGAGCTAAAGTAATGCTCCCAGTCTATGTTTGGGTAGTTGAAGTCACCCAATATAATGGTGTTTGGAGAGACCTTCATAATTTCCAGTGTTCTCTGGAAGGCCGAATGGGGTTCCTGGGTTTGGGAGGGTGGTCTGTAGCAGGCTATAAACTGGAAGGCAGTTTTACCCACTGTTAGTTGCACATGGATAGTCTCTAATGCTTCGTGCTGTGCCAGCAACCTGGAGGTGTGGGTATCTTTGACGAATATTGATACTCCTCCTCCTTTTGTGGTTCGGTCCAAGTTTTGCAGCCAAAAAGCATGGTATGAGGTATAACCTAATAGTGCTGGGGTGCTCTCGGGATCCTTGAACCAGGTTTCTGTTACTGCACAGATATCGATGTTCTCCATGCTAAGGAGAGTTTTGAGTGCGTGCATCTTGAGGTTTAGACTTCTGGCGTTGAGTAGTATTACTCTTAGTTTCTTATCCCTTGTGATACCTATGGAGGTGGATTTGTCTTTTGACCCTTGCCTAAAAAAGGCACTATGGGGGTAGCAAGTGCCTTTGCCAATATCCGAAAGCCCAGCGGTGACAGGTGCAAGCCATCCCTAGCGAAGCATCGTGGCTTGTCGAGCATGTCATCCCAGGCTGACAGGCATTGGATCCCCTTTGAATGACACCAATACTTAAGCCAATTGTTGAAATTGATCATCTTGTCTTCATATTGTGGCATCATTCTTGGTGAGGGTAAGATGCTACTCAAGGTCAGGGTCATACCGGCCTGGGCTACATGCTCAGAGAGCTCCTCTATGTCTCTGTTCATGTAGTCCAGGGAGGTAAAGGTCTGAGGTCTGGAGTACTTTGCTTAGATCTCTGACCAGTGTGACATGTATCCTACACAGTGGTGAGCAGTGTCATCATCATTATGACAACCTCCATAGGAGGAAGAAGGATACCCTTGATGAGTGGATTAGGGAATGTAGAGCAGAGAACACTCCACAGATGTGTAAGTATAAAATGCATTGATCAATTGCAAAAGTTATAACTGAAAATAGTCAAGACTGTTATTCATAATGGCATTTTGTTTTATTTTTCTTTTCCACATCTGCTGAAGAAAGGGCCTCAAATAGGAGGTCTCATGGAATGCACCTGGCAAGGATGAGGGAACCATGTGGTGTGTAAGCATATAAAATGTGCTGTTATTGTAGCTTTAACTGTTAAAGATGGATTACTTGTTATTTCAGACAGTTGTATATAATTGAGCATGCATATCTGAACTATAAAAGAAAGTATGCATGGCTTACTCTGTAGCACAAAGCAACAATTTCACATTCTCAAATAACAGTGAACAGGCATGTTTAAAGTGTAAAAGGGCAGTATACATGCATTAGTCTGTAATCCAAAAGAAAAGTACAGTATTACAGTAGTCAGTGGTTCTGGGTTCAAAGACCACACTTACTAAATATACAATAGTATGTACAATAGTGTTATGTATTCAGTGTTATATACACAATACTGTTAGCTAATCACCATTATAACAAGTTACATTAAGGCCTCAATACCACTGCCATGACTGGCCTCCTGTCAAGTGTATGCATGCATATGTGCAATATATGCACACATGAATGATTGCTGGTTGCAATCTGATCAATACTACAGTGTCGATGTGTTAATAACTGAGTTGTCTTCAAATTAATAAAGACATTTATTGGGAGTTTTTAATGTTAAAATTAAAGCTTAACAGAATAGAGTGAAATCACTGTAGAAAGATTTTGTATATTAACTATGAAGTTAGTAATGCTTTCCTGTTTTTTTCTCTAACCCCACCCCTTTTTCTTCTTTTTTATTGTTTAGTTTTTTACATTTTATTATGTAAAATTTTGTATTTCTTTGTTTTAATTTATTGTTTTGTTAGTATTTGTTGTTTTATTTTAGAAGTGTATGTTCATGTTTTTTTTTTTATTACAATAGCACAGCAAGGTAGGCAGGTCCCCCATGATCCTCCTACTCTCACTCCACCAGTTACATCACCAAGGCCCAGTACATCTGGGCTGCAGCCTGGCAGCACCCACTCTGCTCCCTTTGCATTACCTGGGCACTCAGATAGTTTTGCCCCAGTGGATAGGCCTGCGTATCCCAGAATGAGTTGCCAGGTATGGTGCGTAGGATTGTGCACCACACAGTAGACAAATGCCTATGCTGGCTGGAGCACTTGCTGTCGATCCTGGTACAAAGTACCCATCAGAAATACACATCAGGCATTGCAGCCACCGGTGCAGTGAGGGGACAATGGTGACAATCCACTGGATAAGGACTTAACTCCCACTGTCACAAATCATGACTTCCATGAGACCATGATTTCTCTAACCTCACCCAAACCATGGTGTTCACCCCCTTGTGTCCTTCACCATCCCTGTATCTTGTCTTGTATGTCCTGTCTGTCAGCAATTGCTTCCTCACCTTGACAATTTGCCTGCCCCAAGCATACCTATGTCCCTTCCCCAACACTCCTCTCTCACCAAAAAAAAAAAATTCATCCCATACATAGCTCTTCATTTCCCACATATGTCTACTTGACACTTATGTTGTTGTCACCTCAGTCTCTGGAGTTGACAGTCCAAATTCAGCTAATATTGTATACATCTGAATATTTTTACTGCTGAAGAAAGGGATAGCTATGGTTCTTTCCTATACCCTTTTTGCACATTCCTGCCCTCCTTTCATGTTGTTTTCCCCCCTGCTTGCTCCCTATTTCACCACTTTCCTATCTTCTTCATTTCTTTTCTTTAAAGAATCATTGTGTGATGCACCATCATTAAGCAACAGTAAAAGACAGTAGTATCAGTAAATGTATGCAAAATTAGAATACACACTTGTAACATTCATGCCTACACCCCATTTCAAAGCCAGAACAATATGCCTCCAACAACAATGCAGTAACCCACCCAGACACAGAGTGACTTCTTTAGCAGGTGTATTTCATACAACAGGACATACAAGATGAGACACAGGGATGGTGAAGGACACAAGGAGGGGTGAACACCATAGGGAGAGGAGGGACTACATCAACAGCCCATGGACATTCAAGTTTGGAGACAGTGAGAATCGAGTCTTCACCCAGTTGACTGTCATCACTGTTACCTCACTGCACCTTTGGCTGCAATGTCTGACATCTGCATCTCCTTGTTTTACTCAGAACAATGATAGAGAGCAGTGTCTCCACCCAGTGTAGGTTTGCAACAGCTGTGTGGTGCACAATCCTATGCACCAACCCTGGCAGTTCATCAAGGGAACCACTGGCCTATCCTGCAGGGCAGAACTGCCTGAGGGCCCAGAGTGTGTCTCTGAAGTGCCGGGATGTGGTGCCATAGCTGGTGGAGTGGGGGCAAGTGGCTCCTGTGGGACAAGTTTACCTCACTGTACTGTGGAAAAAAAGAATATAAGGGGCAGGGGGGGGGGAGAAGGAGAACATTAGCAACATCATAAGTGACATACAAAGTAGTGATACAATTATTTCACTCTATTATACTACGTTTGCTATAAACAGTACAAACTGCAAACAAACTTTCTTATAACATGTCTGAATACCCAGTTGATAACAGATGCCCACTATAGTACATTTCAGCCAGCAATCCTTGATGTGTGCATATATTTCCCATATGCAGACTCCTATTCTACTAATTGCATTTTCCAACAGGCCATTTCTGCCACTGCTAGAGAGGTCTGCCACTACAGTGCAATAATGATGAAAACTTAAAAGTACTTGCTCATTTGGTAATTGTGGTGTGTGAACCCACAAGTGCTGACTACTCTGTCCAACCATAGTGTCCTGTGTTCCCACAGAGTACTGCATGGATTCTTTCCTTTTACAGTCACAAGTTGTATGCTCTATTTTATAGTACTGTATTCATAGGCTTCAAACTCTTACAGCAATAAATGTGGACAGAGTCATATGAATAGGGGGCCAAAGTCCAAAAAATAAGGATGACTCTAAATGCTTGTTCTTACAAACTTATTAAGGTGATACTGTAACAGGTTTTGCACTTGCATGACTTTTCTGAAGGGTCTGGTGTCTGAATCACACATGTCTGTCATTATTTAGTGAAGTCAGTCCTCAGCCCTTATGCAATTATGTGACTGAAAACCACAATTGTATCTGTAACTATACAAAGACTGGACAATCTGTGGAAAGTACAGTTGACAGGTATTACTGTATTACATACCAACTAAGCCCATACCTCACAACCTCTTACAGCCATAAATGTGGACCAAGCAATAATTACTGGGGGTACAAAGCTATAAAAATAGCAACACATTTTACATATTCTTCTACAAGCCTAGAAAAGTGATAGAATAACATGCTTTCTGTAGCAGAGATGTTCTGAAAGGTATGAAATATGAGTCACAAATGTATTTTTCTGACTGCAGTCCTCAATACTTTGGCTAAAATTTGCCAGACAGACACAATTTATGAGAAGCAAACCAAAATTATGAGGCAATAATCTGAACATTCTGCAAAACCCATACAGTTGGGGGTATTACAGAGCAGTGTTTAACTTTTAATGCTACAATAACAGTACATACATATATACATACATACAAATATTTCAAGCATGGGCATTAATGCCCTTCTAGTTTGCCAATATACCAAAACAGTATAGTTGTGATGCATACATACCACATGCTGCTCACATCTGTGCCAATCAATGTTCATAGGCTCTAACATTCAGATCATGATTTGCCTCCGCTGTGGAAGAAAACAGAACAGAATACCATTATGAATACAAAGCCTGACTACATGCAGCTTTAAACTATTACAAGTATTGACTGAAAATCATACTTACACATCTGTGGGGTGCCACCAGTCCAACATTCCTTGATTGAATGGTCGAGGGTATCCCTCCTCCTCATTCTGAGGTCTCTGTAGTGGTTTCTACACTGTTCACCAGTGCGTGGGGATACCAGTAGCACTGGTCAGAGCGTGGGCCAGACTATTCCATGCCTCTATCCTTAATTGTGAGCCATAATAGTGCCTCTGCAAGAGCTGGAGTACATGGTCATTCACCAGGAGTCCAACAAACACTTTGTACTCCTGGGCACCCCACCTTTGAACCTTAAATCTCAAACCCTCTCCAGAAACACCTTCCATGTCTGTCACAAAGCAAGTCCAAAGTAGAATGATATTTTCCTGCCAATTGTATGTAACTCATTTACTCACAGGGTGCAATTTCTGAATTGGCAACATTTGAAAAAGCTGTGCATTGCTTACCATTGCACAAACAGGGTGCAAAGTGTGCACTGTGCTTGCGCAATGGTAAGAGATGCAGAAGTTTGGTAACTAATGCAATTTCTATGCTATTTAAGATGCATTATTTGAGGTACAGGCAATTCTGAACTGTGTTAGTCCAATGATAAGGGCATGCCAAGCCACATAGCAGGAATACACTTGCCTGAACATAGTACACATTATATCCACACTCATACTACGTAGTTCTAGGTAGTTGCACCAGGAGGGGCCTTAGGTCAACTGGTGCCCTAGATAAAAGGGTTCCACTGCATCCTCCCACCAGACCACCCATTGCTCCCATTCTGATCTACCTACACCAAATAAATACTGGAAAAGTGCCCCTACTACAGTGGAGCCCTAGGAGACTGACTAGTTGGCCTATGCCTAATGTTGGCTATGAGTTGTACTAGTTACACAGTCTCTACATACTCTTGCTATTAACTAGACAATCCATATATTAATAAAGAATTACATAACTGACACAATATTACTGTGTCAGTCCTAATCATATAAACATTATATAAGCTATACTAGGTTACCTGTTATAAGTTAAAGTGACTATAATGTTAATTGGTACAACATTAAAATTGAATGACATACACTGCATTTGAACCATGGACCATATAGATGTTAGTCCTGCACTGACAGCTATTGCCACAGGAAAGTTGGGAAATCCTTTCTCTCTATGTCACTTTATTGCTAAGTACAGCAATGTCACAACAGCAAAACAAAGACTGCACAACTTGTACTCAAATCCAGGACCATCTAGATTCCTTGAACTTAACACCTGTTGTCACAGAGTAAGTTGCATAAAATCCCCTAGGCTAGTATTTTTTGCTAAGTTCTCGCTGTTAACTGCAGGGCAACAGCACTTAGCTAGTTTGCGCTGTGCACAATTACATTACTAGAAAACATTTGGTTTCTATTTTTGGCTTCTTGGTCCCATCTGCTACCTAGGTGGTCTAGCCATCCATTTTGGACAATGCTGCTCTACATGCAAAACTGATTAGCATAGCCAAACCTGTTTGTGCAAAGTGGTGCATCGCACAAACAATGACCCCCCCATCACCCATTAAAGTAAGACAGAAGGAGAAAGAAAAAAAGGGGGAAATACATTTTGTTACTACACAGGAGGTATGTCTGCAGAGGTCTGGATTTCCAATATCACACCAATGCACCTTCAGAAAACAGGATGGGTGCCTTATTCCTGTTGGCCACGCAAACAGCTTAGCAGCAAACAACTTTAAGTTATCCATCACACAACAGTCTTCCACAATGTATTTTAACTGATATCATGCCACCAGCTGTTATTTATACATGCATTATATGAAATAAATTGGGATGTACTGGTCTTAGGACTATTACTTGAAATTATACCAATCTGTGTTACTTGGCCATTCAGCAGTTATGTGACCAGTATTCAGAGATATGCAGTGTGAAAGCCAGTCTACCTCATTTACCTTACATTGTGTGTGTATATTTACCGGGAATAGTATGATATGCAGTTATCAGCAAATGAAAGCCAGACTGGATGGCATAAACAACCATACACTGCTCTTTTGGAGGTGGGAACAAAGGTTATGTTATGCCATGCCTGTTATGCCACATGCAAGTGTACACTGTTCTTATAAGGGGATGGGTCAAGCTGAGATCACATCATGGCACAACTTCTCTATGTAAAGATACTCCATTACAAACATATGATGCCAAAGTGAGGTCATGCATTGATCACCAATACTTTGAAAAGTTATGAATGTGTGAATCTTACATTGCTGAAGACTACTACTTTCCAAAGAACACATACAAGTGAAATAACTCTGCTGTCACATGATACTTGACTTTCTGTACATATCTCCCACATTTTACCTGTTTACGGTACCACATGGTGAAATATAAGTATATAATGTATTGCAATATATGTTCAGGACTTACCTTGTAAATGCTGTGTCTGTACTCCACTCTTTGTGAATACCTAAGAAAAAACAGCATGGAGTCTGTATGGATGCTTTATATCTTGTTGAACAGCCTCACACGATTGGCTGATTAGCATGCACTTCATCTGCTTATTCAGTAATTAGCATCACTGGAGCACAGACTAAGACAGATACAATCCATTTTAAAAAGGCAACTGTATAGTTAGCTAAACTGATGTTGAGGAGAGATAGTCCATTGTTCAGCTCACTAAGACAACTGTATTTCTTCACATTGTTTCTCTACAGAGGAGTATTGCACTCCAGCAGGCATGTTCTCATTTTGTTACCTACATAATGCATATGCTGGAATGTAAAGAATAAATGTGAAGTAATGGCTTTCACACTTTAATCTGTGTGCATTACGTAGAAGTCTAACAATGGCATGGCATTGGTTGTCAAGTCATTTCACAGGTACACAGCAGTAAGAATACCTGAAAAGGGAATGCTGTGTTATAGATATGTTCACGTTACATGGAAGGGTGCTTTGATAGCACTTCTGGCATTTCAAAGATGTATTGTTAGCACAATGGGTCCTTAACCTGTCATTTTTGTTTGGAGGGAGCAAACATGAATTAGAGCTAGGGCACTCCCTGGACTGCACTGTTATTTTTGATGTGTACTTTCTCCTATGGCACAAACAAGGATATGTTTCTCTTGTTAGTCTCCCTGTTTTTTATCCTCCATCTTGTTATTTTTAGAAATGTGCAGACTCTTTCATGTTTATCCAGGGGGGAATACTGACAGCCTTCCTTTACTGCTTTATCTGTAAAAGTTAATGTGTAGTTATGTGATACTCATATGTATTATCATTCTTTTGTCTTGTAGGACTCAATATGTCTGCTCATCATAGGCCCCCATTTACAGCTGCTGAGAATAATCTGATGATTAATGCCTTAATGCAACCTGCTGCTGTGCTACTGTCCATGGGGTGGACCAATATGGCTGACCGTACAGCCATCTGGGATGAATTAGTAGCCAACATTAAACCCTTTAGGCCACACAATTGCACATATGAGTAGGTGTGTCACAGAGGAACAGACATGGTAACTGACATGCAACTGTCAAGTCACAGGTGTAGGCCCTGCTGCAGAACCCTCTCTCACTGCAACTGAGGATTTCCTAGTTAATGTTGTCACCCAGGACAGCTCCCAGCAATCCACAGCACATTATGTTCTGGATATGGGCACAACTCCTGCATCCCAAGAGGAGTTCCAGCTATATTTCGTTAGATGATAGAGTATTGTGGCATAGTGTACTAACTTCAATAATATATATGTCTAAATCAATTGCTTGTTGGTTGTGGGGATTTAGGATTGTTACAGTTATAAGCTTAATTGGACATTGTCAGACACATTCTTGTTGGCATTTTAGGTACTGCAAATATAGATTTGTAATTGTATTACTACCAGTTTTACTGTTAAATGTGATGCTGTTGCCATTACCTCTTGCTTTACTTATTTCAGGACCATCAGGATTACAGAGATACAGGTCTCCTGCAGATGGTATGCCTAATACATTTATGACAGTACTGTAGATAAATTTCAAGATATCTCATAATGTGTCCTTTGAGGCCTGTTGTATGTATTGCTGTACTGTCTGTATTAGTGACAGCAGTGTACTTTTTTAACCATATGTTGCAGCATAGTAGTGCAGGTATTGATGCATTCCTATGTTTCTCTCTTTTTACACAGGTGAGCATGACAGTGGTAATGAGGGCACTCTGACACCTGATGTCAGTGTCTCCACAGACACTGATAATGATGGTGGCCAAACTGAGGCAATGTTGGGAGGTGCAAAGATTGAATCTGGCACAGAGGTTGACATCCAGCAACCCACTTCATTTTCCCTGTACACAGCCAGTAGGCCTACACCTACCAAGTCCACTGAGGCCAGAGATATTGAGCAGGTTGAGGACAAGAACATTGATCAGGAGAGTGTGACTACTGTGGCTTCAGTGCCTGTTGAATCTGTCTGTAGCCAAATTGTTGGCAAAGTATCATGTAGGAGGGTTGATGGGGTGCTCGGAGGAGGCCTGCTGTCTCTCTTCCACAAGAGTAAGGTGCCTCTTCCCATGTCACTCAACAGATGTTTAGGGCTATCATGAAGACACAGGCATGTTCTGAAAGGCATTCCAGACAAATGCTCAGGGTTCTAGATGTGGCACAGTCTGACAACAGTGACTGCATCCACAGTGTAGCCAATTCAGTAGATCGGTTGAATGACATGTTTGAAAATGGTGTGTGTTATGGAACGAGGGGTTTATATCATGGATTGTGCAGTGTCTGTGATGACATGTCTGCTGGGAGGGGGACGTCGTCCATGTGGGTATAAGTCAACCACACCAATTGCTGCCAGCCAATGTGGCTGTGCCCGATCATGCTCCCATAGTGGTAGTACTTCCCCTCCACCATCAAGGAGTCTGCTGTCCACACCTAGAAATGGTAGGCCAAGGGGTAGTAATCCTGGGCATTCCTGTGAAGGGAGCATGTCCAGTAGACAATTGCAGTCAGGTAGCAGCACTGTATCTGACCTTGGATGTGGAGGTGCCAGTGCATCTCCTGGCAGAAGCAGGTCTCATGTTTATGGGTGAGAACGATGAATTGACAACTCTACCATGCAAAGCTCACACCTGTCCAACATACCAAGACATAGAGCTAGCACTGAGATTGGCTGAGTTCATGCACACTGTCACACATCACTTTCACAAGGAGGACCCTACAGACACACACACAACAGTTATATGGTTCATCCTGCCTGCTTCCCAGTTCTTACACACACACACGCACACACACACACACACACACACACACACACACACACACACACACACACACACACACACACTCAACAACCTTTTTTGTCAGCCTAGGGTTCTTGCCCCCCCCCACAACACCCTGTTCAACTGATGAGAAATGTACCGTATCCCTGATTTCTCTTTTGAATTCAGAGAAACTAAAGCTTTGTGTCTGATGCACAGCCTGTTTAGCTACATTATTGATTAGTATATCTACATTAAACATTTGTGTTGTTGAAATGTTAATTGCACCTGTGAATTATATTTGCCTTGCCAAGTTGTAAAGTGGATAGCATCATTATTTAACTACTTTATAGTGCATTCTCTTGTAAGGGTTGTGAAGTCAACAATTGCAATGTGTCACATTATTTTCTAACTGTTCTCTTTAATGATTATCCAGTACAAACATATGGTGCGCATCATAAGTCAGCCTATCAAATTCAGATCTCTAGATTGCATGACAGTACTATAGTATAATCTCATCAGAACAGAAGTATCATGCTCTCTGTTGCATTTAGCTCACCAGAAACATGCATCTGCAGGAAACCCCACAGGGCATTCTCATCAAGCTAACACAGAGCCTACATACCATGTCATGATGTATGTGCAGAGATTAAAACACGTGTCACTTTAATCTTTCTTGCATCACATGATGTGAAGTCTGCCTGACATCTAGGCCACTGTCTGATTATACCCTGGTGAGATATATGGATTTACAATAAGCTGGTATAGCTGATGACATCAGCATTGTCTGCTGAGCACATGGGAATAGCAGTGTCCTACCTACTGGTGGTATAAAATGCAGGCTGTAATACACACACACACACACACACACACACACACACACACACACACACACACACACACACACACACTTAACTGCAGTGAGAATAAAGACCTACCTATTTAAGGTACATTGACTACTGAAAGTAATACACACGCCACAGCACAAATTTGATTTGCCATGGTGTCTTACAACCCTTTATAGCTCATAGGTTCATAGGTTCATAGGTTCATACTAGGCTATCTGCCCAAGGGCATTTATAAGCCTAGCCCATAATTATGTGGCTTTCGCCACCCCTTTAGTTTGAATAAAAACTATGCCTATTATTTTGCTGTGCCTCTGTCAAGCAGTGACACTGAAGTAATCCCTGGGGTATATCTGCGATCTCCCATCCATTGGTCAAGATTCCTCTTGAACAAGGCCATCGAGGTGCTCTGCCTCACATGTACCGGGATTTTGTTCCACAGCATAGGGAGTCTCTGGGTGATGAATCTGTCCCTCCAGCACGTTCTATTTATAACTGTGTCGAGGTTTAAGTCTCCCGCCCTTGTGGTTCTGAGGGATCTAGATTTTTTGAGGTGAAGCATATTCATCAAATCTGGGTTTGACATGGCCTTATATGTCAGGCACAGGTCACCTCTGAGCAAGCGGTATGAGACTGAATAGAGCTGGAGTTCTTTCAGTTGGGCAGCATAAGACATATTTTTGAGACCCTTTATCCTTTTGCTGAGGAACTTTTGGGGCCTTTCAAGCTGCAGCAGGTGTCGGGTCAGATACATTCCGAACAGGGCATTGTACTCAATCATAGGTCTAATGAGTGATGCGTACAAGGGGACGATGACCTCCCTTGATCTAGATGTGAATCCCTTCATGATCAGGTGGGCAATATAGAAGGTTTTCCTGACTACTTTAGCAACATGAGTGTCAAACAAAAGGCTACTGTCAACCTGGGTCCCCAGATCCCTGATGACTTCTTCTGTGCTCAGTGGATTGCCACCTATATGGTAGCTAGGGGTAACCTTGTTTTTCCCGAAAGGTATGACTATGCATTTCTTGGCGTTTAACTTTAGGCCATGGCTCTGGCACCAGTTATCCATTTCTGTGAGGCCCTTCTGAAGGATATCTGTGTCAGATGTGTTTTCGACTATGGCGCCCAGTTTGCAGTCATCTGCAAACTTTGTCAGCCATAACCCTCCTGTGTTTGCTTGTACTTCAGAAAAGTAGATGCCGAACAAGAGTGGACCCAGGACTGAGCCCTGTGGGACACCACTAGTGACAGGCTTTGAGTCTGACATGGCTCCAGCAACTCTGACCCTGTGGGTTCTGTCACTTAGCCAGTTTGCAACCCATCTTGTGATGTATGGGTTTACATTCAAGCTGATGAGTTTTTCGATGATACCTGAGTGGGGTATTGTGTCGAAGGCCTTTGCCAGGTCGAGGTAGGCTGTATGGACTGCCTTTCCCTCATCAATGGCCTTGGTGACTGTCTCGAAAAAGTCAACCAATTTTAAGAGGCAGGATCTGCCTTTGACAAAGCCAAACTGGGTTGGATCCAAAGTCTGCAAGTTCCCTATGTCTTTATTTATGAGTTCCATTATGATCCTCTCCATGACTTTGCAGATAAGGCTTGTCAAGCTAATGGGGCGGTAATTTCCACGGTCGGTGGAGGCACCGCCCTTATGAAGTGGGACCACAGTCGCCGTGCGCCACTTCTTGGGTACGTATCCTGAGGTGAGGCTAAGATTAAACAGCTGTCCTAATTGTGGGTTTAATTCCTCGTTGACTTTGTGAAGCACACAGCCGGGGACACTATCCGGTCCCATGGATGCTGTGTTTTTTGCCTTAGTGAGAGCAGTTCTCACCTGGGCGTTGGAGATGTTTGGGGGGCTGCAATCCTCTGGTATAGATATCTCTCCTTTTGGAGGGGAGGGGGAGAAGTTTGCACTGAACCTGTCAGCCAGTATGTTGGCAATGTGTAAAGGTTCAGTAATGTTCACATCATTTTGAACTAATTCTGAGCATATCTGGGAGTTTCCTCCTAAGTTTCTAACATAGCTAAAGAAGGCCTTATGATTGTCTTTTGAGTCCTTGGCGAATTGTCTCTCAAAATTTGCCTTGGATGATTTTATGAGAGCTCTTAGTTTTTTACTTATGATGATCAAAGGTGTCTTACCTTTCAAGGATTTTGCTCTATCTTGTAGTAGCTTCCTCCTTTTGTTGTAGAGCTTGTTTATGGCTGGGGTCCACCAGACTGGACGCTTGCCTTTGGTACAGAGAGTCTTAGTTTTGTTTGGGATAGCCTGATCCATGCAGTCCTGTAAGTGCTGGTAGAAGGCATTTGTAAGTGATTCAGCGGTTTGAGTAATGTTTACCACTGGTTCAGGGGCCTTAAAGGAGACCACACTAGTTTTTAGAAGTGTGAAGTCGGCTTTTGAGAAGTTTTTCACTGTGGTCTTTTTTGTTTCAGGTGGGGGCGGGATGAGGACCTCCAGTGAGATTAGTTTATGATCTGATCTCACCAGTGAGGGGTATACTTCCGGTGTTGAACATTTTGATCCCATGTTCGTGATGATGAGATCAAGTATGTTTTCTCCTCTTGTGGGGATGGTGACTAGTTGTTCCATGGCATTTGAGTTTATGAACTCCAGGAATCTTTGGGTTAGAGTGTTTGGGCTTGAGTAGTGTTCCCAGTCTATATTAGGGTAGTTGAAGTCACCTAGTATGATGGTGTTTGGAGATACATTTATTTCCTCCAATGTTTTCAGGAAGGCCATATGAGGTTCCTGAGTTTGAGAGGGTGGCCTGTAACATGCTACAAATTGCAGAGCAGTCTTGCCTATGATTAATTGCACCTGGATGGTCTCCGATGCATTGTGCGTTGCCACCAACCTTGAGGTGTGGGTGTCCTTTATGAATATGGACACCCCCCCTCCTTTCTTGGTGTTGTCCAGATTTTGGGGCCGGAACGCATGATATGAGGTGAAACCTGTTAGTGCTGGGGTGTTCTCAGGAGCCTTGAACCAGGTTTCTGTCACAGCACAGACATCGATGTTCTCCATATTGAGAAGGGCCTCGAGTGCGTGCATCTTGAGATTGAGACTTCTGGCGTTGAGCAGCATTACCCTTAGTTTTTTTCTTTTTGGTGTTCTAGGGTGGTAGGTTTAGAATTTGAGCCTTGCCTAAAAAAGGTACTATGGGGGTGGCAAGAGCCTTTGCCAATATCCGGAAGCCCAGGGGTGACAGGTGCAAGCCGTCCCTTGCGAAGCAGCGTGGCTTGTCCAGCATGTCATCCCAGGCAGACAGACATTGGATCCCCTTTGAATGACACCAGAATTTAAGCCAATTATTAAAGCTGATCATCTTATCACTGTATTGTGGCATCATTCTAGGTGAAGGTAGGATACTGCTCAAGGTCAGGGTCATACCTGCCTGGGCTACATAATCAGAGAGCTCCTCGATGTCCCTTTTCATGTAGTCCAAGGAGGTACGTCTCAGGTCGTTGACACCAGCATGGACAATGACTGAGTCATACTTGTACCTGCTGTTGAGAGACCTGAGTGCTTGCATTATGTGGCAGATTCTAGCGCCCAACAGGCAGCTTACTGTGACCTTCTCCTTACTCAGTCTGGTGAGCGGGACGTCAGTGTGTCTGACTATGGAGTCACCAATGACAAGTGTGTCTGCCATTGTGTTTGGTCTTAAGGGCTGTGACTGTTTGACACTCTGACTGTGTGGTCTATGTGTTGCATGTGTTGGGTCCTGAGGTGGTAGTTGTTTGGGTGTCTGCTTTGGTGGCCTCTGCTGTTTTGGTAGATTTTTGATCAGAGCCTCCGAGTATGTCTTTGTGCGATTATGTGTATGATTTGAAGTTGTGATGGTACTATGTGTGACTGGGTATGTATTGTGTGTGGTTTCCTTCTCCTCATGTCTGGTCTTGCCAGTCCTATGTTGAGAGAGCTCAGCCTCCAGTTTGGCCGTATAGTTGCATCTCTCACATGTATTTGTGTGATAACATCAGCAGTGTCTATTAAGGACAAGATATGTGTCACACCTGCTAGTGTAAAATGCCATTTGTAATATCAACATATAGTTCACTCACACACACAGAGTAGACTGCAGTGAGACTAGAACCCCTACCCATCTATGTACACAGACTGCAAAACTGCATACTTTATGCAAGCACCACAGCACAAGGCTGACTCAGAGTGTGTCAGACAACACTTTATATCTGATGACATCAGCAGTGTCCATTGAGGAGAATATAACAGTGTCCCACCTGCTGGTGTAAAATGGTCTGTCCAATTTCAAGTTACAGCTTACTCACACAAAGAAAGACACACACACAGTTGACTGCAGTGAGAATAGAACCTCACCTATCTAAGTGCACAGACTACAGAACACAGTACTTAATTCATACACCATGGAACATGTCTGACTTATACAAGAGTGCAGGTTAACTTATAGGAGATGACATCAGTAGGCCCTGTGGGGGACAAAAGCTGGGAGGCCAGTATGGAATGTCTGTGTAGGGATGAGCAACTATTAAAAAAAGGTCAGCCATGCCATTGGAGAGGTAACTGTGGGATACCACTTATACTCTGCTGCGTGGAGTCACACACACCCAGTTGACCACAGTGAGAAAAGAACCTCTACCTATTTAAGTGCATGGACTATGGAACATAGTACTTAACGCATGTGTCACAGAACAAGTCTGACTTACACAGGAGTGTAGGTCGACTTATAAGTAGAAGACATCAGCAGGCCCTGTGGGAGACAACAGCTTGGGAGGCCAGAATTGAATGAATGTTTAGGGATGAGCACCTATCAAAAAATGTCCAGCCATGTCACTGGAGAAGTAACTGTGGGATATCACTTATACTCTTCTGCCTAAAGTCACACACACCAAGTTGACTGCAGTGAGATTAGAACCCCCTACCTATCTAAGTGCACAGACTACAGAAAACAGTACTTAACTCATGCATTATGGAACAAGTCTGATTGATACATGAGTGCATATGTACTTATAGTAGATGACATCAGCAGGCCATGTGAGGAGCAACAGCTTGGGAGGCCTGCATAGGCACTTAGGGTCATAGTGTCATATGAGGCTAATAGCCTAAAAGCACTAGACTGCTTAGACGTCTATCTGTATAACATCACAAGTACCCTTATTGAGGATATTTGGATGTTTGAGTTTAGCAGAAGAAGGTTGTGAGCACCATCAACTGGCACTGTCCATGAGGGAACACACAGCATTATAAATTACACTTTGTCGTATGGTTGATATATGTGGGGAAAAAATAAACTGCACCCTCAGGGTTGTAATGCTTGTGGGTGTGTGGCCAAGACATGGACTGACATTAGACAGCATCATATATATATTTCCATAGCACATTAGGCCATACCTTTCAATCTTTTATAGCAAGGAATCTGGACAAAGCCATACATACATATTGGGTTAAAAAGGGAACAAAAATAGGGAAACATTTTACATACGGCTCTTACAAACATATAGTTGATAGAATAATGTGTTTTACATAATTGTGAATTGTCTGAAGGGTAGGAGTTTTGAAATTCAAATGTCTGTGATTGTTTTCTGACTTCAGTAGTCAAGTATTTTCAAATTATTTGCCAGAATACCAGCTTTTTATAAGGAGAAGGGCAAAAATGTAATGCAAAAATCAGGACATTCTACAAATATCTAAACAGCTGAAAGTTGTGCATTTTGCAGCAGATTTACATTATGGTTAAGTGTACGTGCATGTGAGATACAGCTGTTTGTGTGCAGGCAAGCAGTGTGTAAACACGAGCTGCATTGCTAATATGTGACAGTTACTCCAGGTCTGGTTTTCATGATGGCCAGAAGCATTTATTGAATGTATCCAGTTTCTGTGTCTGCCTGTCTGCTTCTTCCAGTTTCAGCAATGCCTCACTTTATGCAAGACACATAAGCACAGACAAATTTGCAGTAATTTGTTTGCACTATGCTGCGCATCATGAAAGTGGAAAGAGAGACATACATGAACTGAGCAAAAACAAGGTATGACATACACACTACAAAATTATACTACACATCAGATATTTCTACATAGCTCAGGATTTGAACTCTCACACCACTGCAGATTTATAAAACAGGATGGATGCCTTAGACCGCTTTGCCACACAAACAGCCTTACAGGAAAGGACTGAAGTCATTGTTCAGACAAACAAATGCATCAGAATGTACACTGCTATGAGATCTTCAGGTGTGACTTGTACTGTTAATCTTTTTTATTATATTTGGGCGTAGTGCACTTACTCATCACACAACCTGTTAGGAATCTGTTTTCAAATGTATAGCTTTGTCTTACTTGTCTGTGTTTCTTGAAACTTCAGTTATTTGAGCAGTACTGTGAGACATTGAAATGTGTAAGGCACTCAATATCCTTAACCTTAAAATGTGTGCAGAAATTAACTGGGAGTTATATGATATGCATTTGTCAAAAAGTGAAGGCCAGATTGGATGGCACAACCAGCCATATACTGCTCTTTTGGGGGGACCATTGATGAGTTACTGTTAAGGCACAAGCAAGGCTACATTGCTCTTGCAGGGAGCTCATGTCACAAACAAGCATAGCCTGTACTTTTGTGGGTAAGCAAAGCTGATACTGCTATGGCACAAATAAGGATATGGTACTCCTGTTACTCTCCTTGCTCTGTTTTCTGCCTGTTGTTTGATCTTGGGAAAGGTTGTGAAGTCAGAAACTTCAATGTGTATCAGTACTGTCTAACCTCTCTTTACAGATTTTTCATTAGAACAGTATGGCACAAAAATAAGGCCATTTAGTGAGCGTCATTATACTTCAGCAGTAGGACTCTGAATCTTTGACCCCTGAGACCTAGTACTTACTAATAGACACATATGAGTAAAGTAAAGGTCTCTCTGCTGTCACATATTAAAGTACTTTTTGCACAAATCCACAGTGCTATTTACTTAATTACTGTCCCAACCTACTAAATACAGGGATATGCCATAATATCATTCAAAAACTACACTCTAGATTCAGGGCTTACCTTGCAAATGCAGCAGTGGACACATTTTGAGTTCAGGGCTGATTCTGTCTGATGCAAGCAGTACACAGTCAGTACATGAGGAGGTACATGTTGTGTGATTTGCCTGGCATCAATTTTACTATGTGTGCAAGTAGGAGAAGGGTATTAGGCACATAGGTGGTCAATGAATGTGCTATGCATTGTCTTTTAGTCAAAGCAAGGGCATACTGAACACACCTATGTCTGTCTGCAGGCACAGCAGCTGGTAGTTCCTCCTCTGAGCCTTCCTCTGACTGTGGCTGTGGTGACCTAAATATTTGTTGGGGGATGCGTGTCCCTTCCCCTAGCTGATCCTGCTGCAACTGATTCTGCAAGATCAGATTGTGCAGTATAGCCAATAATTTGAAGACTTATGCACATGTCTCTGGATTATACATTATATGCAGGGCTCCACCAGATGTATCTAAGCACCAGAACCATGACTTTGACAGCCCAAACATAAGTGCTATGATGCTTTTGGTTTGGGCATGTGCTTCATTATGGCATTAATTTGTGGGTGTGTGTACACTTCTGATGGGTGTCATCATCCATGGTTCTAGTGCATAGCCAGCATCCCCTAGTAAATGGCCATGTGGAATGTCCCCCCCAGCAAACATCTGATATAGCTGTGTTGTGTGCCAAATATGGGAGTCATGATAACTGTCAGGGTTGACAGCACACACATTCAAGATTATTCCCTGGGCATAGCACACAACTTGCCAGTTGATGGATTGGTATCCTTTGTGGTTAATGTAGTTTCTACCCTGCTCATAAGCTGGTGCCTAGATGCATACGTGAGTGCAATCTGTGGCACCCAGTACTTCAGGATAGTGCACTACAGGGTAGAACTGTTGCATATTGTTAGGTCTCTCCTCAGAACTATATGGAAAACATATGTGCTCACTGACATGTATGAACATAGCATCCAGGAATTGGTGGAAGATCCTGGATGCTGGTGCCTGGGACACACCCATTATGTCCCCAGTTGGTCTTTGAAAAGTACCTCTAGCTAATATTCTAAGGGCTACACATACCTTAGTTTTCACTGGGATGGGTTCTCTTCGATTGGTTCTGGCTCTAATTTGGGGATGGCAGAGATCACAGAGTTCTTGTACGGTGCTCCTGTCCAGTCTGTTGCTCAGTATAATCCCCTGGTTATGTAGCATCTGATAAGTTACCCTGGGGCTGTATACTCTTCTCCTTCTTGGCTTAAGCCTATCATCATCAGCACCAGAGGCATTGACTTCATTCTCTAGCATATGCAGATGCAGAATGATTGCAGCAGCCCCTAGCATTGTGTCAGTTAAAATTACCTTGTCTCTACTCCAATGGCATTGAAGTATTTAGAAAAACAAGAATGGAGGCTACATGGATGCTTTATAGCATACTGAATAGCTGCACCATATTGGATTGGTTCATGAAAATGGAATTCCCCTGCTTATATTGCAATTAGCCTCTATTACACACTCTTGTTGCTTGCTAATCATTGTGCTAGATCCACCTCTGTGTACACCCAAGCACCCCCACACAGCTACACATAAAGTAAGCATGGCAAAATTGTAATTACTTTCCTCCATTCCAGTGATATCACACAAACATTCAGTATAAAAAGAAACCTTTGCCCGCCATGTACTTGAATCTCTAGCCCTACACATACATGTGGTGCCACAGGACTATGTACATAACAAGCACAACAAATGCAAACCATCACCCAAACTGGGCAATTAAAAAATGTACGAACATTTTTTTGTAATGGACAGATAAGACACAGTTTACAACAAAATTCTGAGGATGGCGTACAACCTGTGATTTGTGCATAGCTTACATGCACCTTCACCCTCCACAGACCGACCTGTACAACTTTGAAAGTGTAACCTGACACAACCCTTGATCTCATCACTCACTGTTGACATCCATTGAAAACATAAACACGGTGGAAGTGCCTACACTGAGTAAACATCCCTACAGGGTTACTGTTTTTTGGGATTCAACAATACCAATGAGTTTTTATCTAATTTGCAACTTTCCCATACTGACAGCCTGGAATCTACATGGTTAATAGCTGTGTCAGCAGCGAAACTGCACAGCAGCAAAATGTTGTAAACACAAGGGAAGCTATTCCTTTGCCCATATATCTGCTACATACTACATATGCGTACAGTATAATATAATAGTCTGTTTCAGGTTGGTCAAACATTGTAGTGGCCTGCATTATGTACAATTACATTTTCTTTTGTGGGTAGGGGAGCAAAGGTGCATTAATGTCATGGCCCTTACAAATGTATTTTTTATTTTGTAACTGATATTCTAGCATTTAGGTCATAATATGTGTGGGGTTACATGTTGAGGTCAGTTCTGTACAAAATTTAAGAGCTTTTACTTGCACTTGCTTCTATGTAGACTCCCTTTCATTGGCTGTATTTGCAAATTTTCTGAATGCACAGCCAACACAGACACAGAGTCGACACAGTTGCTTTAGAGGTTGTTGAATCACTCCACAGTGTTGATTTGCTTCATTAGCATAAAAGTCAGCTACTTATGTTTTAATTTGCATGCCACGAAAGTTTCCATATTTGCGCAAGTGCACGCTTCTGCACATCTCTATGTGGAGTTTACTGAATCTAAAACGTGTCTTGCCCATGTACACATTGTGCCACGATGCGCACACATTAAAAATTATTGTGTACAGGACTGCCATAGACATGGTCCTGGTTTGAAACACAGCATGTTCCATACATTTTACTTTTGTTTCACTTCCCATTATGTATTATCACATTATTATGAAATATATGACTGTGGGTTTACTATGTACTGTATTCCTGTAAGTATATTTCTGCTATCTGGACTGGCATGGCCTTCACATTGCCTAACACACTTACATAACTGTCTGTGCATCCAGTAACCCATATTGTACCTAGAATTATGTAAATTCTCACTGCTTGCCAGTGGTGTGCACCGCTTCCCTTCTCACAAATACTTTGCCTGGAGGTGTGCACTGCTGAGCACCGTGTTTGGGCGATGGTAAGTGGTACTCAACATTTTAAAACAGTGTGTGCACTTCCAGTAAATGCAATAATTGGAAATGGTGGGAAACCATCAGTCTCCATTGCTTTTGATCCATGGTAGACATGGCAAGTGTTCGTGGAGAGGGTATAACATTTAGGGCACAGATATGGGATGTCCAGGAGTCCAAGTTTTTTATTGGACTCCTAGTCAAACACCACAATGCCAGGCTGTTGCAGGGGGACTATTCTGGCTCCCAGTATAAATCTGAAGCTTAGAATAGTTTGCTCTGGGCTGTATCCCAGTGCCACCAGTATCCCATGCAATGGTGACCAATGTAGGCATCACTTTAATGACCTCTGTCAGAGGAAACGGGATACCTGTAATGCTTGGATTGAGGAATTTAGGACTGCAGACATCCCCCAGATGTTTAATACCAACAACAGAGAGTACTTGTAAGACTTTTAAAAGCTGAATATAGGCACGACTGGCATTCTTAATGGTACTCTGTTCTGTTCTGTTTTTTCCACAGCTATCATAGAAAGAGATTTTAATGTAAGAGCCCAATGGTCTAGATTGGCAAGGATGAGAGAAGCATGTAGTATTTATGCAGAAGAAGAGTAGTGTTATTGGAGTTTTAAAACTTAAAGATAGCTTTTTTGGCATTTTATAGTGTTGTATTCAATTGAGCATGCATATCTCAACTGTAAAAGCAAGTATGCATACATGAATATGTAGCACAAACCAAGAGAACAATATTAGACTTTAGTCAGAGCTTATGGGTTCAAATAGCACACTTCCCAAATATACAATACTATTAATTATTCAATTATGTGTAACTTAAATGTTTAAAGTAAAAGCGCTATACCAGTGGCAGACATGCCCTGCTGTAAACTGTATTCTGCATAACTGGAACATGCATATGTGCAATATATGCACATGCATAGTGTGCATCTGTTAGGAGCTGGTAGTCATAGAAGTAAAAGTTATCTGTTAGGCAGTGGTAGTCTTAAGAATAAAGGTTAAGATAATAGAGTCAAATAATTGTATTAATGCATTGTATGTTACATATTAAGGTACTAATCTTATCTCTTTTTTTTCTCTCACTCCAACCCATATCTCTCATTTTTATTTTATTTTTAATTTGTTTTGTTTTATTGTATTATGTGCCATCAATATCTGTCAATGTCATCCATGTGTACCACATCAGGAAATGCTCCACAGCACAACAAGGTAGGCCTACCGTACAGGATCTGCCTGGCCTCACTCCACCAGCCCTGGCACCATTGCCCAGCATGTCTGGGAGCCAAGCTAGCAACAACACCTCTGCTGCTCCTGCACTACATGCCCTGGAGGTTAGACCAGTGGTTTCTTCAGGAGGAGTGGCAGAGGTGATGAGTTTATCACCCACACTGAGTTGCTAGGGATGGTGTGTAGGGTTGTGCGCCACACTGTTGGTGCATGGCTATGCTAGCTGGAGAGGCTTCCCTCCCTCCATATACATAGTACCAGGAGAAAGAGAAGGAGACATCAAGTGCTCCAGCCGGTGATGGAGTGACATGACAGTGAGTGATTAACGTCCTGTAGGTGAAGACTCAATTCTCACTGTCACCCAGCTTGATGACCATGGTTTATGGATGTCCCCACCGTCACTCCAACCATGGTGTCCACCAACTTTTCTTGACCATCACTGTCCCTGTTTCTTGTCTTGTTTGTCTTGTCTGTTTGTAATTGCTTCCTTACCTACCCGGCCTACTAGACCCAGACATACCTATGTCCCTTCCCCAACATTCCTCTCTCTCTCTCTCTTAAAAAAAAAAAAAAATGGGCACCTGTCCCACAAAAAAAAAAAAAAAAAAAAAAGATATCCACCCATACATAGCTCTCCATTTTGTACACTTGTCTTCTTGACACACTGAATTCAGTCCAGTTGGCTATGCAACATGATTGTGTTATAGCCACCCCTCTTTCTGGATGTGGGAGTCCAATTTCAACTAATATTCTATATATATTATCAGTTTTTACTGTTGAAGAAATGGATAGCTATAGTTCTTTTCTAACTCCCTCCTGCACATTCTTGTATTGCTTTCCATTTGTTCTTCTCCATGCTTCCTCCCTATTTTACCACTGTCCTAGCTTCCTTATTTATTTTCTTTAATGCATTATTGTGAGAAAGTGTGCATCATGCACCATCACACAGAAAAGGTAATGAAAAAGTAGTTAAAAATGATATATATGGTTGTATTAGCACCCAGTATCATATGGCCTCAAAAAGGAATGTATCTCTGCATTAACTGCATTAATGTGTGCTGCCACTTAAGTATCAGGTATATTCCAGAGAACCAATACTAATTATAAGACTGTAGCAATGCTGGAGAAGCAATGGATCCCTTTACTTTTTGGGCTCCATGTTTGCACAGAGGTGCACATCACGCACCAAGAGTGAACAGTGTTAAACAGTTGCCATTACTTCTGTGCAAGGAAGCTTAACATCACTCTGTTATACCAACACACAGCAACACATCTCGTACAAGTAATTCATGTCATTGCATTATCACTGTATAATGAAAAGTATTTTAAAGTACAAGATACACCTGTATTCAAACCCAGTACCATCTGGTCCAAAAACAAAAGGAATGCATCAGTGCATTAACACATGCTGCCACAGAGCCAGTTAAGCAGCAGGTGTATTTCATATACTCAATACTAACTGTTAGACTTTAGGAATGCTGCTTTTATTTGTGCACTGTTTAGCCATGTGCAAACATGTATATCTCACATGCATATGCACTTTGCTAACTGTTGTGCAAATCCACTGCTCGCTACATTATGGAAATGTATATATTATGGTGTATTACAGCTGTTTGCTGTCCATTTCCTTTGCATGACATGATATTACTTGTAGAAACTCTACAAACTGAGGGCCCCATCTTACTATATGTCATATATTTAAAATATATCTATGTGTTGGCACCCCCCCCCCAAGCAGTACATCCCTGGGGTCTCAGTACTTTTTCCACACATATATCAACCACACTACAGCATGTCAATATCAATCTGTTAATATGCAGAATTACAAATATTGATCAATACATCTAAAAAGCCTTATGTGCAGGCATCAGCACATGGATCATAGCCACAGGGACATAGTTGACCAACACACTTGACCCTATCCATTTGGGTTATGACAAGGGTAGATCTTGCTTACTGACTCTTTTGGACTTCTTAGATACTGACCCAAAAGACCTGGATGAGGGATAACAGGACATACCACCTATGTTGGGTTATCCAAGGCCTTTGACACTATCCCCCATTCATGACTCACAGTGAAGATATCCCATGTGAGAATTACACCATACAATACTGGATGGATATTCAACTGGCTTAGTGACAGAACACACTCTCTCAAAGTTGGGGGTTGCACCTCTACCAGTAGCCCACATACCAGTAGAATATCTTAAGGATCTGTGCTGAGCCCTTAACTGTTTGGAACATACTTCCATGAAGCACAGGCAACAGTAGCTGGCCTGTGGTTTACCAAGGTTGCAGATGACTGTTAATTGGATGCACTCACCCAGTGATGGTAACCTATTACAATAGGCGCTGACACAGAGTGATGGTCAGTGCCAAACTGACTGATGGAACTTTAAAGCATAGAATGACTGTTTATCACCTTTATCAATAAAGTACCTCTGCTAATTATAATATACATAGCACCCCCTAAGCTCAAACACAGGGTTGTAAGACTTGGTTACACATGGTGATAGCAGTCTACACTTTCATCACTATTTGCCCATAGTGGTAACCCACACAATCTGCATTGTGCACATCATACTGATGGACATCACATCCAAGACCAGGGTAGTCATACCTTTGCTGTACTCTACCGTTATCACACCAATAATGGAGTACAATGCTCACATCTGTGTGTATCTCACCAGTCACATGCAGCAAATGGAGAAAACACAGGGTTGTGCCTAGGAGATGCTCAGACCTTGAAACATGACATACATGGAAAGACTGACATGCCTGTTATTGTACTTGGTATCATGCAGGTTGCTGAGAGGTGACCTATGACTTCTCTGCAGAGTAGCCTCAGACCCTGCCCTTCTGGGAATGGTGAACATTTGAAATTCAAATTGGGCAAGAATAATTTGGCCCAGAGTTCTCAACCTAACCTGTGACATAAACAGAACATGCTGGGGTGACAGATACATCCCACAATAATTGACACTCCTTTGTAGTAAGCTCCCACTCCATTTGAAGCACTGCTCATCAATGACCCTGTCCAAGTGCAACCAAGCCTGGCAGCTGTGTCCCTCATGGACAGGGCCAGTTGGTGCAGCTCACAAACTCACTCTGCTAAAACATCCATCCAACTTTGCTCAGTAAGGGTACTTGTGTTGTTACACAGGTAGGCTTCTAAACACCATATTGCTATTAGGCTTGTAGCCTCATATGAACCTATGAAGCTATGTGCCTATGCAGACCTCCCAACCTGCTGTACCCCATATGGCATGTTGATGTCATCTACTATAAGTTCACATGCACTCTTGTATAAATCAGACTTGTGCCATGGCACTTGCATAATGTACTGCATTCTGTAGTTAGACAGCTAGTCGTTCTGTTCTCACTGCAGATGACTGTGTGTGTGTGTGTGTGTGTGTGTGTGTGTGTGTGTGTGTGTGTGTGTGTGTGTGTGTGTGTGTGTGTGCATGCGTGTGCATGCGCGTGCATGTGTGTGTGTGTCTAGACAGCAGAGCAGAAGTGTGTATCCCACTCTTACTGCTCCAATACCATGCAATGACAGTATTTTGATACTTTTGCATGTCTACACATCCATTTCATACAGGCCTCCCAACCTCTTGTCTCCCACATGGCCTGCTTAAGTAATCTACTATAAGTTCACCTGCACTCCTGTATGAGTCAGACTTGTGTCATGGTGCTTGCGTAATGCACTGCGTTCTGTAGTTAGATATGTGGGGGTTCTGTTCTCACTGCAGTTGACTTGGTGTGTGTGTTTATGTCTAGGCAGCAGAGCAGAAGTGTGTATCCCATAGTTAATTCTCCAATGCCATGCAATAACAATATTTTTATACTTGCAAATGCCTATACATCCATGTCATACAGGACTCTCAACCTTTTGTCTCTCACATGGCCTGCTGATGTCATCTACTATAAGTTCACCTGCACTCCTGCATAAGTCAGAATTGTGTCATGATGCTTGCATTAAGTACTGTGTTCTGTAGTGTACATAGATAGGTAGGAGTTCAGTCCTCACTGCAATTAGCTTGGTGTGTGTGTGTGTGTGTGTGTGTGTGTGTGTGTGTGTGTGTGTGTGTGTGTGTGTGTGTGTGTGTGTGTGTGTGTGTGTGTGTGTGTCTAGACAGCAGAGCAGAAGTGTGTATCCCATAGTTACTGATCCAATGCCATGCAATGACAGTATTTTGAAACTTGCAAATGCTTACACATCCATTTCTTACAGGCCTCTAAACCTCTTCACTCATACATGGCCTGCTGATGTAATCTACTATAAGTTCACCTGAACTCCACTATAAATACGACTTGTGTTAACTTCTGTATTCTGTGTACTTGGGTTCTATTCTCACTGCAGTCAACTGGGTGTGTGTGAGCTGTTGCTTGACATTACAGAGAGCATTTTATACAAATATGTGGGGCACTTTTATCTTTTCCTCAACAGACTCTGCTGATGTCATCAACTATAAAGTGTTGTCTGAAACACTCGAAGTTGGACTTGAGCTGGGGTCCTTGCATAGAGTATTGTATTCTTTAGCCTGTATAATTAGATAGGTAAGGGTTCTAGTCTCATTGCAGTCAACTATGTCTGTGAACCATTGCTTGAAAATACAGAGAACATTTTACACCAGCATGTGGAGCATTTGTATATTCTCCTCAGCAGACACTGGCAATGTCATCAGCTATATCACATGCTTGGATATGCAGTACTCCTACCAGGGCAGGGTCACAGACTGGATTGAATTCCAGGCAGAAGTTAACCCAGGTCATACCATAATGATTACCGTGACATGGCTTTAATGGTTTGTAGCCCCTGTGTTATTTTTCTGAGAAGTCCTGTGGCCTCTTCAGCTGTTACATTTGTCTGGTGAGATACATGTAAAAATGAGCATTATACTGTATTTGTATTGTAATGAGGTTTGACTACAGTGTTGTCATACAATCGTAAGATCTCAGTATGATGGCATGACTTATGATGCGCACAACATAGGATTTCAATAGCAGTATGGACACTTGGTGGTCAAAGTTCAGATTGCTACGTACATGTGTTCCCAGTGCATGTATCACTGGGTTTCTACATAGCAGGACTGTTGTCAATGCTGTGATTAACATGGAACTCCACTATTCAGAAGGACAACATTACAAACACACATTTCTACATTTCTACATTTATTTGTACATCTTGCGTCTTTGTCACCATTCTATTGTGTGTTAGCTCCTCATGTCCTAGGTTAACACCATTGATGGACTCAGTGATTGCACACAATATGCAAGACTCATCAAACTTAGTAGGCCAAAGACAATATACTTTAGCCAGAACTGTCAAGAAATATAGTTCAAATAGTGAAGAGCAACACAGATCCCTGGGGTTTGCCAGTGGTGAAAGCTCTACTGGTGCAGGTTGATTCACCAACTTTCACATGATGTGTTCTGCTAGTGAGACAGTTGGTTACCCATCAAATGCTGTAAGGTTTAATCCCCAACTTGAGGGTTTTCTCAATGATACCTACATGTGTGATTGTGTCGAAAGTCTACCACAAGGAATTGATGGGCTGTGACAACATCACAGATCCTCTATGGCGTGCCTCAGCATATACACCTTCCTGATATGGTTAAATACACAGTTCAACACACCCTCCACACATCCTATGTTCCCATATAAGGGTGTACCTCAACATGCATCCACCTGAGTTGGGGGACAGCACCTGCTGCATGCATGTACAGAGAAATCCTGACTCTCCTTGTCAATGAGGTACACTAACATATCATCATGGATGTCTTCTACATGTACACTAGTAATATTCTAAGTGTGTACAACAGACCTATGTGAGTTACTAATGCTACAACAGGTCCATTACATCTGCTAGATATCCTCGAAGAGGCAATCAAAGGCATGGATGATGACAACCGTATCACCTTGTGGAACTTGAACAGGTCAAGGCATTTGACACAAATCCAAACTGAGGTATTCAATCGACACTGTCATATGTGGCCATGAACAGCTATATCACCAAATGGGTAGACCAGTGTATAACATATGCAGCATCTCACTATGTTAAAATGTGTGACATGACATATATCTCAGGTCCAGTGATCAGACTCGTACATCAGGAGTATCTGCTAGGCCCATTACTGCTCATTAATTAAGTGACGTACATCACAGATGACATAGACATGCTGTGTCGAAACAGCTGTCTGAAGGACTACAGCTTGTGGGCAATCATTGACTCCAACTGTGATTTTAGTATAATATGGACAGTATCAACATAGACCAAAAACTGGTGCCACACCCATGACAACACCTGCATTGACAAGACACAAGGACAGATTTGTTGAATCAGGCAATAGACACACCACCCAAGTATAATGTGGACATCAAACCCTATAATCAGACCAATAGGTATGTGACCTGTGTCCTGGGGTAGAGGGTAAATGGTACGTCCACCTCTGTCACAGTGCACTGTCACACAGCTTATTGTCCATACCTAGGTATTCTTTCTGTGGAATATACATGACTGTCTGATGGTGCAGAACACCAATCAAGTTGTTACTCTAGATGTGCACTACCCATTCTGCTTATGCATGCATTACATACATAGGTGTTTGACAACATTAACTGCATTTATCTCTTCCGTGACAGTGTGGATTGTGCCGTATACATATATCTATATATATATATATATATATATATATATATATATATATATATATATATATATATATATATAGATATATATATATATATATATATATATGTATATATATATATATATATATATATATATATATATATATATATATATATATATATAGTTCCACTTTATAATCTAGAAATGCTGAAATCTCGAATTTCAGTATTTCGAGACCATAAAGTCGAATGCTTGAAATCCCAAAACCGCAAAACACAAAATCACGAACACAACACATACACCATCATACACACACCACAACAAATAAACAAACAAAACACACACAAACATATAGACACAAATCAACAAACCTACACTACATATAAGCAGGGGGGCAAGCCCCCTGCACCCCCCCATATTTGGAGGGCTGTGTCCCCCACACACCCCTACTTATATATACAAACTTCGAGATCGCACAAACAGAAAAAGACAGTAAACTCACACCCAGACTTTCTACAGTCCCTTGCACACACGCACGCGCACACACACACACACACACACACGCACACACACGCACACACACACACACACACACACACACACACACACACACACACACAGCCACACACATTACACATATACAAACACCACCACATCCAACACTCAAACACTCATACTTTTACCTGTCTACCCTAACCCACATGTATAACTTACAAACACACTCACAGACACATAAACACCTACCCAAAACCTTTACAAAATACTCACTTACCTTAAATTCCATCTAAATTCACACACTACACCAGACACCATCCACACAATACACTACACGTCACATAACGTAAAGCCATAACTGCGAATTTGACTTAGGCAGATTCGCAATCATGCATTTTCACTATTTTGAAGATTCAACTTTATGGTCCCAAGATACTGAAATTCGACCTTTCAGTATTTCAAGATTATAAAGCGAATATATATATATATATATATATATATATATATATATATATATATATATATATAGGGAACTAGCCTGTATTGCCCGTACTTTCACATACAGGTATAGCAGTGTCCTTCCTAACATCTCCTGCAGATATTACAGTGCCAGGACAATGTGCTACCCTCATAGAGTGTGATTGTATCATAATAGTTATTCAAGTAAGTGTGTGTGTGTGTGTGTGCGTGTGTGTGTGTGTGTGTGTGTGTGTGTGTGTGTGTGTGTGTGTGTGTGTGTGTGTGTGTGTGTGTGTGTGTGTGTGTGTGCGTGTGCAGGCTCATCTGGCATCACTCTACATCACATATGTTATGTCGGAGGCATGAGATTAGTGATGGCATCAGTCTGATATTCTCCATGATTGTGTTTGGTTCTTGTAATGTTTTCCATGATCCTTTTCCTGTGGTCACCTTGTTGGAGACTTCTGGTGACTGTACGCTCATATTCAGGCATTTCAGTTTGCAAAGTTTCACAATATGCACCCTACCCCATTTGTATGTCAGGTCCCTGATAAGTGTCCCCTGCATTATTTATGTTAGGATGCTTATCTCACACAGACACCATCCCCATTGTTATGTCACCTTGTGTGACAGTCACAGACAACACATTTGCACTATACACTCTGTACTGTACCATAGAGATATTTGTTTAGTGTTGCTGCTACAACCATCTTCCATTGACATGCCTCCTCTGCTGTACATGATGGAGTTTCACCTGTCCTTTTTCCCTGTGTTCAGTTCTGCAAATCATCTGTATGTCCCTATTCAATACACACACTTCCCCTGAGAGATCATTTTACAGTCCATGTCCTGTTACCGATCATTAACATAGCTTCAGTACTGAATGCTAAGGATGGAATATCACAATACTCTGCACTGTTAATACACTGCCCTGTATTGTGTTTGGACCATATACTTCACATTCATATTTCTCAACTTTCCAGATATTCCCAGGATGTACAGATATTTTCCCTACCAAATATTGTGGCTTTCTGCCATATCACTGGGATGATCTCTGAACCAATATGACTCAATATTACATGAATCAAAGTGCATTCCTCTCAAGTATCCTGATCTGTGCCAAATGTCCAGTGTAAGTATCATATTTGTAATTGTTTCCTCATAAGATTTTTCCTGGCTTATCACTGGCATGTCATTGCACAGTAAAGTCAGAAAATGATGAGTGACATTTGAGTTTCAATCTTCCTGCTCTTCAGAAGGTTTTTGCTAATGTACAACCTATTTATTCTATAAATCTCCTATGTTTGGAAGTGCAATATTAAAGATCTGTGCCTATTGCTGGGCCTTTGTCCCTCATTATTTATGGCTTTGTCCAGATTGCTTGCTCTAAGAGGTTTTGAGTGTTCCATTTTAATGCATTCCTATGTGACATCTATGTGAAATATGTCCCAATTACTGGTTATTTATCCCCTCATTACATTGGCCTTTGTGCAGATTTGTTGCACTTACAGAATGACAGCTATTTGCGAAACCCTGGTGATCATTGTGGCATTCCTCTCAAATCCTTGGACTGTAGGTGCTGTGCTTTACACAGAATTGCTATCCATGTTCACTTAACAAGGTTTCGCAGCCAGCAACACTGTTGTGAGTGACAAAACCTAGTTTAGGCAAACTGCACCTGATTAATATGCATTGCACACTACTGTGTGCTGCACATTGTCGCACTAGTAAGTAAACTCTATGTAGGTTCTGCGTGAAGCCTATATGGAGTTTTTTGAATCCCACGGATTATTTTCATTTTGTTATTATATCACACATCATCATCCTACATAGTATTAGTACTGTAAACTTTAATATTTTAATTTTATCATTTTATTATGAATATCCCAATATCTGAACATTCTTCATTTTCTGCAGGCCATATAATCTTGTTTCCCCACAAGATTTCGACTCTATCCCTTTTCTCTTTTTTAAAACATCTTTTTGCTTTCATGTTCTTACACCATTCAATTACCATTAAACCCAATATCATTTTGTAAGACTTGTCAAATTAATACTTAGTATTTTTACATTATCACGTTCCCTTTGTAAGACTCTTCACATTAATGCTTAGTATTTTTACATTATCATGTTCCATTTGTAAGACTCTTCACATTAATAGTATTTTTACATTATCACGTTCCCTTTGTAAGACTCTTCACATTAATGCTTAGTATTTTTATATTATCACGTTCCCTTTGTAAGACTCTTCACATTAATACTTAGTATTTTTACATTATCACGTTCCCTTTGTAAGACTCTTCACATTAATACTTAGTATTTTTACATTATCACGTTCCCTTTGTAAGACTCATCACATTAATACTTAGTATTTTTACATTATTACGTTCCCTTTGTAAGACTCGTCACATTAACACTTAGTATTTTTACATTTTCACGTTCCCTTTGTAAGACTCTTCACATTAATACTTAATATTTTTACATTATCACGTTCCCTTTGTAAGACTCTTCACATTAATACTTAGTATTTTTACATTATCACATTCCCTTTGTAAGACTCTTCACATTAATACTTAATATTTTTACATTATCACATTCCCTTTGTAAGACTCATCACATTAATACTTAGTATTTTTACATTATCATATTCCCTTTGTAAGACTCGTCACATTAATACTTAGTATTTTACATTATCACGTTCCCTTTGTAAGACTCTTCACATTAATGCTTAGTATTTTTACATTATCAGGTTTCCTTTGTAAGACTCTTCACATTAATGCTTAGTATTTATACATTATCACATTCCCTTTTTCCCAAACCTATATATTTTTTTCTTTTTCTTTTGATGTATCTTACTTCCTATTGTTTCCTTTATTTTGTTCTTGCTCTTCTCAAGCATCAAAATCTCCCTCCTCTCTTTTCTCATTTTCAAGTAATTCACACACATATTCTCTTCATGAATAACATCCGTTTGCCTAATATTTAAGTCAATTTCTTCAAAATGTATAATATGCCCTTCTTCTTCTGTATTTTCTTACACAAAATTATTTATCTCATCTTCTTTGCTATTATTTTCTTTAATTCCTTCTGTTATTCCTCTGGCCTATAACACAGAACAATCAAACCAAAAAAAATGCCCTTGGACGTCAAGTTTACTATACATCTTTACACAATGTTTAGCTGTATGTTGCCTCTCTCTGCATTGCCTGCATCTTTTTTATTTACTGTCTTGTATTAAAAGCCTTTCATCTCCAAAAAAAAAAAAAAAAAAAAAAAATAACAAACAAAAAAACAAAAAAAAAACCAGGAGTTTGGCTAGCCTTAGTATCTCATGGTCTCTCTCTCTCTCTCTTTCCATTAACATGTGTTTCACTTTGAACATGCTGCGCCATTCCTACTGTCACATTAATGTTGCTGACGCTTCCCACCCACCAGTCCACACATTTCTTTAATCAAATACCACTTTTTTATCTCATACTCTTCTTTATAAAGATATAACAAAAAAGCATAATTTGAACAATCTCAGCCTCAGCAGTTCTGAACTGCATATTTAGGTTGCAGTCCAAAATTAAAAAAAATATAATTCTTCGGTGGTGCAGTCTCTTATTTTCATCCTACCACAAACGTGAATTTTTCTAATAAACCAAGTATTTCAAAAGTCACTTTATAGAAGTCCTCAGTGCCAGAATGTATTAATACTCTTATGTCTTTTATACTAAATCCTAAAGTCAAAATTATATTATCCAAAATATCATATCTATTTAAGCAAAAGTTAGTCTTTGTTTTAATTCTTTCTATAGACTGCTTAGTTCTGAGTGGTAAACATGTAGTCTGTTGCTGCATACTACTTTCTGTTGCATCAGCAGCTTGTCTTCCCATTTTTGCAGTGTCAATATAAAATTTTTTCATACCTTGTTGCTGATGTGTGCCTTAAAAACTAGGTAACCCACTAGCTAAATATACACCATTGTTTTCTGCTCCTTTATCTGCAAAATCAACTGCTTTTCTTGTTGAAACTGTCATTTATTTTGCTTCCATAAAGCAATCAGCTAATTCACTCCACCTTGCTTCTGCTCCATTTTCTGGTTCCATGTGCTCCATCAAATTGAGCAACTCCTATGTTGATAATCCACCTTCTTCTAATGCTATTATAATAATTTCCTAAATTCCAATAGTTTCAGAAACCTCTTAATCCGCACTCATCCAGCTCTCATGGCATCCTCCATGATGGATTTCTGACAACTAAGTCACCAACCCTCTATTGCCACCTAGTGTATGTGATTTGAAACAGCAAGATGAAATAATGGAATTTTCACCAATGTCCTGGCCAGATTTCTCATTTTCAGTATAAATATCACCTTGGGCCACTGGCCTGGTGGTAGTAACCTGATCACCAAAATATATATAAATAACTATCTAACTAACTAACTAAATAAAATAAAATAAATAAACCTGACACTAACAAGCAAAGCTACATTCAAAACACCTTGTAGCGAGCTAGAGGTAAGCACAGATATGAACAGAGGGTCAACCAGAAGTAGTAGAAGTCCATTGCTAGATGTTGCTGACTGCCCTAGGTAGTATTTTTTATATGTTCTGCAAAAGAACTGACAACTCCAGACCTGAAACAGTAAAGCCATGCTTGGTCTCAGAGTGTGGAAAAATGCCACACATTTCTGTAAGTGCCATGGTCTGAGTGCATTGCAGAAAAGTTCTTGCCATTTCATCTATACTATCAGCAAGACCGATACTGTCATGCACTACCTCGGTTGTGTGGTATGTAAGACTGGCAGTCTCTGATGTGATTTGTGTAATGATGTATGACACCCTCATCGGTTCTATGATGACCTGCCAGTTAATATCCTGTAGGGACAGCATGTCCTGACAAATTCTAAAACACATTACAGCACCAGTCCATGGTATGGACCAGCACTGGAGGGTTTTGACTTCCTGATACTGTTTTTCACATGTACTATAATAGTCAGCAAACCATGTCCTAATGCTGCTAAGGTGTATGCATCATAACAAGGCCCAGCTCAAAGACAAGCAGGGCATGCATAATGATCTCAACATGCACCACTGCTCTTCATGTAAACTGGGCCACAATGCCAAACTGCTTCCTGGCATCTACCCCCAAAATACAGTCAGCTGGCCCACTTGACAGTTCACCACATGCATGTATGTATGTAAGCTAGAACAGGCTGACCATCACATTGTCTATTTGATGACTTTAAAAGAGTCATCTTATGGAGTAGATGATGTTGTGTTCCAGCCCTGTAACAGTTCTGACCATCAGAGTCTACATCATCATGCCCACTGTTTGTTTCACCAACAGTAAAGTCCTGTAACTGAGTTGCTTGGCTATATGTAAGGAAATTGCCCAGATTTATTGTGACTGTCACAGATGTCTAACAATTGAATTATGCCCCCCCCCACACACACACACACACACACACAGCTAGGGACACATTCAGATTCCAACTCATCAACATCTAGCTGAAATTCTATGTCTGTAATATGTATGAGATCACCAGATTCAATTCCATAACCCACACCAGGAAGCTCCATTCCCTCACCAGCAAACAGGGACACTATGGTGGAGTAAATCATAGGTACATAACTTTGATCATAATAGCAACATGACAGAAACAGACACTGCAATCAGAAACATACACATATACAGTTACAGACACAAGTCAGATACACTGGAAGCCATACATAGCATTAATGTTATAGTGGCCACATAATCCACAAGTAGGATTCTGAATGATGAGGAATAACATTCACTTAGGACAGGTCTGTATGGTACTGTGTGTTTGGTACACCTTCAAAAACAGAGTGATCAAAATATCAAAATGCAGAACATCAAAGTCATCCAGGACATTAGGATGCCAAATGAGGGAAAATAACATTTCCAAGACCTGATGATGCACAGATGATAACATTTGTTATTGTTGCATTTCAGGCATGGGTCTGTCACTCTGCCTACAGTGGTTAGAATCCCATAAATGATAAACTCTTTACCTTAAATGGCAGTAGTCATTTGACTAGAGATGTGACAGCTCTATCTGTCATAAATGACTTGCTGGCTGTTAGGACCCTGAAGCTGATGGCCCTCCCTAATATCATGATTGTTACATGTCAGGGTGTGCACATGCAGGTAAAAGGGTCAGGTTCTGTGACAATAGTTTTATTTCACATGCAACATGTAGGAGAACTAAGTGGGACACAAAACACCATGGTCCCAAGACAGATGATGTAATTTATAACCAAACCAGAAGAGGTTTGAATCTCATCCTGTAGGATAGTGGACCACTTCACAGAGCAGTGTGTGTGGTATATCTAGACAAATCTCACAGGCACTTATGCATAGTCTGTCACTAATTCTGATGACATACCATACTATGACCCACCCTATTTTTCTGGAAATGGTCACCTTTGGCGCAGCCCATCCCAGGAACATTTGCTCAGTGATCATCAGAGTAATCATTGGGATGTCTTTCGCCCTGTTTGCAAAACTGTCTTGCTGGCATCCTTAAAACTGTAAGCAGAAGCTGCTCAATATAGTGAAATAGTTTGAAGGACCCATGACTGACACTATGTGAGTACTTACAAATCACAGTGTAGTGCAATCATCAGAGTGATAATATGCTAGGTACGTACTTCCACATAAACATAATCGATTGGCAAATCGACCCAACAGAGAACTAAAAAACATACCAAATGGCACTTCTTAACGATATGTAAAATCTTACATTCTTTGATGTCTGAAACATATGCAGACTATCAATGGTGGATCACCTCTAAAGCACCATCCTTTGTGGAATGCAGGGTAACAAAGGCCCTATACAACACCCTCACTATCCTTCTGCATCTTGTTAAAACATTAACCACAAGAATAATGATAAAGGTATAATCAAATTGAATAACAAATATACACCATAGTCCCATAGAAATACAAAAAGACAGTGGAGGAAGCATGCACAAAGCAAGGCATCACACTGGAATGCAGCTGCTACTAGGTATGACTAATTCTCAATATAATCTATAGTGAGTGCAATAACTAATAACATGCAACCAAAGGCCTTAATAGTGGTAAGATATGCTAGAAATTGACCTCACCTTACAAACTGACTCGGGGAAAATAAGCTGACAATCCAGGCAAAGTATTTAGCAACATGAACAATATGGGTACTTCAGTTAATATGGATGGATAAACATTACACCAAGCACACGGCTGAGCTTGGTGATGACTTACTGAGTTGTTATATGATGCTGGGCTTAACATTTTAGATATATATATATATATATATATATATATATATATATATATATATATATATATAATTAATTGTTAGCAAAATGACTATCATTTTTCAAATAATTGTTGCTCTAAGTTTTGAAACAATGCTAATTGAAAGACAACTATTAATACCAGGTCTTTTGGTGGCATTCAGCCTAAATTGCCATACCATTTGTTTATACTCTTAAAGGCTGTCACAGTCATCGTGCTTCTCATTTCTCACTACTTTCATAAATCTGGTCCTTCAACTTTCTTATTGTCTTTCCTACATAAAATGCCAAACGTGACATGTTTGTGGCCAAATATACCACATTTTTTGTTGCAATTACAACAACCAAGACAATATATGGACCTGTCATATCCCCCCACAGAAACATATTGTTTATCACTAATGTATTTAAAAAACATGTACATAATACAATTAAGTATTTTTGGCTTAAAGGTGCCATTGTGAGAGACCTTCACACTCTCCAGCCAATCTTTTATATTCTTACCTCGACTGTAAGTAACTTGTGGAGAGTTACCTAATTTACCCTTCATTTCCAAAGTAAAAATCAAACTGCATGTTTTCCTTAAAAGCCTAACTAAGCACAGGTCATCTCTATTCAAGGGAATAACCATGGCCCGTTTGCCTAACTAAGTGCAGGGCATTTCTATTCAAGGGAATAACCATGGCCCGTTTGCCTAACTAAGTACAGGGCATCTCTATTCAAGGCAATAACCATGGCCCATTTGCCTAACTAAGTACAGGGCATCTCTATTCAAGGCAATAACCATGGACCATTTGCCTAACTAAGTACGGGGCATCTCTATTCAAGGCAATAACCATGGCCCGTTTTTTAACTCACTCCTATCATTTCCTTGAGTTGCTTCTTCTTCCTCCAGTGTAGTATATTTCCGACCTTCAAAACTGGGGTAAATATAAAATGTCTACCTATAAATATTTCATTTTTTTATTTTACTCAACATCTTCAGTGGGTAACTCCTTTCAAGAAACATGCCAATCAATTTATTCATTTTGTCAAATAACTGTTGATTGTTTATTAACCTTGATAGTTGGACCACCTGCCCTTTCACAATACTCCTTTCTGAAAATAGGGTATCACCCTGCAAAACAGAGTTGTAATAAGTTTTCTAGGACACATACTAGACAAGCTACCTATCCATATTGTTCTTAAAAAGCATTATATCCATGCATTCAGTCCTTTCAGTGTCATATCTGAAAGTAAACTTCAAAAATAAAGTGGTATTACCCTACTAATCAATAAATTGTAACAGACCTTCTAAGTTACTCTTCCACAGAATTAATATGTCAACAACCATTAGTAATCAAAAACACCAAGGAAAAACAAAGAGGTCCAAGCTGAATGAAAATCTAAATGAACCACCTCTGAGTTCGATGAAGGTATACAGAAACTCTTCAAAAGTTTAAAAAAGTGTTTATTCACCGCAAAAACACAATGTAGCAGTTAAGCGCTTTTGTCCTCAACAGGACTTTTCAAAACTGCTGAATCCACTGACACAGTTAAGTATCATATTCTAGTCAAACACATAATTAGAAACCAATTCAATAAAAATTATTCTAGTAACAACTTAATACAAATTACCTTGTTGAAAAGTAAAACTGTTACTTATCTAAATATAAATAAAACAATTGTTGAAATGTGACAGAATAAAATTTAAGAAATAAAGTTCTGTTTATATTTTAAAATAGGTACAACTGAACAATAATCATTAGTACCAGGGAAAGTATAAGCATCCAAATGAAGCTACCAAATGACCTCCTGTTTACTTAAGTATTCTTTCCAGGGTCTAGCTTGTTCAGAGACGTTTAACTTTTTCCAGAATGAAAAAAAAAAAACTTCTTGAAATTCTTACATACTGTGGAGAGTTACACAAATCATTCTTAAGATTGCCTTTCTTAATATCTAGACAGTGTTCCTAAATATGTTTTTAAGTTGACGTTCTGTATTGTCTATGTATAATGCATCACAAGAGACACACTGACTCAGATAGATGACTGTTTTTGCATTGCAGTTGAATTTACCAGGGTATACTAAACTGGTAATTCTTTAAAAATGTACTCTTACTATCCAATATGTAATGGCATTATCTACATCTGCTACATTTATTCATTTTGGATTTGTTGATATCAACCAATCTAGGTAATGTTTCTAACCACTGTTTAATTTTAGCTCCTCTTTTAAAAATAACTGTAGGCTCAAAACCCAACTTAACCAAAAGTTCTTCAGAAAAACTCTTCTTCCAGATTTTTAATTAATTGCTTCTAATGTGGCTAGCTTCATTGGTAAATGTACAAATAAACGCTCTAGTCAAATTGTTGCCAGCAGCAGTCTTTTTCATCCATGATAATGACTTGTCTAAAAGAATGGGCTGGTAATCAGTATTCCTATTAGTACAGACTAATTCTTTACAATCATGTATAATCTTGTTTGGCTAACCCTTTGCCAAAAACATATGTTCAAATTTTGGGATTTCATTTTCAAACAAAGAGTTATCTGAAATAATTCTCAACAACCTGATCATTTGTCCTCTAACAAATGCCTTTTTTCTGGAAAGTGGGGTGACAGCTAGACCAGTATAAATAACTGTTAGAAAACATCAGTTTTCTATAAACGATAGACTGAAATGTCTTAAAAACATTGTCTTTATAAAGTGTTACATCCAAAAAATAAATGCTTTCTTTAAAATGCTCATATGAAGATTAGAAAAGGTAGACTGATTTAAATTAGAAAAATTCATCTGACATTAACTGATCCCTTGCACATAGCATAAAAATGCTGTCCTGATATCTTAAATACAATTTAATGTATGGACAAAATTCACTACTGAACACAAACAAATTATCCGACTCCATTAGTAGTAAATTGGTATACAGTGGCACTACTGCAGCCCCCAGAGCTATACCTGATTTCTGCCTATAGTGTCCCCTTCAAAGAACATAAAATTATTTTTGTGAACAATGTCCATAAGCATTTTTATAGTGTTTAAATCATTGCTGTCTAAACATGGACATTTTGTAGCTGCTTCCATAAACCATTTCATTCCTTCTGCATGGGGAATAACTGTATACAGACTCCTAAAATCGGCTGTAACCAAATAAATTTCTTCCATATCCACAAATGCAGTGATTTTGTGCAAAAAATGCAGAAGTCTTTCAATAAATCTGCAAAGATGTCCAAAGCATCTTTAATTTTCTATAGAGCTAGATAGCCAATGGTTAGTAATGGACCCCCTTGCTCCTACTACAGGTCTAAAGGGAGGGTCCTATTAATCATCAGTGCAATTATCCTTTGTGCAATATGCTATACCTTAGTTAAGGTATCATAACGTGCAATACTCCATATCCTACTATGAGTGGTAATTAACACAAAAGGCTCACCTTTGATATCAGTACTATATGTAGCATCAAAGTCATCTAATACTTTGACTATGGTCAACAGAGTACCTATGTCAGGCATTGCTGTTATATATGTGGGGTAACATAAATGAGTATAGTATCTGTCATATCTAATTATGTAACATACGCATCTGGTCTATGTTGTGTCTATGTTTATCTGAGCAGTCGTAACATAAGCAATTTCCTGCAGGATCAATAAAGTATTAATGATTTTGATTCTGATTCTGATTAAAAGTAGACAAATTAGTACTTTGTTTGACATAAAATAGCATATTTCACAGGCTGGGAATATGTAAAGTGAGGAATCCATCCCTCCACTAAGCCTTGTTTATCTTTTGGTGTAAATTTGGGTATCTAGTATTGTGTGTTTGTAAAGCCAGTGCTTTTGTAAAGAAATAGGAGGACAAATACGATTGGGTCTTTCATGGTTCAAAAAGTAAGAAACAGGCTAACTTGGAGCAGCTGGTAAGCTTCTGAGAGTTGTGCTGGGTTGTGCTAAACTATTGGAATAGTTGAGGGGTTTCAGGCCTTTAATCTTTAGGCTAAAAAGTACCGGGGCTTGAATCTGTATATACAAAAAGGGCACTGTATCCAATGATGAGTCTGGCAAGGGAAGAGTACAATGCTAAGATGATTACTTCTTTGGATCTTGAAGATATTTCCTTGGAAATTATGCAAATTAATTGGGCCATATAAAAGGATTTTCTGACTGTTGGAAACATGATGATTGAATGATAGTCCACTTAAGTACCTAGGTCTCTTTAAATCATATCTGTCTGAAAAGGAGTAACATTTATAACATATGAGGTGGGAGAAACATTTTTGCTGAATGTTATGACGGTACACTCTTTTACATCTAGCTTGAGATTGCCTACGGTACACCAGCTATAGCTATATTCCAGCACATGTTCATTGGATGAGTGGATAAAAGTGTCTAGCTTGCAGTCATCGGCATTCTTGGTCAACCATATTTCTGTGATATTTGATTGGATGTCTGCAAAATAAATGCCTAGCAGGTGAGGGCTCAGTACTGATCCTTGTGGTACCCCACTAGTTACATTTTTACATTCAGAGAGGGAACCAGCAACTTTTTCAACTGTGGATCTGTTGGATAGTCACATTGCAATCTGTGACAACACACGCATTTACAATAAGTTTGACTAATTTTTCATTAATGGATAGTGTCTAAAGTCTCAGACAGGTCAACCTAACAGTGCACATTGAATGACCACTGTCCACAGCCTCTGTATCCATTTAAGTATGTGCAGGAGACAGTTTCAAGTTCAGGAGTTTTTCGTAAGTTCAGGAGGCAGGAACTGGTCTAAAAAAAATCTAGACTAGTATATGTGTTTATACATGAGTTCCATTGATATACTATGTAAATATTAACAATTGTTTCATTTCTTCCTGTGGCTTTATTTATTTTTATTTATTTATTTTTTTAGTTTGTAATTTATCTCTTTTTGTAACATATATTTGACAATAGTTGAAACAGATAACTGTATGCATGAGAAGTTGCACTTTAATCACTTTTCTCCCTAATAGTGTATTATGACTATCATATTGTTAGAATTTTAACTATGAAATAAGGGCAGGCATATGTTTATTAAATTAATAATCCAAAATGTATTTTGTTTCTTTTTCCAATCAGTTCTCAAGATATCTGGTATCATTAAGGATAAATGTATTTGTAAGAAGATAAATAGTCTGTGGCTCCAGTAAATATATACATCTGTATTTTTGTTCATATTTCTGTGTTTTTAATAAAATTACTAAAGCCCTTGGCATCAGTTACAACATAACCAAACTACTAGTGTCAATGCAGGAATAAAGAGGAGAAGGAGGATGATGTAGTATGTTTGTTAGAGGTATAGTGTAGTGATATGGTGTAAGAGGCATAAGGGAGTTGTGTAAGGTAAGTGAGGGTGCTAAGGAGTGCAATGGGCAGCATTAAGCTGAAGAAATGTGTTGGTAATAGACATTGTATTGATGGAGTTAATCACTTTAAGTTAGATTTGCGAGTATGTGGGAGAGGTGGTGCGTGATTGGATGAAAGATGGAGTTTGAAGAGTTAGTGATAAATAAATGTGGAAGTAGTGGGGGAGGGTGAGAATTGGGGGCAGAGTAGGGGAGCAGAGTGAGTCTGAAGAGCAAAAAGAGTGGGCAGGGCCAATATATGCTGAACTGCTGCAAAACCAATGAGAGGAGCCTTATGGGGTAAGTAACTAATAGAATATTTCTAAGAGCTTAACAGAAGTTATAATTAGAGGGATTTCAGATGAGATGTAGTGGCTGAGTGGGAATAGGAGCATAGGTAAGTAAAGTATGATTTTATCCTATAGTCAAATGGAACAGGCAGAAATTAGGAGAAATACAAAAGTCAAAAGAAGCAGGTAGAAAGAAGGAGAATTTAAACTAGGGAGATACTCTACCAGATAGACTTTTAACAAGGAAGAAGGAGTGTAACTAACAATATGGGGAGGGGGGAGTTAAAATAAGCTTATATGCAGCCTAGTTTAAACACTATGGTAGGGGAAGAGAGAAAAAAGGTAAGAATAACTCGGAAGTCATTGGGGGAATACAGTGCAGCTGTCAGTACCGATGCAGAACTCAACCAAAAAGCACTACAAGTACCCGTTCATTTAACAAAGTAGTAGCTAGTGCTACTGAAAGGATTAAAAGACACAATTCAGTGGACATTAGTTGACAATAACCATTGTAAGCACCTGGATAGAAGCAGAGAGGCTGTGGAGGTGATCAACTAGTAGTCCAAAAGTTTTGTTAAGTTTATATTTTTGGAGTGTCATGCTCTCAAGCATGGGGAGAGGAACAAACCAGACCCTCTATGTAGTCATGATGTACAGGCACTGGATAGAAGTAGAGAGGCTGTGGAGGTGATCAACTAGTAGCCCAAAAGTTTTCTTACGTTTATATTTTTGGAATGTCTGTGCTCTCAAGCATGGGTAGGGGGACAAACTATACGCACCATGTAGTCACAATGTACAGGCAATGGATAGAACTAGAGAGGCTGTGGAGGTGATTGACTAGTAGTCCAAAACTTTTCTTAATAGATTCATAGGTAGGTACTAGGCTATCAGCCCAAGGGCCTATACAAGCCTAGCCATAACAATTCCCTGGCTATTGCTTCCCAAAATTATTTGCTTTCCTGGACCCCTGTCTAGCAGGGCTACTGATGTGATCCCTGGGATGAATTTCCTATCTCCCATCCAATCGTCAAGGTTCCTCTTGAAGAAGGCCATTGAGGCACTCTGCCTGACATGTATGGGCAGCCTATTTCAGAGTATGGGGAGTCTCTGGGTCAGGAACCTATCCCTCCAACATGCTCTATTCATCGCAATGACAAGGTTAAGATCCCTGGAGCATGTGGCTCAGAGGGATTTGGATTTCTGTAAGTGTAGCATGTCTAACAACTCTGGGTTTGACATGGCCTTGTATATTAGGCAGAAATCGCCTCTGAGTAGGTGATATGTGACAGACGATAGCTGGAGTTTCTTTATACGGTCAGCATAAGGCATCTGCTTTAGGCCTGTGATTCTTTTTGTGAGGTATTTCTGCAGGCTTTCTAGTTGTTGCAGATATCTTGTGACGTACATACCAAATTGGGCATTGTATTTTATAATGGATCTAATGAGGGATGAATACAGACGGACAATGACCTCCTTTTTTCTGGATGAAAAGCCCTTAGTGATGAGGTGTGCCATGTAGAAGGATTTTCTAACTGTTGTGGCTAAGTGGTTATCACAAGTGAGACCACTGTCCACCTGTGTCCCTAGGTCTCATCACACTTTCGGTGTTTAGTGTAATTCCACCTATGTGGTAGCTCACAGGTATTTGTTTTTTCCCAAAGGGGACAACTATACATTTTCTAGCATTTAGCTTGAGCCCATGGCTCTGGCACCAGGCATATGTTTTGGTAAGGCCCTTTTGTAGTATAGCCACATCATTTGGGGATTCAATAATGGCTCCCAGGTTGCAGTCATTTGCGAACTTTGTAAGCCAGAGTCCCTTAGAGTTGGCCTGTACTTCAGAGAAGTAGATGCCAAATGAAAGTGGTCCCAGGACAGAACCCTGCAGTACACCACTTGTCACTTGTCTGGAGCTGGATTTGGAGTCAGCTACTTTTACAGTGTGTGTTCTGTCAGTAAGCCAGTTTGCAACCCATCAAGTGACATAGGGATTAATGCCAGCCTAGTACATTTATCTATGATTCCAGAGTGGGGGATAGTGTTGAAAGCCATGGCGCAGTCCAAGTAGGTTGTGTGAACCACCTTACCCTCGTCCACGGATCTGGAGACTGATTCAAAGAAGTGGATCAGGTTCAGAACACAAGGCCTTTCATGAACACAAACTGGGTGGGGTCCAGTGTTTAAAGGTTGCCAATGTTTTTGCTTATAAGTTCCATGATAATACATTCCATGGCCTTGCAGATCAAGCTCATCAGACTGATGGGATGGTAGTTCTCGGGATCCAAAGTGGATCCCCCCCTTGTGGAGTGGGATGACTGTAGCTGTGCTGTGAGGTGAGGCTATGATTAAATATGACACATAGGTGAGGTGCCAGTGCATTTTGTTGTTTATGCAGTACACAGCCTGGGATGTCATCTGGTCCCATGGATGCTGTATTCTTGGATTTGGAGAGTGTGGTTTTTACCTGAATGGCCATGATTACTGGAATTTGGCATTCTTTCGGTATTGAGATGGGCCCTTTAGGGGGTGAGAGGGGGTGAATTTGGCATTGAATCTATCTGCCAGGATATTGGCAATATCTTTGGGACCAGTATATCTAGTGCCATTCTGCTGTACCTCAGAGCAGATCTGAGTATTGCCATTTAGATTCTTGACATAGCTATAGAATGTCTTGTGGTTGTCTTTGGAATTTTTGGCAATTTTGTTTTCGTAACTAGCTTTGGAAGATTTTATGAGGGATCTCAGCTTTTTACTGAGGCTGGTGAGGGAGTATTTTTTGAATCACTGGTGAGGGAGTTTTTTGAATCCTGGGTTCTTCTTTTCTGCAACAGTTTTTTCCTTCTGTTGTACAGCTTGTTTATGGCAGAGGACCGCCAGATTGGCTTCCTTTTTTTAGAGGAGAGCGTCTTGGTTCTATTTGGGATGGCTCGGTCCATGCACGAGTGAATGTGCTTGTATAGCACATTAGTGTAGGATTCAGCAGTTGAACTGTTCCCATCTGCATGGGTGTCATGAAGTTCGTTACTTCTGACTTGAGAAGCATGAAGTTGGCTTTGGAGAAGTTTTTTACGGAGGTTTCCTTAAAGGAGGGTGGGGGGGATGTGGATGTCAAGGGTGATTAACTTATGGTATGATCTGATCAACGAGGGGGTGACCACTGGTGTAGAGCATCGATCTCCAATGTTGGTAATGACCAGGTCTAGAATATTGGTACTCCTGCTGGGACTATGAATTAGTTGCTCTAGGGCATTGGAATTTATGAATTCCAAGAACCATTGAGCAAAGGTGTTGGTACAGGAGTAGTTTTCCCAGTTAATGGCAGGGTAGTTGAAATCACACAGTATTAGGGTGTTTGGTTGTATCTTAATATTTTCCAGTATGTTTAGAAAGGTGCAGTGAGAATCTTGGGGCATGGTGGGGGATCTGTAGCAAGTTACAATTTGTATTGCAGTCTTACCTAGTAGTGTTAGTTGCACCTGGAGAATTTCAGATGCATTGTGTTGGGCAACCAGCCTGGAGGTGTGAATATCCTTGATGAATATGGACACTCCTCCACCTTTAGTGTTTTGGTCCTGGTTTGGTTGCCAAAAAGTGTGGTAAAAATTGTAGCCTGGTATTGCAGGGGTGCTCTCTGGAGCCTTGAACCAGGTCTCAGTTACTGCACAGATATCGATGTTTTCTATTTTTAGGAGTGCCTCGAAAGAGTGCATCTTGAGGTTTAGACTTCTAGCATTGAGTAGCATTACCTTCAGATCTTACTTGCTTATACCCGTTATGGTGGTAGTTTTGTCCTTTGAACCTTACCTAAAAAAAGCACTATAGGGGTGGCAAGAACCTTAGCCAGTAACCTAAATCCCAGGGATGACAGGTGCAAGCTATCTCTTGCAAAGTATCGTGGTTTGTCAATCATGTGATCCCAGGCATTCAGATACTGGATCCCCTTAGAATGACACCATAAACTTAGTCAATTATTGAAATCAATCATTTTGTCCTTATACTGTGGTATAATTCTGGGCGATGACAGGATGCTACTCAGGGCTAGGGTCATACCTGCCTGGTCTACATTATCAGAGAGCTCTTCCATGTCTCTTTTCATGTAGTACAGGGAGGTACATCTCAAGTCATTCACTCCAACATGGACAATGACAGTGTCATATTTGTACCTGCTGTGGAGTGACGTGAGTGCATGTGTTATGTGGTGGATCCTGGCACCCAAGAGGCAACTAACTGTAATTTTCATCTTGTTTAGCCTGGTGAGTGGGACATCAGTGTTCCTGAATATAGAGTCACCTATGACTAAAGTGTTGGGTACATTGTCTTATCTTAGGAGCTGCTGTTGGGTGTCACACTGGTGCTGTGAGCTATGTGATGCCTTAGTTGTGTTTGGGGGTGGTGTTTGTGTTTCAGCTTCAGAGGTCCTTGTTGCTTGGGCAGGTTAATGTTAAGAGCCTCTGCATATGTGGATTTTGTGTTGCTATCTGTGGATTTTGGTGGTGTGGGTTTTGAAGGACTGTGTTGTTTTAGGTGTTGTGTGGGTGTTAACCTTCTCCTCTTAACTGTCTAGCACAATCTTGGCTGGAGAGAGCTTTGCTTCCAGTTTGGCTATGTAAGTACATCTCTCACAGGTTGTAGTGTTTGGTGGTAGGAGGAGAGGGTTGTCTGTGTACATGAGGCAATTTCTGCATTGCCTCAGTATGCCCAGATTCACCAGGTGGACAGGAGAAATCATGGAAGCTGACCCTTGGACATGCCTGTTAGGTGCATTCTTTGTGTAGTACAAGAGCTGTTTTCCCTTACTTTTTGGCAAGGTACTTGCAATTGTAGGCTGTTTAGTGCCTATGACTATTTTCTCCTTATTACCAAAGAGAGATGAGTGTTTGTAGCAAATTAAGGCTTCCTAGCGCTTTTTAGCAAGTAATAGAGCAAGTGCTAGTCACAGGTATACAGATTTTAGTGCTACTGCTGACAAACTACCTAGTTCTAAGGGAAAATTTGAAGAGCAGACTTTCTGGCATCAGGAATAGTTTAACCTTAGCCCCGCAGTGTTGTGTGGTGTGCAAATGCATACAAACACACATATTTATGTCAGAAAGCTGAATGGGATACAAATCAGACCAAAATGGCAAATAAAATTGCAATTTCAGGGCTGGAAACCACCCCTCTAGTGATAGATAGGCAGTGCAATGCTCCTAGTCTCACTGGTAAGCAGTAGGACCTCCCTCTACCACAGCAAGGTCTGGATAGCTCTGAACACTGAAACTAAAGTCCTGAAACCAGCAAAGCCTGGAAACTGGACTACTCTAGTTAGAAAAAAAGTGGGAAATTAGCAAAGAAGAGAGAATTTTTTGGGGGGGGTTTAATCAGGCTAAACAATGCAGATATACAGTAAATAAGCAAAGAAAGGCTAATGCACTTGACTGTTTAGCCCAGAACAGTAAACTCAATTAAAACTTTGCAAAATTAGAAATTTGAAAATTTAAACTTTTTAAATAAAGCAAGGCAATTGCACAATTGGAAAATGATTTACAGGCAGAAATGCAGTGAAATAAGTAGCTAGTCTACCTTTTAAGCTTTATGAGAAGTGCAGGTAATAAAAATGATTAAAATCAGCAAAAATTTGAAAATTCAGTATAAAGTACTTGCAGTTAGCACAAAAAGTCTCTTTTTCTTGTTTCTGGTGCTGTAGTAGTCTGCAGGATGCCCAAGCAGGATCTGTTGATCTAAAACAAGCAAAAACATGTGCAAACACGCGTATTTTCACCAGAAAGTTGAAAGGGATAGAAATCAGCCCGAAATGGCCAATAAAATTGCAATTTCAGAGCTGGAAACCACTCCTCTAGTTTTAGATAGGCAGTACAATGCTCCCACTCTCACTTGTAAGCAGTAGGACCTCCTTCTACCACAGCAAGGTCTGGGTAGCTCGGAACACTGAAACTAAAGTCCTGAAACCAACAAAGCCTGGAAACTGGAGTAGTCTAGTTAGAAAAGGGGGGAAATTAGCAAACAAGATAGAATTTTTTTTTGGTTAAATCAGGCTAAACAATGCAGCTATACAGTAAATAAGCACAGAAAGGCTAATGCACTTGAGTACATATCCCAGAACAATAAACTCAATTACAACTTTGCAAAATTAGAAATTAGAAAATTTAAACTTTTTAAATAAAGCAAGGCAAGTGCACAACTGGAAAATGATTTATAGGCAGAAATACAATGAAATAAGTAGCTAGTCTACTTGTTAAACTTTTTGAGAAGTGCAGGTAATAAAAACGACCAAAATCATTAAAAATTAGAAAATTCAGTGAAAAGTACTTGCAGTTAGCACAAAAAGTCTCTCTTTCGTGTTTCTGGTGCTGAAGTAGTCTGCAGGATGCCCAAACAGGATCTGCTCTCAAGCATGGGGAGGGGAAAAAAACAGACCCACTATGTTGTCATGATGTACAGACAATGGGAGCTCACAACACCGGGGACTGCAGCTGCATAGAGAAATTTAAAGGAATTTAAATCAATAAACTAAAGTAAAACACACAGCAGTTGACAATTTAATTAAAAAATGTTTTATGAACTATTAACCCCACCTTCCCTCATGCAGGAATAATAAATGCATTGTCCTTGATTCATCCATTTAGGTCTTTTCATCAGTGCTGATGTCAATAATCTGTAAGTAGAAAAATGATCATCCTTTTCTGCACTTTTCATGTCAGAAGTAAATGAATTGCTTTTGAACTTTAATCCATCTGCTTTTTATGAATCTATATCCCTTTCTTTATAAAGATATAAAAATGAATGCTGTGGGTAGGGGTTGCATCATACTGTCTGACCAGCATCTTGTACGTATCCTTTTTCTTGATAACTAAGCATTAATCGTCACTAGTCATATATAAAAATGTAGAAAACAAGTACCATGGCTCACAAAGGTTCATGTCATAACAAATATATATATATATATATATATATATATATATATATATATATATATGTGTATATATATGTGTGTGTGTGTGTGTGTGTGTGTGTGTATATATATATATATATATATATATATACATATATTTATATATATAATTATATTAATTAAATCAAGCATAGTGCAATGACACAATATTTACAGGAAGATAAACATATCATTTATTAGTAATATTCCTTCAATTATAAAAAAGCATATTGGCTTTTTGATTCATGCGTTGTATTAATTTACATTGCTGTATTGTGGAATGCAAACAACAGTGATCAAACAAAACTGCTACTACCACAGAATGAATCAAATATATTTTATTCAAAGAATGTGACTCAAGGCAAAAGACTGCTTTTGTCATCTTGGGTGATAAAAACATTCTTCTGCTTTGTGATGCATCCCATGAATAAAACGCAGTTTGGTTAATTCCACAGCGCTCTCAGTTGTGACTGATTCTTCTTTATTGTGAACCATCGTGGAGGTTCTTATACGCACCATTTAGATGAATTAGAAAATACAAAGCAAATCATTTTGTATTTTGCATGTGACATAAAATGCTCATACCTGTATTTTAAATCATTGCATTTAAACTCATTATTATTCTGTAAAAGGAATACTGAAGCCTTATGCATGATGACTACAGAAACAAGCCTGATATGCTGGCCAACATTCCAGTTCTTATTCCTCATATAATGCTTATAATAAATCCTTAGATATCTCTCCAGTTCTCCAGAAACTCATGTATGCTAAATCCACTGAAGCCAGACTTAAAACGCAATGCATTTTCTTATATTTTGCATTTATTACTTTATCTTTAATTATTAGAAATGATCTGCTAACACTTATTTTAGCATTTCATCTAGAACCATCAAAATACACATCAAAGCAAATAAATAATCAGCTTTTTTACTTCTCAATTCTTCTGTGCAAATGCACAATCCATTCTTTCTTTTAATTTTTCACAAAGAAGGGCATTTTTTTAAAATATACTAAGAAATTTTGCATTAATACTCCTAAAGATTATATTCTAAAATAAAGGGATAACTAACACCTTCTTTGGTATTCCAAATACAAGTTACACTCCTTGTTTTTACAACATATTCTTCTATTTTTGCCTATTCTAAACTCTTTTCCCAGTACAAATCTTAACATGTCATGTTTAAGAGAACATATGTAGAACATGATAGTGAAGCATACCCTTTGATTTTCTCATACAACAAGCTCCTCTTCTTAAAAGAAAAAAAGATGAAAGCATACATAAGTGACTGTCACTAATCTTCCACATGCGTACATTGCAGGAATCCGTCTTCTAGTTCCACTTCTTTGTGTTTATTCTGGTAATAAAGGAAATGCCAGTCTATGAATAATGAAATCACTTTTCATTTTTTTTTCAATTTCTGTATTCTTCAATGCACTCTTTGTTCAAGTCCACCCACATCTAGATACCATCAGTCTCCACCCATCTCTTACGTTTTTAACTTTTTTGCATGTCTAGATTTGCACAAATGGTATTACAGTTTACAATTCATTCAGAAAACTCGTATTTGCTTATCTGCTTAAACAATGTCAATCTTATTCATGCTTTGCAGACATCAGCTTCACATTTTTCATCTGCATGCTTACAAGTATCCTATGGGTCTATATTACAACATCGAAGTATTACTACATCGAATGTTCTAATATCAAACCATTTCACTCGAAACACCACAACGCTGAACACTCAGAACAAACATACACACAACACAAGCACACCAAAATACATAATCCACACAAATACACTTCACAAAACCCTGCACTAAACCATACATACACTACTAGCTATCCACTTACTTTAACCCAACCCTAACCCTAAGGTCTGTAACTACTGCACACTCACCTTACCCACTCCTTAACCCTAAAATCCCTATCGCACACTCACCTTATCCGCTCCCTAACCCTAACGTCCCTATCGCACACTCACCTTACCCATTCCCTAACCCTAAAGTCCCTATCAGGCACTCACCTTACCTGCTCCCTAACCCTAAGGTCCCTATCGCACACTCACCTTCATTCGCACACTTACCTTAACCCGGTCCATAACCTTCGCCCCACAGTCGAAGAAATAATAAAGCTGCAGAAACGGCCCACCGAATACTTTCCCTAGGAAAGCATTCGATATTCTGCAGCTTCGCTATATTCAGCGTTCAATGCAAAGGGTTCAATATTAGTACATTCTAAGTAGTAATACTTCGATGTACTAATATAAACCTGTATCCTATAAGCATAATATATGCAATATGTCATTAGTTTTCCCTGAACATTGCCCTAAAAGATGTAATATGTTTTCAGAGATATAGACATGCATGGTTACAAACTAAAACCAGGTCCACAGGCTATTAGAAGTTTAAAAAAATGGCAAAGTTCTGAAATGTTTGCTTTATAATATCACATTTATTCAGAATGACACTTACAAGCCCTATCAAAATCTTAAATATTGTGTGTTGTTATAACATAAAACCAGCAATAGTATTTTTAATGGGAAATATCAACTAGTTTTGGATATATTGTATTAAATCCATTTTGTTGTGGTCTCATTAATTTGGGCAGAACTTCATCTAGCCTCTTCTCTAGAATTTTTTTCCACAATCCACAAAACCATCAAAATTTGTCTTGTTGTTTGTACTGCAGTTACATCAGGTAAGTCTAGTCTGTTGCCATCTGGCTAAGTGCTCTTTGTTTTTTTTTTTTCTTTCTCCCTGCTAATCTGCAGTACATATCTTTATGTTATGTATATATGTTTCCACTCACTTCTACTGAAGCCTTCTATTGTAATACCTGATTTTATGTTTGCATTAACAGCGCAGTCACTAGATAATGTAGGTGATTGTTAGTATATGAGAGTTTCTGTTTGTGAAGAGTTTTGTCATTCTCTAGAGTTGCTTCCTTTCTTATTTTTATATATGTTACACTCTTTAGCTGGCTGCCTTTTTTAAGTGCTTAAATATCAGATTTACTGATTGTATGTTGTGTAGCAAAGTGTGGGAATTAATGGATAGGCTTGCCTCCTGTCCCTCTAATATCTGTAAACCTACATCTCAGTAACCCCACACTTGTATGCATGCACGTATCTCTTGCAGGTTTAGTGCATTTTTCTTTCTGTCCTTCTATACTGTGGAAGCCACCATTTTTGTTTTTTGTAATCCCAAACTTGCATACCTACAAATATCTCCTGTATGTTTACTGTCCTGTTTAAAGGTTAGAAAGCTGAAATGCAAAACTGTGAAATATAGTGCACTACTCTTGTTTGCCAAACATTACCTAAGGTGGATGAGTATAGACAAATAGTACTGTACCTAACTAGTTCAACCAACAATAATTCCTTAACTTTTTCTCTCTCTCTTTCTCCCTCCCAGTAAAACAAGCACATATTCCTTCTGCAGCGATAGCAGCAGTAGTCAGACTTATCGTATTGCACTACCTAAAGAACTAGCACAGCTGAATTTCACCTGCAGTTAGCAAGAATACACAAGCAACAAATAAAGTTAAATCTATGTAAGGCAATATGCAAATAACTTAATTTGTTAAGTCTAGTTTGCATTGTTTTGTAGTGTTGAATCTGCTGGAAGGATACCCCACCCCCCTCTCATTCACCCACACTCATAGGCCTTTTTACTACTGAAGGTGAAGCTACATTAACACTTCAGCATATTTCACTGTTATCACTGTAACATATCCCTGGAAAGGCATTGAAAAGCCTATAAACATAAAATTAGATGCAGTGACTCAAGACAAGTATTTAGAGTTCACTCAACTTGTCTTTAGTATCCATGAACATCCTACCTCACTGATTGTTTGTTTATGGTGGTAAAGCATCTGGGGGGTACTTCCCGCTCCCCTGCCCTTCCCCCATATCCCACCCTCCCCAGCACCTCTACTCTTACCCAAAGCAAACCACTCCCCCTCATTCCCATGATCCAATTACATACAACCCAACCTTATCCACACCCACATTTCAAGCACAACTTACTTTCTTTTATTTAGCCAAACTTATCTGCTCTCCCTTACATCCACCCCCTTGAACTCACATGCCCACTACTATACATTTTTGCATCTTACTCTACTCTACCATCACAATACAATCACCACCTCAAACTATTTTAAATTAACTCCAGGCTTACCACCTTCTCTTCTACTATACACACAAACTAGCATTGCACCATACTTTTACCACTGACCAATCACATCAACCCCACCCATCCTTATTACAAACTGCAAGGTAAAACACCTAACCATATTATCAAAGCCCACTCTGAAGTCAAAACATTCCAACCTTACCTTCAGCTGCACACATATCACATGATAACAACCTTTATTTACACCTGTACTACATTCAAGCACACAAATTCCACTTTTACTATTTTTAAACCCACTATCACAGTTGACATGCTCCTCCTAACTTAACTAGCCTCTTTACTCTTAATTCTCAACCTCTCTACAGCTATATCTTTGCATTCCCCCACACACCAATAAACATCAACAACCTCCTTTAACCCTCTCCCCAATAAACAACTCAGCTTCTCACATATCTCCTCCCAGCTTTTCTCCTATACCCTTCCATTCTATTCAAGCCACAAACTGGCCTCCTCATCTCCTATGAAACCACATTTGACACCAGTACTCTCACCTAGGAATAAAAAACATTTCCCATGGTACGCATTCCTCATTATCTATCTACTCAAATGTGGAGACATACATCCTAACCCTGGCCCAACCTCTAATCCTAACCACAAGAGTAACCCCAAAGACTTAAACATACTTATACTTAACCTTAGAAGTATATGTAATAAAATAGCCCCACTGCATGCTTAGATTGATCAAAATAAACCTGACATACTAGCCGTTACTGAAACATGGCTACATCCCAATGTGAAAGACTCACAAATAATACAGCCAAACTTTGCAACAAACAGAAGAGATAGATCTAAAAATAAATGGGGGAGGGATAGCACTTCTATATCCCTCTACACTCAACATCACACCCTATACCAGTAATATACCCATATTTTCCAGTGCTGAGGTACTAATCTCCTTTTTGAACCTTAATATATCAAAAATAATTTGCATAATAGCAATATATATCCCACCAGGTAACAATATACCAGGGTTGGAAAATATTTTATCCTGGACATCCCAAACAATAAACCTTGAAACAATAATCTTAGGAGATGTGAATATATATTGGCAAACCATAGCTTCCAACTCTCCCACAAATAGTATAAATCTGTATGCTTCTTCTCAACTTATGAATGCTCCAACAAGATACAGCAAACATCTTGCCTGCCAGTCCACCCTAGACTGGATCCTAGTATCCCACCCTGCCAATTACCCCTCTTCTGGTACACTGCCTAGCTCCCTGAGTGATCATCTACCAGCTTACTCCCTTAGAACAAACTCCCAACAACTAAGAGTACACACTATAAAATCAGTTAGGAAATCAACTAATTTTTGTCAGCATAAATTCAACAATCTCCTACAGGAAATAGACTGGACACTCCTTAAACAACTACCCCTTAATGATGCTGTACTATACTTTAATAACACCTTCCTTCACATACTTAATACACCAGCTCCCATTCATATGAAAAGAATCAAAAATAACTCAGCACCATGGCTCTCTAAGGAATGTAAACACCCGATGAAGCAAAGGAGCCTAGCCTGGTCAACCTGGAAGCAAAACAAAAATGAACAAAATCATGTTAATTTCAAAACACTACGTAACAAAGTGACAAAACTAATCAACAGAAATAAGAAGTCATATTATTCCCAGCTTTAACTCCAGCATAAAAGCAACCCCAGTCAATTTTGGCACTCCATATCTTCTCTACTTAACCCTGAATGAAATGGAGAGCACACCCTTCACCTGATACCTCTCCATCACAAATAGCCAAAAATTTTAACAAGCGCTTCATAAAATCAATTTCACACCTACTAACACCCCTAATGCTGGAACCCCCCACCATTCAATCTATTCAGACACCGACCCCAGGACATCAACTACTTCTAACCCTGTCATTACTAACCCCCATATTCAACAAAATGTCATACAAACTCCATTCTCATTTCAGCCCATACCCACTGACACCATTAAGGAATTGCTACAAAAACTAAAACCCTGCTCTACTTCAGCTGACAATCTCACCCCATACTACCTCAAACTGGCTGCTATCTCAGTTGCCTACCCAATTATTATCCTTATAAATAGGTCTTTATCTGAATCAGAAGTACCTACACTATGGAAACAATCTCACATCACCCCCATCCACAAAGGAGGCAACTCTTTTGATCCATCCAATTCCCATCCTATATCCATCTTATCACCCATATCCAAAATTCTCGAGAGAGGTATCCATCAGCAGGTAATGCAATATCTATTGCAAAACAATCTTTTATCCAAAACCCAACATGGCTTCCAACCTAGCCACAGCACAGCTACAGCCCTACTATCTTTTACAGACACCAGGAACAAGGCCAGAGATGCAGGATGCTATACAGCCTCAGTATTCCTTGATCTATCTAAGGCCTTTGACACAGTGGCTCACCCATTACTTTTGAACACACTGTCTAACTTAGGCGTCTCACATAACACAGTAAAATGGTTTCAGAGCTACCTCAAGGATCATAAACAAGCAGTGAAATGGTCCAACAAACTCTCACCCTTTCTCCACAACCCTACTGGAGTCCCCCAAAGCTCAATCCTAGGACCCCTACTCTTCAACATTTTCACAAACAACCTTCACAATGCCTCTCACCCTGGGACCCTGATTCAATATGCTGATGATTCCACCATAATCTGCACTGCTCAATCACTACCAGAACTACTTTCAGAAACTCAAAAGTCTTTTATAGAAGTTGAAACCTGGCTAAGAAATGCCCAACTCTTTCTTAATCCAAAGAAGACAAAACTAGTACTCTTTCATCCCAAAAACACCTCCCTTGTCACTGATCATTTCAACATCCTTGCATCTGACAATACTGCCATAGAAATAGTGCAGGAAACCAAACTTCCAGGTGTTATCATTGACAATAAACTTTCATTTGACCCCATATACAGCAAAATATAAAGAAAACTCATCAAAAACTGGGATTATTATATAGAAACAAACATTTATTTTTTTTACTGCAGCAACCAAGACTACCCTTGCAAAAACATCTTTACTTCCCTCTCTTCTGTATGGAGCCCCTATCTTGACTAACTTATAAAATTCTACCCTATGCAAGTTGGAACAGTGCTACAACAAAGTTGCAAAGTTTGCCACAAACTCTAAATATCACACACACATCACTGTAAACCACTCCTAGAATTAAACTGTTTTGTTTTCCAAATCCTTAACATCCATTAGAAGCATGTGCACTTTCCTCTCTGACTCCTGTTATCTATCTGATTTTTTATTTCCATTTTCTCTGCTTGCTCTTGTCTACAGCAGTAATAATCTAGCTATGCACACTTTAAATAGTGAAGCCAGTATGCAGTGCAGCTAAGTGGTAGGATTTCATGTCCTACACAATCACTGAAAGGCATTCAAACAGCAATATTATATTTGATTAAGAATTAGCCTCCTTAAACCAATTAGTTAAATCAGTTTACATTTGCAGTAATGCTCCTGCCATTTTGTTCTTAATGTCTGTTGTCCAGCTCTGCTGTAACTGGGTTTATTTTGCTGTTTTGCTGTACTGTTGGGGGGAGAGAATGAACTAAGCAGCCATTTCTTCTCGGCCCAACCCACAGCCTCTAGAAAATTCTTCTTTTAGTCTTGCTATTTTTCATAGCATTGCAAAAGGGCTTATTAGCTCCCCCCCCCCCCCATTGTATTAGCTCATCTTTTCTTGGACATGCATTTACCCATAAGTACAAGATTTTATTCTTACTGCCATTGCGTCATCAAACTTGCCTTCATGCTGCAGCAGTATGTCCTCGTCGATGATTTTAATTCACTGTAATGCCCCACCTTCTCCCTGCTGATTGTATGTTGACACATTAGACTGAGTACTTCTTAATTTAAAATGTTAACAAAATGTAGTACTCAAGGGAATCAGCAAGCTGCCTTCAGAGTAAGCAGCCATGTTTGCTGTTGCTCTGCTTCACTCAGCATTTATGTAAAAGCATAACTCCTTGCTTCATGAAATTCTGTGTAGGTGTTTACAAATTTCAGGAGTAAATCTATGTTTCAGGGTCCTGGAGGTGCTGAAGAACAAACTACATGATTCATTTTTCTCTCCCTTCTACTTGCCAGATAAAAAAGCAACAGTAGCAGCAAAAATAGGATTTCTGTAGATTGTTTACATGAATATTGCATGAGTTTTGTAGACCTCTGCCATGCTTCAGGCTAATATTGTCAGCTATGGGGATGCTCTCTCACCTCACAGGCATTAACTCCATTAATTGTAGGCCATTAAAATAATGAATACCTCTCTGTGTTTTTCTTTGTAAGGTCTAGACTGACATAGCAGATATTAAACATTCTTTGCAGAATTTAGAAAGAGCAACTGCATTTGAAAAACGTCTTTAATTTACAGTGTTGCCTTATTTAAATGCTTCCTAATCTACATCAGCTTGAGAAATCTTCATCGTTTTGTAAATGTGCTCACAACAGAGGCTTGGGAGAGGGCCTCCCAAAGGAGACATTCATGGTGGCTGTACAGGAAATATTGAAAAAGGTAGCAGGTCCCCTTAAGGATTTCATCTTATACATTGTAGATAGGATTCATGTCTATTCACCAAAGGCATTGTCATTGAAAAACCCTGAAAAAAATGTTAAGTGAAACTGACTTCAGGAAAATCTGGAAGAACTTTTTTTGGTGGGGTCTATATCATTTAATCGAACTATCATTTAAGCGAATACCTTTTCATTGAACCCTTTAAATCAAACATCTTATTTGTTGAAGACTGTAATCATCAAAGATGTTTTTATCAAATTATTTTTGTTGCCCAACAACATCTGCAGTAATAAGTTCCACCTAAACCTGTCCCCATCCAACAATTGGTGGTAGTTAATTAATATTTATACTGATGGCAACATGAATATTCATGGTCTATTCCTAGTTTACCCTTTCATCAACGTAGTGTGATCACAGAGTTGGTATATTTAATTTACAGGGGTGTGGGAACCCCCCCCCCCACTTGGGGGGTGTGCAAAAGTGAAGGAGAAACATTTTTAAGTTAATTACTGAGGCAACACCCACTTCTCAGCAGTCCGGTCTACTGGGTTGTATAGTAATACAATCTATAGAAAATATTATAATTAAAAGTAGTAGTAGCTTTTATTTTTATTTTTAATTAATTTGTTTAAAAAAATATAAAATTTTAAATATTAAAATAATGGTAAAAGTTTGTAAGTATTCCCATTTTCTTGAGTTGTTCAGTGACAACACATTTGAACTTCGTTAGGTGGCCTGCTAAAATAGTTTGATCTAGTTTTGTTTGATCATAGGATCATAAGAGATTACTTGGCTAATGGCTCTGGGGCCCTTATAAGCCTAGCCAAAAGTTTATCCCCAAAAAAGAAACTTCAATCAGTACATGTTGCCTCTGTCAATAAGGGACACAGGTGGAACCCCTGGGACAAATTTGTGGTTGCCCATCCACTCATCAAGGTTGTGCTTGTAGAGGGTCAGTGACGTACTTTGTTTGACATGTATGGGGAGTCTGTTCCAGAGATAGGGCAGCTTCTGGGAGACAAACCTGTCTCTCCAGCAATTTTTGTTAATGTCACATATTAGATTTAACACTTTTGATCTGGCACTTCGCAAGGAGTTATATTTACGGATATGGAGCATCTCTAGTAGAGCAGGGTCTGAGACTGCCTTGTAGTCTAGACACAGATCACCACTGACTAATCTGTATGATACAGAGTAGAGTGATAGTGATTTGAGCCTGTCCACATAGGACAGGCGTTGGAGGCCATGGATGCTCTTTGTGAGGTATTTATATGGCCTTTCCAGTTGGTGCAGGTGTTTGGAGAGGTACATACCAAATGTGGCATTGTCCTCAATTATTGCCGAAATGAGGGAGGAGTACAGAGAGGTAATAACCTCCTTTTTTATGGATGCAATCCCTTTACTTAACAGATGAACCAATTAAAGGCTTTTCTGACCACTGCCACTATATGATGGTCAAATGTGAGATTGTTGTCATCTTGTGTACCCAGGTCTCTCACCACAGGTTGTGTCCTTAGGGGGTTGCCAGTAATGTGGTAAGCAGTGGGGGCTGTGTTTTTGCCGAATGGTATAATACATTTTTTTTTCATTTAACTTAAGGCCATGACTTTATAATTAAAGTTTTCAAAAACTGGACATTTGATTAAAAGGGTAGGATGAAAAAGTATTTGCTTAAATGACAGATTAAGTGATATAGACCCTTTTTGTAGTGGGCATGTGGGGTTCACCCCCACATCCCCAAACTTATATATACCATCTCCATGGTTACACAACAGAGGAAAAAAGGCAAACTCCACTGTTGTTAAACATAGTTTCTGCAAACTTACTTCATTTTATAAAAACAAAGAAACGAAGGACTGAAAGACCACAAATAGAGTCCACCTTGACCTCTTCAGCACAAATAAATATCAGTCAAGTCACGTTATTTAAATACTATTACCAAAACCACCTGACATATTCTATAAAAGTCATTTAAATACATCAATTACTATTTAATGATAAATATATCACACTACAAAACTATAGAACCTAGGTCCCTTTCATTCCTGTAAATCAGACTTTGCCCTACCTATGTTACACCACAACCTAAAACAATATTTAACAATATGTAACAAATTCATTTTATGTTCACTGAAGCTCCCTTCAGTGAAGTGACATGCTCCCAGATAGAGTTCATTTGGCTTTGCTCCCCCCAGAGGTCATCCCCAAAGCTATTGTATGTTAAACTCTTATGCACAGCTGACACCTTTCAGGTGTTGGTAGCAGCAAATATAAATAAATATTTCTGTTGGCAAGGGTATGACCTTAAAAGAGTCTTGGATTTATCCAAATAAATTATACTGGAATGAGAGTCAAAATGGCACAAAATATTTAGATGCTGATGCAATGAATACTTTATTTTATGATGGCATTCCCTTTAGTTTTCATCTTTATGTAGAAAGAGTATAATTTGTGTATAATTACAAAGTAATTGATACATTTCATTTTTCACAAATATGCAGGGAATTATTTAGTCATGGCTGAACATTTTATATTGCAGAACTATAAATCTCTCTGTTCAGATTACAATTAATTCAAAATTCCTTATATGTACATCACTTTGTTATACAACTTTAACTAAAAGTTTAAATGGTGACAGGGTTAGGGTCTTTGAACAAATGCACTTGAATTAATTAAGTAATGAGGAAGCACACTCTTCAGCTCACATCCCATAATATATAATTGAAGCTTTCCCTATAGGTAAAGTGTGATAACTCTGAAGGTTTTCCAGTCTTTTTTAACCTAGCGAATATTGGCATCATGGTAGTATTCAGGCTAGGTATAGTACTAATACAAACTCGTGGGTTTGCTGTAGTTTATATTTGTGACTCCTCAGTGTGTTCAGCAGTAGCATGGTAGGTTTAAAAGAAAGAATACTTTCACAGCCTAATAATCCTGGGGCTTACACATTACAATATTTCCTGACTTGGTGAAGGATGACTCTAGTGATTATTGCTTTGCTAAATAAATCACAGGTCTACCTTATGTTTCAATGTTCCTACTCGGCAATCACTCTTTTAGTAGCTGATGGCAAATATACTGTTTTTAACACATGCTAATGTTTTCAGAGGTTTTCTGCTAGAGTTTATATGCCAGATATGAATGCATTTACCTGATACCCTTGAAATATTTATTTTTGGCAAAATATGTACATGAAATATTTGGTCTGTGTGCAGTAATGAGACATGAAGACATACCTCTCAGCTGCCTTTTTTGTCAATTTTTGCCTGATATTTTGTCTGTTTCTCATAAAATTTTGGTTTTCTGATAAATTATTGGCAAATCATTGAGGATTGCAGTCAGAAAATAATGACAGCCATTTGAGTTTCAGACTTCATACCCTTCAAAAAAATTCATGCTACTACCAAACCTGTTATTCTAACAACTTTTTAAGTTTGTAAGAGCAATATTTAAAAATTGTCCCTATTCTGAGGCTATTGTCCCACCAGTAATGAAGAAGCCAATCATTTGGTGAAAGCGCTTAGTCGGTGTATATTAAAAGATATACTTCCAAGGCTTGGTGTGGTTGCTGGTTTCTCAAAGCAGTTGTCGTGGTTTCACTATTTCTTGTTCTTTACCCTGGTTTGGGAGTTGTGGTTGTTTGGTGTATTGTCCCACCATTCTTTGTGGCTTTGTCCAGATTTCTTGCTCTAAGAGCTTGAGAGGTATGCATGAAGAACATAGCAATTCTAACAAATCTAAGGGATTTAATAATTAAAACTGTCTTTTGTCACATGGACTGAGCTTTCTTCTCTTGACATTTCCTGATGTACGAGATTGAATGATTTGACAATGGGCTGAAGGTGCAATGGGCATATGCATAAAATAAAACACATCATTTATTTTGTACTTCTATGATTTGATAACTGTTTTAATAATTGTTGGTGCTGTTAGACACATATATCCATCTGATAAAATTCACCTTCTTTTCCACTTTCCAGGTGCTAGTTGAAAGCCTGTTGTATTAGAAATAGAACTTAAATTATTTTACAGAACATTATGTGTTAAAAAGGCAATAGTCTCATTTATCAGAGTTATCTGATATAATGAGTTGTTTGCTTTAAGAGCAGACTATAATAGTTCTTAATACCATGTCTGATCCTGACCAGTCCATCACTTTATTTTGATGATAAGCTACAATATAAACGTGTTCATAAATAATGTGTTTCAATAATGCCTAAAACTATACTGCTTGAGTTTATTGATATCATTTGATGCTGCATGATGATTAAACTGTTTTGATGCCAAATTAATCTGAATCAAATAAGTTCTTCATGTGTGTGATGATGCAGTGCAGTAAGCGCTGTGTAAAAGTACCTATGAACTAGTACTCCAATACGCAAACAAGACGTGCGCCCATAAGGAATGGGATCTGATTTAATCATTGCTTGCATTACCAGTCCTTTATTAATAACATGTTCTTGTACAGGAATATTAGTATAATGTTCCATAGTGTCTGATTTTCAGTCATTAAAATGCAATCTTTCTGATAACTCTGTGTGGGGTGGAGCAGCCTGTAATTTGTGGATTCTGTTTATTTTTGTTGCAGGCCTCGAGTTTCATGCTGCAAATACTTTCATTAGGGTCGTATGCTAGGTTAGGGGGTTACCTATTTCTTCTTCCTTAATCACCTTATCAGTTTAGAAAGGTACAGGGTTAAACCTGGAGGTGAGTTCACTGTTGTAAATCTAAAGTTAGCCGTGCTATCAGGGATATACATGTCTGTCATGACAGTACTCCAAGAAATGTATTGTATCTTTCATACATGGATAACTCTGCTTTATTTCTTTATCAGTGTCTAAAGGGAGCTACAAAATGGGGTGGGGGGGTGGGAAGGCATAATATATATTAAAGTAAGTAAATGCAAGAGGTCACAGTGAAATTTAGAATCTTCTTATGGAACATACATGGCATCCAGGTTACCTTCAAAAGGTAAACATTTTTGCACCTGCTGCAAAATATGGAAAAAATATCTGTTTTATTCAAAATACCTATATGTTTGTCACCCAGACTGATGCATTAAAATAATTTGATCTCCTTATTTTGGCTCAGAAAACTCAGCTGCCAATTATGGTATGGCAATATTGGTGAAGATAGGTGTCATTATACAAAGTAACCAAGTACAAAATGATCCTCAATGTAGGTCGTCAATACTTGTGGAATATATTTGATTGTTTATATCATATATTCTACTACTAGTCTTAGTATATACTCCCTGCCATGGATAAATTAGGATTTTTTTTGTTCAGCCTTCACAAACTGTAACAGGATTTAACAATCAAGTCATATTTGATGATTACTATTTCACTCTGTGTTAGCCAAACAATGAACTATAGCATTAAAGCAGAACTGATATGTGCATTTATTAAATGACATAATTCAGCTGTATTGTCTGTTTCACCATTATCATGGTCTCCATCCAGAAGTTAAAGCTTTTAGTTTCTTTTCATAGTTCCACATATATATAATAAGGAATAAACTTTTTTATATCAAGACATATTTTGCTTTCTGTGACACTAATTCAGGTTTCTTCTCAGAACACTTGCTAGTGTGCTCAAATATCCATTTTCAGAACAGCCTGCAGGTGTAATCAAATTGGAGACTAAATCCAAATTTATTTCAGAAGAAAGAGGTTACAGTTCAAATTCACTCCAAGGGAATTATAATTACTAAACCTCATATATTAAACATAATTGAATTAAATAAATAAGCATCTTTAAAAGTCAAGTTTTTAATCTGGATAAGGAACTACAGCACAACTACAATTTGGAAATGCAGTATATGTTATTTGATGAGAAGTATAAACTGAAATATCTTCAAACTTCAAATATATCATTTGAATAAAAATCAAGCAAGATACCCTTAAGGACAGCATTCTATCTAAACTTCTAGATAGTTACTGATATTAAATTACAGATCTAATAGTATGTTGTCAGCTTAGGATATATTCATTATAGACAAGCAGAAGACGCTTTTTCCATGTACCTACAAAGAAATATGTGCATCCACTAACAAGAAGGTCTGCAGATATTGAGCAGTATTGTTCTGATTTCTAACCAGATATAATCTGTGAGCAATTTACCTAAAAGCTAGATTCTGATTTTTCTTTGGCAGAAATTGAGTTACATCATTGCATTTTAAAGTGGGTAAGGCTCTTGTCTCAGTTGTGTTTGATGCAGCTTTCCATAAAAGATTCAAACATAGGTTCATAGGTAGGTACTAGGCTATCTGCCCAAGGGCATTTATAAGCCTAGCCGCAGTGTGTCGGCTTTCACCACCCCATCGATTAATTAACTGATCCTCTGTCAAGCAGAGCCAATGAAGTGATCCCAGTGGTGTATTTTCTGTTACCCATCCACTCGTCAAGGTTTCTCTTGAAGAGTGTTAGAGAGAGGCTCTGCCAAATGTAGTTTGGAATTTTGTTCCAAAGCATGGGGAGTCTCTGTGACAGGAATCGATCCCTCCAGCATGTTCTATTTATTGTTCTGGCGAGGTTTAGCTCACTAGAGCGAGTGGCTCGCAGTGACTTGGATTTCTTTAGGTGGAGCATGTCCATCAATTCTGAGTTGGACATGGCTTTGTAAGTCAGGCAGAGGTCACCTCTGAGTAAGTGATATGCCACTGAGTACAGCCAGAGATTTTTCTGTCAGGCTACATAGGACATATGTTTGAGGCCAGTAATCCTCTTGGTGAGGTACTTTTGTGGTCTTTCCAGCTGTTGGAAGTGTCTTGTGAGGTACATCCCAAATGGGGCATTGTACTCTATGATGGGTCTGATGAGTGATGAGTAGAGGGGCACTATAACCTCTTTATTTCTAGATGTGAACCCTTTAGTAATTAGATGGATGACATAGAAGGATTTCCTAAATACTTTGGCAAACAGCAAATTATTTTAATTCTTTTATTATCAAACCTAACACAACTCCTTTGTAATAAAAAAAAAAAAATATTCCCGGGAATTCAATAAAGTTTGTAGTGTTAGCTGTATGGCTCATGCTAGAATGGCTTTCCAGATTGACATTCTCATTTGCAGTTCAGGTACATGTTAGCCACAATGAGGCTAATCTGCATATTTCCTGAAAAATAGTTATTACTGCAATATGCAGTAACCTGCTGCACATGTACACAGTGGAATCCCCCACCCAATCACTCTCACACACACATTTACACAAATACGAACACACATACAAACACACACAGACACATGCACACAAACAGACACACTCACACACACCACAGTCTCTGTACATGTCCCTACCATCATGTGGTTTATCCCACCTTCCTGTAATACTCTAATGCCTTACAGCATGTATGCATTAGGCCCTGTGTAGCCCCCATCCCAATCCCTGATACAATGCCCGTGCCATATGACACTTTCTCATCCATGATGTTTTAGTGGTCCCCCCACCCCCATCATATTCATGAAGACCATGCAACACTTATTCCTGGTGTCTAGTGGTTCCCACCACCTTCATTATCCTTATGAAGAGCATGCCATTACGACAGCTCTCCCTGGTGTGCAGTGCCACCCCCCCCCCACATCCACAATCCTCATGCTACAGCTTGTGCCTTTATGGTACTTTAGGGTGTGTCTGGTAGCACCCCACATCCCCATTTTGTTGGCATGTGTCTTATAGCACATTATGGAGTAATGTATGATGTCTAGTGTATCCGCTATCCCTGGCCACTGTAGTAACACTGATGCCATTATGTCATATAAAGCACTCCTCATTCCTATTGTAATGTTTGTGTCATCACAGCATTTAATGCATTCCCAGGTGTCTACTGTATTCACCCCTTCATCTAATCTCCATAGTAACATTGTTGTTGGTATGATACTTTACAGATGTAAAAGTATGTATCCCCCCACCCCCAGTCCCTGTAGTAATGTTAGTGCTGTATGGCACTTGGAACATTAATCCCAGGTGTCCATTGGTTCCCTTTTAACCCAATCACCATGTTGATGCTGGTGCTGTCAAGTCAATTTTAAAGTAAGTCGTGACAGTTATCCACCACAGCAAATTCAAGGATGCAGGAACACCAAAACACGAAGATTTAAATTCTTTTATTCCAACGATGAACACACAGACTAAGCGCTTTCACCAGTCAAACTGGTATCATCAGAGTCTGTTAAACACTAGTTCATTCATACTTAAATACAGAACCATACACCATGACTCACACAATTAATTAACTGTTCCATTAATTCCTTAAAGGAATATCCCTCACAATGATGAAAACCAAATAAATGAAAAATAAAAAAAAAAATACAAAATACAAAATATTCAACTTCATATATCAGTCTGAAGGTACATATTGTTGTTTTCATTTATCAATCTAAGTATGTAATGTATGTAAACCCATATCCATGATGCCCACCCACAAATTGTTTAAAAATACAAACTTAAAAGTCAGAACTTACTTAAATTATTTACACTATTTAAATAAATAAATAAATTAATGAATTAATTAAATTAATTAAATTCATTAAATAGTTGAAGTGCATTGACTATGTGCATGATATATAATCAATAAGGTTTGATATTTGATACATAATGCACACTTTAAGCGTTTCATATTACACTAGCTCTTAACTTTAAATGTGGTTTTAAAGAAATGTGGTCATTTAAACCTGGAAATCTGGTGGCATTCAGTCTCATCTGCCACTCAGATTCCAAAACTGCCACCCTATTATTGATATCACCAGGAGTAAAAGGCATCACCCTATCTATAATAAAAAACAAAAATTTAGTAAAGTTGCCACACACCCTACTGTGCAAATACAAGGCATTGTGCACATCCCTATTTCTTATACATCTGGTGTGCTCACAAATTCTTTCTCGTAACTTACGAGTAGTCATGCCAATGTAATAAGCATCACAGGAGGCACATGATGCTATATAAACACAGTTTTTTGTATTGCAGTTGCATAGACCAGGGCATGCCAATGTACGTCCATAGCTCACTACGCACATGTAACTCCCTTCAGCAATGAATCTACAACCACTACAATTGCCACATTTACTCATCCGAGATCTAATATACCTTTTACTCTCCCTTTCCAAAATATTTTTAATATTGTTTCCCCGACTAAAACAATTTTTGGGCTTCCTCCCAACAATTTTCTCGTTTGTTCATTGATACAATGATCCCAGTTAGTCCTTATACTATTGCAAAACTCATTGGCCATATCATTAAACTTCAAAACAAAGGTAAGACTGTCTTTCTTTAAATCTATCTCTTCATTGTTTTTTCCTTGTGCTAATGTCATATTATCCATACCCTTAAGTATGGGAATATACAAGGTCTTTATTTTCCTATATATCTCTTTTTTAGTTTTCAATAGTAAATTCAATGGATATCCTCTCTCCATAAATAAACCTATCAAGGTATACATCTCTTTCTTAAACAATTCATCATTGCTGACCAACCTTGATAGTCGGACCATTTGTCCTTTAATCACCCCTTTCCTCTGATGGAAGGGGTGACAACTTTTAAAATGTAACATGGAGTTGGAAAAACTGGGTTTCCTAAAAATGTTACTCACAAGCTTCCCTTCTTGTTTAAAAATGGAAATATCCAAATAATTGGTTGACATCTTGTTCCACGTATATGTAAATCTAAAAAATTCCGTAGTTTGATTGATGTAAGCCATGAAATCAATGACTTCACTTTCACTACCCCTCCAAAGGATTAAAATGTCATCTAGGAACCTGTTATACATCAAGATATGCTCCCTAAAAACTGATGATAGAATATGACATTTTTCCCATGACAATAGGACTAGGTTGGCATAGACCGGGGCACAACAGGCCCCCATCGCCACCCCTTTAATCTGTTGGTAAGTTTCTCCTTCAAATGTCAGATAGTTACTGGTCAAAATAAATCTCATGAACTCAAGACATATGTTAAGTCTTTCCAAATCAAAACTTGCACTACTCAATAAACTGTCATGGAATAATTCCAACCCCTCGATATGAGGAATAGTTGAAAAAAGATTCACCACATCAATGGTTAAAAAACCATAGGACTCAACATCCACTTCACTTATTGCTCTAAGCCTCTCCAAGCAATGCCAGGAATCCTTTATAATGTGTGGTGTGTCCAAAAGTGCCTTCTTACAAAATTGGTCCACAAAGGCTGCCATAGGTTCTGTCTTAGACCCCCTTGCTGAAACAATGGGTCTAAAAAGTAAATGGTCAATGCCTTTGTGGACCTTGGGAATTCCAAATAGTTTTGGTAGTTTTGGAAACTTAACACTAAGATAATCAAACTCATCCTCATTAATAGCCCCTTGATAGATTGCATCCAATAGGTATAAGTCAATTTTACTATATGCCCTGTTTATTTCATGTCTTTACACCCTACTAAAAGTGTCTTCATCACCTAACATTTTCATCATAATCCCATTGTAGTCCATTTTACTCATGATGACCATCCCACCTCCTTTGTCGGGGCGCATACATCTGTAATCATTAGTCACCGTTAATTCATAAATAACCTTTCTCTCATTAACAGTTAAATTATCCTGTATCTGCTTTTGTTGTGCACATATTCTCCTGAAATCACGTTCAACCATTTGTTCAAATACATTGATGTCAATATTTGTGGGAGGCATAAAGATACTTTTCCTTTTCATAACTATTGTGTCAGTTTTGGAGTCAAAAATTCCTGTCCCCACACCTAGGTTTGAAAAATACAAGTGGAGGTTTAACTTCCTCGTATATAACTTTAAATTGACTAATACCTGTGTTATATCCAATCTGTGACTCGGAACAAAACTAATGCCCTTACTAAATAGTTCAAAATGAGCTTCACTGATGGCCATGTCAGTATAGTTATATATCATGAAACCCCCACTCTTTAGCACCTCATGTTTCATTACAGGCTCCTCTTCCCCTATGGTGGAATGTGACTTGTTGGACCGTTCCCCTTCACTAACTACAGTAACATTTCCTAGTTCATTGTTGTTGCACAATACATTCTCTTCAGGAAAAGTAAACGGGTCACACCTATAATGCTCGTCATTGTTTGACCCAAATGAGCTTAGAATACCTTCAGACCATTGTTCATATCTGTCCCTATCTAGGAAACCAAGGTTTCCTTCACTACATTGGTCACATACCATAAGTTCCTCATTCACACAACTTTCAACCACACTCTTATTACAAACATGAGATAAAATAAAACCTAAGTCAAAACAAACTTTGAAATCAGCATACACTTCATGTTTACAAAATTTGTCCATTAATATCGTCGATTCCCTCTCCTCGGTGAATAATTGTCCGGAGCAACCCTCGATTGAGGCCTCCTGCTGAGAAGCCTCTTGGACCTGCGTGGGTAACCCTCGGCCTCTAAAAAAACAGCATCCTCTTCCTCAGGTATGGATGCTACCATAAAAGTTTGAGCGCCCTCCGAGGCTACCATAGATAAACTACCAGTTCGCATTTTTGAGTCTTTTCTACCCGGTGGATATGCCAGCCTCTTTTTATATTCATTGGTATCTCTAATTAATTTCTTTTGTTTCGTAGCCCTACTTTTTGTCACAAACATTTCAACATTCCTGATCACTTTATCAAAAGTGATCCCAGCGGTGTATTTTCTGTTACCCATCCACTCGTCAAGGTTTCTCTTGAAGAGTGTTAGGGAGGGGCTCTGCCAAATGTAGTTTGGAATTTTGTTCCAAAGCATGGGGAGTCTCTGTGACAGGAATCTATCCCTCCAGCATGTTCTAGTTATTGTTCTGGCGAGGTTTAGCTCACTAGAGCGAGTGGCTCGCAGTGACTTGGATTTCTTTAGGTGGAGCATGTCCATCAATTCTGAGTTGGACATGGCTTTGTAAGTCAGGCAGAGGTCACCTATGAGTAAGTGATATGCCACTGAGTACAGCCAGAGATTTTTCAGTCAGGCTACATAGGACATATGTTTGAGGCCAGTAATCCTCTTGGTGAGGTACTTTTGTGGTCTTTCCAGCTGTTGGAAGTGTCTTGTGAGGTACATCCCAAATGGGGCATTGTACTCTATGATGGGTCTGATGAGTGACGAATAGAGGGGGCACTATAACCTCTTTATTTCTAGATGTGAACCCTTTAGTAATTAGATGGGTGACATAGAAGGATTTTCTAAATACTTTGGCAAACAGCAAATTATTTTAATTCTTTTATTATCAAACCTAACACAACTCCTTTGTAATAAAAAAAAAAAAATATTCCTGGGAATTCAATAAAGTTTGTAGCGTTAGCTGTATGGCTCATGCTAGAATGGCTTTCCAGATTGACATTCTCATTTGCAGTTCAGGTACATGTTAGCCACAATGAGGTTAATCTGCATATTTCCTGAAAAATAGTTATTACTGCAATATGCAATAACCTGCTGCACATGTACACAGTGGAATCCCCCACCCAATCACTCTCACACACACATTTACACAAATACGAACACACATACAAACACACACAGACACATGCACACAAACAGACACACTCACACACACCACAGTCTCTGTACATGTCCCTACCATCATGTGGTTTATCCCACCTTCCTGTAATACTCTAATGCCTTACAGCATGTATGCATTAGGCCCTGTGTAGCCCCCATCCCAATCCCTGATACAATGCCCGTGCCATATGACACTTTCTCATCCATGATGTTTTAGTGGTCCCCCCACCCCCATCATATTCATGAAGACCATGCAACACTTATTCCTGGCGTCTAGTGGTTCCCACCACCTTCATCATCCTTATGAAGAGCATGCCATTACGACAGCTCTCCCTGGTGTGCAGTGCCACCCCCCCCCCACATCCACAATCCTCATGCTACAGCTTGTGCCTTTATGGTACTTTAGGGTGTGTCTGGTAGCACCCCACATCCCCATTTTGTTGGCATGTGTCTTATAGCACATTATGGAGTAATGTATGATGTCTAGTGTATCCGCTATCCCTGGCTACTGTAGTAACACTGATGCCATTATGTCATATAAAGCACTCCTCATCCCTATTGTAATGTTTGTGTCATCACAGCATTTAATGCATTCCCAGGTGTCTACTGTATTCACCCCTTCATCTAATCTCCATAGTAACATTGTTGTTGGTATGATACTTTACAGATGTAAAAGTATGTATCCCCCCACCCCCAGTCCCTGTAGTAATTTTAGTGCTGTATGGCACTTGGAACATTAATCCCAGGTGTCCATTGGTTCCCTTTTAACCCAATCACCATGTTGATGCTGGTGCTGTCAAGTCAATTTTAAAGTAAGCTCTGGTGCCTACTGGCTCCCCCTACCACATTTGTGTTCAGCAGTTAAATGTGGCCTTTCATCGGTATTCTCTACTGTGACTTGTTTGGGATGGCTGATCTACACAGCTAAGCGCTTTCTTGTACTGCTCGACTGTGTAGATGGCTTCTGGTGGTGAGTTCCTAGGAGAGACTACTTGGCTAATTTGCATAAGCATCCCTATCCCTGGAATGGGTACCTGTCAAATCTTTGAACACTCAAAATTTTGAACGTTACATGGTCGACACTAAACGTTCAAAATTTTGAGTGCTCAAAGATAGACTTTCAACGGTACCGTACTGTGCAGATAGGAAGAATTTTCCTTTTCTGCACTGAAGTGTGGTCTCTGAGTTGGTATATTTAAGTAGGGGGTGTGTGGTGGTTGCAGGGGTGCTTGCCCCCTGCCTATACTGTTAAAGTGTTTTTTTCTGTGTTTTCTTTTTTTTTTTTTTTTTATGTTCGAACATCCATATGTCGAACATTTGGTCTCAACCATGTAATGTTCAACATTTTGGATGTTCGAACATTTAACATAGACCCCCCTGGAATGCCTTAATAACATACATTATGGCCATGGGGCCAGCACTTAACAATGCTGTATGTCTTTATGTTGGAGGGCCATGCATCACCGTATAAAGTTGTTTGCTGAATAGGAACAAGTTACTGTGATGTGTACATGGCTTTGTACACCTCATGGTACCTTTATGAAATCAGCATATTTCTCATTCCCTTAAACAGCCTTGACATAAACACCTGCTCAATGGGGTAAGCCAAAATACTTAATGTAATTGCTAATTACATCATATCTAATTTTTAGTCTGATTTAATGAAGTCAGAACAGACCCAGAATAATAATATTAATCTGGAACTAGTCATATATTATACCTCACAAAGATTTGGGAAACAGGATATTTTTACAGTAGAGCTGAGTGAGGTATTTTGTTGTGTTTATATACTTTTCCTACTGAAAGTATTAAACATGTACTCAGGTCCAAATAGTTTGCTGCGACCATCATAGTCCTGTATGATCCAGTCTACACCTGTATTGCAATCAATTATAAAACCTTGCTATCTATAAATGGTGCCATGGGTTCATTACATGAATGCTCATTCCCATTCTACTTGTTCATTTTATTGCTTGATCCTTTTTTTAATACGCTTTGTAACGGTTTCATAACAGGAATTAAATTCTCTAACACCTGCATCAGTATCACTTCATTTGCAGACAATATTTTGTCATATTTAAAAGTTCCACATCTTTAAAAAGTTATTGATGATTATGTCAAACTTTCAAACTAAAAATCCAATCTTGATAAATCGAGTCTATTTGTATTAAGTGTTCAGAACAGTATTTTGAACCCCTTATTCACTAATTGCATTAATACCTCACTGAATTACTAGGTCAATGCAGCTGGATCATACATAAAGCCATCATATACTCACTTACAGGGTAAATATCAGCTTGGACTTAGGAAATATATGGAGCACCAGAATAAGTTTAAATTTAATTCTCAAGTAAGATTACTTATAATAAAGTTGAACGTTTCCCCCTTGAATGCTTTAATTTATGCAGTACTCCAGTTTCCCATATTCCAAATAAACACTTCTTATCCATTATTAAACTACTCCCTTCTTTCATTTGGGCACAGCTAATCCAAAAATATAATCAAATCATTTGCTCCAAATGGGAAAAGAGATATGAAGATTCATTATTTTCTGTCATCTCCAAGAGTTCAGGAGTGGGAAATGTCTTACTCTTTCCGGGCATTTAATCATTCATCCTGATAATACTCCCCATTTGATTACCATATTTACATCTAAGTATTAAAACTACAGCTTTATGCATTATTGACAGAACTTCAGGTGTGTTTCCAAAACATCCTTCTTTAGTCAAACAGTCAATTCTTCTCCAAAACTGGACTTTTCATAGAATTTATGATGTTGTTAAACTTCAATAAGGTAATTACAATATTACAATAAATATATACCTCTCCAACATCACAGCTTAAGATAAGATTCTGTTAAATTACTAATTAACAAAAGTTTGGCCTCATCTTCTCTCCTTTTGGTTTTCACATTTGGAACCTTCGCATTAGTATCACTCTACAATTGGATGTAATTAGGATGGCATTTCCAGAGGTCCTGTTGGTGGATATGAATAGCAATAAACTGACATTATTCATAGAGTCATAGATTGTTACTAGGCTAGGCCTGGGGGGGGGGGGTTGTCTTTCTAAGCTAAGGCAAGTTTTGCTGAAAGAATAATGATGTCCTGTATCCAGACATGTCATTGAGGGCCAGGCATTTCTAAGCTACTGCTTTCTATAAGGGACATGGGTGCCAGGCCTGGTGTAAATTTCCTTTTCCCCATCCACTGGTCTAGATTGCACTTAAAATGGTAATAGGCAAACTTATCTTCACATGGATTAGAAGTGTGCTCCAATGGAGGGGCAGTTTCTAGGACACGTAGCTGTCTCTCCGGCATGTTCTGTTTAAGTCACAGACAAAATGCAATTTCTTAGACCTTGTATTTCTGAAACAGTTTGACTTACAAATATGTATAAGATTCATAACTGTGGGATTTGTGGATACCCTTGTAAACCAAGCATAGATCACCCTTCAGCAATCTATAGGAGAGTGAGTAGATGAAAAGGGCTTTAATACCCTCTGCATAAACAGGTTTGTTACACCTTGTATGCTTTTTGTAAGGAACCTTTGAGGTCACTCTGATTGCTGCATATGCTTGATCAGGTACATGCTGAAGGGATCATTGTACTCTATGATTGGTCTGATAAGGGCAGAGTACAGTAGGATAATGACCTCTTAATTAATGTTGTTATGGTTTGTGTATCTTAAAACAGATAGGTCTATACTTTTTAAGTAATTCAGCTTTAACATCACCAAATACCTCAATAAAACATCCTTCAAACTATTTAGATTAATCAACATATAGAAAGAGAAGTGTTAAAATACACAATAGTTCCCATTTCCCGAAATGCATGTAAATAGGCAAGCAGATTCTGTAAGTTTTAACCATTGGGGTAATGGAAGTAAAAGTGGTAGGAATAGACATATGAGAAATAAATCTTTCTAATCACATGATGGTAATACTAAGACAGTGTGGAAAGTTGAAATAAAGTAAGTGGAGGAGGAACTCCAAAACATAAATGAATATAAAGAAAGCAAGTTGGTTAAGGAAGATGCTAAGCCAAGTGATAATGGAAAATAAAGAACAGGACAAAAGGGTAGCAAAAAAGGACTGGGGTAAGATAAAAGTGAGATAAACTGCTACGGTAATGTAGATGATAGCAGAAGGAAAAGAGAAAGGAATGTTAGGATTAATGAGTAAAATAGATTAACAGAGGAATAGCAAAAAGATAGAAGCAAGGAAGAAGATAGACGAGTCTATGTAAAACAATTGCAAATAATACTCAACAAATAAGAAAATTTTCAGGCAAAAGCAAAACTAAGAAGAAAGTAGAAAAATGGTGTGCAAAGGGGAGAATAGAAGTTAATCTCCTAATGTGTAAGCCAACAGATTAAAGACCAAATATATTTAGTAAGAGCATCAAAAAAAGGGGGATGTTTACTACTAATAAAGTGATAAGAGCTGCATTTATGGACATTTATAAGAATCTGTATTGATATGAATGTAGAACAGGAAGTGACTTTACAGAATTGTGAAGACGAGTAAATATCACCAAACAAGATAATGAATTATTGAATAAAATAATATGATTGAGGATAGTGATAGGAGAAATGTTTCATATGAAAAATGATAAAGCAAGAGGATTGGATTGCTTTCCCATACAGTATTGTAATATATAAGGATTAGAAATTGGGGATCTATTGATTGGGTTTATTTGTGACATTAAAGGGGAGCTACTATGATATTCTGACCAAACTTTAGGTCAATCTAGCTGTGCTATATGTTAATACAAAGCTATTTGCCAAAATTATAACATCCTAGCTGGAGAAAGTGGCTCTGAAAATATTTCAGTCATTATAGGCAGATGTTATAAAAGGAAGCCACTTTGTTGATCACTGAATGCTATTGGCAAAGTTTGTTATTTGTGAATAAAAAGAGGGTCAATGGAAAGGAAAGTGGGGGCTGTATTGATGGATATTTGAAAGCATTTAATGCATTCAGCAGGAACTTTATTTTACCAACAGTGAAACAAGTAGTTGGAAAGGAGAAATTATTACCATCAATAACAGCAATAAATGTTTAACCAAATGTTAGGATAATTGTAAACAGAGGCATCATACAACCTTTCAAACTGCATACAGGATCAAGACAGAGATGCACACTATACCCTATACTATTTTAACAGGTGAATGAAGTTAGCACAAAGAGTGAGAACCTTAACAGTGGTGGTGGGGTAGAAAATGGAGGAGAAGCAGTATAAATCTCTAGATGACTGTATGATGCTCATTCAGGATTGTCAATTGATGCTATCAATCACATTGAAGTTGTGTAAGCAATTTGGATAGGAGTTGAGGCCATGCTTTCATCCAGGCATGTCATCATTGTGATGGGATAATGTGGATTTAGTTTTAACCTGATGAACTGGGTGAGAAAATGCCTGGGAATTAGAGTGTATTATATGATGCAAGAGGTAAAGAACAGGAATTTGGTGAAATAAAAGGAAAATATAGGCTTAATGTCAGGTAAATTATCTTCAAAAATCAAAACATTGACAGGGTGCAGTATAGTGAGAATGGATTCTAACATCCCAGCTGGTATGTTATTTATTATGGGTTCCCATTCAGAAGCCTGAAACATCATAAGCCTGAAAATCAAAATCCTGAAACCAAAAGCCTGAAAATTCAGAATCCTGAAAACTCAAAATCCTGAAAGCCCAAAATCCTGAAAGCCCAAAATCCTGAAACTCAAAATCCTGAAAACACAAAATAGACATACTGATGTCATTGTGGCTTTGCTATTGATAGCCCTGTGGTGTTAGGTCATGCGTTGCGGTCAGGTAAGTGTGCGGTTGGTTTTATGTTAGGGTTAGGGGCAGTTTAAGTGAGTTAGGGTTAGGCATGTATGCAATAGTGACAAATATTGGGGTTGGGGCGGTTTAAGTGAGTTAGGGTTAGGGTCAGGTGAGTGTGCGATAGTGACGGACCTTAGGGTTAGGGTTAGGGTCAGGGTCAGTTGGTAGATATTAGTGTCTTTATAGTGACATATTAGCATTATTTGTGTTTTCAGGATTTTGAGTTTCAGGATTTTGGGCTTTCAGGATTTTGGGCTTTCAGGATTTTGAGTTTTCAGGATTCTGAATTTTCAGGCTTTTGGTTTCAGGATTTTGATTTTCAGGCTTATGATGTTTCAGGCTTCTGAATGGGAACCTTATTATGATATATCTGGGGAACTAAGATATAATATTTTCGCATCCTGGGTATTATTGGCTAGCCTTATAAAGGCTCTTGTGTTACTAGCCTAGTAATCACCTATGAACCTATAAATGAGCCACCCCAGAAGAAATGTATTATAAGGCACAAGTAATATGTGAAAAAAATGTTTGAGAAGGTAATGGTATCAGGATAATAAAAATGAATATTTGGGGCACCAAACATCATGAGGAGTGCATGCATACCAGACTTTAGACGATAGACAGCTGCAGTAAACATGAAGCAAATAATAACAAGGTTGAAAAATTGATAATTTGCTGAGATATTTGTTATGAAGCTTGCAGTGTGTGCTGAGTGTGAAAATTACAGGCCTCCATTTATGAGTAAGTTTTCAAAATGTTATTAGGAAAGGTTAAATTTAGGAGTATGGAATAAATAAAAATAGGGATATGATTATGGAATCAGTATATATTGATTCCAGAGTTAGAGTTAAATGTTATAAAATGAAAGGTCTTTGTTTTATAGATGACCTAAACAATGAGTAAAAAGGTCACACAGGAAAACCAACTGGTTAAAAAACACAGAAAGCAAAATCTAGCAAAGCTAGACTTTCCAGTGTGTTATACCTTGAACCTCTTGTATCAGAGGCAATATGGGATATATGCAAATTACCCTTTACGGATATCAGGTGTTTCAGCTAAATGGCAATTCTGAATGTCCATGACTTTCTTTTACTTTTAAATCTATTTATGGACAATTTCAGGCCAATAAAGCTAAACCCTCTAGCTGTGGACATGCATGTTTCTGCCTTTTTATGGCATCATTAGCACAGCATAAGAGGAATGTTTGACTTTTGGAAACACAGGGTTGTCATACCCAACTGATATCCATAAACATTAGGGTGTCTACAAAATATCCCAACTAACAAATTAAAACAAAGAGTAAAAAGGTCACACAGGAAAACCAATTGCTGAAACAGCTGATATCTGTAAAGGGTAATTTGCATATATCCCATATTGCCTCTGATACAGGAGGTTTAAGGTATCACACAGTGGAAAGTCTAGCTTTGCTAGATTTTTCTTTTTGTATTTTTTAACCAATTGGTTTTCCTGTGTGATCTTTTTACTCATTGTCTGAGTTTGTTAGTTGGGATATTTTGTAGAGACCCTAATGTTTATGGATAACAGTTGGGTATGACAACCAAGGGCAGCCATGATGGTGCAGCGGTTAGCGTTGCTGCCTCACAGCAAGAGGTTCTCTGGTTTGATCCTCGGCTGGGGTGCCTTCTGTGCAGAGTCTGCATGTCCTCCCTGTGGTTGCGTGAGTTTCCTCCGGGTGCTCCGGTTTCCTCCCACATCCCAAAGACATGCTGTAGGTGGATTGGACACTCTAAATTGGCCCTAGGTGTGAGTGTGTGCATGTGTGTGCCTTCTGTGGAAGGTTGAGAGCCGGGCTGGCAACTCGACACTGTAAAACTCCACTGCCAATCATGAGCGGAGAGGTGATCTGCTGTGGTGACCTCTAACCGGAAAAGCCAAAAGAAGAAGAAGTTGGGTATGACAACCATGTGTTTCCAAAAGTCAAACAGTCCTTTTATGCTGTGTTGATGATGCCATAAGAAAGCAGAAGCATTTGTGTCCACAGCTAGAAGGTATGGCTTTATTGAACTGAAATTGTCCATAAACAGATGTAAAAGTAAAAGAAAAAGACATTTAAATTCAGAATTGCCATTTAGCTGAAAGACATGGTATCCTTAAAGGGTAATTTGCATATATCCCATATTGCCTCTGATACAAGAGGTTTAAGGTGTCACACAGTGGAAAGTCTAACTTTGCTGGAATTTTCTTTTTGTGTTTTTCAGCCAATTGGTTTTACTGTGTGACCTTTTTACACATTATTTTATTTTATTAGTTGGATATTTTGTAGAAAGCCTAATGTTTATGGCTATCAGTTGGGTATGACATCCATATATTTCCAAATATCAAACATTTGTCTTATGCTGTGCTTATGATGCTATGAGAAGGCAGAAACATGCATGTCCACCGCTAGTGGATTTGGCTTTATTGGCCTGAAATTGTCCATAAATAGATTTAAAAGTAAAAGAAAAAGTCATGGACATTCAGAATTGCTTTTAGGTGAAACACATGATATCCTTAAAGGGTAATTTGCATATATCCCATATTGCCTCTGATACAAGAGGTTTAAGGTATCACACAGTGGAAAGTCTAGCTTTGCTAAATTTTTCTTTTTGTATTTTATAGATGACCTAAAATAAAGGTATGAACATAATTTTTGTTGTTTGGTAAGTCAAGAAAAGAAGATTGAACTAGAGGGTGGTGACTGGCTCAAATACTCAGTGATTTGGGTAGAAAGTATTTAATTAGAGACAGATTAATGGCACACATAATGGTAATGAGTGTACATAGACGATCTGTGCACATAAACATTACGGATATATATATAAAAAGCATGCAGATGATATTTTAAGCATACAGACAATTTTTCTTTTCTATGCCTGTTTGGTGTGGAGATGGGAATGGCAGAGTAGGAGAAGAACACAAGAACAGAAATTAAATTGGCAATAGGTGGTCAACAGGAAGATAGCACAGAATTGGAAAAGGCCTGAACATTTAAGACTAGCCCAGAAAGAAGTAAAGAGATGGATGAGGAAGATAATTGTTAAAGCAGGTAATAAGGATTGGAGGAAGATTTGATGAGTAGATGTGTGATGTGGGATCATAAAGTAGATGTGGTCTGTCTGGACATGATCAAAGTAGGGGAGAATACAGCAGAATTATGGAAGGCAATGTGGAAGAACTGAACACGGTATTATTGATTCAAGCTAATGAAATGCAACTCTGTAGTAAAAGAAGAAGCTATCTATGTTGAATTACATTATAAGCTTAAATTACAAATTATATAATAAAAGGAACTGTGTTTCTTACTACGTGGCTTGATGAGGTAGTAAACAGTATGCCAGCATCAGATATGTTAATTAGGTTAAATATAGGAACTGCTATATTCCTATTTCTTTTCAATGAATGTAATGTAGTACAGTACAAATACTTTTATGTATTTATTTATTTCCAGTTTGATTACCGGGGAGGTCCACTGGGCTGAAAGAGCTCATTTTCAGTGGAGGCCCGGGGAGAAAAGCTCCAAATTACATACAAGTAAACAAATTGAAATTATACAATCCATATTACATACAAGTAAACAAAAATGAAATTATACAAAGTAATGTGAAAAAGTACAAATGCATAATGGCAAGACAATTCTTAAACATATTTATAAAGTTGTTTAGAGAACTATTTATACAATAATTAAGTTGGTAGAGGCAAGAGAATAGCGTTTACTCAGATAATAAGAATTCACAATTATAGTGAAGACCGTTATTAGATGAAGGATAGAAATTTGAAGGTTGTAGTATATTTAAGTTTCAGCAGAAATGGAAGAGATAAGGGTGGAAAGTACACTGTTAGCAGAGCATGGATTATAGTTTCTGGAGTATTCAAAGAGAGGGGGTAGAGTGATAGTAAAAGTGGAGTTCACACATGGAAGGTGTGAATGCCATAGTTAAACAGCATCAGCTAGTGTAGGTAGTAAAGATTAATTGTTCTCAGTAAGAGAGGATGAGGTTAAGGACTATGTACAGAATTTACATTATATACATTTAAGTTAGAAATGCCTAAGGTAGAAAAAATATTTGAGTTAGAGCGAGGCAGATGTATAAGAGGTCTTTAGATTTAGGGTGAGGTAGATGTTTATGAGAACTTGAAAATTAAGGAAGATACAAGTTAGAAAAACATATTACAGTAGGTGCCATTATATTGATTATTACCAGTGACCACCCACCTATATATGTTGTCTAGGTTCTGAGAAAGAATCAACAAAGCACATTGATAGCCTTTCTCTGGAAACTGTAGCAGATTCAGTGTCAGCACATTCAGTATTTTAGGAATCACATCACAGTGGACACCTATGCTTATCCTTGCTCTACACTCTGCAATGAATATCTCAGTGTGACCCTTACTGCAATTATCAGCAGCAAAACTCATGAAAGAAAACATCAAGTCAAATTCAGGTCTTTATCATCAAGTTCCACTGAGACAAATTTTGGCATCCATATTGAAAAAGCAAAACTACTACCTCATCACTTAAACAAATAAATGTACATACCTATCTGTCTTTCTTCTCAGTTTTTTTTTCCTCTTCATCTCTATCAGATCTTCCCATTTTCCTGCTCTCCCTTTGCTGTTATTACCATTATCAAATGCCTTGTAAATTCCTATGTCCTACTCTCCTCACCACCCTCATCTTTCTCACCTGTTTTTTTGGCATACTCCATATTTTCTTCTTTCACTTTCATTCCATCTATCTCTCTGTCTCTCTCTTTTTTCTCTCTCTCTAATTGACTTGTTCTTTCCATAACCCTTGTGCAAATTATGTTAGCTTGAGTTTCTGTCCTTATTTTTGGTCCATAAAACATTCTTTAGCACCAGTTATACCATTTTAACTGTTATCTTAATATTAATATGTTAATATGAATATGCTAATATGTTTCCTGCACTTACACTTCCGTCTTATTTTTTTCTCTTTTGTAGATGCATTTTTGATTGTATTTGCCAATTTGAACAGTTGAATGCTGCTGAAGTTATTTATTTATTTTATTTGCATTTGTTTTCTGGTCTAGATTTATGCTTTGTGTGTATCAATGCCTTGAAGTTGCACAAGTATTCAGCATAGAATATGCAATGTGTACAATGGCTGTCGAATTTGATTAGGAAAAATGTAGTTTGGAACTGACTATTTTGTCCAGGGACATCTTCAGGTGGGGTTAGAGTAGTGGAAGTAGAAGGACAAGGGGAGGATAGGGTTAAATAGGTAGGAGGGAAGTTTTTGGAGGAAATGAGGTAGGGTAAGGGAGGGAGTTAAAGGGTTTTAGACAAGTGTGTCTGGAGTAGGAGTCACATTTTTGCCATGAACTTGCTACCCACCCTTCCTCCCTTTTTATTAGTGGGTTTTGGGGTTATTTTATTTGGACAGGGCAGAGAAGAGGGGCAGGCTTGCCATCTTCTGTTCCCCCACTGGTGTTGGATGTTCAAGTGAGTGGTTGCGCTGCTTAATAAGTAAATAAGAAAGCTGAGCTGCTTATTTGGTTGGTGGTAATTCAATAAATGGTAACTGAAGTGAGTGGTGGTAAGCTGCTTCATAAGTAAGTGTTAAGCAAGCTGAGCTGCTTATTTGGTTGGTGGCAATTCAGTAAATGGTAATTGAAGTGAGCGGTGGTACGCTGCTTCATAAGTAAGTGTTAAGCAAGCTGAGCTGTTTATTTGGTTGCTGGTAATTCAGTAAACGGTAACTGAAGTGAGCGGTGGTACGCTGCTTCATAAGTAAGAGTTAAGCAAGCTGAGCTGTTTATTTGGCTGCTGGTAATTCAGTAAATGGTAACTGAAGTGAGCGGTGGTACGCTGCTTCTTAGTAAGTGAATAGAGGTACGGACGCTGCTTACAGATCAGGATGAGCGGGATCGGTTACGCTGTCCTTTAGTTTATCTTACATGGATGAAATCTTCATGTATGTCATGTTTGGTGGAAATTAATAAATATTGGTAAGAATCATGTTATGGAAGTTAAATAAAGGTTGTCAAATGTCATTCAGTGTGATGTGTTTATTGAATTGGACCTGGACAAATATCATTAATGATATATAAAAAACATAAAAGTACAGTTGTTGTAAAATATTGTGTACATGAATTTCTTCAACTGTTATATTTTTAGTGATGACACATTTCTCTTCACTTTATTGTCATACTATTCTCTCTATACTCTAGTGAGTATTTCCATTTGAAAATTCAGAAATTATTTCAACTGTGGACATGCTGCTAGTAAAGCCTGTATGCCAAGAGCTTTTCTGCACAGACATCCCCCATAATTAAAGATCATCTAGCTGTACCTCCCAGTCAGCAAGCAGAAGTCAACAAATAAATAAGTAGGTAAATGAATACTTATGTAATCAGACATAATATGACTAGCAGTGAATTATCTATGCCTTATAGAAAGCATGGAGATTGACAAAGACTTGATAAGTAACTCATTTATATTATAAAGTTGCCATGGATTCATCAGTTCTATACTTTTTTGTGCAGGAGGGCTTAAAATGTGAGCATTTAGAATTTATAAGCTATTGGTGCTAGAGTCAATCAGTTTTGTCTCTGTATCCTACTCTGTGCACATCGCATTGCACTTTAACGCTGCTTTAAATATATTAAAATTGTAAATTATTTTGGAAGCTTTTACACTGGCAGTGTTGAACATGATGGATAAGGATGACAGTACATTGCAAATCCAAGCACTAACATTGTCACATCTAAATTAAAAGCTGTCGTTTAAAGCCTCACCACTGCTCATTCATGTTTAATGTACTGCTGATTTTTACAGCCTGATTTAGTACATGATTCATGACTTGTGGCTCTTACCATTATCTGCCCGCGAAAGTTATCGGCACAGTTCAGAAATAACCACTTAATCAAAACTGAAATAACTGAATGTTATGCAGTTGCTCCTTATGTGCTCTTAATTCTAATTTCAATCACTCATGCAAGACATATTCTCTATCCTTTGAAGCCTAAATGGGCTAACTAGCACTCATCATGTGAGGTATCTATAGTAACACCTTTACCATAGTAGCGCTCATTCTTCATCCTGGACAGTTCCTTGAAGATGTGAGTATCATGATCTTACTGAAACTCTGCCATATAAGTGGACAATGTAATATGTCATATTGAGTGACCTCCCAGACTTAGAAAGTCAAAAGAGTCTGGAATTTATAGCTATGAAATATTGTTGATATTTTTTCATATGATTTCCTAAATGCACTGGCAAAGCATTAAAATAGTTTTATAAGATTTCTTTACAGACAGATATTTTTTAAATTTATTTCACGTTTTAAGTAAAACTCATGGTTTTGGATAAAGAATTGCATAGTATACAAGTATAAAAAGCATGAGAAAAGAACAGCTTTAAAAATGACACCAACTACTGCTAATTTTTAATAATACAAATTCTTCAGACATAGTTTAACATCGGGTCCAGCATAGTGATTTCCTAAGCAATGGACTGTGCTGGGAACAGAAAGTAGTAAATGAAAAAACAACAGAAAGCTAATTCACAAAGGGGTATACTAATTCTTTCTTATAATTGTCAAAATAAAGGATCATTTGACATAATTGTTTAAATAACTTGTAAGTCAAAGACAGGGGCTGTAATTCATTAATCTTTTCCTGTGCTTGCATAAACTGCTGCAGCCAAATGGGGCAGTTTACATGAATGCAGGAAATTCAGCCCAGAGTCATGGTTAGCTGCAATGAGGAAAGAACATCATTCGCTAATTTGCATGACTCTGTATTATGTGGTGCTATTGCTAGTGCTTATCAGGACTTACCTGCAGTAATAGCCCATGCATTGCATTGACATAGTCACTTCCCTCATTCATTTGCCCAAACACACATGCACACATTCAAACACATACATACATACATACATACATACTTACACACACACAAAAGTGTGTGCACCTGCACACACCCACACACACACACACACACACACACACACACACACACACACACATACATGGACTCACCCCCATATCTCTCAACTATCCCTAATTTTACACAATACCCCTGAATTTGCCTCTTATAATTGCCTCTTCCTTGTAATTCAAACAAGTCAGTCATTAATGGCAGACAGAACTGCTTCATACTTATTGTTCAGAAAATTCTTTGTAATGCAAAGTATGTGGAGTGGCAAAGAATATTTATAAATAACTAACTTGATATTATAAAGCTGCTACTGGATTAGTTAATTCTGTTAAGTTCTATTAACCTTTTAAGTGACTTAAAGTAATATTTAAAAGTGCCACTGGTGTCACTGGTGTCTAGTGCCCCCCACCCTGTATTACAAGTTTTGCTTGTTAGCCTAGAAGGATTTGAAAGGTATGACAAACACCTACACACACACACACACACACACACACACACACACACACACACACACACACACACACACACACACACACACACACACACACGCACACACACACACACACATTCAGACATTTATGGATGCACCTACACATACTCACAGAGTCATTCATACACACATACATGAGACATGCACTCATGCACATACTCACCTAATAACCCACACACAAAAACACACACACACACACACACACACACACACACACACACACACAAACACACTTACCCAAGCCACTGATATCTAAACAGATACATAAATATGCTGCCAGATACACACATACATTTAAACTATTACAACAGTTAAACTACTTGACACGTGCCTGTAACATGGTCTGTCCCACCAAAAGTAATGGATGAATGTGGTATTTTGCCCATGTTAATTAACAGAGCTGTCTGTGCTTGTTTACACACTTATGCAATTCTCTGAAATGCTTGGCTGCATAAATCTCTAACCATAGATATGTCCAGGGTAGAGGACGTGGCTGCTTAACATAGGCCACTCTCCCAGAATGCTTCATTAGCATTTTGGATGGCCAAGAAGACTGTCCACTACAGTGATTCTGCTGACAATATAGATTCACTGCAGTGAGCCTGTCTATGAATTGGAAATGTTTACCGCTAGTGCTTTTCCATCCATGTAAGGGTTTACCTCTGTTGGTAGCATTTTTCTGAATCCCAGACAGGAGTATAGTGACCGAAAAGGTAGCTTCCTGGTACAAATTACATATCAGATGTTTTGCTAGAATAAATACAAGGTATGATGGATAAACTGTCATTACCAGGTACTGTGAATGATAACTTCACTGAAGCAATCTAACTATAAAAATAAACAAGGAAAATAAATAAAACCAGCCTTAATATATGCTGGAGCTTTAAATAAGGCAAGTCAACAAGCAGCATTTTTTTCCGGAAATGGAAATCAGGTTTATAACTGAGAAAGAAGACTTTTTAGCAGAAAGAAAACATTCGTAATAATAGGAAATAGGATACCCGAAAATGCAAACTACTCCAGTAAGAAAAAAATATGTTAGGTTTGAAACATGACACAATAGAATTACTATGAAGGCATGGGGTGTGCTAAAAGACAGAGATACCAAAATAATGTTCAGACATGATACTATAACTCAATTACTTATCATGAGTACTGGACCTAAAGACAATACTGTCACAGATTCATCAGACCAAAATAATATTCAGCTTCATAGCAGGAGTGCATATTTCCTTAAAACTCATGAATAGAGACATTGTTAAGTACTCCATCCAAATAATATTACTCAGAATACTGCCCCTGTCATATACTCCTTCTTCATCATACTATTCAGAATACTGCCACTGTCATACACTCCTTCCTCATCATACTATTCAGAATATTGCCCCTGTCATACACTCCTTCCTCATCATACTATTCAGAATACTGCCACTGTCATACACTCCTTCCTCATCATACTATTCAGAATACTGCCCCTGTCATACACTCCTTCCTCATCATACTATTCAGAATACTGCCACTGTCATACACTCCTTCCTCATCATACTATTCAGAGTACTGCCCCTGTCATACACTCCTTACTCATCATACTATTCAGAATACTGCCACTGTCATACACTCCTTCCTCATCATACTATTCAGAATACTGCCCCTGTCATACACTGCTTCCTCATCATACTATTCAGAATACTGCCCCTGTCATACACTCCTTCCTCATCATACTATTCAGAATACTGCCAGTGTTATACACTCCTTCCTCATCATACTATTCAGAATACTACCCCTGTCATACACTCCTTCTTCATCATACTATTCAGAATACTATCATTATTACACACTCCTTCCTCATCATACTGTTCAGAATACTGCCCCTGTCATACACTACTTCCTCATCAAACTATTCAGAATACTGCCCCTGTCATACACTCCTTCCTCATCATAATATTCAGAATACTGCCCCTGTCATACACTCCTTCCTCATCATACTATTCAGAATACTGCCACTGTCATACACTCCTTCTTCATCATACTATTCAGAATACTGCCATTGTCATACACTCCTTCCTCGTCATACTATTCAGAATACTGCCCCTGTCATACACTCCTTCCTCTTCATACTATTCAGAATACTGCCCCTGTCATACACTACTTCCTCATCAAACTATTCAGAATACTACTCCTGTCATACTATTCAGAATACTGCCACTGTCATACACTCCTTCCTAATCATACTATTTAGAATACTGCCCCTGTCATACACTCCTTCTTCATCATACTATTCAGAATACTGCCCTTGTCATACACTCCTTCCTCATCATACTATTCAGAATATTGCCCCTGTCATACACTCCTTCCTCATCATACTATTCAGAATACTGCCACTGTCATACACTCCTTCTTCATCATACTATTCAGAATACTGCCATTGTCATACACTCCTTCCTCGTCATACTATTCAGAATACTGCCCCTGTCATACACTCCTTCCTCTTCATACTATTCAGGATACTGCCACTGTCATACACTCCTTACTCATCATACTATTCAGAATACTACTCCTGTCATACACTCCTTCTTCATCATACTATTCAGAATACTATCATTATTACACACTCCTTCCTCATCATACTATTCAGAATACTGCCCCTGTCATACACTCCTTCCTCATCATACTATTCAGAATACTGCCCCTGTCATACACTCCTTCCTCATCATAATATTCAGAATACTGCCCCTGTCATACACTCCTTCCTCATCATACTATTCAGAATACTGCCACTGTCATACACTCCTTCTTCATCATACTATTCAGAATACTGCCACTGTCATACACTCCTTCCTCATCATACTATTCAGAATACTGCCACTGTCATACACTCCTTCCTCATCATACTATTCAGAATACTGCCACTGTCATACACTCCTTCCTCATCATACTATTCAGAATACTGCCACTGTCATACACTCCTTCCTCATCATACTATTCAGAATACTGCCACTGTCATACACTCCTTCCTCATCATACTATTCAGAATACTGCCCCTGTCATACACTCCTTCCTCATCATACTATTCAGAATACTGCCCCTGTCATACACTCCTTCCTCATCATACTATTCAGAATACTGCCACTGTCATACACTCCTTCCTCATCATACTATTCAGAATACTGCCACTGTCATACACTCCTTCCTCATCATACTATTCAGAATACTGCCCCTGTCATACACTCCTTCCTCATCATACTATTCAGAATACTGCCACTGTCATACACTCCTTACTCATCATACTATTCAGAATACTGCCACTGTCATACACTCCTTCCTCATCATACTATTCAGAATACTGCCACTGTCATACACTCCTTCCTCATCATACCATTCAGAATACTGCCCCTGTCATACACTCCTTCCTCATCATACTATTCAGAATACTGCCACTGTCATACACTCCTTCCTCATCATACTATTCAGAATACTGCCACTGTCATACACTCCTTCCTCATCATACTATTCAGAATACTACCACTGTCATACACTCCTTCCTCATCATACTATTCAGAATACTGCCACTGTCATACACTCCTTCCTCATCATACTATTCAGAATACTGCCCCTGTCATACACTCCTTCCTCATCATACTATTCAGAATACTGCCACTGTCATACACTCCTTCCTCATCATACTATTCAGAATACTACCCCTGTCATACACTCCTTCCTCATCATACTATTCAGAATACTGCCACTGTCATACACTCCTTCCTCATCATACTATTCAGAATACTGCCCCTGTCATACACTGCTTCCTCATCATACTATTCAGAATACTGCCACTGTTATACACTCCTTCCTCATCATACTATTCAGAATACTGCCACTGTTATACACTCCTTCCTCATCATACTATTCAGAATACTGCCCCTGTCATACACTGCTTCCTCATCATACTATTCAGAATACTGCCCCTGTCATACACTGCTTCCTCATCATACCATTCAGAATACTGCCCCTGTCATACACTGCTTCCTCATCATACTATTCAGAATACTACCCCTGTCATACACTCCTTCTTCATCATACTATTCAGAATACTGCCCCTGTCATACACTCCTTCCTCATCATACTATTCAAAATACTGCCACTGTCATACACTCCTTCCTCATCATACTATTCAGAATACTACCTCTGTCATACACTCCTTCTTCATCATACTATTCAGAATACTGCCCCTGTCATACACTCCTTCCTCATCATACTATTCAGAATACTGCCCCTGTCATACACTCCTTCCTCATCATACTATTCAGAATACTGCCCCTGTCATACACTCCTTCCTCATCATACTATTCAGAATACTGCCACTGTCATACACTCCTTCCTAATCATACTATTTAGAATACTGCCCCTGTCATACACTCCTTCCTCATCATACTATTCAGAATACTGCCACTGTCATACACTCCTTCCTCATCATATTATTCAGAATATTGCCCCTGTCATACACTCCTTCCTCATCATACTATTCAGAATACTGCCACTGTCATACACTACTTCCTCGTCATACTATTCAGAATACTCCCCCTGTCATACACTCCTTCCTCATCATACTATTCGGAATACTGCCACTGTCTTACACTCCTTCCTCATCATATTATTCAGAATACTGACCCTGTCATACACTCCTTCCTCATCATACTGTTCAGAATACGGCCCCTGTCATACACTCCTTCCTCATCATACTATTCAGCATGGTGTAGATGGAGTGTGTAACACACCCCACACTACTCAGCATACTATTACTCTCACATACTCCATCCAAACTACTCTACTGTTGTACACTCCTTAAACTCCATATTCATAAAGTACTACAGCATTTCAGGTCTGACTATCTTTTCCTCAAACTGCAAACAATGAGCTTTTATGCATATGGAGTTGTAAGTGCTGTTTCCTAAAATTCTGTTATTTCCCCCCAAAAAACTACTGTATAGTTTAAACACTCCTTGCATGTACTGTTATTAAATAAGTATGAAGTGCTACCAAGTATGAAGTGTCACGTCTTACTATTATGTATTAATGTACAATGTATAAACTACCTACATGTGATATGAGAATGCATTATTGCTTATTTTCTTTTTATGGAGTTTTTTCAATGGGCCTCCATTGGAAAGGGGCTTCGCTCCCAGCCAGACTTTTATGGTAAACAAAGCAAAGTAATAAATAAATAAATAAACACCCATCTTGATCTTCCAAGTGTCTAGTGTTCTGAAATATAGCACAGAGCTTGACAGGAAGTAACTGCTTCAGTCCTGCATATAACTGAATGCATTCCAACAGCATTCAGACAGACTTGGGCATCATACCCCTTCCTGCATTTGCAATATCTCCTTCCAAGATGCAAAACTTCCTGTCGCACAAATATCATAACATCATTTTCTCAAGAGGCTTGTGCAAGCCTGAGGTCTACAAAACCAATATTTAGGATTTGTTAGGAATGCAGAACTCGATACCCACACATTTTCACCCTTCTCTCTTTTATTTTCAAGCTCTTCTAGTTACATTCCTCAAAGTGAAATTTGTTTCAGAGATGTGAGGAAAGTTCTGCCTTATAGCTGATATATGAGATTGTGCTGCATTGCTATCCACCTTGTTAAGTTAAGCACATGAGCTGTCAAAAAAGGTGCACAGATATATAGCACATATAAGTCAGGGACTGTTAAACAGCAGTAGGTATCTGTGGTATACTATCATTATCATAACCTTACAACACAAATTTATCAATGAGTTTTGTGGATCAGGCATCAATAATTATCAACAGTAATTCAGCACCTACTTTGCATTCACAAAGCTATGTTTAGGCTAATAAATTCATGGTTCATCTAAATAGCAATAGCATTTTAAAAATAGCCGTATTTTTTTTGCTGCAAATAAAATTGTCTTAATTATGTCATACAGTTTAATTATTTCCTATGGCATAATTGCTCAGAAACACATTTCTGTATTTTATAAAACTTGTTTATTTTGAACTAAACGCCATTATATCACAACCATAATATTCATCAAGTAAGACTTATATATTTAATCCTGACACTACCTTAGCATGTATTTTGTTGCCAGCATTAGTAAAATTGCTAATGTTTGGCAAGATTTAACCACCCAGTCGTATGCTTGTGTTATTGCTGATGTTTACTCACATTTTACACACCCATACCCTCTCTGTCTCACATACACACACACATGTAGATAGATAGACAGATGCACATACAGATAGATGAAAGATTAAAATCAGGTAATGTTGATCATGGTCTCACAGCAGTCAAGTTAATATGTTTTGGTACTGACTCCAGCACTTAAATAGCAATATGATTTGAATCTTTTGCAGATAATATGAAGCACAGTCCAGAGCAATAGAGAAAATAGAGGTTTTAACACAAAGAACTACTATGATTCAAAACTAGCAAACACATGTAATGCAATGGCTTAAATGGCATTTCTAGTGATTGGGAATGACAAAATGTCAATGCTTTAGAGAAAAAGTGAGAGAAAAGCCATAAATGTAGAATACATGACTCTCAGCTTTATGCACAGATGAGTTCTGGCCCCTACTTTTGCCAACAGACAATAGACTGTGCTGGTTCAGGAAAAAAAACGGAGTTTTAAAAATGTGAGTCATGCTAAAATAATTATTTGCAGTAAAAAGGTAAAGTTGTTAACAGCTGTATTTTGGGGTTCTTCTTACAAGATAAATCTGGTGTTTTATGCAACTTTTTTCATCAGTATGTTCTGGAAACATTACCCGAAGACTAACCACATCTTCAGTGATTTAAATGCAATGCATCTTTTATTAACTCCATTTACCATAACCCTTTTGTGACAATGTTCTTTCAAATTTAATTACCACCATTTTACTGAATGGACCTGCAAGAAGCAGGTGCTTCCTCCATGCTTCAATGATCAGTCACCTGTCATGTTAGCCTGCTTGGGGAAAAGGAGAAAACTGCAGTATGTTGACACCTTATGCAAGAATATCATTGGTATACACACAGATATCCATTGAGGTATTTCTACTTTGTGATTTGAGTGCTCTGAAAGCTGACAAAAATGTTCCCTCTCTCCATTCAGCACTGTTTAACAGATTTCCATTTCTATATGATAACTATATTCGGGTCTATATCACTTGGTCGAAAGCTAATAACAGTGAACGACCATAACTTCGAAAACAACGGAACTCAAATTTGTTATTGTGGAGTTGCACTACAGTGTAGATAGGGGTATTTGCCCTTTCCTCACTGTAGTGTGATCTCGGAGTTGGTATATATATATATGTAGCGGGGGGTGCAGCTCCCCACAATTGCAAATTCGAGTTCCAGTGTTTTCGAAGTTGTGGTCATTAGCTTTAATTAACTTTTGACCACATGATATAGACCCCTATATTCTGCTTACCACCAAGAGAAGCTAAAAGTAATAATAAATGACAGGGTTAACCTCTAAAACATCTCCAAATGTGTTGTGATAGAGCTTGAAGATTAATGAAATTCACTAACTCTTTATTTTAGGGAGCTCTTCCCTGACCTAAGAAAAGATGTAAACCTAGTAGCCAGATTATTCTGCCTATCTCTGTAATAAAAACAAACATAAATTATAACTAATTGTTGTATATGCTGGAGAGTAGTTTATAGGTTAAATAATAGAGGAAAGTACCATAGTAACCAGTCTTTATCCCTTAATTAAAGCAAGATCACTGGGATAGTCTAGCTTTTTGAAGTACATAAAGAGAGTGACTCTTATGTTTCTTGCTTGATATTTTATTGTTTCCATTCTGATCAACTGCAGCATCCAAAATCTTGCATTAGCCACTGTTTATATGTTATTTACTGGCAAGTTAAAGGATTATTCCATCTTACTACAAGAGCAATAAGAAGACATCAGCGTAATCTTTAAAGAACCCTCTCAATGGTTCATTCAATTTGTACTTGTGTGATCTGCAAACAACACCCTACCCTTAACTGGATAAAAACACACTGGTTCCACAAGGCTGAATAAATGTCATAACGTAATTTATTCCAAGGAAAACAAATAAGCGCTTTCACAGATATCATCCGCTTCATCAGATTAAAAACAACACCCTTCCCTTAGCCTACACTATATGACCCATATCTAGTTTGTGGGAAAGTTTCTGCATTTTATGCCTAAAAAGCATAAATGCTTCAAGTGTTATTGTTGTCATCAAAATGCCAAGCAGAATTACAACAGCTGTTTGCCTCTTCTGTCAGCGCATGAGGTATGAAGTGGAAGGGTGCTGTCAGTCAAAGGATCCTCTGATTGGGATTTAATGCCTACCTGACCTCATGCAGGCTTGTTCAGAGGGAAAGAATACAGCACGGGAGGGGGGGGCAGGGACTAGTTGATGAGGATTCATTATTGTCATTTGAAGCAAAGGCGACTAATACAAAAGGCTAGGAAAACAATAAAGCTTCATACGGAAACCAAAAGTAAATAATGCAGTATTTCTCAGAACAGACTGTTCAAATCTCATGCAAATATACAAACAGATCATTAGTAGTCAGATTCTTTATTTAAAAAGAACCCACAACTCTGTGCTTCGGGTTAAGACCTTTATGAAGGACATTGCCCTTCAACGCAGAGCAACATGTAAATAATGACAATTGTTACTCAGAGTCACAGCTGAGACTAGTCATGATGGTCACTCTGTAATATTTGCTCTATAGTTTTTCAAATCCCAAACTTCTTTCATTATAAAAACTGTCAAAGAGCATTGCCCAAACGAATCTTAAAGGCAACATGTAAAAATACATAATGAAATATACTTTTATAAAGCAAATGAAGAAAAACTTGAATACATCATTTGAGTCTGTGGGTCATGGGCCTTTAAAATGATAAAATCTCTAATACTTAATCTGACAGCCAAAAATCAAACATTTAAATTGTTGAATGACCTCACAGTAAGCCACACACTTCATAATCATGCTGATTATAAAAATCAAAATGCTCACTGATAGCAAACCTGATTTTTGATAAATGGTGTTACATAGGTTTCCGAGCACAGAGCTTCATGAATTAATCATACTATAAGTAATGAGCCCAGTAATCGAAATAGTGCAAATAGGATATGCAAAATTATTTTCATTTACTGTACATATAAAACTATTGTGATTTATGCACCTCTTGTAACCCTTAAACACATGCACAGACAGACAGCTGTTTTCTTTTTTATTTGGTATTAATCTATTAAGTGATAATTTACTATTCAAACTGCAGAAAAACTGAAAATGCTTTAGAAAAACTATAATTATAGGATATTGTCCTACACACTAATCAACAAATCATTAAATCATTATCTCTGCAGTATTTCCAGTGCACTTGAACAAGATTCTCTATTTTGCTTATACTTTATACCTGATGGAAAAATATAAATATATAAAGAGAAGGAGGTGCAGTTAGACAGATGTTCAGAAATTGATTAAGTTAGCTCCATATTTAAATGATGACCACAGTCACCTTCATTATGTCTGATGAAGCGTTCATTGTGAAACGTGAAAGCGCTTACAAGTTATACTATTTTTAAGTGACTTCTTTGATTAAAGTTTTCTTCTGCATTTTGGTGTTGCCTTGAGAGTTTTTTCCTCTGGATTTTATTTCTTCATTGAGGCACTTTATCCTTTGGCAGTTCTCTGGAATGTTGGATTTTATTTGTGTTGATTAAGGAACATGGCAGAAGGAGCAGGAATCAAACCTGCTTACAATCCTAATTGTTTGGGCAATGGAAATGAAAATGAGAATGTTCTCTTCAAGTGTTTACTCAAGGCCGAGAATAACCCCCTTCTGGCACTGAACAAAAGTGAACTTGTGAATAGTAATGGTGATAAAGCAGAAAGTGAAAGATTGACTAATGTCCTTCAGTTAACTAGAGAACTTGAAAGTAAGCTGACTAAGTTAAAGATTGTACAGTGTCAGCGTAAACACATGGAAGCCTGCCTCTGCTTTAAAGTAGTACTGCGGGAGCTCTGTATCCTAAAAAATGCCTACATACAGAACTACTTATTCTGATTTGCTTGTTAAATGGCAGAGGCTGAACTTAGAAACAAGTTTTGGCTATATGCCTTTACTTATTGAACAGTATATGTATATTGAGAACGATATAAGTGCTGAATCAGTTAATATACAACAGAGATTGCATTCCTTTTTGTCCACTGATGAACATAATGACTTTCTAAGACAACTTGATGTTAATTTGTCATTACTTGAATGTAGACTGTTACAAAATAAGAACAAGAAATTAAAACGAGATTGCCAGGATTTTCATAAAGGCCACATTTTCACTTGGCCCAGATAACCAATCCAGTCGAGGAAACATGACCAACCTTCTGTGACTGTCCAACCAGAGACAAATTTATGTGTAACCATTCCAGCCATTGAAAAGGAAACAGTGCAGGAGGTGAATATCCAAATAGAGAGTGTCTGTGAGTGTTACTGATAAAGGGTCATTACCAAGTGAAAATTTCAACATTGGGAGAAAGGATAAGGAATCCACTATGTTAATTTCTAGCGAAGCTTCGGCTTTTTGTTCTTTCCCTTTACTGATATGGGAACCGCAGAGACAATACCAGAAACCGAATCGAGGAGAAATGTTGGGCTTTCAAACTGTGAAAACGTTATTCTTAACATTTCACGTTATTCTCTTACAGAAACTGAGAAGTCCTTACTTCATAAAGGCTTATTGTTTATACTATCAATGAACGTTGATATTACTGATTTTATTATTGACATTAAAATGTTCACAAGAAACGTTGCATTGAAACTCATGCATCGTAATAGTAATATGAACATATTAAATGTTTGTAAGAAACCCACGGCTTCTATACCTCCTTCCCATCTTGGAAGCTTTTGAGAGGACACATGAAAGAGATTTTTTTGGAACTTAAGGGTAAGAATAATAGAAATGGTTGCTATAATTTAGATAGAAATTAATACGAAGCACTTGTAAGACTACATGATAATGTAGAAATTATAATAAGATCAGCAGGTAAAGGAGGTACTGAGGTGATTTTAGATAGGGATTTTTATAATAATAGAATGGAAAATGTGTTAGGGGAAACTGAAACTTACAGTCCACTCAATAATGAACAGTTGAACAAGATTATTAGAAGCATGCACAGTGATTTATATGATTTTCTCATGAGCAATATGATAGATAGTGATCTGTAAAAGTATTTCTTGGTTGAGCTATCTTATATCCTGACATTTAGCTGTCTTCCAAAGATACACAAAGATCTTTATAAACCCCCCTCCAGACCTCCCAACTGTCCCGAATTACTTGGTTTTTACCAAGTTTTGGGGTCCAAATGAAGGGCTGCCACGATTCCCGAGTGGCACCCCTTCATTTCCGATTTCTTTGCTTTTGTTTTTCTATTTTTTTTAATTTTCGCACTGTCGGAGCTGACATCATCACGTGCACGATGACGTCAGCTCCATCAGCACTACCAGCCAGTCGGAATTGAGCTCAAGGAGCTCACGTCATCATTTCTGGCTGGCTGCGAGTAGGCGGGAAGTGCTTTGCTATTTGAAAAGAACTGAACTTGCTGCCGAGAGTGCTGGCTTTGCTGCCGTTTTGGACAGAAATGAGCAAGGGGCTTTGCTTCTGCTTATATGCTGACTTTCGTTTTATTGCTTTAGGGACTTGTTGCACTGCCATGCTGACTTTTCCAAGGCTCGAGAGGGACTTTGTTGCTGTGAGACGAATTCTGGCTTTGCTGAGAGAGGGACTTTGTTGCTGCCGTGCAATGAATGCTGGCTTTGCTGAGAGGGAGACTTTGTTGCTGCCGTGCTGACTTTGCCGAGTGAGGGACGTTGTTGCTACTTATGCTGCCGGTAAGGGTGTATGTGTGTGTGTGTGTGTGTGTGTGTGTGTGTGTGTGTGTGTGTGTGTGTGTGTGTGTGTGTGAGGGACTTTTGATGCTTTTACCTGTCCCTTATTTTGCAGGTTATTTTTTTCACGTACTTTGATCGGTTTCTCAGAAAGCTTGTGATGTTTCTGACAAATCAGTGAGGATTTCAATTGCTGTATAATAATGACAGACATTTGAGTTTTAGACTTAATGCCTGTGTGTGTGAAGTGAGTGAGAATCGCAGTTACTAAGTAATGGACACTTGAGGTTCAGATGTAGCAGCCTTTAGGAAAAAGACACAGTAATGCAAATCTGTTATTTTAGCAAGTTTCTAATTATATAAAGACAATAGCTCTATCCACCATTTTAATTTTCTTTTTGATCTTGGTTTTGAAGGTTGAGGTGAGTAAGTATGTGCAGTGGGGAAAGTTGCAGTGGGACTACATACTGTATTCTGACACAGTGGCACTTATTTAATTGCAGTCAAATATCAGAGATGTACAGTCACAGTTGTATAGTACTTAACATTTGATTGCAATCAAATGTCTGAGATGTTTCAAAGTTATTCAAGTGCTTAAAATAAAGTCAGTTCTTAGTAGTTTTATTTTATTACAGCTGAAATCTGAGGTATAGATAGTCAATAAATCTGTCTTAAACTTGAAAGTCAAATAAACTTATGGCTAGAGGTATTTAGAGGCTACTACACCTTGGCTCAGGGTAAAAATATAAAAAAGAAGTCCAAAGTCCCTTTCCACCCATTTTCAGCTTTTTTTTTTTTTTTTTTTGCTTGGAGGAGCTAGAGTGACAACAACATTTATATTCCTTATTCCTTATTATTGCTTTTTGTGTCCAGGTTTTTTTTTGTGCTAAGAGGCTGACACTGTTGAAATAAGAACTGAATTCACTAAATGATAGCCATTAAGTTTGTTGTTTAATCCTGCTGATTTATATAGTATGTTAAACTGTGCTGCAAATAAAATCCAAATAATCATTGAGAAGTAAAGCAGTATGCACACAAACAAGTAAATACAAGATTGACAATAATAAGGTATCCAAATGAGATGAAGTCAGTAAAATAAATATATATATATGGTATATGAACATTAATGTATACAGCATCAGTCTAACTTGGTATATTGCTCAAGATGTAGGTAATGGCTGTAGCAAACAATACTACATTTTCTAGCCATAAATTCAAAGCATCTCCTAGCATGAATTTCAAAGTAAACTAAATAAATTATAATACTCACAGAGACTGGCAGGATTTCAACCTGATCTGCCAAAATATTGGTTCTAAAAGCAAATTTAAACACATCTGATAGTTAGACCAGAAGACTAAAGCTATGATGTGTTAATGATCAGCTTCCTGTAACTCTGGCTTTAAACTAGTTACCTCTTATTTTCTTATTTTCCTGATGCATAGTTCTGAGCAAGGTAGTGCTCCTAGGCTGAATCTGAAAAGGTATTATGTGGACCAGTGTTGCATCCAGTTAATAAACACAAATCAATAATAAGTAAAAAAAAATGCCAGGAGGGTCTATAAAGTGCATTTATATTGGATGGATATTAGGACCATGAAGATTTTCATAAATGCATTGGTAGCCACTCTACAGATATTCAGTTAGTGTCTCAGGCAACTTGGCACTGTGTTAGGGAGTGATGAGCATGCCCATCTGGGGGTGGGGGTGGGCATTTGTCAGTGATGCTACCCAAGAGGAGGTGTGGTCCAAAGAAGGAAGTTGCCCTTGGTCATGTGTTGATGAGCACAGGGGAGGGGTTGGGGAAAGTGGGTAATTCATACATAAAAAAACTAAGCTAAAAGATGGACAGCTGATCTGTCAGAATGCCCTTAGTTTCCTCACTGGCCCTGGCTTAAATTCAGATAATGGACCGGGGGTGAACTGGAGTGTGTTTACATACTGTAGTATGTGGTGCACTCAGATACACTAGAATAACAGTAAGGAATTAGAGAAAATAAATTAATTGGTAAAACATCCCCAATACAAAAATACCACACATTGTGCAAACAGCAATGTGTGTAGCTTTCTCAGAATTATAATCACGACATTGTTTAGGACTATAGTTTCTCCTTAGATGTTACATCATAATCATCAGTCTTTTATTAATGAACTGACATGTTTTACAAAAACTACAAGGGCTGTTATTTTTTTTCTTTCCCATATCTGTTGCTATCATTCCATACACTTATTTGAAACAAAATTTTAATGTGTCCACTTCTTTTGTGAACAAACTTTATTTAGTTCAGGAACACATTTAATAACTCCAAGTAATTATACATTATATTCTTTATTCAATAAGCATCTACTCATTTTGAGTCAGCTTTGCTATACTGTTTTTACTTATTTGTCTGGGTCCCCTTCAAAACATCTAAAACCCATAACATCTAATTTCCTAACATCGAGATCAGAACATCTAAAACCCAAAACATATAAAACTTATGACATCAAATTTCATAACATCGAAAATGTGCATTATAACATCGAACAGCACAAATCACATGAAAATATTATCCCCTCCACATATAACATCAAACTACCAAACACACTTTTTACTATGTTTCTGCAAGGAGTCTTGATACAGGGTCTATATTAAATCACTGAATGTTTAAAAAAGTGAACGGTGATTGATCGACCCTATTTAAGCAAAAGCTTACAATGTCGAAGTGTCAGAACAGCGATATTTTTCCTGTTCCAACAACAAAAAAAAAACCTAAAAATGAATTTAAGCATTACATTAAGTGGGGGGCTTCGCCCCCAGACCCCCTGATCTGGGGGGCTGCACCCCCACACCCCCCTACTTAATTATACCAACTCTGAGACTGCACTACAATGCCAAAAATGCAAAGTACCAAAGCAGCCAAGCAAATTCTTTCCCATGGAAAGAATTCACTTAACAGCCGCTTCGATATTTTCCATTTTCTGCCTTTTAAGTTCAACCAAGATGCATTTGAAAGAATGCATCTTCGGTCTTTTAATATAGACCCCTTGATACAGTGGAGTTAGGAAGTCAACTTTTTCCAACTGTAGTGCGATCTTTGAGTTGGTATATTTAATTTACGGGGGGGTGCAAGGGGGGCTTGCCCCTTGCAGAAACATACTAAAAAGTGTGTTTGGTAGTTTGGTGTCGTTATATGTGGAGGGGATGTTATTTTCATGTACTTTGTAGTGTTTGATGTTCTGATGCACATTTTCGATGTTATGAAATTCGATGCTATGCGTTTTAGATGTTTTGGGTTTTAGATGTTCTGGTCTCGATGTTATGAAATTAGATGTTATGGGTTTTAGATGTTTTGAAGTAGACCCAAGGCCCAACAGCTGTTATATAGCATCATCTGAAAATTTGAAATGTTTTGTCAAGGATAGTGAGGGGTAAGTGGCAAAAGGGTGAAACACCTGAATGGGATCATATCAAGATAAATTGTGTAGCAGGAAGTGACAAATGTGTGCAGTAATGGAAAAGAAGTATGCAGTAAAGAAAAAAGAGTGACTGATTTATGAAAGAATAAAACAACCAGGAAAGTTAGTAGAAGAGGAAATGCAAAAAGAGTTAAAAGTCATACCATGGAACAAATGGACAGGAATAAAGGCAGGCAGATCAAAAAGAGTACAATTAAGCAATCATATGCTATGGGTATAGAAAGAGAATGCAGTATTATCAGTGAAGGAGTGGAATGAGATATGGTGTACTGTGGGATATTTAATTAGATGTTGTCGTTATTATGCTCAACAGACGAGATAAATATATAACTGGTATCTCACACCTCAATGATTATTAATGAAAATAGAACGGTAGGAAAGGATTTCTGGAGATGTGGAGTTGCTGCAGCAGAGATTTTATATATGCTTTAGTTTTGCACAGCAGTGTTGGCAGCAGTTGGTGACCTTAATGGAAAGGATCTACAGTTGTAAGCTTACCATTGATTGGCCATATTGGATATTTGATATATGTAGTATAAATGATAATAATATAATAACACAGTGGTAGTTAATTGAGTGAAGACCAAATGAATAAAATTATTGCTGGCCAGGGAATGAAAACCCTAGCAAGATCATTGGAAGATAAATTTGTTTACATAGCTATGTAGACATGTGGGAAGAATGCTATGAGGTTTTAAAGGAAATGGCCCAGTGCATATACTGTCAACAGAGTGGGAGAAAATTGGTTTAGTGTTGGGTATAGGTTAAAGAGGGAATTACTGAAGGAAGAATTGTTTGTGGGTAATTTTATTTGTATGGAATGAAATCAAGAGAAAGATTTTAGATGAATCCAGTAGTTATTATCAGTAATGAATATAATGCTCAGCTTTGCATATAGTTTTGCTGGAAAAGGATCAGATAAGTAAGGGTCATGGAGGACTATTGTTGTGGTTCATTTCAGAGTTGTTTGTTTAACTGGTATTTTTTTTTTTTATTTTTTTTAGTGTTCTTATTGCAAAATGGAACTACAGTTATAAATGATACTAAGTATGTGAATGAACACAAAAAAACATATACAGTTGGGAAAAAAACATTTCTTCAACATGGTTGCTTCTCGCAGAAACTAACCAAGTGAAAGAATCAATTTATGTAATCGAATTGCTCACCCCCTAGAAACATTTCCTTTCATCTGGAGTAGCCATCAGCTTGTGAAATGTAAATAAACAGTGGGGCAAATAAGACTTCTGTAGAAACTAATTTCTCTGAGCCACAATCTGAATATTTTCTTTTTATATATAATCCTATCCTCTTAACTAACAACTAGTAAAAATAAGGAATGGGTTTGATGGATTTCAGACAAGTGAATATGTGTTCAAATTCATTTCTCATACTTGCCCATACAATAAATAACTTGACATTAAAAATAATAGAAGCATTTATATTAACAATATGCACATGCTCTTTTGCATAAATGTGCATTCCTCTTCAGCCACAACCAAATTACCAAATGTGGAGACCATAATGGCCATCACTGCTGCTATCTGAAATTGCTGGCAGTATTTAGCACTGAAAAGTGAAAAAATGTGGTGAACTAATGTCCATTAAAATGCAAAGTAGTTCAATGCCCTCAGATGATCAGGAATTCATTCTAACTAAATAATGTCTAAGAAATTGAATCCCTTCCATTTTTGGTATAGAAGAATAAAATATCTGTAGTTGCAAAAGAATGAAACTGTTTCTAGCATAACAGCCTTAGCCTATCTAAAAATGCAATGAACATTTGATAAAAGTGTTAAATTGTTTAATACAAGTTTCAACTTAGAATTCTAAATACATGAGAGTTAGTTCTGTTTTATTACTTATTGTGGTGACTGTTAAGAACAGATTTACATGTGTTAAATTCCACAGTGCTTTTACCTAATAATGTGAAAAACACAGGGGTTGCACAGCATAAATATGCACCACTGAAAACTATTTTGTATGTAAGGGGTAATTAGCTTTAACCGCTTATGGTGAGTGTGATTAGCTTTAACAGCTTATGGTAAGTGTGCACTACTACCTTGACTTATGACTGACATCTTTCTAACACAAATAAGCTTAAAACAGCTGGTTATAGAACAGAGCTTTAGTTACCCACATCATTCTGAACCTGATGACTTTTACTGCAGAGACTTATCCAAACTAGATTTTCATATACATACTCTCACACTGTTTCTTCGAGGGCTACTGAAACTTTCCCAGAGAAAGTATTTCTTTTACTGTTCACAGTAAATGCTGACATGCATCAGATCACTAACCTGATATCAAGATCTCAGTTACTGAACACTTTTCAATGAGCTAACTGCTTCTGCTGTCTCCTGTTATAAGAGAACCCTTTCTCAACTGTAAAGAGAAGAAATAAAGACATTTTTGTTTACCTGTATTTCACATTTTTGCCATTTACATATAAATATACAATTATGAAATTCTCTTACTTTGATCATTTTACCCTGTTACTTATTATCAAAAGGTGTACTTTTAGTGGAATATTAAAAAAAAATATTTATGTTTTGAATGTAACACTCTAGAAATGTGGTTCATCCAGAATGTGCAGGCACATAGAACAATGTAGCAAGTTATGGAAGTTTTCATTTCCTAAAAAAGGCATGTGCTTGATAGTTTTCTTCCCTAAGAATTGCAAGCTGGTAAGGTGATGATTTAAAAATGCATGCAGAAGTAATAGGAGGTTAGTTCTCACTAAAGTATGTGCTGGACATTCACTTCCCAATGCCGCAACACCCCCTACCCGTCTCCCAACCTACAGTCTGACTAGGGTGTGGTGCCTGACTGACTTCAGCCATATTTTACGTGCACAATTCTGAAAAGAAATAACTTTTTTATATATCTACTCCAGTAGGAAATATTTAATAACCTACACATATATACATCTAAAGTAACTGTTATCTAAGGTAATGCAACATCACATGAATATATGGAAATACAAACATTTTTTTCTGTCTAAAAACATGAACAAGTATTTGTAAGACTATTCATGCAGGTGAATACTTTTGTTTTTCATATGTATATATATATATATATATATATATATATATATATATATATACAGATCATTATATTTCTCATTTATGACTTAACATTTCTACTTATGCAATTATGGTTATCACAGAAATATTATATATATTGCTATGCAGATAAACATCTGTGTACAGATCTTTGTCAACTTTATTTTGCATTCTTTTAATAAATTTACAGATACAATTCTTTAGGTATATATATATATATTTTTCAGGAAACACCTTCAATTATGCAACACTTGTCTATGTTTTGCCTATGTTAATTTCCCCCTCAAAAAACTATTTTATAGTTACTATTGAACTCTGGCCTTGTTGCCTCTACCTGGTCTTCCCACTCAGCCAGCTGGTATGGCCTTATGCTTATTCATGTCATTGTATCTGTGATGGTACTGTTGGCTGCAGCAGGTGATCACTGTCAGGGTTTCATGGTGTTCCCCTAAATCCTGTCAGATGTCAATCTTTTTCTAATCACTACCTTTATTGTATGTCTCAATCTTATCCAGATATGACTCCAGAAGGTAGACCATTATTTTGGTCTCGTTGTTGGACCAGTTTGAAGCACGGCCCCATGCTGTAACAGGTGTTACCATGACTGTACGTGCCAGTGCCAGAATGAAGAAAGTATGAGCAAAGCTGGGTTTTATAAGTTTTGAACTATACCTGGATTATGACAGTGCCGTAACCAAACCCACTTAACCGACATGGTCATTAGATCAGACGCTGTTATTACTGGCAAGTTTGGTTTAACCAAAACTGATTTGTCACATCCATGGTTTAAGGAATACATTTTAATGTCACTTATATGGTTCATATAAAGCAGTATGCAGTAACCATTTACATTTTGTAATATTTACAAGTCCCTGTGCATGTGTACCTTGCCTTAGCTATCTTTTTTGAAGTTTAACATATGAATGTTATTAATTCCTTCACTGTAGTATGCAATATATACTTCTATAGCTATATATAGATACATACATACATACATACATATCGGGGAGTGGCTGGGTTAGGGTTAAATACATATAGAGTACCTATTTGTGTGATAAATAATTTTATAAATCTTTCAGTGGGTAGAAGTGACAAGGTGTGCCAGATGAGGGTAGATGGGCAGAGATTACACTATATGGTTGTGCTAACTAAAACATATATGTGCATCCAGCAGTAATTTATGTCCATAAGTAGCCATACACCTTTGTGTATTACTGCAATTTATAGAAAATAAAACAAAAGAGCCTAATTTGCATACAAAACATGTAAACTGATCTTAATTTATCAGGAAAAGTTGAATACTGCCATATTAACTTGCTTTTATTTGAGTTGGCAACAAATATCTAATGAATTAAAAGACTTTCTAAAAGTAAGAGAATAACCATAATATTATAAATTAATAAGAAACAATTAAGAAATGTTGCTTTTACTGATATCGTGTGCATGTTGTGATGGTTATTAATGAATAGCAAAAAGCTGTTATTTGTATGTGGAAATTCAGTGCAGCAGTAGTGGAAATTATTGATTACTCAGGAGAATTATTACTTTGTTTTCATTTAGGGATTGTGCATACATGTTAGAAATTCAGTCATTAAGTTGTGAAGTACTGCAGTGGTAAGAGTATTTTCCTGGCTCAACATGCATGCATCTATACTAGGGGATTTCTGACTGTCACTGACAAATGAAAAATTATATTAATACATGGCTATGGTATGGCCAGGGTAAGTAAGAATGTGTTAAAAAAGTGATTGCTTTAATGATGAGAATGCACTGCAACTAATGTTATAGCACAACCTTACCTGACTGGACTGTCTGTATATCTTTTTATGGACTTTGTGTTAGCTAACATTTTTAGGAGGGTGGCAGGCAAATGTGATCAGTGTTGTGCAATTTAACTGATGATAACATTTATTTATTTTATGTATTTATTTTATTTGCCTTTTGTTTACTGGGAAAGTCCACTGGGCCAGCAGACCCTATTTTCAGTGGAGGCCCGGGGAGAAAAGCTCCATTCATTTTTTTTTTCTGTGTGTGTGTATGACTGTGGCCTTTTTAATGCAGTAGTAATGCAAAACAAGGTATTGAGGGAGAGAAAGGGTAACTTCAGCCATGAGGAAAATTGCCTGTTTATGTCAATCCTTACTATATATGGGAATTGTCTGTTTGGTAAGGGGGGGCCTAAACAAGCTGAGAGAACAAAAGCATGGAATCAAGTTGTGCTACACATTAATGCAGTCAGTGACAGAAACCACACATTAAAATAGTGCAAGAAGAGGGCAAGTGATATGATAGGATATGGTAGGAGCAAGATGAGGCAGAGTGCAATTACCTGTACCAGTATGGGGGGGTGTCCAACTATTACCAAATTAACACCAAATGAGAAATACCTCTTTTCTATCCATGGGGATGACTATGACACAGACAATGATGGTACTGGAATAATCAGAGGTGGTGGAGACACTGGCTGTTACCAACATATGCGACAGCAAGCCAGCAACACACGTCTACTCAGGAAGGTTGGTTTATAAACAGTAACATATATTTATATAGAAAGGAATGCTGACTAGGAATGATTACATTAAACACATAACAATTACTATTAATAGGTAAACCTTCTACACTTGCACAGAATGGCAGTGAAGGCAGTGTGGATAATAAGTGTCTTCTCACATATCCTTAATAACCAAATAATAATGTATACTGTTTCTTTATTGATAATGTTTTCAAATCATTTTTTACAAGGTCAGCATCAGGAACTCACAGTTTCACTGCACCAGTACATTTGGAGAATATCTTTAGCAGAATGGCCATTGAAAATGATGATGATGATGATGGTAATTATATTTATGAGACAGCAAAATGAATATGGCACATAATGCCCAAATTTAAAGGATCTCACACCCCACAACATGGTATTACCTCTGCTGGAAGGGACAGTGCATCACAAACTCAAGCACATACTGACATTGTACTCACACTTGTACTGGAGACCATCCAAACCTAGATGAACACTTTGAGGATGATAGCAGATATAAAGAGGTTATGGTGTTCACAATGACACTTTTACAAGGGGGAGTCAGGCACAGACATTTGTTATAGCTATCCCAGGAAACACAAAATACATTGACTGCCCAGCAACAAATATGCCATGTCATTGTTACTGCTCAGAGCACTGCAATGGAGACACAGGTGAAAATTAAAAACTAATAACAAAAAAACAATTTGGCAGGAAAAACTAAGCACTGAAAACAAGTAACTCAAACCTCCCCCCCAAAAAAAATAAATAAATGCCAGACACTTCAAAGGGTGGAATAAGTTCAAGATGAACATACCAAAGAATAAAACTAATAGATACATTGCTTGGTATTCTTTAGTTTTATACTTTAATTGAGCACTTTCATATAGACTTCATTAGACCTAAAGCAGACACACTCAGTTTCATTTAAAAAACCACAACCACTAAACAATCAGCTAGTCATAAAGCTTAAAAACATCACTTGCTAACATCAATTTAACATTCAAAACAAACAAGACATCATTAGTATTAACAGTAAATATTTGTTTAAAAATGAAAGTGAAAAAACTCAAATAATATATATGTGTATATGTATATGTATAAAGTGTGAATTCAGTCATTTAATTGTGTTGTCCAATGTACCTCAAAGCACAAGTCTAATAACTCTTTTTAAGTTATTTTTAAATTATTTTTAAATATTGTTTTTGAATGTTATTTTTTAAAGGTTCCACTCTGAAAGTATTCACCAAAACCACAAAAGTGCAGGTTAAATGAAATTTGACTCTTTGAAGGCTGAATAGCTGAGGCATTTTCTGTATATTGGCTAGGTTGTTATTCGTGGTATCTTTTTTTTTTAAATGAAATTACAATTTTGCAGACCATAGCCTCATAATGCTCTGACTAGAAATATTGTCATTTAAGCCTGCCATTTAGTGGAATTCAATGTTAACTGCCACAGTAACTCTTTAAATGTAATTCTTCTTCCCCAAGCACCCCTGTTAAATCCTTTGTAATTTTTTCGAGCACCACAAATTTAAATTCCTTTTTGTATTCTGAATCCCCTTGGATATTAAAATATGTTTGTTAAGGGCATTGTTAACATTTGCTTTAAAGATATCATCTGTTTATAAACCCTCATTTTTTAATGGTCATTCTGTTTTCCAAATACTCATCCTTTCTTTCGGTTTACATCTCTACCAATAGTTTATTCAACAGATTTGAACATCAAGAGGAGAAAGCTACTAAATGACAGAGCAAAATCCCTAAAAGGGAAGGCATCTCTGATCACTACTAGCAAAAAACTACGATCACTCATAAAATCATCCAAGGCCAACTTTGAGAGAAAAATCGCTAATGACACAAAAGACAATCATAAGGCCTTCTTTAGCTATGTTAGAAACCTGGGTGGAAACTCCCAGATATGCTCAGAATTAGTCCAAAATGATACAAAAATCACTGAACCCACAGACATTGCCAACATACTGGCAGACAGGTTCAGTGCAAATTTCTCCTCCCCCCCAAAAGGAGAAATATCTATCCCACCAGAGTCTAGCCTCCCAAACATCTCAGATGCCGAGGTGAGAGCTGCTCTCTCTAAAGCAAAAAACAGCATCAATGGGACGGACGGTGTCCCCATGAACTCAATGAGGAACTAAACCCACACATAAGGCTGCTGTTTAATCTTAGCCTTACAGGAGAATGGCGTCACGGCAACTGTGGTCCCACTCCACAAAGGCGGTGCTTCTACGGACCAAATTACTGCCCCATAAGCTTGACGAGCCTTGTCTGCAAAGCTATGGAGAGGATCATAATGGAACTCATAAATAAAGACATTGGGGACCTACAGACACTGGATCTTACCCAATTTGGCTTTGTCAAGGGCAGATCCTGCCTCTTGAACTTGAGCTTTTTGAAACAGTCACTAAGGCAATTGATGAGGGTAAGGCAGTTCACACAGCCTACCTTGACCTAGCAAAAGCGACACAATACCCCACTCGGGCATCATAGAAAAGCTCACCAGCTTAGATGTAAACCCATATGTCACAAGATGGGTTGCAAACTGGCTCAAGGACAAAACCCACAGGGTTAGAGTTGCTGGTGCCATGTCAGACTCTAAGCGGTGTCCCACAGGGCTCAGTCCTGGGCCCCCTCTTGTTCGGCATTTATTTTTCTGAAGTGCAGGCAAACATAGGGGGATTGTGTCTGACAAAATTTGCAGATGACTGCAAACTGGGCACCATAATTGACACTCCATCAGACACAGACATCCTCCAGAGAGGTCTCATAGAAATGGATAATTGGTGCCAGAGTCATGGCCTTAAGCTAAATGCCAAAAAATGTATAGTCATACCCTTTGGGAAAAACAAGGTAACCCCTAATTACCACATAGGTGGTAATCCATTCGGAAGTTATCAGGGACCTGGGGACCCAAGTTGACAGTAACCTCTCTTTGACACTCACATTGCCAAAGTGGTTAGGACGACCTTCTACATTGCCCACCTGATCATGAAGGGATTCACATCCAGATCAGGAGAGGTCATTGTACCCTGTACTCTTCACTTATCAGACCAATGATTGAGTACAACGCCCATTCGGAATGTACCTTACCCGACACCTGTAGCAGTTGGAAAGACCCCAAAAGTTCCTCACCAAAAGGATAAAGGGGCTCAAACATATGTCATACGCTGCCCGACTGAAGAAACTCCAGCTCTATTCAGTCACATACCGTCTGCTCAGAGGTGATCTGTGCCTGACATACAAGGCCATGTCCAACCCGGAATTAATGGACATGCTCCACCTCAAAAAATCCAAATCCACCAGAGCCACGAGAGCAAGAGACTTAAACCTCAACACGGATATAAATAGGGCGTGCTGGAGGGACAGATTCATCACCCAGAGACTCCCTACACTATGGAACAGAATCCCAGTCCATGTAAGGCAGAGCCCCTCACTGACTCTGTTCAAGAGAAATCTTAGTGGATGGGAGATCGTGGGTTTACCCGGGAATCATCTCTGTGTCACTGCTGGACAGAGGCACAGCAAACTAATGGGTATAGTATTCTCATCCTAAGGGGTGGTAAAAGCCACACACACTCTGGCTAGGCTTATAAATGCCCTAGGGCAGATAGCCTAGTATGAACCTATGAACCTATGAACCTATTTCTGGACATCCCCTTTGCTCAAGCATGGCACACAAAATATCTGTCTCAACTCTGAAAGTTTCACCTTTCAAAATTATATTGGACTGGCAGATTAGATGACCCTTGACAACATTGTTCTTCTGTTTAACTGGATGACAACTGCTATAATGGAGGTATGAAATGAAAAAGGTTGGCTTTCTGTATATATTTAATAGAAAATCTCCAACTTTACAATGAGCCACCATGTATTGATGCAGCAGACAACAAAAAGGAAGTTACATCCAATGCGTAGTATGGTGGCACACCAAGTATCAATGGTCACCTCCATTCATGCATTAGTTAAGACTCACAAGACTCAAGTAGAAGGCACTCTTAAGGGGAAGAGGACAGGGTACTGTCCAGACATGTGGGGACAGATCACATGAGACTACAAATGCTTCTCAGGAAAGCAATGTTATTGTTGGGAGGAAGAAGCACAACAGATGTAATGCGGGCCACATGAGTGTTCATCTTCACTTACCAGAACCTCTTATTCAAGGTCCAGATCACATTCATGAAATACTGTCAGATCAGTGTCTGCAGGTTCACCTAAATCAAATAGGTTACAACATCGCACCTACTCACCATACAGCTCTCAGGGCATTTCCCCTTCAATATCACTTCCACTATCTCCTAGTCTGTCCTTAACAGAAGTGTATGATTCCCTTGATCTTGAACTTCTGTGACTCAACTCTGACAATTCTGTTGCAATTTTGCCTTCATAAACATGGCCAAATGTTTAGCTTGAAAGGCATTAAGATGTGGAAAAAATGAGAGGCTGGTTAGGTACACTTTACAAATATATGAATTACAATCCTGTAATGGTACTCTTTATAACCTAAGGTAACTGTGGAAAGAAATTTGTATGACATAACATGAGATTGAAGTTATTGATGCCAATACTGTATGAATTAACATTCCAATACCTGGTAGTTACCTACAACTTGAAAGTATTGTACTCAACTTTTCATTGAAACACAGTGATGAAAAAATTAAAGACTAAAATGGGTATCCTGCCATTTAAACAAACACTACTGCCACTTTACCTCACCACTGTACAAATTATATTTTTTGTCTCTGAAGTCACAGATTATTATGTATAAAAATAATCCGATGTGCAGTGCTTTAGAAGCAACATACTTTAATATGATAATACAAAATATGAAAAATAATGCAGTACATTTTTATTGTTATGTAATGCATGAAGTCATGAAATACTGCAATAACAGTTTTTGCTAATTATATCAAATGTGGGCATTCAGTACATGCATACTTATGTACACCACTCCAGCAGAATTTATTTTCCAAAACATTTAAAGGGTGATTATTACTTTTATGATGCCTTACGACATCACTGAACATGAGCTAGTGAGCACTCAGACATGACATCTACAAACAATATGAAATAATTGTTATAGACAAAAGAGTGCTTTAAGATAAGAAAGAATGCCAGATGAACAGTGAAAGCAGACTATGAACCACACAGCATAGATCACAGATATCATAGCATGCATTAATTATTCTCTATGTGTTATAACAGAAACACTAAACTTAACGTCAGGGTCCATATTTCTTGACAAGACGCTGTCTCTTTAACTGTGCAGCTGTATGGCATGCACTCTCCTGCTGCATAAAATCCCTCACTACTGCTAACAGCTGGTCATCATTAGTCATAGTGGGAGACGAACTGGGAGCTAAAGTGACAGCATGGGTCACTTCACCACCAGACCAGTGCATGATAATGTTGTGCAGAATGCAACATGAAATAAAAATCCTGCATGCAGTAGCTGGGTAATACTGAAGCACACCTCCAGCCACATCCAGGCACCTGCAACAGCCTTTTAGGAGGCCAAAGACCCTGTCAATGACAATGCAGGTCTGGGACATGGATGTGTTACAAGTCTCTTCTGCAGCTCCACTTGGATTTCTCACTGGTGACTTGAGCCATGGCTTTAGTGGATATGTAGCATTATTTGAAAGACAAAAAAAGAGGGAAAGAGAGAAAAAGGAGGAAGGGAAAAAACAGAAAAGTGATTTATTATGCAGTAATGCATTTTACTGCGAATAGTTAATTACATAGAATATGAAAAAATAAAAAATATATATATTTTTCCTCTTACAAACAAGATGACTACTGGGCATCCTACCATGCAGGAAGATGTGGTAGAGTGAGCTAATGTGTCAGTTATAGGAACTGTATGTACTGCCAAGACACTGGGCAGAGACATTGATGATGCACCCTCATGTATCATGCACTGCCTGACAAATGATGCAATGGTAGCTCTTCCTATTGCGGTACCGCTCACCCTGTAGACCAGAAGAGGCTCTAATTGCAACATGGATGTGACTTATTGCACCAAGTACCTCAGGGAAAAATGCAACCTCGTAAAAGGCACACATAGTCCTGTCTTGGTCCTGAGGTGCCACCGGGAAATAGATGTATTGATCCACACATGCCAAGACTACACCGATAAACTGTGCTGTATTCTCAAAGTAGAAATATGTAAGATCCCAGTGTGTCCCCAGTCTGTCTCTGAAAGGGTCTGGTGACAAGTAGAGTGAGGGCTACACATATCTTAGTGTCTATAGGGATAAAAAGTCCATGGAGTACTCCAGTACCCCTATTGGGGTCATACATATGTTCTAAGTCCTTTATAATGTTCCTGTCCACTACAAACCTATCAAAGATTTCCTGATTATTAAAGTTATAATGAGTTATGCTCTGTCTATATAAGCACCTTCTTGGTCAGCAAGCATCACTGATCACAAGTGATTTGGGGCCAGCGAAGACAAGCAACTCACACCAAGAAATAGCAAAGCAAGCAGAAAAATTCACATTTTCTTGGATTGCAAAGTAGATAAGATTGACAAAACTCCTCTTTATATAATGTATCTGAGGGGGTCCCTATCAGAAGCTTGAGTTTTCAGAAACTCAAAATTCATATGCATGAGACCATATGAATGATTTCCCAAAAATGTGAAGCTTTTGAATGGAGTATTGAGGAATTTACACTTTTGCCCAGTGTAGTGCAATCTAGGAGTTGGTATATATAATGTGCAGGAAGTGTGCAGGGCCTCCACATGGGTGGATGTGAGGAGGGGGGGGGGGCTTTACCCCCTGCAAAAACATAGAAAAATGGTAGATTTCTGTTGTTTTCTGAAGTTCGAGTTTTCAGAAAATCATTCATATGGTCTCATGCATATGAATTTTGAGTTTCTGAAAACCCAAGTTTCTGATAGGGGTCCATCTGTGGAAAGTGAGCTGTGAATTGCAAACAGCGATGAGAACGCTTCATTAGCATACACTGGGTTGCATCATTCCTTATTCACATTCCATTATGATTTCATTTGCTTATGATCAATCAATGTAATTGGGCATTACCGTAAATGCCTTCTGAATCGCAGCATAGAAGTGTTCATTCTTGGACAGTGGGGATAGCCTTAATGCATCAGTGCAATGATTATGAATGCCCCCATACATATTTTACAATCAAGAAGTCTGCTTTACAGGATGAGGTTATAAATGCAGCAAAAAATGGTAGAGTCTTTGCACATGATCTTTAATAAAGAAGCTGACAAAAAGAAGACCTGTAAGTGTGATGTAGCAATATTCAGTGAAAATACAATTATACAAATATTACAGTTAATTCGATAAATAAGTGCATTATAGACCAGTGAAGTAATACAATTAAAAAATGTGAAATCTGCTCTGTATGTTGGCAAGGTAGTGTTAGCTTATTGATCAGACACAATCTCACCAGTATTTGACTTTTTTCTGTCATATCCTTGATTTATTTTTGATCTAGCAGAACACACTAGTTAAAGTGTATGTCATTGTTCAGCAAATTAAAAATCCCAGTACTTTTTTGCCCTCCAGTACTGAAGCAGAATAGATGGCTATTTCTTATCTTGATGTGTGCATCATAAATGCTGGCAGGCAGAGCTGTATTAACCTTTTAATAATCACTAGTTCAGCAGTTTGTTCAGTGTTTCAATCTGTCACTTTAGACTGGTTGCTAATAAAATATGCAGGATTTTTTCCAGAAAAACATCCCACACAATGAGTTTGTACAGCTCAGCATTTTAATTGACAGATGTAATCAGTGGGGACATGGAAATATGCTTTTGATGACAGAAGAGTAGACAATGTGAGATGACATAAGGGTGATTGCTTCTATAGCACAAAGGTATAGAGCACTAGGCCTGTGCCTGAGCAAGATGGGCATAATTTAGGCAAAAAAGAAGCATGCTCCCTTATCTGTCGATATAACACTGACAACACAGTTACTACAAACTTTTAAAAAGACTGATTTGCCAGGAATAGATGGGCACATCACATTCACTGTAGGTGAGCATCCTAATATGTGTTACAGAAATAAAACATGAAGGATTTGTTAAATGTGAATGTAGGTGCTCTGCAGATCATTTCACATATTGTTATTACAAAAAAGGCATGCATTTCTGAATGCCATGACTCATGCTATTTGCAGGTATTAGTGAAGCTAACTCATTCGTATGCCAAAGAGGTTTCTGTTAACAGGTTTGCGAATTATTTGCTAAAATTGTTGTATCTGTTTACATGGACATTTTTTCTACACTGCTGCTTATGTAGCAAAAGCAGAAATGCCACATTGTGAGCAAACCGTAAAAAAAAAATATAGGGATGGTAAAATGCTGAAAACACCCATGCAGTTTACAGGTAAGTGTGGAAGAATAGGCCTCCACACAGTTCCATCTCCTAGCTAGCCAGTGCAGGTGTAGTGGGGCTGTATAACCTTAGTGTACTGCTGGTAAATGAACCTATAAAGAAGGCTGAAATATATGCCTAAAATCTCTTTACTTTGATTTTTATTTTCATTTATACCCCTGATGCCTATCAATGATCAGTTACCCCACATCCATTTAGTCCATTCATACCCGTTGAAGCAGTTACCAAAATCCCCCATCCAGTCTCAGCAAATTTGATAAAGGCACATGAAACAGTGATGTGAGAGGAATGTGTTCTAACAGCAGTACTTTTTTGTTGTTGTTGGAGGAAGTTTGCTCCACATCAACTTGTTAACAGATAATAGAGGATACAGGGAGGTGTGTGTTAGAGTTCTACATTACATTTTTACAGTGTTCTACAGTGTACGGGAGGGTATAACATGTAATGGGGTAAGGATACATAGCCCATGTGCATGGGATTAACTGAATAAATGTGAGCATTTTTTTTTGGGGGGTGGGTTCCATAGTTACCTGCAGGCAGTTGTGTTTGGTGCACTGGGAAGTTTGCAGTGATAGATGGCTGGGAACTAGGCTGAGATTCAGACAGCAGTGAATCTCTTAGGTAGTACCTCTGGGATGGTGTGAGATGTAGAATGACCATGGTGTACTGCATTGACTGAAAGGGCTGTGTTGCATTGCAAACTTTCTGTATATGTACATCACATATGGAACATGCTGGACAACAAGCAGTGGGAATGGAACACAGGATGACTCAGCACTGGTGTAAATATGTGAGGCATTATTGGGCTCAGGTATAAATAGGCTGCTGATTGGGTGCATGCTACAAAGTGATCTATCCCCGTTCTGCTCCACTGGAATGCTATGGGGACCTGTCCTGTCATAGTGGTGTAAAGCAGAAATTACACCTAATGGTGGCACAGTTACATATGGGTGTGTGCATGTCACAACAGTTGCTGCATACATGATACATCCACTTTTTAACCATAGTTGTATGTCTTCATTTACAGGTTGTGACATGGCACCTAAGGAAAAAAATATCTAGAGACATTCTTCCTGACTAAGATACTACTATTGCAGAACCTCTGTGATAACAGACTATAGATCCTGGAAATCAATGTTATCCAGGCCTTCTGTGACCAAATTTGGCATGAGCTAATGATTGACATGATTATTGTTGGTGGCTACAAAAGTGCAATCCATCAGATCAACTACAGTGTCACTAACATGATCTTGCATACACACCGGAAGGCCCATGCTTTATCCTGTCTCTGCTGGGGATGCATCAGGTTAGTATTACTTCATATCAGTAACACATTTTATGGGGAAACATGCCATAAGGTCAGGAATGTACAACACCATTGTCTCACCTCTATGTGTTCATCTGAAATGCCAATGTGACCACATAATACACAACGTATGTGTATTTGCATTCTTTGCATAATTAATCAGTATCCTTGGTGCATTATAGGGTGGTGGGATTGTCACATATTAGAACTATTACACATGAATGTTATTCTGACTCTTTTCACAGGTACTATGGTTTTGGGGCCCTTTGCCATGGAACAGGGCAGGCCTGATTTTGCTGCTGCATCAGACACTGACAGTGATGGTGATCTTATGGTAACACAGTCAGAGGGCACATGATAACTGAGAACAGCACACTACCACACACATACAGTGACATAGCACTGTTAATTATCGAACCCATTCCTACCTGTCCAGAGTCATGGAAGGAGAGGTCATGCTTGGAACACCTACTAATGGGGTTCCTTCATCCCCTGCCCACACATCTGCAGTGGGCAATGGCACATTTACAGAACATGTTGACAAGGGTCATGAGAGATGGGCTAGTAGCCATCACTGCATGCCTTCCAATAACTATTTAAGATGGGAACCACAGTGGCATTACACAATGGATGTCCCTGACAGTTATCACGGCACATGTAGATGGTACCACTACCATGCCAGAGATGGTATCTGTATTGGGCTGCTTGTGTGATGAGATATATGAGGGCTTTCAATATATGGCCCATCTCACTGTTATGTTAGACAGACGTCCGGGCACTGCAACTGCCACTACACACTAGGGCCAATATGGTCCCACTGCTGCAGCTCATCTACCCTCACTGTATTTAAACCATACAGGGAGGGGCATGTTATATTCATGTACTGTTACTGCTTCCACACCACCCAACCGTGGCATACTTGCTGAAGTATAGCATGGCTTACTGCAAAGATGTGGAATATGTGGCAGTCAATCACATGTCATGGCCTGATGGCCACATTCTTGGGATTTTACGTCTACTTTATCAGTGGGTGGTGTGTTTGCGGCATTCTCAGAGGGGATGCATGCACCCTTGGCTGTGGACATCCAAGTGGAAAACTATCAGTCACAGAAAACACCACCCAATCCCAAAACAGTTTACCCAGCTTCCACAGTCCACTGACATTATCACACACTCATTTCTACATCTGTAGTACCCCTGCCCCAACACTGTTAACTTTGTTGATTCTTCACTGCACTCTCTTCATCTGTGCAAATGTTGACTTCTGTGCCCTGCTCTCACAGCTGTATTTTTTGGATAGGTGATGTAGTATAAACAGCATGACATGTAAATGACCTTTAGAGCTTAAACCTGGGTGTTGTATTGCATGCATCAGATTTAATCTTTGTTGTGTTTTATCTAGCTCATAGTTGTGGACCAGATGTCACATTTCTGCCAGTGCTGTGGAGTATTTTACCACCTGTGCCTCATGAGGTCTTAGCCAGCTTGTTCCTCTAACAGCTCCTTACCTGGCACCACCTCCTCCTCTGACCTAAGTCTGTCATTTCTTCCAATAACAATCCCCTGCTCTAGCTGGTTCTGTGCATTCACATTGTTCAGGACTGCACAGACAGCTTCTATATAACTGTGGGGGTTCAGTCCATACTGCAGTGCTCCTGTGGATCAATCTTGGCAATGGAAATGGGCCTTCATCATTACAAACACATGTCTGATAATGTTTCAGGTCTGCAATGGTGTGGTGTTCTATTGCATATCAGTCATGATCTCTAAGCTATGTTTCAGTGTCATGACCCATGGTTCCAGAGATTATCCAGCAGCAACAATTAGATATCCGTGTGGGAAATCAACCAACATGAATTTATAGTATAGGCTGGACATATGCTAGATGTGAGAAAAATGGGAACTGCCTGGATGACACACAGACAGATTATATATGACAGCCTGTGAGGCACACACCAACTGGGTTTGATGGAGTTGAAATCCTTATGGTTGATGCATTGCTGTCCATGTGGTGGGGTACTGACAGTGATGTGGGTGGCATCAGTGATGCCTAGAGCCTCGATTGAAATGGGTTATTTTATAGAACACTGTATAGTGTTGTTTCACTCTTCTGTGCTTCTTGGAAACTACATATACTCCTCTATATGTGGCAGTATCACATCCAAGAACTTGTGAATTATAATTGAAGCAGATGCCTATGACACACCGTCTGTGTCCCCCGATGGTTGCTTGAAGGTCCCTTTGGCAACAATAGTAAAGGCTACATATACATAAGTGTTCACAGGGATCAGCAATAGTACACGTATCACATTAGATTCCATGTGAGAACAACTCATGCCTACCAGTTGTCATATGGTAATTCTCTCTCTTTCTTTCCACACAATAGCAGTCAACTATGTCCCTGTCATGGAGTTAGTGGCATGTTAGGTGTAGCTGTATCCTTCAGCTATGCAGAGGGGGATGCATAACCGCACTGGGAATACTAACTATAAGTGCTGCCTCTAATACATACTACTTGGCTATGTTAACTGGGATAGTCCGACTGAGCAAAAGCCCTTTTTCAGCAGAAGTCCTGGGAGAAAAGGTCCACAGTAAAACAAGTTATTACGTCACAATATCTAGTTAGATACAATAGTAAAATACATTAATACTGTAAGCAGACATTACAGACATAACACATTATTACACACATCACAGTAGCTAGTAAGATACATTAGCAGAATACATTAATACTATATGCAGACATTATAGAAATAACATTATAGATAAGCTCACCAGCTTAAATATAAACCCCTATGTCACTAGATGGATTGAAAACTGGCTCAAGGACAGAACCCATATGGTTAGAATTGCTGGAGCCATGTCAGACTCCAAACCAGTTACAAGTGGTGTCCCACAAGGCTCAGTCCTGGGACCTCTCTTGTTCGGTATATATTTCTCGGAGGTACAGGCCAATACGGAAGGACTGTGGCTGACCAAGTTCGCAGATGATTGCAAACTGGGCACCATAATCAAGTCTCCAGCCAACACAAGCATCCTCCAAAAGGGCCTCATAGAAACAGACAACCGGTGCCAGAGCCATGGCCTCAAGCTAAATGCCAAAAAGTGTATAGTCATTCCCTTTGGCAAAAACAAAGTGCCCACAAATTACCACATAGGTGGTAATCCATTAAGTACAGAAGAAGTAATTAGGGACCTGGGGACCCAAGTTGATAGCAATCTCTCATTTGACAACCACGTAGCCAAAGTGGTTAGAAAAACATTTTATATAGCCCACCTAATCATGAAGGGATTCACATCTAGATCAGGGGAGGTCATCATGCCTCTTTACTCATCCCTCATCAGGCCCATAATTGAGTACAATGCCCCTTTGGGATGTACCTTACCAGACACCTGCAGCAACTGGAAAGACCCCAAAAGTACCTCACCAAGAGGATCACAGGGCTCAAACAGATGCCATATGCTGCCCGGTTAAAGAAACTCCAGCTCTACTCAGTGGCATACCGCCTGTTCAGAGGCGATCTGTGCCTCATATATAAAGCCATGTCCAACCCAGAATTAATGGACATGCTGCACCTCAAAAATCCAAATCCCATCAAGCTACGCCGCGACGCGCTCGAGACTTGATCCTCAGCACTGAAATAAATAGGACATGCTGGAGGGACAGATTCATAACCCAGAGGCTCCCTTCACTCTGGAATAAAATCCCAGTCTAGGTTAGGCAGAGTCCTCATTGACTCTCTTCAAGAGGAATCTTGATGAGTGGATGGGAGATGAGGTTTTACCCCGGGTATCACTTCTGTGTCACTGTTAGACAGAGGCAGTATACTAACCCTCGAAAAGGGCATAGCAAAATAAATTTAAAATGGGTGGCGAAAGCCAAACACATTCTGGCTAGGCTTATAAATGCCCTAGGGCAGATAGCCTAGTATGAACCTATGAACCTATGAACCTAAAACACATTATTACACACATCTATTTTACAGTGATTTTCTGGTATAACCAGAGGTTCAAGGAGTAGTATAAAGCAGCATGGTTAAATAATGTGCAGGGAAGATAGGCCGTTAGTAAAAAGTTAATTAGGAAAGGAAACAGCTTATAGAATTGAGATTGAACGTGTATATAAGTTATGTATTTATTTATTTATTTATTTAGTTATTTATTTATTTATTTATATTTGTTGACCGGGAGTGTCCAACTGGACGTAGGTCCATTTTCAGTGGAGGCCCGGGGAGAAAAGCTCCACAGTTAAAATAAACAGACAGTAGTTACATTGGATTACATAGCGATTAACAATTTACATAGCAATTACTGACAACATATTTACAGATGAAGAACATAGTACATCAGTAGACAACTAGAATCTTTATCTGTGAAGTACATAACAGACATTAACAAATGTTACACTAAGAAGTTCCTGCTGTATAATAAGTACTAGGCTTATGAGCATCTCAGCTTGCTATAATCAAGGTAGTTAGTGGAGTGGAAAGAAAGGTCGTGGTTGACAAGATATGATAAGTTATGATGGGAGGTAAGGTGGGGGAATAGGAATAGAGGAGAGGTAGGTAAATAATAAGTGGAAGAGAAGGTAAAGTCAATGAGCAGGTTAGGTGAGGAGTATAGTGGAGAAGAATAAGCGATGAGCTGGTCTAAGAGGAAGCAGATAAGATGATACGTAAGAGAATATATAATAACATAATAAGAGGAGAGTGAGAGTTGGATTGCAGGAGAGGGTTGAGAGTTCAGGTAGAATATTTACAATGACATGTCCAGGTAGTATTTAGGTAATCTTTTAGAGCTTTCTTGAAGTCATGAATCTTGTTTATTTTTCATAGAGACATGAATGTGTACAAACTCTCTGGTGGACTCTAATGGTTGCAGAATGTTTATACATTTCTGAATCACCCCATAGTATTGTTTACCCTCATTTGTATTTACATTGGAGCTCATTAGAATCTTCTTCTTCTTTCGGCTTTTCCCAGTTAGGGGTCACCACAGCGGATCATCTGTCCGCTCATGATTGGCAGTGGAGTTTTATGGTGTCGAGTTGCCAGCCCAACCTTCTACAGAAGGCACACACACACACACACACACACACACACACACACACACACACACACACACACACACACACACACACACACCTAGGGCCAATTTAGAGTGTCCAATCCACCTACTGCATGTCTTTGGGATGTGGGAGGAAACCGGAGCATCCAGAGGAAACCCACATGAACACAGGGAGGACATGCAGACTCCACACAGAAGGCACCCCAGCCGAGGATCGAACCAGAGAACCTCTTGCTGTGAGGTGGCAACACTATCTGCTGCACCACCATGGTTGCCCTATTGGAGCTCATTAGAATAATGTTTCTAAATTCCATATCATTACTTTGTCATTGGCACATAATGCCAACAGTGCAGTTTCACCTGCTTGTCAGACAGTGTTAACTGTGTCTCTGAAATGGCCCGGTGCACCACTACTTTTCATGCAGTTTTCCCTAATGCATTGCTTTATTTGTTTCTAAATCCCAGGCAGATTGTCTGATGGACTGGACAAGCCGGATGGACACACATCATCTGAGCTAAAATTATGAAGAGCAAAAGGATTAACAGGCTTGAGAGAAACTGTAGCTATGTTCTTTCTGGAATTCTGATTTCTCTGACCATTGTGAAGTCCATTAAACATCAATCGCTGCATTAAAATTTCATAAAAATATGGCAGATCTCATTAGGAACTGAGTGTAGACTAAATTGCAATGATGAACTGATATGAAAAGGATTTGGTTGCTCCATGCCATGCGTAAGACAGCAACAAAAAAATCAGACTTAAAAAAAAACAAGCTGACTACATGGTCATTTTATTATTGTCTGTAAATGTAATTCCTGAGTACTCACAGACTCCTGTCCAATGATGATTTTAGGCATCATATAACTATTATCACATTTTTAATTGTTCTGCACAATAAATTGTAGTCAGGTGGTGTACCTAACTATGCACATTCAGAATGTCCTGAAGAGCTATAATTAGTAAAAGCGTTAATTCCATATTTAACATAAGTTCACATCTTGCAACTAATTGAAAACTTATCAATTTTTTTTTCTTTCTTTGTTTTTTTTTTTGTTTGTTTTATTCATTGTGCAGTGTTTTCTCAGTTTGACCTCTGTTGCCTGGTGAGGTATTGCTCATCATATTATTTTGTTTTATTTTGTCATACACAATAATTTGTGGTCTCAGAAACAAGAAATATCGTCCTATTTTATAGTGGTGAGACTGAAATGGCAGCAGTGTTTGTTTACATGGCAGGATACTCATTTTAGTCTGTAATTTTCTTCTTAGGGGGTTTCTAAAAACTTGTGTATGTATTACTACTTTTAAATCACAGGTAACTGCAAGATGTATCAATGTGAATGCATACAGCATTCATGGTGTTAGTGACTGCAGTCTTATGTTATAACATACAGCTTTCTTTCCACAGTTCTATGACATTTTAAGCAGCTATGACATTTTAAGCAGAACCATTAGAGGAATGAAATGCATATTGTTACTAAGTGTCCTAAGGTCCCCCTTTTAATAACTTATTCCCCTTCAAGTTAAACACTGACCTGTGTTTGTGAAGGTCATATTGTAAGTAACAGAAAAGTAACACTTCAATCCCAGTAGGTCAAGGACAAATGTGTCATACATATCTCCTAAAGATAGGCTAGGTGATATTTTGAAGAGGAGCTGTCATGATGACCGGATGGTGAGCAAGTCTGATGTGATTTACTTGGCAAAGGTGATTCTGATGACACTGATCTGATAGTGCTGCGGGACTGGGACTGTGACTTCAAATGAGAGGTTCTCCTAGGTGTAGAAGTACACTAATGTGGCCTGCATGAAATCTGCTGTGCTTGTTCCCCATAATTACAATATGTTTTTGAAAAGTACTTGAAGCCTGATATAATCTGTCCCCCACATGTCTGGACAGTACCCCATCCTCTTCCCCTTCCAAGACTGGATCCTGCTTGAGTCTAGTAAGTCCTAATTAGTATAAACATTTAGGTGGCCACAGATGCTTGGGGTGTGCCACCATACCATACTTTAGTATGATCATGGCATTAACCATCTCTCTGCAATTTCCATGCAGTACTTGACATCCATCCTCATATATGCCCTGGAGGACTCTGACCATTTCCAGCTGGTCTCTGTAGCAGTACTGTGAACCCTAACAATTTCATGGCACATTTGCTGCTGGGAAGCTGATGCATTATGTGCTTCCTGGGGTAGCAGTGACAAATTTATGTGCCTGGCTCCCCTTTGTAAAAGTATCACCATGGACTCTGTTACCCCTTAATGTCTGCCATCATCATGAAAGTGCTGTCTTTGTTTGCAGATGCTGGTGTTAATGTGCATGGGTTTCCTCCCTGTACAAGCATGGGTCTAATGTTAGTATGTGCTTGACTTTATGATGCACTGTCACTTTCTGCAGAGGTACTAACATGTTGTCAGATATGAGATCCTTTACATTTGAGGATTGTGTGCCATGTTCATCAGGCTGTCTCTTAAATATAACTGTGTTATTCATCATCGAAACCAGCCATTCTGCTGCTGATATCTTCTAAAATTATTGGTATACTTCCACTATACTTTGTTTCTTCTGCTGACTCTGTAAAAAAGTATTTGAAAACAGTACTAATAAAGAAAAAGCATACACACTGTTCTGTGCATATTAAGGAGTGGGAGACACTTTCCATACATACTACATTCATTGTCATTCTGTGTAGATGTGGAAGGTTCACCTATTAATAATAATTATCATGCTTAATGTCATCATTCCATGTCAGTAATTCAATTCTCTATGTAAAGATCTGTTACTGTTCTTAATCTGACCTTCTGGAGCTGACAAGTGTTGCTGCTGCAGACGTTGGCAATACCAGCAGTGTCCACGCCACCTCTGATTATTCAAGTGCCATCATCTTCAGTGTCATAGTTATCCCCATGAATGTATAAGCGATATTCCTCATCTGGTATTAAACGGATAATTGTTGGAGACCCCCCAGTACTAATATGGACAACTGCATTCTGCTGCTTCAAGCACATCTGACCATATCATTTGCCATCTTCCTGTACTGAGTTAATGTCGAGTTGCAACTTGATTTCAGGCTTTTGCTTTCTCAGCTTTTTTGGCCCCCCTTTACTAAACAGACATTTGACATATGTCCTAAGGGCCACCATGAGGATGCAGTTTCCCTCATGGCTGAGGTTATCTTCCTCTGCATTGATCCCTTGTTCTGCATTATTACCATACTTAAAAAATAAACCTCATCATCATCATCAGTCCCCTTTTTGCCATTTTCTATATGGGGTCAGGCTGTCATGTCAACTGTCACCATCTCCCTCTATTCAATGCCACTCTTCTACCTTCTTTGGCAATCATGCCTGACTGTGACAGGTCTTCTCTCACACAATCTAGCCATCTCTTTCCTGGTTGCCCTTATCTCCTCTTACCTTCATCCTGTCTGTCCCACATCTTCTTCACCAGATTGTCTTCTGCTTTTCTATACATGTGCCCAAACCACCGTAATCTGTTCTCTTTTACCTTTTCTGCAATTGGAGATACTTTGGCTTCTGCTCTGATGTCCTCATTTCTTCATCTATCCCACAGTGTGCATCCTACCACACTTCTCAGGCTCTTTATTTGCATCACATTTAGCTTCCTCAACTGTGTTTACTGTCCAGGTTTCTGTACCATATAGTAGTGCTAGTCACACCACCATTTTGTTCACCTTCCTTTTCAGCTTCTTTGGCATTCTTCTGTCATACACTACCCCTACCAATCTGTGCCAGTTGGCTGTAGCCACTCATATTCTAGCTTTGACCTCCTCAGTCAAATTTCACTTCTCCTTCATCATCCCTCCCAGATATTTAAAGCTTTTGACCTGTTCCACTATTTACCCTTCTAACTTCAATTTTTAGCTTCTTCTGATTTCCCCATTTGCTGTTATTACAACTGTCCTATATGTACTCAGATTCATCCATCTATCCTCTTTTTTCATTCCATTCCCCTATCCTTTGCAGAAGTTCTTGCTCAAAGACTGCCAGTAATACCACATCATCTGTATATAGCAACTTTATTGATCTGTCCCCTCCAGTCTGCTTGTTGATGTACTCCATCACCAGTATGAATAGCAGTGGACTCAGAGATGAACCCTGATGCACACCCACTCCCACTGGTAACCCCTCTATGAGACCAAACACTGTTTGAACTTGAGTCATTGGGTCCTTGTACATAGCCTACATTAATTCTACTAATGTTTATGGAACTTCGAACCATGGAAGAACTGCCCAGATAAGCTTGCTTAGGACCTTATCGTATGCCTTCCCTGAGTCTAGGAATTCTCAGTCAGACTTTTTCTTCATCTCTAGCTTCTTCTCAACTATCTGTCTCACTGCATACATCAGGTCAGTGGTGGTGCACCCTGATCTGAAGCGGAACTGTTCATCTCCCATCTTAATTCCTGCTACTCTGCATGTTCATTTATCAATCATCCTCTCAAGAATTTTCAGGCAGTGTGACAGGAGATTGATCCCTCTGGTACTGCCCACAGTTGTGGATGCCCCCTTTGTTTTTGAACACTGGGACTAGTATGCTTATTCTCCATTAATCTGACATATGCCTTTGTCTCCATGCTGCTATGTGTACCATCAGTTGCAATTTTTCCCCTACTTTACCCAACATTGTGATCATATCTGCTGTGACCTCATCTGAGCCTGCTGCCTTCCCTGCCCTCATTTCCCTTAGTGCTATTCTTACTTTTTCTATGGTGGGCTCCTTCTCTTCTTTCATTGTAGACTGTGTCTTAGGCAATACAGCTTCTGAGAGGTTTTCTTCATTCAGAAGATGCTAAAGGTACTCCTTCCATCTGCTTTTGATTTCCGGTGGTGTGGGCTGGTGAGCTGGTTGTTAATAGCGTCCCTTACAAAGAGTGTCCGACAATTTTCTTTATCTTTCTGTCTTTACCTTGCAAGCTGATAGAGCTTCTTTGCTCCATCTATTGAGTCACTTTCCAGATGCTGGAAGGGTACCTCTGATGCCCTGTTCTTTGCTATTGCAACTCCTTTCTTAGCCGCTTTGTTAACCAACCACTATTCCTTTTAGCCTGGCCTGACTTTTCTATCTCACACTTTTCCCTCTGCACTTCCTCTTTCTTTTGATGACTTCCTGGAGTTCTGCATTCCACCACCATCTTTCTTTATGCACCTTATTTCCATACCTGGCTCAACCACATAGCTGTTCTGCAATCCTCACATGTGCTGTTTTGATATATTGCCATTCTTCTTCAGCTCCACCTATTTCATCTTCTTCTTGAGGTACTAGAGCCCTGAGTAATAACATGAACTGTTGTGCTTTCTCTCCAGTCAGATTCCAGGTCTTCAGCCTAGTCTCTTATCCTTATGGTTTTCTCTGATCACTGCTGTCAGCTAATTGCGGCAACTAGTTGTTTATGCTGTGGGCTGTCTGTTTCACTGAAGAAGGTGTTGCAATCACAAATTCTGCCCCAGTACCCTTTCCTTACTAGGAGGAAGTCTACCTAAGTTGCATGACTCTCTCTGTCACTGAGCTACGTGTTGGCCACCATCAAGTCATTTTACAGCCAGACATCTAGAATGGATTCTCCTTCTTTATTTTGGTTTTCCCACCGATGTGGTCCAAGGAAATCCTCATATCCTGTTCTCTCTGTCCTGGTACGTGCATTTAAGTCACCAATTATCAACAATTCATGCTATCCTTCTTGATATAGAAGGTCCTGCAAAAATGTCTGAATGCACTCTTTTCCTCACTATCACAACCCTGCTGTTGGGCATAGGCTGATAGTATGAATTGTGCCTTATCCTTACAATGGAGTCAGATTGTCATGAGCCTATCACTACATCTGATGACATCTCTCACTGTCTTTTTCTATTTCACCATAATTCCCACACCTTTTCTAGTTTGTCCTCTTCCTGTGTAGTAGACTCTAGACCCCAAGCCAAGTGACTTTGTTGTACTGGCCTTCCATCTTGTCTCATGGATACACAGAGTTCAGCCTACTCTGTATCATCATGTCATCCACTTCCAAGTTGCATCCTGTCAGGGACTCTACACTGAGTGTAGCAATTTGTAGTTCATGTTTGGCAGGTTTATTGGTTTTAAATCCATCTTTTGCTCAAAAGAGCTATCCCAGGTAATCCAAGCTGAGCAACAGGACACCAGCCAGCCAGTAGCTTATTGACCCAGGGCTGCTGAACTTAATGGTTGGCACACACACTAGTCATAAGAGGCACAAACACCCCTCCCACAGTTAGCATGGATCCCTGATGTATATTGTAGTAGGCCGGATTTTCAACCCACTCATCACCGGCAAAAAACTGGACCATTTGGCAAAATTAATCAACATGACCAAATCACCTAGAGACAGTTTTACACTATCAGGTAGCTAGATCTGCCATGGCATGCAGTCTGTGATGCATGTTCTTCTAGCGTGAGAATATTGGGCACCATAGTTGATACCTGAAGAGGATGGTCTATACAAATTTTCAGCCTACAGGCACCATCTAGAGTCTGTGCTGTTGTCCACAGCTCCATTCTTGAGTGAGTTTGAGGTGGAAACACTCAAGATACTTTTGGGAGGTGGGAGGAACTCTACAGAAACCCATGGAGAACACCACACTAACCACAGTCATACACACACAAAAAAAATGATGAATCATTATTGAAAAAACACAACAATGAAAGCATGACTGCCATCCTCATAAAAAAGGCAGATCACACAAACTCCATAATTATATACACACAAAATCTCAGTCCAGCCAAGTAAACCTGTACGATAGTAATATCTGCACTGATATAAAAAATACATTAACAACAGTAAAGCAATTAGTTTAACAGATCCATCCTTCCCCTAGACTCTACCATTGTATTTTATTCATAATACTCTCATTTTGCATTCATCAGCGACACTCAGAAATCTCCTAGTAAAGACACATGTATGTTGACCCAACAAAACATCCTTAAAACTCCAGTGCTTCCCAATTAAATTTCTGCATTTCTACCAAGTATACATAATCATTAAATAACACCAAAGCAAATTATTTTCTCAGTGATCACCAATCATTTTCACTGCTGCTGTAATAATTTTCCATTTACAAATGACAGCTTTACAGTATTCACTAAAGTCTTCAGTAAAAACAAACATTTTTTGCAGTGAACTAATTAATTTTGCATCATTTTGAAGTTTCATATTAATTTTTGCAATATTTCCATTATTTTTTCTTACTTTAAAATGTCAGCTGTTTCCAAAGTCATTTGTCATCTGTCACAAGTAATCGCAAGTTAATATGGAAGTGCTAAAGTTTTTCACATGCACTCAGGCTTGTTTACATATTTATATGCAAATTAGGCTCTTTTACATTTATTTGTATGGACTGCAGTAATATGCAATTGTGTACAGCCTCTTACACACATAATTAGGTCTCAGCTACTAATGAATGTGGCCACAGGTTCATGTGAATGTGCTGTGGAAAGCAGCAGAGTCCACAGCAGTCCTCAGTAGTCCCCAGCATGTGGTAGGAATGCAGGGACAGCCGTAGTTATGCTCAAACCTATGTTTGCAAGAGGCAAAATAAAGTCATATGCATGACAGTGAGCACTATCATGAAGCATAATCCCATTATATTTTACATAATCTGGTACCCTTAAAGCACTCATAATTTATTAAGAGTTGGTACTTAGGCACACTGGTGCTGCGATAGCATTGTCGCCTCACAGTAAGATGCTGTCTGGTTCGATTCTCAGCTAGAGTGTTTTCTGTGTGGAGACATGCGTGAATGGCCGTACCTTCGTTGAAGGTTGTGCATCAGGCCTGGCAAGCCGGTACGTAAAAATCAACTGACAATCATTAGCGGACCGGAGTTCCGCTGTGGTGACCCCGAACCGGGAAAAGCCGAAAGACACAAACAAACTTAGACACACAGGAATATTGATTTCTGCAAAAACCATTAACCCCCAATAATAATGCTCATATACTGCATGAGGAACATATAAATGAAGTTTGGCACAAACTAAGTTGTCCCGAGACATCTTCATGGGGGGTTTAGGTTAATATTAAGGGGAATTAAGTGGGTTGGGGGAGTGAAAGGGTTAAGTGGAGGCAGGAATGGTTGGAAGGAAGTAAGATAATGACAGGGAGGGGTTTAAGAGGTTTAGTCTAGTGTAGTTGGGTTAAGCAGTCACATTTTGGCGTGAACTTGCTAAGGCAAGTGTACATCCGAGAAGACCTGTAGGTATTCCGGTGGAACAGGTAGGCCTTGGGTTACTGGTGGGTTTTGGTTGTAGGAGACAGGTGGTTTGTATAGAAAATATCATTTTTTTTGCTGTTACTTGAGATGTTGAGTCTGTGGTTCTGTTATGGTAGTGCTTAAACTGGGGAGATTTCAGTTACCTGTGTGTTCTGGTGGTAAGGCGATAATTTTGGTTGGTAATTTGGCATTTCAAGTCATTTCAATAAGTTGGATTGTGGGCAGATAAGGGTGGTTGAAGATGGTGTCAGCATGATGGCTGTGGCTTTTATGTTCTTGGTGCAACTTTTTACTAGTTACTTTAAGGGGATGCTGAATTGAGTGGTTTCAGGGCATTCACTCATTGGCATTTGTTGATACCCCCCTTTAGAGTGAGTTGGCTACATGGGGTCTTCTTTAGCAGGGTTACGATTTGTAAATCATTCTGTGGTATGTGTGGTGGTAGCGGAGCAATGATGTCCACCCTGACAACATGCAAACGGCAGAAGTCTATTTCACGTGCTGTGAGATTGTGCAACCAATCGGTGCCATGCAGGTGCAATAGAACCCATTTTCCTGGATTTATCCTGCCATTTTTTTCATTTATGATTAACATAAATCACTCAATAAAGCAGCCTGTATCATGTCAGAAAAATACATTGGAGAAAATTCAGTACCTCATATTCCAATCACTTCCAAGTATACGGTTATATCCTGTGTGTAATAATGAAGAAATGACTCAAAATCATTTTCAAATACCTTTCACATGGCAGTTATTCTCCACAGAATGTGAACACTGTTATAAGAATTCTCATTCGCAGGTGACAATTGGTGGTGTTTGGCGGGCTTCCTGAGGTTGTTGCTGACTGTGCATGCGCATTGCAAGAAAGTGGCTTTACATTTGCGGAATGTGGTTTCGGTAAACAGAAAATGAACATTATATTCAGTATTGCAGCTGTCGTCTGCTATTATGTTTTACCATTTACCATTTTGAGAGCAAGCCACATAAAACATCAGTTCAACAATCTTATCCTTACTCTTGTCGGTAGCAGGAATTTAATAACCCCTCATATCTATCTCATATTCCATCTGTGCTCTCTATCTGCTGCAGCTGTTTGGATCAAGGAAGAAAGCCGAGGATGAAACGTTCTAAATAGGTTGTCACTTTCCCTTGGTGAACTGTAAAATCTAATTCCTGAGGTTTGTATAGTGAACACCCCTTTTCAGGTTGGAGCAATCACTGCAATAAACTACATTGTGAGTTTACAATCACGGACTAAGGAAAGTTAGCCATTAAATGCTCAGTATTTTAACAGCAAACACGGTAAATGGGACTATTCATGTTATCAGAATGACACGCAGAGTGTTCCATGCTCGTCTATCTGATTACCATTTAGAAAATAATCCAGAAATAGCAACATCCTAGACAGTTTGTGGGAACACTTTAGCAGTCCAAAGTCTTCAGCAAGGACTGCAGTAAAACAAAATATGTTGCATGCAAATAATTTTGTCTTGTATCTTTATAATGTAAGAGAGATAATTTATTTTATAATAAATCTATAACATGAGCTGATTCAATCAAACCGGGATTACAGTTGTCATTGTGAGGTCCTGTTTTGCAAAGGTAATTCACCTTTTTAATAAGTTCCTTCTTCTTTGGATTAAAAGTTGGAGTTCACAGGCTATATCCTTGACAAAGTAAAAGCATTTAATATCCCACTACAATGATATATAACTCTTGTGGTATTCAAAAAAAAAGTAAAATGACCATGTATATTATTAAAAGAATCAGATATAAAAGCAATTTACCGTGAGCTTTAATAGTAAATTATTTATTTATTTATTTAAAGGAAGGGAGAAAATGGATATCTGTGGTGAGGGGACAGATCTTGAATGGGTGTGTGTTGTCAATGTGCTTGGATGTCCGATTTTGGCCTCGGGAAGTTTGGGAGGGCAGGCATGGTTGATTATTTGAGCAAGCTTGTACTTGCAGCTGCAGGGTGTTTTTCACAGGCTGTGGGGCACTGTAGGGTGTCATTCACTTTTCTGCAGGCCCGGTGTCATGTTGGACATTGCCTGGCATCAGATTTGCTATGTTGATTGGTTTGTTCTAGCGGATCGATCGGAGCGGGAATTTTCTGGCCTTGAATATTGGAAGTGGCTCTTGATGGAAGGTGCATTGAAATGTTTTAGTATCTTTTCGTGCTGGCTTTGGGAATGTGTAATGCAAGGGTTTTGACAAAGGATCTTTGCTTTGGTCATGCATAAGTGATGCATGGTATAGCTGTGCAACATATGGCAGTGTTTCCTGGGTCAGATGGTGTGGAGCAATGCCATGAGTTCTGAGAGGTGATGTCGGACTGGTGTGGTGATATGACTTCATACGGCAGGGAATGGATTTGAAAACACCATTGCATTGCATCTCAATGACGGCATGAAGACTGCTGTGACGGTGAGACTGAGTGATGCGGATATGCATGGAGCCAGCAGTTGGAAGGTGGGCCCCATCTGGTAATGCAAGGAATTTCCCTTGTTCTGACAGTATTGTGATTTGGTTTGGGTAGGAGCTGTGATATATCTGTTGGATATTGTATATATCAATGTATTAAATACAAGTATTTAATAAAGGTGTCTAATATGTTGTTTCATTGAGTTATCACATCACTGTAATTTTATTGTCGTGTGCTTGCATTGTAACAAATGTATTGTGTAAGATTGTCAAAACCAGGCAAAGTGCTATATATACAGTCTATTGTAGGTTAGATTATTCAATTTAATTTTGTTTCTCTTGCAGAAGCTGACCACAGGGGGTGATTCTAGAGGTTTAGTCTGGCCCTAGGTATCTACATCATGCCGTGCTAGGCAGTAGAAGCTACATCATGCAGTTTTTTCTTTTTTCATAAAGTTCATCTCACCGCATTGGTTACATGTATGGAGAGGTTGCCAGCCGTGATGGACAGCTCATAGCAGGAGACGACTCATGGGCTGTTTCCTTGTTCAAACCTTACTGTGGTAGGTGGAGAGGATTGATCAGTGAGCCAGGGCAGCATGGCACGGGTGGGTTATAAGACAGGCATGGTGATGTCAGTGGGGGGACCATGGCTGGGGGAGTAGCTCGGGAGGGGAAGCAGGACAGTACTTACTTCAATTACTAAATATTTTAGGGTGATGACACTATTGATATGTTATTGGTTAACTCTCTCAGTTGCTAAAGGGGATAGGGAGGGCTACATATAAACTTATTTCCTTGTGCGCAGGGGGGATCGAGCAAATAAGGAAGAAGTAGGTAGGGGGTCCAAGGGGGTAATGGGTGGGGATGGTTATGGGGAGTTGGGAATCCCACAGGATAAGTAGTCATGACATTCATAGGAACGCAGGGCTTATTAGGCTAAACCTCTGTGGCTCTTGCAAGCCAGTGAAGTTCAAACCTTGCTTTCTTAAGAACCTTGGGGTGGTTGTATTTACTCATTCAATGGTTGAACTGTATTTAGGGGAGGACCAATGAGGTGATTGATAGGATGCTGGAGTTTGTTTCTAACAGATGGTGTCTTTGGGGTGACAAATTTGTCCCTTGAGTAGGTGTTAATGTTACATAACAGGTTAAGATTTTACAGAATACCACAAGGATCATTTCACTTGGCATTTGGGTCAATTTTGTGAGTAGAGTTTTAAGAAGCATGGTTGGTAGGTGGTTGGTGGGGTAGTTTTAAAACTGGGTGCATTGTTACAGGGGAGTTAGGAGGTTTAAAGGAAGCTTGGTTGCAGGATAAGGCTGCGGTAGGACAGGTCTTAATTGCATACTAGTGGCATAGGTAATATAATGAAAAAGCTCTCCAGGGGAAAGGCCAGGGCCAAACAGGGGTTAAGAATGGTTAGGTAATGAGTAAATTGTGGGTGTTTATGGCTGGGTATGTAGAGTATTTAGTTGCTGAGCATAGGTGGGTTTTCGGGAACTAAGTCAAGGGGTGCTGGTTTTCGGTCAGCTAAGGTAGGACATTAAAGTTGGAGTTAGACTGTTCCCTATGGTAATGGAGTTGTTGCACATATAGAGCTGAGTAGTGGGTGGGCTAAGGTGATAATGCTACAGTTAACAGGGTCTTAGGTATGAGTCCTGCTACTAGTTTGACTGGGTGCCGTCTTGAGTTCACGAGGTTATAGTTTGCGGTTTTGTTGTGGCTATAGGCTGTCAATACATTCAGGTTGAGCCATGATTTTGGCTTTGAAGGCAGTGGGCTAAAAGGGTATGTATTCTCTTGGTGTGGATGTTTTGGTGTTACAACAGGGGTCATGGTAATCCTACTTTATTTGGTTTCATTAGGGTGTGTTTCAGTGATGGTATGGCAAAGGGGTTATGACGGGATTCTAAGGTGCTTTACAGATGATGGGTATACCAAATAATGTTTGGCTTGACCCTTCCCTTTGTGGGAAGTGGATTGAACAATTCTGGGTAGAAGAGAGGGGGAACAGCCTGGTCAGGCTGGTTGGCGGAGAAGAGGGATAGGCTTGCCCTCTTCTGTTCCACCTCTGATGTCTGGATGTTCATTTCAAGGATCTGGGGAAAGAAAATGAGTAGTTGGAGGAAGCTTGCTGACTAGATAAGCAAGCTGAGGTAAGGATGGTGTTTATTTGGTGGATGGTAATTCAATGGATGGTGTATGATGTGAGTTGGGACGCTGCTTCATAGGTAAAGTAAGGGAGCAGAGGTATGGACCCTGCTTGTTGGGCAGGGTGAGTAGGTATGCTGCCCTGATTAACATTACAATGAATGGTGTATGAAGTGAGATGGGACACTGCTTCATAAGTAAAGTGAGTAGAGGTATGGACGCTGCTTACTGGGGTAGGGCGAGTAGGTACGCTGCCCTGATTAACATTACAAGGATGTTATGCTGTATTCTAGTATCAATTATATCATTAATAGTTGTAATTAATAAAGTTGGTGATCAAAGCTATGTTATGGAAATCTAATAAAGGTTGTCAAATGTCATTTGGTGTGATGTGTGTTATTGAAGGGGACCGGGACAAATAACATTACGGAAAAATACTCAAAAAAGGTAGCTAATGCAATGCATAAGAGCAGTAGCAATTTACATAATATAAAAATGATGACTGCATACTAACTTCTATCCACCTTATAAATGAAATGTGAATGTATCCCTTTAAAAAATACAGGTAACAAATAATTTTTGGAAAATCAAACTCTGCAATAATGGCAGTACCTGGTCTAATGCTTCTGCTGGTTAACTGGGTTTGGTTAAGGTGATGTTTCACCCAGAGAGAGTGGTTCTAATAAGTGAAACACAATCCTGCTCATACTGTCTTCATTCTCATTCTACAATTTCAGATTGCAGCAGTACCTGTAAAGGCATGAGACCCCACGCTAATCTGATCAGATAAGGAGATCAAAATTGTAGCCTACTCTCTTAGTGAGTCATACCTGGATAACATGTATTTATACAGGAACAAACAAAAAAAATTGCACTACCACATAATTTCATTAACAGCATTGCATTACCTTAGTTGGTAGTTAAAATACGTTCGGACCATTTTTGTAGAAAAGGATTGCTTTTGTAGACCAGAAAGTATTTATTAGTATAATAATTGTATAAGACAGTCATTTCTTCTACAATACTAACAGTATGTACAAGATGGCTAAACTCTTAGTCAGGTACTACACCCTACTCAGAGTGGCGGCTGAGGTACAGGGGAGGGGTTGCAGTATCAAGTGAATAAACAGCACATAGTGAGAAATATCCACAAGTATTGCTTCTATATATATTTTAAATTATCCCCTATATGCTGACAGTTATTAGGTTGCTTATAATAACCCAAAATACTTTCAGTAAAAGTAGACAATCTTCCCCATTGTCATCTCCAGAATAATCCAGAAAACAACACCAGAAAATATTGTAAATCAAAGGACAGAGGAAAAAGACAGGCAACACTTAACTGAAAACTATCAAAACACACATTGTTGTACTGAAGCATATCTACATCATCCACTGTAACGCATTTTTAAGGTTGCTTTGAAAGAAATAGAAAACTTCTTTGAATTGCTACATTTTTTCTTTGTGTGTACAGGTTCTGTGTGCACACACTTCACTGTTACATGCAAACCATAACATTTTAAAATAGAACCTAGACTAAAAAGGAATAGAAAAATTCCATGTGATATCTTTTCCCCAAACAGACAAGCTGTGCACACATACAGAAGTGTAATAAGTTATTTATAACTGGCATTAATGGGAAGACTGGCAGAGTATGACAATTTAGATATTAATAAATATTTAAACAACTACATACTAAGCAAATACAGCAGGGAATTAATTGCCTTACAAAGTAGTAGTAGTTATATCAGTAATGTTAAGGAAAAAAAGGTCAGATACATGTAAACAACAATTATCTTATGTCCATTCTGTCCAGCCAACAACGAGATAGTGTACAACAGGAGCCAGCAAAGTAGGAGAACTAAGAGACTGGTCAAAGCTGCTGATAAGCATAAATAAATTAGTAAATACAGTATTCTGTCTTTAACGTATTTCATTAATGGATATAAACAAGTATTTTAAGGATGATAACTGAAGGCTTATAGTGTTTCAGTACATTACTGTAGCCATATGTAAAGGATATGTCAATATATAAATGCAGTATTCTGTTTTTAACTGATTTCATTAATGGATATAAGCAAGTATTTATAAAGAAAGGTAACTGAAGGCCGGCAGTACTTTCAGAATGCTACTGCAACCAGATGTATAAGATATGTCAATAGCTTTAAAAAAAAAGATATGTCAATATCTAAATGCAGTATGCTTTCTTAAATTGATTTTATAACATGTACATATTTTAAAGGGTGGTTTCAATGTTAGTATAATAAACTGCAAAATATACTGTAAACCTCACCAAAACATGGTATCAGTACACACGTTCTTTACAAGTATACAAAGCACTTCCCATATCATTGATCCCAAAGTATGCATAAGCACTTTCATATCAGTATTCTTATGTATGCATAAGACTTTCTGTATATTCTGTCTTATTTCAATAAAGATTTATAAAAAAGAAAATTGTTTTAAAGTAAGTGATTGAATGCTGTGTAACATTATGTGTGCATTTATTTTGTGTATGTTGTCTTTTATCTCTCTCCTATTTTTTTCTTATTTTAATTATGCATTACTTTGTCATTTTTTTATTATATTGCTCCCTATGTCTGTTCATTTTTTACAGATTCAAATTCCTCAGGAACAGCCTGGCCATTTACCTCCTATTTTAGGGGTTGCTCACTCTCTGCTCAACTAGGGATATCCTCACAGGGTCAGGGAGGTGGCACTGGTCCTCCAGACACCCTGGCATTACATAGCCTGGCAAGTCTTACTGAATGATGGCTTTGGGACTTGATTGAGGACATGCTGGTGCAGGTTATGGACAGATGGCTTGAACCAACTGAGGCATCTGTTCAGTAGGTTGAAAACTCATTGTTCTAGTTGGTGCCAGCCACTGAGCCACCACATGCCCCTACCCCCTCAATATCAGGGTCTTACACTGGGACACTATCTAGCAGTGGAAACATATGAGGCATTGTGGACTGGAGACTCTTGCTGGGCACCACTCATTGTCACTTCTTCTTCCCTTATCCTCACTCCTAATAACTCTTACCTACTTCCCATACACAATACCCTCTTATAAAAAAAAAAATTGAAAAAATAGGGAGGATTATCCATCACCAAAAACATAGTACCTCTCCTCTTCAACCTAATCCAACACAACCCTCTTGATTTATTAATGCTGTCTCCTTCCTTTTTTGTCTCCCACTTTTCATTTTTTCGTATCTCCCGTTCCATTATTTAAAGCAATCAGCAAGGTGTCCACACAAGGATACCTCTATATAAAACATAATAAACTCCTTTATGTTTTGAAATATTAATAAAAAAGCTGCTCAGTCCACTATTTGCCTTAAGTCTTGCAAGCGTATCTGTATATAAATGCATCCTTCTGCAATATCTGATTATATATGAAATCATATGAAGCCTATGGCTTTCATGTACTACTTTGTATATACTTAATGCTTATTTTTAGGTAGTTTACCATTTTGCTGTAACTGGGGGTGTTTTTCAAATCATCTTTGCTTTTCCTTAGTCAGTGCAAATAACATGCACTTAAATTATTTGCATATATGTGTATGCTCTTCGTGGATAACAACTATGTAGCTGTGAAGTCCCAGACTATGACTACCATCCTTAGTTTCATGTTTCCAGTGTACTGTGATACAGCTATATTAAACTATGCAAATATTATTAATATCTCAATTGTTTTAGCAAAGTAAAGAAAAAATGCATGAATAAAAAGTACAAAAATATGGCATTACTGTCTTTGAACCACAGTGATTAACTAATTTTATCTAAACAAGTTTGAATTCTGTATGGCTGTTGTTTAATTATTTTTTTCTATTTAATGAATATTGAGAGTTGATTTGGTTTGTCTCTGATGAAACCTTGAAATGCTATGGGGCAAAAGAGCCAAGTCTGTTTTTGTAGTTGTCAACTGACATTAAAGTTTTACTTTCCATTCTCCATGCTGCTTTGTTTATTTGTTTCTTTACTGTCTTTGCTTCAGTTTATGCACAGCATTAGTCAGAGCTAATGACGTCACTAAACTGTTTTATTCTATTAGTCTAAAATGCAGTTACGCTTAATACTTTAGTACTGCAGCTCACAATATTAATGATATATGCATTATTAACAAAACGCTTGATTGCAAATTATTCTTGAACATCTGCTACTGAAATCTAATTTGAATACAAGGTCATTTTTGTATTACTGTCTATGCCTTAAATAATTTGATTGCAACATCTTATTTTTAATGAAAAATCATCTGCTGCATTAAATAATACCCATTTACATGTTTTCAAAACCTTCTAATCAGATGTCTCATAACAGAGTGATAACGTTTTGCAAACTATTTAAAAGATATCTTGTATGCTTGCAAATTCAATCCCTGTAACAGGGTATTTTGATAAATAATTAATCAAAAAGTATTATGTATGCTACACATAAAGATAGTCCTGTTTCTAAACCGAAATTCAAAATTATCTGCTGCATTATTTATATAATCGCCAATTATATGTTTTAATGGCCATCTAACTATGTATCTTTAATAGACAGATAGGATTATACAAAGTGTTTATAAACAGAATATATAGTGTACAACCACGAGCATGCTCTGTAATTTGTTAATTACATGAATTATTAATCAAAATTTTATGTGACGCATTGAACATGCTTCAGTTTTTAAACAAAAATCTAAGAACACCACTTAAAATGTGTCATAGTCTGAACTTACAGCTTAGCTAAGCAAGTTAATCTAATGAGCTGCATCCAAGCTGTATCCTATTGAACTGAGTTTGATTTCTGTACCCTCCACCTGCCTCATGTTTGGCTCTATGAAGTCCCTTAATGATATTAAATGATCTTTGTATCCAATGAAAACAAGCCAGTTTGCATTTCTATTTTGCTGACTTCACAAAGATTAAAACAAAGTATCGGGTATCATACACACTGAATTTAGTTTGTAATCTATTACTGTTTTATCATTTTTGCAGTTGTTTACTGTGTTTAGTTTGATTTCACTACTATCAATCTGATTTAGTAATAATAATCCTTTTGAATTTTAGAAAAAAAAATATGTGTTACATTTAGCTTGCTGTAAGCAATAGTCTCAGATCATCTAGACTATTACCACTGTTATAAATTAAATTAAAATGTGATTGGTAATTACAGTAATTTCACTGAACCATGCACACCCCTTTTTCATATTCTTATATGCCTGACAGACTGGTCTATCTTCAGACACGATAATTATATAGACTGGAAGCAGTAGGTTCTCACAGACTGCATCAGTGCAGTAGTTCTTTTGCTAATCCTATTATAACAAGAATAAATATTGAGCTGTTCTGCAGAAAGATACTGAAGTTTTACTAATGGCCTCAGACCTATTTTAATTCCCATTTGTCCCTTTAAAATAATTACAAAGTGTAGACAAGTGACTTGAATAAATCTCGATGTTTGTGTATAGTAATTTTCTCCTCACTTGATTAGACAAACGCATCATTAACCATCCCCACAACTATACTAGAAGTGCTGAAAACCATTTCTGTATATAGACAGAATGTTTTCTATGACCTCATTCTCTGCTTAATGATTGCTTAATTGTTTATATAATAATAATAATTCTAGCACATCTCCTATGAGGAAAACAAACATTATTGGGTTCACAGTATTTTCAGCCTTGGCCCTCAAGTTTAGGAAAGCTCAACAAAATCTTCACTTAATGTCGCTATCAAGTTTAATGACAGGATATGGTAGTAGATGGTGGTAGTAGTAGTTGCTTCCTTCTAAATGTTATATAAAGGATTATGATCAGGTCTCCAATTGTAATACGTATATTATGTGTTTGAAACATGCATCACAAGAAATTCACCTTGAGAGCAAAGCTTGAGAAGTGAAACTAGGCACTCATGTTGAGAACACATATGCTGCCATCAAATATCATATGATAATTCTTTGTAGTGCATGGAGATTTATCTCCTCTATGTAGTACTAGTTACAGAAATGTTTAAAAAAAATATGTTTTGTACTGGATCTAAAAGGTACAAAGCAGTACTGGGAAAGTAGTTTATGTTCTTACATATTCTCCTGTCTAAGGGAGGCAGTTTGTTTTAAAATAGAGGATGCAATGTAGTAGACAGCAGGCAGAAACAAAGTTGAAATAAAGCTATTTCATGTTCTGCTGATGATGTTTGCTAGCAGGCACCATACATTTTTAGTCCCTTACACGAGATGAACAGCATGTTTGGTCTTAAGAGCTCTTAACTACCCTTCTAAGGATTGTTAAGATTTGGTCACATGCTACAGTAACACTGAATGATGATGTTACAGTTACTGGAGTGTAATCTTGGCGATCCATGCACTATAAGCAAATGGAAACAACTAAACCACTCAACAAGCAATGCCCCTGAGAGCAGACAACCCTAGTGGCGTAAACAGTTCAATCTAACCTAGTGGTAATTAACGCAATGTAAACTTATTAAGTTCTTGATTTAAAGCATGCTGCCTACTTCTTCTTGTCAATTGTTGCAAAATCTGTTAACAATGCAAACTTTTCTGACTGCACTCTTGCAGCAGACGTGCGCTGTAGCAAACCTATATGAGTTGGGGGCTGCTGGCTGAAAGCTTACTGTGTGTTTTCTTGATGATCATGTGTTGTAATGCTATTCTGATTATATATAAATCCAATGCTGGCAATAGGTTGCTTTCTGCACAGCAACAGTTAGCAGTGCCCTGTATAGATGCAAACACTATCAAGATAAAATTTCCCTTGGAATAACTCTCGCTGCAACCTTCTCCAGTCCCTCTGCTGCTCTAGGAGTATCTGAATTGCACACAGAGCAGCAATGACTTGTTCAATAGCTGAAGTTCACACTGGGTACAGCACATATTCTTCATCAGTGTGCTATCATCTTATTCCAGTTAAATCTCCCTTTTTTCACTCCTTGTTAAACACATAATAAAAAAAAAAACAATACCATGGATAGGCACTTCCCTGCTATCTCTGTAGCCAGCCTGATGGACATGGGCATCCTGAGGCAATGTACCAGTTGTCTCTTTTATACAGACAACCACTTAATCCTGAAACAAATAAACACAGTATGTGAGAGATGTAATTACACTATGAAAATTAAGACATGACTCTCACATACTGACAAATCAAATGGCAAACAGGCTATCAGAACACCTACATCATTTTCCTCACTAAATAAGGTCTTGACACATAAATCCATATATGCAATATGCAGAGCTACTCAAGTAACTTGCTAAAAACTTAGAGGCCTCCTTTATGCTGCCATCAGAAACCACATGCAAACAAAATCAAGTCAATACCTACCAGTAAACATAAAAGTACACATCACAGTGTCTCCATAAGCAAGCCCCTAAGGTGAAACACTACGCATTCAGACATCTTGGTCATAGGACACTCCATTGTGAGACACACAGATGCCATGGCTCACCAGGTTGGATAAAGAGAGGGTTGTAGTCAGCTGCCTGTCAGGGGTCAGGATTCACTAGATCATGAAGGCGATCGGGTCACTCAACCATTAGTACCCGTATGACTCAATCATAGTCCCTGTGGGTGTGAATGACCTGCGACATACATCCGAGGACTATATGAAGAGAGAATTGATGGATCTCTCTGAATATGTGTTGCAGGCTGGTATGAACCTTGCATTGAACAGCATCCTACCCTCACCAAAAATTATACCACAATACAAACAGAAAATAATTGACTTCAATAATTGGATTAGCTACTGGTGTCATTCTAAGGGGATCCAGTATTGGTCAGCCTGAGGTGACATGATCAACAGACCACACCAAATCAACAGACCTACTAATGTAACAAATGATTTTAATGCCAAGCTGAAGGTACTACTGCTCAATGCTAGGTGTATTAACAAGAAACTACATTCCCTGGAAGCTCTCCTCACTATGGAAAATGTAGATTTCTGTGAAGGTACAGTGACATGATTTAAGGCTGTGGATGGCACCCCAGCAGTACAAGACTACAATGCCTATCACAAATTCAGACCACCCTATGAAAAGACAAAAATGAATGGAGGAGGTGTTTCCATGTATGTATTAAATAGTCACACTTCTTGATTAGTCAAGCAGGATGACTGTCTTGAGCTACTCCACGTCCAACTGACCATAAACAATATCTCCTACCATATCATTACTAGGTAGAGGTCCCCAATTATGAACCATGAAAACCACTCCACATACCTGAAGTTACTAGAATCACTTACCATTCAGCACAACAGACTGCTCATAGGTGATTTAAACTATCCTTCTATAAACTGGGAAACATATACAACCACTAACATGCAGGCTCAGAGATTCCTGGACTTTGTCAGTGAAAAATGCCTGGAACAGCTGGATCTGCACTCCCACTAGGGGCTCAAATTTCCTTGACATATTATTTACAAACATGGGGGAGCATTGCACCCCCCAGTGTTATGTCCTGATTGATTAGATAGGATCATAAATTGGTCTCCTTTGAAATAAATGTAATGGTAAATGCCAAAACCCTAAAGGCAAATCACCATATATTAAGTGATAGAATGGAAAGTTTTTAAAGTTCCTCAACCCCGAAAACACAGAGGCCTATACAGAAGTATACATGAATGCCCTGTACAACCACTTAAACAACTGCATAAAACTGCAGTACCTAACTGAACTAAACCCAGGTCTAGCTGGAAAAACAAGCTACCCTGGTGGATCCCTGTCATAGATAGACTATACAACAGAAGGAAGAAACTTCTGTCAAGATGTAAGTGGTAGAATGCATAACAGATAAAAAATATCCCTTAGCGGTTTCAAGAAACAAATTAGGAACTAGTCAGATATTCAAAAGCTAAATATAAGACAAAAATAGTCTTCCAATCAAAGGATAACCACAAAACATTTTATTTATGTCCAAAATCATAAGGCAAACACTCAAAAATGTGCTGAATTGGATGTAGATGGTACTACATATACTCAGGCTGAAAAAATAGCAAACCTGCTTTCTGATAAATTCAGCTCAAATTTTACCCCTCATCACCTCCAGTCACACTCCATGAAATATCCCCTACAATTCCTTTGCCTGTTATCACAAAAGTTATCACTGGACTCTCTAAAGCTAGAAACACGGCATCAGTGGGCCCTGTTGGAATCCCTGATGCTTATTAAATAGCTTGAAATATGGACCTGTCTGATCACTATTTAGCCACAATCTCCAGACATATAGAGTGGAGGACAGCAACAGTCATCCCTCTGCACAAGGGAGAACCAGCAACTGACCTAGAAAACTACCAACCCAGAAGTCTGACTCGCCTTGTATGCAAGGCTATGGAAAGGATAACAATGGACCTGATAAAGAATGATATAGGAAATCTCCAGACACTAGACCAAACCCAGTTTGGTTTTCTCAAGAATCTGGTGGAAATTGTTGAGGAGGTCACCCGGGCCATGGATGAGGGTAAATTGATGAATACCACTTACCTTGACCTTGCCAAAGCATTTGACCCAATGACCCACTCAGGTACTGTATATATACTCACAAAATTGGGAATAAACTTCTATGTACCAGATGGATAGCCAGATAGTTCATGGATAGGATGTTGTTAGACTGAGGAAATCCACATCTAGTAAGAGGCCAGTCACCAGTGCAGTGCCACTGGGCTCAGAGCTAGGCCTCATCCTCTTTGAGATATACATCTCAGATGTCAAGGCAAATGTAGATGGTCTTTGGCTGACCACGTTTGCTAATGACGGCAAGTTGGGGGCAATTGGTAACTCTGCGAAAGATTTATTTTTTATTTTATTTTATTTTACATTTGTTAAATGGGCTAGTCTAACTGGATATATTTCCATTTACAGTAGAGGCCCGAGGAGAAAAGCTTCGGCAATTATAGAACTTAAAAATTAAAAATTAACAGAAAGGATTATAATAAAAGTACAACAAGAAATACTACCAAGAAATAAAAAGTATGCTGTACAACAAGTAATAATAATATAGAGTAGGAAATTACTCTAATAAGTTTAATACTTATACTAGAGAGGGTTTATCAGCACATTAATTTAGTAGTATCAGTTAGTCTATCTTACAAGGAATTAGCATGTAACAATCCATTACGAGTGTTAGTAATTTAAGTAATTAGCATTTAACAATCCATGATGAGTGTTAGTAATTTAAGTAATTAGCATGTAACAATCCATTACGAGTGTTAGTAATTTAAGTAATTAGCATGTAACAATCCATTACGAGTGTTAGTAATTTAAGTAAGAATAGGAGGAATAAGAAGTAAAAGGAGCTATAATTAGTAAAAAGCAAATGATTAGTCAAGGTTGCTGCAGGGGCATAACCAGTGTGTTTGGAGGTGTTTTTTGAGGTTATGTTTAAAGAGAGGCAAGGAAGAAAGTAATGTTAGTTCATCGGGCATTAGGTTCCAGTTTTTTCCCACTGTGTTAGAAAAAAGAGAGTCTCCAGCCAGGTTATTAGACTTGCATATGCAAGCAAGCAGTTTCTTAGAGGAGCGCAGGGAATTCAGATTTTTGTAAGGGAGGATGAGATTGGAAAGTATAGGAGTGCTGTTGGGTTGGTAGATGATCTTGTGGGTAATGGCGAGTTGGGATACTATCAGTTGGTTTTGAAGTTCAAGCCAGCCTAGTTGCCTTAGATTCAGACAGTGGTGGGTTCTAAAGGGATTGCCAGTGGCAAATCTGGCAATGTTATTATAGGAATTTGTTAGTTTGGTAAGATTATTTTTCTTTAGGTTAGTATATATGGGTGAGGCGTACAGAAGCGTTGAGATTAAGTGGGAGTGAGCAATTGTGGTTCTAGCTATAGGAGTTAGGAAAGGTTTGATCCTATCTAAGGAGCCTATTTTTCTGTTGACAGTTTTGATAGTGTTATTTATATGGCTGTCAAAAGTAAGGTTATTGTCAATAGTTATTCCTAACAGTTTAGTGGTTGTGTCAGGAAGTATAATAGTGCCATTATTGGAAAAAACTGAGAAATCTATGGGCAAGGATTTATTGGTGGGTGTAAAGAGAAGGAGCTTAGTTTTTTTAGCATTGAGAAGGAGGCATCTATTTGTAAACCATGTTTCTACTATGTTAAATACATTCTGGGTTAGAGAATGTAGTTCTGAAGGGGAGTTTGCTGCGCATACTAGCGTAGAATCATCTGCGTATTGTATGCAGGTGGCTTGAAGGATTGCTATGTGGACATCATTGATAAATAATGAAAAGAGCAGTGGTCCTAGAATAGAGCCTTGAGGGACTCAGAGGGTAACTGGCTGAAGGGATGATATATTATTTTGCCAGAGAACTGCTTGTTGCCTATTGCTAAGGCAGGACCCGAACCATTTAATAGTCTGACAGTCAAAGGAAAGGGATTCTAGAATGTTGATGAGAAGGGCATGGTTGACCATGTCAAAAGCTTTTGAGAGGTCAATAAAGAGAGCAAATGAGAGGTTATTGTTATTGCGGTTTCTATTGATGGTAGCTATAAAATATAGTAGGGCAGTTGTGGTACTGTGTGATGGCCTAAAGCCATGTTGGCAATTTGCTATAATGTTATGTTGAGATAAATGATGTAGTAGTTTTGGTGAATGCATTTTTCCATTATTTTAGCTAAAGGAGATAATAGAGCTATTGGCCTGTAGTTAAAGTAATCATTTGAATTGCCACCTTTATGAAGGGGAATAATATTGGAGATTTTCCAAATATCTGGAATGGTTCCTTCCTTAATGGTTCTGTTAATGAGGATGGATACAGGGTATGCAATTACCTTAGCTGCTTTTTGCAAGTATTCTGATGGTATTTGGTCAGCAGAAGGAGTACAAGGCTTAAGTTTTTGGATGAGTTTACAGATGAGAGTAGTAGAGATGGGTTGCAGTTTAAATGTTGGTAGAGAAGCTGATACGGTGGTGAGAAGGCTTGAGTTGTCTGGGATTAGTTGACTGGCTAGTGATTGAAAGAAAGCATTAAAGATATTGGCAGTTTGCAGGGGGGTATTAGGATCAGCCTCAAGAGGGGTAGGTGTATGAGAGTGTCCTGGGGAAAGGAGTTTGTTTATACTGGACCAAAATTTTGGGGGATTGTTCTGATGAGTTTGCTGTAGTTTACAGTAATAGTTCTTTTTATCCATAAGTATTGCCTTTTTTGTACTATTTCTCGGTTGCCTAAAGTTTTGTTGATCAGAGATATTTTTGTTAGCCCTCCACTTAGCCCAAGATTTGTTCCTCAGTAAAATTTTCTGTCTGGTTTCTATAGAAAGCCAGGGGGCTGGTTTGCATTTCATTTGGATAGACCGTTTAGGTGCATGTTTATCAAGGATGGATAAAAAAGTAGTTTAGATATTTAAAGCCTCTTTAAGTGGTAGAGTTTTTAAAGGGTTCCAGTTACAGGAACTAAGTTCATTTTGGAATGATTCTGGGCTAAAGTGTTTATTGGACCATGCAATCCTAAAAGTGGAGGGTTTAGGCAGATCATGTTTTTGTCTTATGATGTAGGTCAAAGTATGATCACTTAAATCATCTGGGAGAGTGCCTACCTTATAAGGTTGCTCATGTCTATTTATAAGTATTCAGTCTAAGGTACTCTCTTTTTTGTTTGGTTTGTTAATTCTGGTTGTGGAGGTGATAGTTTGACTAAAGCCATGGAGGTTAATGTGAGAGGTGGGGTTATCTGCATTGGCACTTTTCCAGTCAGTATTAAAATCACCAAGTATTACTGTTTCATGGTGGTAAGTTGAGGATACCCAGTGTAATATAGCTTTGATTGTGCTGATGTTATTACCAGGTGGTAGGTAGATACAGATGATGTATAAAGCTTTGTTTGAGTTGAATTGGAGTTTGGTGACCAGGACTTCTGCATTACTATCCTGAGGAGGGTTACATGGTAGTGTGGAGATGTGAAATCCATCTTTGAATAGAACTGCTACACCACCTCCCTTATGTTTTATCTGGTCTTGTCTAACTATATTATATCCTTGGGGGATAATTTTGTTGTCTTTGGTCCCTGGTTTCAACCAAGTTTCTGTCAGGCAAAGGGTATCAAAGGAGTGAATATCTAAAAAGGCATGGAGATGGGCTACTTTATTGTTAAGACTGCGGATATTCAGATGTCCTATTAGGAGTGAGTTGTGGAGTTTAGGCTGGGTAGTTAGGGTAGCAGGACTGGCAGGGCCAGGGTTAGGGTGGATGTCACCATCTAGTAAGGAGAGATTGAGAGGTTTTGTTGCTGAATTGCATTTTAGGTTAAGTAGATATTTCTCTCTTTTTACAGTATGATTATTATATTTAAAGTGGGAGAGTCTGTGGCATTTGGGTAGTAGATAGCTGGGAATGGAAGTGATATTAGTCTGACTGCAAGTGAGTATAGAAGTGTGTATTGCTGTTTGTTTTAGAGAGTGGTTGAAATGGTAATAGTGCAGTTTTTCAAAGGAAGGTAGGAGGTAGGTAGAGGTAAGTATAGTAGAAATTATAGCTAGGAATATTAGTTTGGTTGGGGTAGCTGAAGTCATCTTCACTGAGGTTGATTATAAGAAGTGTTAATGGGTTGGGTTAAGATTTGTAAGAGGTGAAAGTAGATAAGGAGGGTGTAGAAAGGAGGGAATTAGTTCCTGTTAGGCAGTAGAAGAGGGATATGGTAAAGTAGTCAAATGAGTGGTGTATTGTAATTGGTGAATGAGTAAGTGTGTGTCTAATTGGTTTAAATGGAAGGTAAGTGTGATTGGATGGAAGTGGAAGAGGGAGTGGCTGAAGAAGTATAAGTTTAGGACCACTGGGGCTGGGTGGGAATTGGGGGTAGGGTAGGGGAGTGGAGTGAGCCCGTAGGGTGAACAGAGCGGGTAGACACAAGGAAGATGGCAGCAGGACAGTGAGAGGAAACAATCAGTCAGGAGAAAGGTAAGTACAGAGGGAGCTAGGTAGGAAGGTTAAAGTGATATTAGGTGTAAGTGTAAGGGAGAAGACAAGTATCGAGAACTGGCTGGAGGGTAGGACTGATAGTAAGTAGAGAAAGAGGAGAAGTGTTCTATTGAGATGTTATAGTAAGTGGGAAGGAGAGAGGGAAGAGAGGTAGTAGTTGATATCCTACAGAAAAGGTCTGACACAGACTCAAACTAAATGTGAAGAATCACATAATAATACTCTTTGGGAAATCAAATAGCGCTTCAAATTACAACATTGATAGCACCCCCCTATAAATGGACCCAGTGGTGGGAATTCTGGGTACTTGGATGGTTAGTAATCTGAACTTTGACCCCCATGTGTCCAGAGTGGTGAGGAAATCCTTCTATGTGGCTCAGCTTATAAGAGCATGGCATCCAGATCTAAGGATATCATAGTGCCACTATACTTGGCCCTCATCAGACTAATAATTGAGTACAATGTACCCTTTGGCATGTAACTCACCAGGCAGCTGCAACAACTTGAGCATCCTGAGGTTTCTCACCAAAAAATAGAGGGTATAACAACCATGTCATATTTGGACTTATTAAAAGTCCTGTCACCATATTCAGTTTCCTACTGATTACTGAGGGGTGATCTGTTCCTGACTTACAAGGCAGTGTCTGTCCCAGCCCTGATGCAAATGTTGCATATTCGCAAAACTAACTGCACAAGGGTTACCCATTCCAAAGATCTAAACCTGATCTCTGACATGAATAGATCACACTGGAGTAACAGATATGTATTCCAGAGATTGACCCTCTTCTGGAATATACTTCCTATTGACATGAAGCAGAGCTCTTCCCTGACCATCTTCAAGTGCAATCTGGACCAATGGATGGGAACTTACAAATTCACTCCTGGGGTGGCACACATGTCCATTATGGACAGAGGCAGCCCATAAAGATAGTCAAAACCCCACTCACTGGCACTTGTTATCTTTCCCCTAGGGATAGAAAATTGGATAAAATCTGGGTAAAACTGGCTAAGCTTATTAGGACTTCTGATTCGTTAGTGTAGCAATCTCCTATGAACCAACGAACCCAGTGCATGTATTTGTGCATGTATTAAGCTCTAGCCATTTGCACAATCTCAGTCATCCAAAAAAAATCCCTTTGTTTCTTTTAATGTCATAGTTAAGAGAATTTTAGGACATGTTGTGGGTATCTTCATTTCATCTGTACCATTGCTAAGCGTTATTCTGAAGAAATGTTTAACACAGCTCACTAGGTCACCTTTCTATCAGGATGGCTAATCACAGATTGTATTTTCACTATATGTTCAGGTCCAATTCTTGGCAATTTCTAGGAATGATGTAACATTCTATGAGCTTATTATAAATATGAAACTTTAGAAGAAGAAGAAGATTATAAATATGAAACTTTCCACTGGCAGCATAAGTAATGCTCTTTGGTTTGTGGCCTGTTAAGGAGCTGCAGTCTGACGTTGGACACGTAGTTCACTGCCTTGTTTAAAATTATTTAATAGCAGACATAATTTAATTTAATACTAATAGAATCTGCTATCTATTGAGTTATAATTTAGTAATACTAATTCATACTTTCTGTAAAAGGTACTTGCTGTAGTACCATTCATAAGGGCTGGCACCCTCTTTATCCCAACTTTTGAATTAAATGGTGAACAAGGGACTACTAGCCCCCTTTAGGAATAATACTGAGGAAAATGCATGCATATAAAGTTGATCACGGATAGAATGATATCAGGAAGCATTTGGTGCTTACATCCACATCTAACAATTGCCCATCTCTCTGTGACTGTTTCAAGCAGCATCATGCTGTTAGATGTAATGTACTGCCTAGACTTGTTTGCTTTGAATCAGCAAAAAATGACTAAACATAGAAATCAAACTATTTTGCTCATGTAGTACTGAACTCAACTGCTCTAAAGTCCATTCATTTTACATAGTCGCTACACAGTGAAAGGGATATAATTCTGCCTACTCTCTCTATGTTTGTCTGTCTGTCTCTCTCTCTCTCTGTTTTTTGTTATTTCTCAAAATAACGGAAGGGCACAGGAAAAGGTTACTGCATTTTTCATTTCAAAACTCCTCATTTATTATTTACATTTTCTTCTCTTCCTGTACAACATAGCTGCTTTTTATAACTTTTTAGTGTTATTGGTAGACTGAACTCTATATTTCCAATACTTTTTTTCACTTCATATGTCAGAGTATTATCATTTTAATTTTGTCATTCCGATATTATTATTACTAAACATAGCCATTATTTATGACTATAATGAGGCGATGAAGCTCTGTAACTTTATAAAAAATGTACATTCACCATATATACAACCCACTCAAAGGATCTTTTAAGACACAGAACTCACACTCTTCAGTGGAAGAATGCAACGTTTCTTCTGCATTCTTTATAGTTAATGGCGTATGTATGGTTTTGTCTGTGCAGAACTTAACCTGTTAGGTCTGTGCTTGAGCAGAATTCTGGACTCCTCAGTGAAAAAAATCTCTATAAACAGCTTTTTCTTTAAAAGCAGGAATATAACCCAAGTCATCCATGTTTTAATATTCCATTCCAGAATGCTGTTCCACAAACTGTGCTCGCATGGCTGTAGTGACTGCTCTATCTTTGGCAAACATGTTCAGAAAAATGGTTGATTAATGAATTAAGTTAGAGATCACCATTATCAAATGGACCTAAAGGCACTAAGATGGTTTCCAAACATCTTCAAAAAATGCATGGTTCACAGAGGAAGGAGAATGGGACTGAAAAATGGCTTTGCTATTTCTCCTAAAATAAACAGCAAGTGAAACATCTTCAAGAGGGAAGTAAGTACTTTAGTGTCGGATACATGGATATTGTCCATTCTTTGGCATCTATTACATTGTGAATCATGGGTATTCCCTGTTAAAATGTTTCAGGCGATGCACATTTGTAATTTTCATTTGATGTGTCTCTTGAATTTGCAATATTAACGGATATGTCTGGACAATTAATTATTTTAAGCATTTAACTATGAAGTTCCTTTTACTGTGTACATTCTCTAATAGGCCTTCTACAATTTGACATCCTAGATGTTGTATTTGGACACCATAGATTTTTTTCTTGCAATCATTCCTTTATTGTCAGGATGGTAACTACAGGAGAAAGATAACATTAGACAACTGCTGGAAGCAAAGTTATCTCTGAAGAGACTGAATTAAAATGTATGTTTATCTACATAGTATAGAACATAGGCTAACAGAAAGCAGAAGGTTAGAAGCAAAGAGCATGCAGAAGAAAAAAGATTTAAATCCTTATAGAAACCAATATAGAGGAGACATGGTTTCCCCAAATGCAGTGATATATTACTGGGATATGATAGACAGTCTTTATCCTTGGTTTTGCATTATAAGGAAATGTAAATAACATTACTTGATCAGTTCTTTGTGAACATTCCCCTTCATTCTTCTGAGCTCCACTATTATATCAAATCAGTTACATTACCTACCTGATGTTCCTGTGCAGGTTCCAGCTATTATGTTATTGCATTAGCTACGGTCAATGATAATCCATAATTATTGTACCATATGAACCCCTGCCTTTCTTATTTGATCTTCTACAGTCAACAAATGGTGCTATGCAATATGTACAGCGTTAACATGTCCACAGTCCACTGTTATGTCATTAGATTTGATTATTAATAGTATATTTTTTTCTGTGTGAAATGCAGTTCCCCAATTTCACTGTGTTGTATTATTCATCACCGAAACTCATAACACCTGAATAGTGGACTGATGGTCACTTAGCCAGCAGTGTGAGGTAGGGGATGATCTTCTACTTTTGTATATAAGAGCATTTCTCCCCGGGCCTCCACTGAAAACAGGACCTGTGGAACCTAGTCGGACTTTCCCGGACAGCAAATGTTAAATAAAAAAAAAAATGTTTAAATTATAGTTGAACTGTATTTTTACGTATAAAACTTTTACAGCCTGAAGAAACCAAATGCTATGTGTATTTTGCAGCATGATGTTTAATTTCTTAGTTTTATTTCCTGAATCAAGTTCAGTTTCTGGAGCACTTGATCTCGTAACAATTTAGAAGGGATAAAGATAATAAAACCTTAGACTAAAGCAGCATGAGCAATGGTGGTTTAGTTCTCAAAGGAGGCAACTTTTTCCTCACAAGAATTGACAGGTGGTGATGATGATGATGATGATGCTGATGATGATGAATATTGCCCAACAGAGAGAGAAAACAAAGCCCTGCTACATTGAATCCATCAAATAAATCCTATAAGTGAAAAGATAATGCTTGCCCTATTATTTGCCTTTGCTAAGTTGACATAATGTATATATACAAGAAACAAAATGGTAAAACAATCAAAATGGCTTAAATGAAAATACAAATTAAAGGTTGACAAGAGATAAGATAATGAAAGTGCAATGACATGAAGAAAAGAGTCAAACCTATCAGAAAATACAGGGACATTTGATAGTGTCAGATTCACAGAATAGCCGAGATATACCCATCCTTCCAAAACATTCTGTTAATGTTGTAGAAAATGTTTAGGTCCCTGGATTGTGTATTTCTGGCACAGTTTGACTTGTGGATGTGAAGTATGTCCAACAGTAATGGGCCAGAGGATGCCTTGTATGTTGGACACAGGTCACCTATTATTAATAGGGCTTTGAGGCTCCCCATGTACGACATATTGTTTAGGCCTTGTATCCTTTTTGTAAGGTACCTCTGTGGGCATTCCAGTTCTTGCATACGCCTGGACAGATCAGGCAAAAAGGGGCATTATACTCAATGACTAGTTTAATAAGGGCTGAGGAAAGTAGGGCAATTACATCCCTGAATCTAGAAGCAATTCCCTTGTTTATGAGCTCTGCAATATGGAAGGACTTCCATAGTACAATGGACAAATGCTGGTCAAATGCTAGGTCACTGTCTACATAAGATCACAAATCCCAAATTACTGGGTTAAATCTTAGAAGTGTGTTATCAATGCGGTAGTTCCCCAGGGAGAGTTGACTTTTCAAAGGAGATGATAGGGCATTTTCTGGAATTTAGCTTTAGTCCATGGGTCTGGTACTAGTTTAAAACAATTAGAAACAACAAGGCCAGTGTAAAATAAGGTTCTGTATTTATTCTCTCTCTAGCGCCTCGGCCACAGTAACACATAACACAGACAAAAGCATTTATATAGCATCAGCTATTAACAGCAATTAAACAATTAAATCATTCAAGTTAATTAAAATACAATTCAAACAAATTTAAAGTGCTTTTCGACAAATCAAATAACACTTCTCCAGCAACAATCTGCATTCGAGCCCCTAGGAATTAGAGTTTCATACTTCAAAATAAAAATAGTTTCTTTTTTTAACAGTGCATTCTTAATCAAATTCTCATTTAGTTCACCTATAAAAACCTGTTCTAAAATAGTTGCTGTTAAACTATCACATTTACCATCATGACATTCATAAAAATGCTGAGCTAAGGGACTCTCTAATTTTTTTACCCTAATATCCCTCAGATGTTCTAATAGTCTCACCTTAAACATTCTTTTCGTTTGACCAATATAAAACTTATTACAGCCACATCTAATAGCATATATCACTCTCTCAGTTCTACAACTATACTGGCCATTAGATCTATACTCAATATTATTTATGTAAGGGAAAAAAATAATTATATAAGGGAAAACACTACATTTCCCACATGATAACATCCCTCTACTCTTAGTAAAACAAACTGAGCAGAATGAATGATGAAGTTTGTGTTTTGTCATAAACGAAAAGTGCTTTACAATATAGTATCAATGTGTGTGCCTTCTTTTATTCTGCTCAGTTTGTTTTACCCAGTTTGTTTGTTTTATCCCTCTACTCTTAATTTGATAGTGCAATTTTTCATCAGGTTTATGAAATCTGGTATGCACTATCATATCCTTTACATTTCTACCCCTCTTATAAGAGAACATTAACTTTTTTTTCAACTAAACTCTTTAATTCAAGATAATTTTTTAAAAAGTTCCAAAAATATAAGATACATTTTTTAATATTCTCACTACAAATATTATATGTAGAAACCTTAAATATCTTATCTACTTCTTTATGATTCTTAATATCATTCCTACAGTTATTTATACACAATAGCCCCTTATTAAACCTATTATTAAAAATCTTATTGATATCCAAATCAATCAACTTTCTATCATATTGTCTTTTTTCAAACATATTCCTAGTACATAATATTTCATTCATAAATGTATTATCATCATTACATAACCGAGAAATTCTTAAAAATTCTCCATATGGTAAGGCTTCAAGAGTGTGTTTAGGGTGACAACTGGTGCCCATCAAAAATTCATTTGGTAAATCAAATTTTCTATGTATGCTAGTAATAACAGTAATAATATGAAACTCTAATTCCTAGGGGCTTGAATACAGATTGTTACTGGAGAAGTGTTATTTGATTTGTCCAAAAGCACTTTAAATTTGTTTGAATTGTATTTTAATTAACTTGAATGATTTAATTGTTTAATTGCTGTTAATAGCTGATGCTATATAAATGCTTTTGTCTGTGTTATGTGTTACTCCTTGAAGGCTTACTGTGGCTGAGGCGCTAGAGAGAGAATAAATACAGAACCTTATTTTACACTGGCCTTGTTGTTTCTATTTGTGGTGTAGCAACCTGGTTTCCTATCTTGCTGTTGTTCGTTACTAGTTTAAAACAATCCTTCCTATAGATTTGGGGATTCAACTACTACTCCTAGCTTGTGGTCATTTGCAAACTTAGTTAGCCAGAAACCTTTGATATTGGCTTTTAATTCAGAGAAGTAAACACCAAACTGAAGAGGTCTTAGCATCGAACCCTGGAGACTCCATTAGTGACTAGTCTTTTTCTGGATTTAGCTTGCAATATTTTGATCTCCTGCATCTGTGAGCCAGTTTTTCCTGCTTGTTGGGATATTCCATTATTCCTTCACATCAGGTCTTTCTTACCTTGTTTGTAGTGTAAACAGTGACTAGGTCATAATTTAGTGTTAATCATTTCTAACCTAGTTAAGATGCCGCTAGTTTTGTCTGCAGGCATGGTTGATACTCTAACTAGCTGCTTACAGAGTCCAGTGAGATATGCATTTGCTTTATGCATAATAATGTCATAAATTACATGATGATTTTAGGATTGCCAAATCACAATGTTTGCTTTACGTTGTTTTGAATGTGGCTTGTTTCAGTTTGTCAGCCTAGGTATTTCATTAGGATGGTGTACCTCTTTTGTCAGTGAGTGATGACTCCACAGATTTACTTTTTTCTCTAGTTAGTAGGATGTCTGTGTAATGTGTTATATGCATGAGGTTCTGGTGTTATTAAGCTTAAGGCCTCTTCAGATACAGCAGTCACTTTTGTAGGTGTAGTCTACAGAATTCCTGCAAATGAAGTTGTACATATGTATGTAATCACATCTGTGGGGCTGCTGCTGAGAGTTTACCCTCAGTAATACTGATATATTTTCAACTACCAGGCTTCCTTTCATAGGTTCATAGGATGATACTAGGCTATTGGCCCTGAAGCCCTTATAAGCCTAGCCAAGAATTTCACCCATATTCCCACAAAGTTAGCACCTGCTTTCCCTGTCCTGCAGGGACACAGGTGGGATCCCAGGGGTATATTTTCTGTTTCCCATCCAGGTTCCTCTTAAAGAGGGCTAGTGAGGTACTCTGCTTGACATGGAGAGGGAGTCTATTCCACAGATGGGGGAGTCACTGGGACACAAATCTATCCTGCCAATAAGTGCTATTAATGTCACAGACCAAGCAAAGGCCTTGCTTGCTGGTTGTGTGAGTGGAGTTTGACTTACGGATATGCAGCAACTCCATCAAAGCTGAGTCTGAGACAGCCTTGTATGCCAGACACAGGTCACCTCTGAGGAGTCTGTACGAGACTGAGTAGAGGGACAGGGCTTTTAGCCTGTCTGTATAGGATAGGTGTTTGAGACCCTGGATTTTCCTGGTCAGAAACCTCTGTGGTCTCTCCAACTGCTACATGTGCTTGGCAAGGTACATGCCGAAGGGGGCATTGCACTCGATAATGGGTCTGATAAGGGAGGAGTACAGGGATGCTATGACCGCCTTGTTCCTGGATGAACTACCCTTACTTGTGAGGTGGGCCGAGTTCCACATTGAAAGGGTCTGTCACACATTCAATGTTAGGACATTTTTAACTGATATCCATGATGAATAGAAATAAATTATATTAGTTCATTAAAAGATATTTTTTTATAACTAAAGCCATCATATTTTAGCCATCATATGACCTTCATAGTTAAAGTTGTTAGTAAGCCATTAGTACGTGTTCCACATTTTCCCATTTGTTCCATATTATGAGAGTTAGTGTTCCTCATTTTAGGGACAGAAGGTTGAGAGTTGTAAGAAATCTGAAAACATGAGAACAAAGATCACAGAACTCTCAAGAATTGTGGACAAAGTAAAAAAAATAATGGGGACATCAAGGACATTTTTAAAATCACACTGACATTCACCTAAAAGTTAATCAAACAACATATTTTGCATTAGCAATGCATTTTATGACCAATAAGAAGTATGAAACTCTAAAAGCTGGCATTATTAACTGACTGCAGTCTTCAACAATTTACCAGAAAATAAAAAATAATCATAAGGGACAAGGCAAAAATATGAGACAAAATTGAGGGCATATTGTAAAAGCATGGCCAATTCAGAGGTGTATGTTAAAATGTAATAAATATTTAAGATCATGTCAAAAAGGAATTCAAATTTCTGTGAGCATTAAGCAATTCGTATACTTCCAATGAAAGAGTTACCTATCATGTTTTTGAAAGTTAGCTAGAAAGTACTTCCATACTTAATCTAACATGCAATCCCTCATAAGTAAAAATATAAGTTAGATAAATGCGTACTTCTAGTCATGGACCTTTGTCAAAGGAGCCTATATGAATTAATTAGTATACTACTTTTTAAACAAGCAAAATGAATGCAAGATTCTGAGGTGCATTGTCCACATGTGTCTCCATTTGTTTGTTTGTTATGGTATTACGGTCAGCCTTTTAACTTCTTTTTTATTCCATATGAATGTTCAATAAGAAATACATTTCTGTTGACAAAATATTAAATTGTTAAGCACACACATTTTATACCAATAAAAGCAATAAAAAAACAAAAAACTTTGTGAACTTCAGTATATAAACAGTGGTTATGGGGGCATATTTATAGAAGTGAAAATGAATGGAGTGTATTCCACAGATGGGGGAGTCTAACTACTAATGTATATGAAGTCATACGAAACCAGTAATCAAATCCTGAAGAATTTTTGATGCTTTATTTTAGGAATATTTGGCTTCGACTCAGCCTTATCTGTCAGTCAACAGTTGCCTGTCTTAATGTGTCCCCAAGCCAACATTTTTAATGCTCCGAATAAATGTTCAGATTAAGTTTTACTGCAACATGACTGATTCCTGCTATTATTTCTTTCATGTAGCCATCCTCCTTATGATATTCTAGAGATAACTTATGATACAAAGCCATTTTCAAGCTGTTTACGAACTGTGCAATACTTCAAAGTGTACAAAGCAAATCAAAATCCAAGAATAATTATGCCATCAGTCCTGCTATGTTTTATAGTTTGCAGTGGTAACTTTTTTTTCTATGAACCAGGATCTTTGCATGAAGACCAAGTACTCCTCACAAGTTCACCTGCAGAAGTAATTTTAATGCACTATTGTCTCTGGTTTATAATTACTTAGCAATACATTTTAACAATACCAGTTCATGGACAACAGATTTAGTTATGTTTGATAATAGTCCTCTTATGACATGGTAAATGTCATATTTAGATTAATTTGTGCATTCATGAATACATGCATTCTCAGATAACCCATCTACTCCAGTGCAGAATTGCTGGGAAAATATATCCTATTCTGGCACTCAGTGACTGCAAGGCTGTGAAGAATCCTGAATAGGGCAATAATCCATCACAGGGCATATACATGCACATACACATACACATTCATTCATTCCCTCACTGACTCACTCACTGACTCACTGACTCACTGACTGACTCACTCACTCACTCACTCACTCACTCACTCACTCACTCACTCACTCACTCACTCACTCACTCACTCACATGTGTGTGTGTGTGTGTGTACAATCATGTATAGGGGGCTGTTGCAGATCATCTCAAAAAGAATCACAACATTGACAGTATCAGTATTTATTTATATGTATGTTTGTTTAGTTATTTAGCAGATTGTTTGCTATATGTCTAAGTGTCCTAATGCTGCAGGAAATATTATATTGTGGTGATTGCTATTGATAGCAGTGTGATGGGAGAAAAACAGACTAGTGCAAAGCTGCAGTAGTGGAGGCAGCAGTTAGCATTGCTGACCCAATGTGGTTGCTTTTTCAATTCCGTTTTCAGCTAGGGTGCTTCTTCTTGTCATTTGTATGAATTTTTCATCTCACTCTCTTGGTCTGAGTGACTTTTTGCTAGGTGCCCTCATTTCCTCCCAAGTAGCCAGTCTGGCATTCTTCCAAATGCTTTATGCATAGATATCGCCACCTTCATGCAATTCATTTGTTTTGACCATTTTAGCTGAAATAAGAATTCTGCACATTCATTGACTAGAATTGTTTAAATATGATATATTCATTTGGTCACTTACATTGGCTTATAATCTCTTATTTTACAATATGTTGAGAATAATGGTAGATGTCATACATACTACAATGTTGAGGTAGCTATCTGCTTTTGTAGGAGTGCTCATGGAAGGATGCAACTATAAGACCACCACCACTATTTACAAATAAAGTAATTCCAGCTTCCTATCCCAAAACCAAATTTGGGTTGAGGTCACTTTGCTTAAAATGAAAATTTATTTTGCCCTCTCACTTGTCATGTATATGACACTCAGTAACTCAATACAATAGAGTAATAATACAAGAAAATAAGCATTATATTAGTTCCAGTGATGGTCCCTAGCTAACTAAAGCATAATTTGTTTCAGGTTCATGTAGTAAGACATAAAAAGTATTTACACTCTAATAACCATTTCAGTTTTGTTTCTCAAAGTAAGCTACTAATTTATATGAGTAGGTTTGAAGCATCACCATGCATTATAAATAAATGACGTACTCATATATTTCTTTTTCAAGTAGTTGACAGTTATAGCTGTATTTCTTTGCCAAAGGTCATGTAGTATGTTCTTACCCCAAACCCTTTTTTGCACCATAAGTAAAGTGGCAAACCCTGATAGATATAAGAGTAACTCTGGTTATGCAACTTAGTGCTTGAAAGGTAAATATTTGGCATGATAGATGTGAATTCGGAAGTAGAAACTTGGACAAAATTTAAATATTATTCCCTAAAGTACAATAACTGGGCAAGACTAAATAGTAATTATATTTCACATGGACATGTGCATTTAATTGAAAGCTTTCACATACATCCAATAACTATTTCTGATCATGCACTAATATAAACTAAGATAAAAATGGATGGTAGTAAAGTAAAAATAAGACATTGGCACCTTCCACCTACCTGTTAAATAGAGAAGAATTTAAGGAATGGATAGTGGAAATTATTTAAGAGTTATTAGGGAAGACAGTAATATCTTCAGAAGTTATGGCTAGTGACTAAGATAAAATGAAAATAGAGTTCAAAAGTATGGTTGATATAAAAGAGAAAGAGATATGGTTAAGAAGTAATAGAAATTACTTAAATGAGTTGGCAAAAATTAAAAGTATTGCAGAATAAGGATAATCTCATAGAACAAGAACAAGAGCAAATGCAGAGTGCTAAAGGTTCATAGTTTCATAGGTGTGTACTAGGCTAATGAACCTGAAGCCTTTACAAGCCTAGCCCATAGGATTACCCTGGCATTGTGCCACCTGACCTTAGTTCCTAGTGCCTCTGTTGACTAGAGCCACTGGAGTGATCCCTGGGGTGAGTTTTCTATTTCCCATCCACTCATCAAGATTTCTATTGAAAAGGGCCAGTGAGGTGTTCTACTTAACATGTATGGGAAGTCTATTCCATAGCATGGGCAATCTCTGGGTTATGAACCTGTCCCTCAAGCATGTTCTGTTGATTGTGGTAATGAGGTTGAGGTCTCTGGAGCATGTGGGGCAGAGGGATTGGGATTTCTTTAGATGTAGCATTTCTAACAGAGCTGGGTCAGACATGGCTTTGTAAGTCAAGCAAAGATCGCCTCTAAGTAGGCGATATGAGACAGAGAATAGGTGGAGTTTTTTGAGTCTGTCCATATAGGACAAGTGTTTAAGGCCTAGGATCCTCTTTGTGAGGTACTTTTGTGGCCTCTTCAATTGTTGCAGGTGTTTAGTGAGGTACATGCCAAATGGGTCATTGTACTCGATGACTGGCCTAATGAGGGAAAAGTACAGGGAGACAATGACCTCTTTCTTCCTGGATGCAAAACCCTTAGTAATGTGATGTGCCACATAGAAGGACTTTCTGTCCACAGTGGCAATGTGGTGGTCAAAAGAGAGGTTGCTGTCAACCTGTGTTCCCTGATCTCTTATAATGCCTTCTGTGTTCAGTGGACTACCATCAATGTAGTAATTCAAGGGAACTGGGTTTTTCCCAAGGGGGATGACGACACATATTTTGGCATTGAGCTTAAGGCCATGGTTCTGACACCAGTCGTTGGTGTCATTAAGGCCTTTCTGTAGGATGTCAACATCACTTGGGGAGTTAATAACAGCTCTTCACTTACAAGTGTCTGTGAAATTTGTCAGCCAGAGTCCCTTCATGTTGGCCTGGACTTCAAAGAAGTAGATACCAAACAGGAGAGGACCCAGGACCGAACCCTGTTCATCTCCACTCATGACTGGTCAGCAGCCTGACTTGGAGTCAGCTACTTTCACACTGTGGGTCCTATCTGTGAGCCAATTTGCAACCCACCTACTGATATAGAGGTTGATGCCTAGTTTAGTGAGTTTTTATATGATTCCTGAGTGAGGAATGGTATCAAAGACCCTGGCCAGATCAAGGCAGGCTGTATGAACCACCTTGTCTTCATCCACAGCTCTGGTGACTTACTCAAAGAAATTGACCAAGTTGAGCAGGCATTATCTCCCCTTCACAAAACCAAACTGTGTAGGATCCAGAGTTTGGAGATTCCCTATATCCTTGTTTATTAGGTCCATGATAATGTGTTCCATAGCTTTGCAAATCAGACTCATCATGCTAATTGGGTGATAATTCCTATGGCTGTAGTTGCTCAACCTTTGTGGAGAGAGATGGCTGTAGCAGTGCACCTTTCAGTAGGGACAAAGCCTGAGTTGAGGCTGTGATTGTACAGGGCACACAGGTGAGGTGCCAGTTCACTCTGTAGTTCATGTAGAACACACCAGTAAACCAAAGTAAGGCAAAAATTAGGTGATTAAAACCAAACAAGGAAGCAGAGAACTACCTCGCAAAGTGAAACAATAAAGCCTCAGAGGGAATTAATGCAGCAAAACACTTTTATTGAAGTATAAAAAACACCATTAACGTAGTTAAAAATCCGTTTTCGTTTCAACAACTTCATCAGATGTGGGCTGAAGCATAACTCATCATGTTAAATACGCAAAAATAAATGACATCATAAATTAATTATCCAATGAAGATCCATTAAAATTCAGTCAAATGTTTTCCATCAGTCCTTTTGTAACACAGAATCAAAACCTGACACAACCCTTGAAGCAAACTTAGTAGAAGGCTTTATAGTAGAGCTTTCTCAGAAACGAAAATGGATTTTTAACTACATTAATGGTGTTTTTTATACTTCAATAAAAGTGTTTTGCTGCATTAATTCCCTCCGAGGCTTTATTGTTTCACTTTGCAAGGTAGTTCTCTGCTCTCATGTAGAACACAACAAGGGATATTGTCAGGTCATATAGAAGCTATATTCTTGGCCTTGGACAGTGCTGTTTTAACCTGTGCAGCAGTAATACTGGGTGCCTGGCAATCTACTGGTATTGTCATTGGTCCTTTGGTGGGGAGAGGGATAAAGTTAGCACTGAATCTGTCAATCAGTATATTGGCAATATCTGCTGGCTCGGAATAGGAGGTATCATTGTGCCATAGCTCAGTGCAAATCTGTGTATTGCCGTAGAGATTCTTTATAGAACTATAGAAGGCCTTGTGGTTGTCTTTACTATCTGCTGCAATTCTGTTTTCATAGCTAGCTTTAGAGGATTTGATGAGGGATCTCAACGTTTTGTTGAGGCTGATAAGGGAGTTTTTCCAGTCTTGGGATTTTGCCTTAATCCGCTTCAATTTAATTTCCTCCTTCTGTTGTAGACTTTCTTTGTGGCAGGGGACCACCAGATTGACTTCCTTTGTTTTGAGGAGAGTGTCTTGGTTCTATTGGATATGGCAAGATCCATGCATTTGTGTACCTGTTCGTACAGTGCATTGGTGTATGATTCAGCAGTCATGCAACTATTCTCCAGTTGCATGGGTGCTGTGAAGCTAGTCACCTCTGTTTTTAAGAGCCCAAAGTTAGCTTTGGAGACGTTTTTCATATTGGTTACCTTTGTGAGGTGGGGGATGTGGATTTCTAAGATGATTAGTTTATGGTCGGACCTAACCAGGGAGGAGTTGACTATTGGTGTAGAGTAATGGTAGCCCATGTTAGTAATGACCAGGTCAAGGATATTGCTACCTAAACTAGGGGTAAGAATGAGTTGGTCCAGATCACTTGAATTAATGAATCACAGAAAACATTGGTCAAGTGTATTGATTCATGAGTAGTTTTCCCAGTTAATGGAGGGGTAGTTGAAGTCGCCGAGTATGAGAGTGTTAGGTTGGAGCCTAATCTTCTCCAGGGTGCTTAAGAACATGGAGTGTGAGTCTTGGGACATGGTTGAGGACCTAGAGCAGGCTACAACCTGAATTGCTGTCTTACCCAATGTTAGCTGCACTTGAAGTATCTCAGATGCATTATGTTGGGCTACCAGTCTGGAGGTTTGCTCATCCTTTATGAATATGGAAACACCACTGCCTTTGGAGCTTCGGTCCAAGTTCTGGGGCTGAAAGGTGTGGAATGCGTTATAGCCTGGTAGTGCAGGGGTGCTTTCTGCTGCCTTGAACCAGGTTTCTGTTACAGCACAAATGTCGATGTTCTCCATTTTAAGGAGTGCTTCGAGCGAGTGCATTTTGAGATTTAACCTTCTAGCATTGAGCATCATGACTCTCAGATTGCATTTGTTTGTAGCTGTTACAGTGGCAATTTGGTCTTTGGAACACCGCCTAAAAATGGCACTATAGGGGTGGCAAGAGCCTTGGCCAGTATCCAGAAGTCCAGGCGTGACAGATGCAAGCCATCTCTGGCAAAGCATCGAGGTCTGTCAATCATGTCATCCCAGGCAGACAGACACTACCCTTAGAATGACACCAGAAACTTAGCCAATTGTTCAAATCAATAATTTTCTGCTTGTACTGTGGTATCATTATGGGTGATGGTAGGATGCTGCTCAGGGCTAGGGTCATACCCACCTGGGCTACATAATCCAAGAGCTCCTCCATGTCTCTTTTCATGTAGTCCATGGAGGTACGTCTCAGGTCATTCACACCCACATGTACAATGACAGAGTCATATTTGTACCTGTTGTTGAGGGACCTGAGTGCGTGCGTTATGTGGGGGATCCTGGCACCTGACAGGTAGATGACTGTTACTTTCTCCTTATTCAACCTAGTGAGTGGGACAGCAGTGTGTCTCACTATCAGGTCACCTATGACTAGTGTGCTGGGCATGCTGTTTTGCCTTAGGGGCCTTGGTTGAGTGGCACACTGTTTAGGAGTGTTATGTGTCTCGTGATTAGTGTTGTGTTGTGGTGGTCTGATGTGTTTCTGCCTTGGAGGTCTCTGCTGTTTGGGTAGATTTTTATTGAGAGCCTCCATGAAGGTGGGTGTGTGATTTATGTTTTTATGTGAAGGCAGTGTGCATGTATGTTCTGGAGGGCTATGTGTTCCATGTGGTGTGGTACAAGTGTTGACCTTCTCCTCTTGACTAGCTATTCCGGTCTTGGCTGGAGAGTGTGTGGCTTCCAATTTGGATATATAAGTGCATCTGTCACAAGTCTGAGTGTTGGGTGGTAAGATGAGAGGGTTGTCAGTATACATGAGGCAGTTGCTACATTACCTCAGGATGCCCAAGTTCACCAGGTTAATAGGAGAAAGCACAGGGAACTGATATTTAGACATGCCTGGAGGAGTGGGCATTAATGAATACTGGAGCTGTTTCCTTGTAGAATGTTTAGTGCTGGTTCACTTTTGTGTGCTACAATAATTGCTACAAGAAGTCTGGTAAAGTGTTAAACTAAAAAAACACAAAAGAACACAGAGGAGTAAAATATAACATTTACCGGTGCATCCAGTACCTCGGCTTATGCCTTCAAGGAATAATTCATACACCACATGGCCCTTATTTATACCAAACTTAATTAAATATAATTGAAAGCAATTAACAAATTCTCAAAGTGCAACAGGTGCAAGAATTTAAAGTGACAATGTATCCCAACCATAACACCAATACACATACTGACAATCTAAATGGGGTTAACATTAATGGAAGGAGATATAAGGATCTGGACCAATTTAACTGGAACTCTTGGGGGTGGTTTACATCATTGATTGTGATTGTTCACCTATAAGATGGTATATAGGACACACTAAAAGAGCAGTGAAAAGACACATTATGGAACATTTAGTGGATATCAGAAGGGGTTGATTGGAGAGCCCGGTAGCAGATCACTTTAGAAAATTTCATGACAATTGAGATTCCAGTTTCTTTTTTATTGTGTTGGCTAAACCCCTGGCTTGTCAGGGGGAAGAATTTTTGAGCAGGTTGCTGTTGCTGGAAACAATATTTATTATTAATTTTGGTACTTTATATCCTATAGGATTAAATTTGGATATTAAAATGAATGTGAGGTGAGGTATAGGTAATAATATATTGAATGGTAAATGCATCTCAATTTTTAAAACATTAACATTTTTAAGATGGCAGTATGTGTATTGGGGTTACAGTTGGGATGCATTGTCACTTTAAATTATTGCACTTGCACTTTGAGAATTTGTTAATTGCATTCAATTATATTTAATTAAGTTTGGTGTAAATAAGAGCCATGTGGTGTATGAATTATTCCTTGAAGGCGTAACCCGAGGTACTGGATGCACCAGTAAAAGTTATATTTTACCCCTCTGTATTCTTTTGTGTATTTTTGTACTTGGCGATCTTTGTGTTTCATAAAGTGCTAAACTAATAAGCTAGTAAAAGTGCAGGAGAGGAGGGAACTTGCAGATCTAAGGGAAAATTTGAAGAACAGATTTTGGCACCACTCAAAAGCTTACAAAAAGTCCTAGATACAGCAAATCGGTATCTGGACTAGATTAGTTACAGGAAAGTTGGGAAACAAGCGCAAATGTGGACTTTTAAACTAGAAAGTTGAAAGAGATGGAAAACACTGCCCAAACTGCCAATAAGCTACAATTTCTAGGCCAGAAACCACTCCTCTTGTGGTAGATAGGCTACCTAGTGCTTACCACTCCCACTGATAAACTAGAATGCTTCCCTCCAATACAGAAAGGCTTGGGGGCGTCAGAAGCTTATAAACAGTCCTGGATACAGCAATTCTGTACCTGGACTAGACTAGTTACAGGAAAGGTGGGAAACAAGTGCTATTGTAGGCTTTTAAACCAGAAAGTTGAAAAAGATGGAAAAACTGCCCAAATGGTCAATAAACTACAATTTATGGGACAGAAACCACTCCTCTTGTGTTAGATAGGCCACCTAGTACTTACCACTCCCACTGACAAGCTAGAAGGCTTCCCTCCAACACAGAAAGTATTGGGGGGCTCAGAAGCTTATAAACAGTCCTGGATGCAGCAAATCTGTACCTGGACTAGACTAGTTACAGGAAAGGTGGGAAACAAGAGCAAATATGGTCTTTTAAAACAGGAAGTTGAAAGATATGGAAAAACTGCCTAAACGGCCAACAAACTACAAATTATGGGCCAGAAACCACTCTTCCTGTGGTAGACAGGCTACCTAGTGCTTACCACTCCCATTGATAAGCTGTAAGGCTTCCCTCCAACACAGAAAGGCTTGGCGGGCTCAGAAGCTTACCAACAATCCTGGATACAGCAAATCTGTATCTGGACTAGACTAGTTACAGAAAAGTCAAATGAAAGCAAACAAACTGTACTTGGTAGTAGCACGTAAAAGCACAGGCACTCGAAGGTAAATAAAATCCACTTTATTCGATAAAACCATAGTAGTTGAGCGCTTTCATCTACACACAGGTAGACTTCCTCAGAACAACTTCACAATTAATTTCTTGAGTTAATACAGACCCAAGCTACCATTCCATTTACCTTGTTAGGTTAACAAGCAATTAAAAAATGCAATTAGAAAATTTGTAGTCATTAAAAATACTTTAAAGTGCCCTGTGCTTTAAACTGACGAATAAATACACTACTAACCTTACTAGGTATAACATTAAAAAACAATGTGTGATATATATATATTGCCTAAGTATAATATATATATTGCCTAAGTATAATCAATACCTTATAAATCAGACTTTTAGTAATAAAAATGAACATATCATAATATCAATGAGACTTTCTTTCTATAAAGTACAATATAGGAATTTTATCATACAAAGTTGACAGTAATGCCTTGTAGTCATATATTAATGTATATTGTGATCCAAAATAGGTTTAATAGAAATATTTTCGTTTAAACCAGGATACATAGAGGCATTCAATTTTATCTGCCACCTTACTTCTCTTTCACCTAATTTTTTCTTGATGCAACCCCCCCTAGGGTTTGGATGTATCCATACAAATACAATTTAAGTTACACTGAACACAATTTAATTAATGATTTAAAAATGAATTGCAATGTGCGTATTATGAAACCTGACAAGGGAGGGGGTGTAGTGCTGTATGATGGGACGGAATACATTAATAAAATTAATTGTATATTATTAAATTCTGGAAATTATGAAATTTCATCCATCAATGAAGTAAATATAGGTTATCGTAAAATTGATTTGTTTTTGGAAGAATTGTTGTTAGACGAAAGAATTGATGCTGACATGTATAATTATTTAAAAGTTGAGTTTCCTGTTATTAGTACTATACTAGGGATACCTAAAGTACACAAAAATGTGAATGATCCCCCCTTTCGTCCTATCATATCTGGTAACAGATCTAAAACTTTCCTCTTTGGATCTGTAATAGACAAATGGTTAAAACCTTCCTATAAGAACACAAGACATCTATTGGAAGATTCATGGGACTTCTTAGGGAGACTAACACCGGACTTGTACACCACAAGCATACATCTGGTCACCATTGATGTAGTAGACCTTTTTTCTAGCATCCCTTTGGATGAAGGGATGAGGAGATTTAGCAACAGCATTGACAAGTATAGTACCTTAGATTGGGACAAGAAGTTACTAGTGATGGAATTCATTGATATTGTGTTAACACACAATTATGTGTATTTTAAAGGTGAATATTACGGACAGTGCAAAGGGGTAGCTATGGGAGCGGCTTGCGCTCCCATATTTGCTAATTTGTTTCTATTGGATTGGGAGAATGAACACATTTTGCAAGCTGAATGGAAAGGTTATATCAACCTATACATGAGATTTTTGGATGATGTATTTATGATTTGGAATGGGGGAGACATTAAACTTAACGAGTTTATGAAATATTTAAACACTAGAAGTGACTTCTTGAAATTCACGTTTAATATGGATTCTAATTCTATACCATATCTTGACACTTGTATAAGTATTGGGTATGAAGCGTTTAAATCTAAAATTTTTAGAAAGAACACCTTCAGTAACTCATATCTGCAATATACCAGCTGCCATCCCTATTCACAAAAATGAAGTATAATAAAAGGACAATTTATTAGAGCAGCTAGGATGACATCTGATTTTGCTGATTTGTTAGTTGAATTGGATTTTATAGGAGAGATGTTTAGAACAAGGGGATATGCAGGCAACATGATTACTGAACTAAAAGAATATGTGGTCAGCAATAGGGACACCCGGTACAAACCCATTTTGGGGTCAGTTATGCAAGATAAAGTAAAGGTGGCAGAGAATAATAGTAAGACTAATATCAATAATTATTCTGGGGCATGTATCCTACAGTTTGCACCTCATATACAGGATATAAAGGAAATAGTGGAAAGGAACTGGAATGTGTTGAGAATAGACAACAGTATATACAATATTATTGGAACAAGGCCTTCATTTGTATATAGAAATGGATTCAATTTGAAAAATGAGTTTGAGCACAAGATTAAGGATGTTAACAGGAAGGAGATGCGGATGGGCACACATAAATGTGGGACATGTAACCAGTGCAACTTTATTATAAATATTAAGAAGTTGATGTTAGAGGACATTAATTCTACTGAAGTTATGTTCCAAAGAGGTAATTGTAGAACATCCCACATAGTGTACCTAGCTAAATGCACGAAATGTGCCTGTTTCTACGTAGGCAAAACTGACAGATGCCTTCGAAACAGGATATACGACCACTATTATTGTATTAAAAGGAGAGATGAAAAGAATGCTTTATGGAAACATTTAAAGGGAAACGAAAGTTGTGATAAGTTTCTTTTTGGCATTTTGGAGATTGTACATCCAAACCCTAGGGGGGGGTTGCATCAAGAAAAAATTAGGTGAAAGAGAAGTAAGGTGGCAGATAAAATCGAATGCCTCTATGTATCCTGGTTTAAATGAAAATATTTCTATTAAACCTATTTTGGATCACAATATACATTAATATATGACTACAAGGCATTACTGTCATCTTTGTATGATAAAATTCCTATATTCTACTTTATAGAAAGAAAGTCTCAATGATATTATGATATGTTCATGTCTATTACTAAAAATCTGATTTATAAGGTATTGATTATACTTAGGCAATATATATATTATACTTAGGCAATATAAATATTACACATTGTTTTTTAGTGTTATACCTAGTAAGGTTAGTAGTGTATTTATTCGTCAGTTTAAAGCACAGGGCACTTTAAAGTATTTTTAATGACTACAAATTTTCTAATTGCATTTTTTAATTGCTTGTTACCCTAACAAGGTAAATGGAATGGTAGCTTGGGTCTATATTAACTCAAGAAATTAATTGTGAAGTTGTTCTGAGGAAGTCTACCTGTGTGTAGATGAAAGCGCTCAACTACTGTGGTTTTATCGAATAAAGTAGATTTTATTTACCTTTGAGTGCCTGTGCTTTTACGTGCTACTACCAAGTACAGTTTGATTGCTTTCATTTGACTTTATAGTTGACTGTTCTGGTATTTATCTATTTTTCTAGTTACAGAAAAGGCAGGAGACAAGCTTATTTTTTTTTCAGAAAGCAGCTAAAACAGCACTAAAAACAATTCAAGTGCAGTGCAAGCTAGCATAGAGTGTGTAGCCATATTAAAGCACATACAGTTTACATAAATGTAATTTATTCGAAATGTATTCTGAACTAAATTCAATTGTTGTTTTATTCAACTCTGAACAGTTAATAAGTGCCAAAAATATACTTATCAGCTGAGAGGCAAACTCAGTCAGAACACAAGGAGATGTTTTGTTTTTGTTTTTGTTAGTAAAGTGCAAGGGGAGGAAGGAGGAGCAAAAGATAATTCAAGGTTAAGAACCTAAGTGGGTCGGCCTTCTCAAATGTTCTCTCTATACTAGGTAGAATGAACACTAGAGTGGGAAGAGAAAATAAGGGAGTATTTGGATAATATGCATACGTTTAGAATGTTTGCAGTTACACAACTATTTTTGGTAACAAATCCAGGGCACAAACACTATTAGCATGAACTAGACAATAGAATGCTAAAATGGTTGTCATTAAACTTAGGAAACCTATAACAAGAATAATAACCAAGGATCCTGTAGAGGTTTTAGAAGTATTCTAGAAATTTAATGAAAATTTGTATAAAGCAGAGAAATGTAGAAATCAAGAAAGAGTACAAATGGAAATATGTCTGGAAGACTTAATTATGTCAAGACTAGAGGTAGACGAGGCTCAGCAACTAACAGTTAAGATAGGAAATGATAAGACAAAAATGGTGATGTATAATCAATTTTTCAGGAAAGTTTTCGGGAAGAGATGGTATTCCTGTGGAAGTTTGGAAATTAGGAGGGAAGAAATTGATAAAGATCTGGAAGATTTTATTTAATAGTATTTTAAAAGGAAGGGAAGCAACAACATCTTGGAAGAAAGCTGTTGTGGCTGTTTTATTTAAAGATGGCAAAGACCCATCAGACCCAGCTTCATATAGACCAATTTCAATTTTAAACCTTAATTCTAAAGTGTATATGTCTATACTAACTAAATAAATGACACAACTGTTGCCAAATTTGATAGATATGGCTCAGTGTGGTTTTGTGGAGGGGAGGCAAGCATCTGGCAACATTAATAAAACAATGATGATCCAAAAGGAAGCAGTATGCAAGAAATACATCTGTTGTTGGTGAGTCTTAATGCACAGAAAGTATTTGATAGAGTAAAATGGGATTTTATGATTAGGGTATTGGAAGCATTTGCATTCCCTGATACAATAATAAGGTTCCTTTAAAGGATATATTAAGGATTGGAGGCAAGTATTAAAGTGGGAGAGTACCTTTCAGATAAGCTGTGTTTGAAGAGAGGAGCCAGACAAGGGTGTCCTTTTTCCCCTTTGTTATTTGCTTTATATTTAGAGCCATTGGTAAAGAAAATAATGGACTCAGAAATACAAGGATATGATTGGCAGTGTAATCAAGAAAACTTGGCTTTATTTGCAGATTATGTTATTTTATATTTGATAAATCTAGAAAAGGATATCTCAGTGTTGTGGAAAATATTGAGACAGTTTCAAATCTTTTGGGGATATAAAATGAATGAATATAAAACAAGGACTATAGCTGTAAATTTTATACCCACACATGAACTGGTTCAGCAATAATGAGGACATAATAAGATGAACCATTTAGGAGTATGGGTTAACAATGCTTCTGTTATGGCAGCTAAGGATATGAGGGAAGAGACTAAACAAAAGATAATAACAAAAGCTGAGAATCTGCAATTTTTATTTATGGATATGGATAGTAAGATGCAAGCAGTTAAAATGTTTTTAGTCAGGCATACTTTTATTAACCCAAGGCGAAGTGTGGACAATAATTAATAAAGAATTGAAGAAATTTATCTGGGATGGAAAGAAGGCAAAAGTTAAGTGGGATAAACTGATCTTTCCAATAGAACAGCGTAGTTTAGGTTTACCTGATTTGAAGGGATATTTTACAGCTACACTGTTAAGGCTCATAAATATAACACAAACAGAAGGTTATTATTCAAAATGGAAAGGGAAGCTGATAAAGCAATGGGGAAGTTCAAAAATAGAGAGAGAGTGGGATTTTGGGTGCCAGTCCTTAAGGAGACTGATAACAACCATACAGAATATTAAATTCATGAAGTAGCAGAATGTAATCTAAGAACTAAGATAAAATAAAAATGTAGAATGTAGATTTTGCCAATACGGATGATGGCAAGTAGGAGTGCCGAAAATAGGTAAGAGGGGCTGGAATTTACTTGAGAATCCTGGCAAAGGAACAAAGATACTTGGAGCAAAACTGAAGTAGGAAAGATAATAGAGTGGGATGAGGCAAAAGACATTTGGATTGCAGGCTAGAGATTTTCTTCCCTACCTGGGCTTGATACCAGAGTATAAAAAGGGATCTGGGAATTTTAAGTGAAAGACCTGCTCTGGTAGAGTTTTTAGCTGAATCTAGAAAAGAAGCAGCTGTTAAAAAAGGGGTAATTAGTAGAACTTATAAATTATTACATGACAATCCTAAGAATTAATCAGTGGGAGATTAGAAAAGATTGGGAAGAGAGACAGAAAAAGCAATTAATAAGGAAAAAATGGGAAGACATATGTATGGCTCCCAAGTATTATTATTTTTATTTATTTATTTAACATTTGTTGGTCAGGATAGTCCGAATGGACAACAAGTGTCCATTTTCAACAGAGCCCTGGGGAGAAAATCTCCATAAGTTTACAGAGAGAAGAACATTTTTCAAAAGCGACATTACAGAGTAGTAGCATACAGATTGTAGACTTTACAGCCATTAGTATACAATAAGAGGATATTCCCTCTTTTGGTTGAAAATACAAGTGTACAGAATATACAATGAGAGTAGATAAGAACCTGGTAGAGCATTTCAAAATAATTTACAACTGAATAAGAGTATATATATATATATATATATATATATATATATATATATATATATATATATATATATATTAAGTTTTCCATATATACATTCAAGCAAATATACATGTAAGAGTAAACATACATATATATGAATATACATATACACACACACACACACACACACACACACACACACACACACACACACACACACACACACATATATATGGGTCTACTTGAAAACACCGACACACCAAAGCACAGACGATGAGAACACCAAGACTGGAAGATCGACAACTGAGATGACCGACAGTTTAAAAGCACGAAACGTCACATGCCCGACAAACCACAATCCCCACAATCAACAAAACAAATACCTTTTCTGAAAAACACACACACAACACAAGCACACCAAAAACCTTACAAACCTACCCTAACCTTACATACACAACTATCTATGCACTAACCTTAACCCTAACCCTAACCCTAAGGTCCATCACTATCGCACACTCACCTAACGCACCCTATCCCTAACTCACTTAACCCGCCCCAACCCTAAAGTCTGTCACTATCGCACACTTACCTTAACATGTCGGTGTTCTCAGCGTTGTGCTTTTAAACTGTTGGTCATCTCAGTTGTCGATCTTCTGGTCTTGGTGTTCTCGTCGTTGGTGTTTTGGCATGTCAGTGTTTTCGACTAGATCTATATATATATATATATATATATATATATATATATATATATATATACACACACACACACACACACACACACACACACACACACACACACACACACACACACGCGCGCACACACACACACACGCACACACACACTGTACATACACTCATATATAATTTATTGCTCAGACATGAAATAAGTATAGTTAGATGGTGTGTGTTGTCCAGAACAGATGGGGAGTAGAAATAGTAAGTGGATGAGGCTTCAGGGGGTCAATTACAGTTGCATAGATGGTTGGTGAAGAGGTATGTTTTAAGTAGGCTTTTAAAGGAGGGTGTGGAGTTTTGTAGTCTGAGGTCAGTGGAAGGTTGTTCCATATTTTTGCTATTTCATGGGCAAATAGTGATTCCCTGGAGTTGTTTTTGCATGCAGTGGTTTCGATTAAGGCTTTGTTGGAGGACCAAAGTTGTCAGTTTGAATTGTAGAAGTTCAGCATGCCAGTCAGGTTGGGGGTTTTCTCAGGACAGGACAGTACAGAATTAGATGAGCTAGGCTGAGTTGATGGTACCTTAATAGGTTTGGAAATTCAAGCCAGTGCAAGGCTTTTAAGGAAAGGCAGTGGTGGGATCATGATTTGGCATTGGTAACGAATCTAGCAATTTTGTTGTAACAGATGGAAAGTTTATTAAGGTCAGTTTTGTAAAGATTAGTTAGAATTGAGGATGCATAAATTAGAGTAGATAGGAGGTGGGTCCTGGGTATTGCAATTCGAGATTCAGTGGTTAGATAACTTTTACAGTGATAGAGGGAACCTAGCTTTTTGTGGACTTTAGTGATGGTTGTTGATTTGTGCTTTGTGAATTTGAGTTGCTGGTCAATGGTAACTCCTAGGAGTTTAGCCTCAGCGACAGGGGTGATTTGGGTTTTGGTGGTGAAGAGTATAGACAAGGTAAGGTTGCTTGTTTTAGTAAAGTGGAATAGCATTAGTTGTGTTTTCTTGGGATTTAGTATGAGTTGTGAATTGTTAAGCCAGTTCTCTATTTCTATATAATCTCTATCTCTATAATAATGATATCTATATAATATAATATATAATAATATATCTATTTCTATATAAGTATGCAACCAAATCCAGAAGGTTTAAGATCTTTGGCTTGGAAGTGTTTACATAGGTATTTTTATACTCTGACCAAACTTCAAAGAATTTTTCCTCAGGTAGATAGCAAATGTTGAAGGTGTGATGGAGAAGAAAGTGGCAAATGGGAACATATGTTTTGGGTGTATAATGAGCTGGCATATTTTAAAAATATCCTGCAGGGTACTCTACAAGAAATACTGGGTGAACAAATGGCTATAAGTAAGGAAATGATTCTCAGCTGGGATACATGATCTGAATTGTCAATACACAGTAAAGACTTATTCAGGGCGGAGCCTGAATAGCTAACTGGTAGCAGCATTTTTTTAGAGCTCCACAAAACTAGTTCAAATAACAGGGAAATAATTAATTTCATCGAACAAAAATATCTAGCTATTATTGATAAACTTATGAACTAATAGTTTACTAACTTTGAAGGCTTTTTGTCAATATTTTCCTGTCAAATTAATCTGGAGACTACTATAGCCACTTGGAAATGAGTAACTCAAAGAACTCACACTCTGAAACAGCCTTGAAGAAGGAAATCCAATTGATGTCCTCTGTACTGCAGGAGCTGTCATTGAAAATGGATCATTTTAAGGACAATCTTGAAAATCTAAAAGAGAACTGTCAAAAACAAACAGATGTCTTTAAAGAATTATTACAGCAGCAACAAACAAAAATAATGGACATTGAAACGTCTCTCTCTGATATAGATGGAAGGTTGAAGGAAGAAGAGAACCAAAGTGAATTTCTCTTACAACAAAATAGCTGGTTAATCAACAAGATACATGATTTAGAAAACAGAGAAGGGCACACAAATATTAGAATATTTGGTCTTCCGGAGAAAGCTTAGGGTGAGGACATTATTTTCTTTTTAAATTCCTGGTTGCCGGAATTCTTAGACCTAAAAGAAGGACTGTCAAATGGCATAGAAAGAGCTCAACGAGCCATAGGAAAACCTGTATCATCACCCCCTAATACTTATCCTAGATCCACTGTAATAAAGTTTTTATCATACCATGATAAAGAACTTATACTAAAGTCAGCATGGAGGAAAAGTCCTTTAAAGTATAAACAACACCAAATAAGATTCAGTAATGACTATTCAACTAGAGTTCTAGGTTTAAGGAAGAAAGCATGGCCATTTGTAAAATTCCTGAATTAAAACAAAATTAAAGCTCAGCTTGCATACCCTGCAAAAATCAAGATTCTTCACTCAAATGAAATGAGAATCTTCGACAACATAGATGAGGCAGCTTCTTTTATCAAGAACAATAATATAATTACAATTCTAGAAAAAATGGACTGGTCAACATTTAACTCAATGAAAAGATCCCAAGAAAAAAATTCCTGGACTGATGTAAAGAAGAAGAAACAAAGAACTGAAATAAAAAATGTAACAAGTTTAAATACTCTCAAAGATTCTACTAAAAAGTGAAATATATACTAAAGGAAACTGAAACCAAAACGTATGTAAATTTACTTTTTTTTTGTTGTCTCAATATGCATAATATTGTTTAGAAGCCTTCTGTTTTTCTTTTTTAATACAGTGATGCTTCAACTCTACTTAATACAGGATGAGGCTGCTTGTGTCAAGTGGTTAGCACAACGACACTCATATCAAATTTAAATGTGTCGTATTGTAGGGATTGTTTCTTTCAAAAAGCTCATTTTAGTTACTTAATAGATTGTCTTGATGGGATAGAATTGAGAATGAGAGGTGGGAAGAGGAAGGAGAAGAGCAGTGAATGATCTGGGTGTCTCCGTTAAGAAATACTGACATGCAGCTCATATAGATGGTTTGCAACCATCGGGTTTCATGTGGCTACAAGATATCAAGCAATAAGCAGTAGGTATCGTTAAAAAATATAAATATAGTAGTTATATAACTGATCAGTGTTGAACACTTCATTGTTACAGTTTAAAAGCATCATCTCTCTTTTTTTTTTCTTCACACAAACTGTCTGACGAGGATAAGAATAAATAACGGCTGTTTACAAGAAGCCGCAAGCTCATTTCAGAGTCAAACACACTTGCAAACACATGAATAGCGTCCTTGTAATCATTCAACACTACAGTAACACTAATAGCTTACACTCATGCTCTACAAGGGTACGGTGATGTAAAAGAGACAGAAAGAGGACAGAATACAGTATAGTCTTACTAGGGAGAGAATAAGAAAAAGGAAAAAAGTAGTATGAACACATTCAGCTTTATCGGACTACAACAATTATAAAATTCAATGTGAAAAAAGACCACTATACTAGTACACAAACTAAATCACTAAATTAAAAATATAAATAAGAACAGTTACTTTTACAGAGTGGTGAGTGGCAGGGATTCAGTGTATAAACTGTTAGTCAAGATACCAAGAGTTTTCACGTCAATACAGCTGTACACTTCCTGTTAGTCTTAAAGTGATATAGTCCTGATAACACACTGATTATTAATGTTCAAAACATTCAAGGAAATGGTCAGGAAAATGTTTCATATTTTATGTACAGAATTTATTTTATCTTCCAAAAGCTTCTGATTTCAAAGCTATATTTGCACCTGCTTGACTGTAGCTGTTGTACTGCTTATAAAAAACCCTGTGACAGAGTTTAACATTGTTTTAATTAAAAATATTTACATGCCTGTGTGTGGGGGTGGTTGTGGGTACATGTGTGTCTTTGTTAAAAAAATTAGTGCAGGACAGATGACTGACCATTAACAGATTTTTTTTTTTTTAGTGTATGAGGTATTTGCTAATTCCAAAATAAATGATAATTCTGTATGATGTCACCCTTCTAGCATGTGCTTACATGAAATAGTTGGTTGACTAGCACAATGTAATGTATAATTAGATGTTAAAGACCAAACGCAATCCAGTTCTAACTGTTGTTTACTGGACAGGGATATCCTGTAATGTAATAGGCAGCAGTGTGTCATACATACCATTTAATGCCTGCTAGCCAATTTGTTCCTGTAATGCATATTCATTTTTTGGCACAAGTATTTAAAATATATAAATGAAAGTTCTATAGTGTGTACTGGGCTGTTATACCACTTTATTGACTCATTATGACTTTCAGTACACCTAGTATAGCACGTTCAAATGATATATGGTTAATCAGTTGAGTGGATTTAAAAGTCACATTCCAGCAATTTTAAAATACTGATGGACAGTTAATCTGTAAAATGCAGTGGCATGATATTTTACAACTGACAACAGATACGATTTTAATTGTCCACAGCACTGACATAGAAAAGTAGACTACCTTATGTACAGTTAGTGACAGGTATAACAGCAGTCTGCTGCCAATCATAAACATGCTGAAAATCTCTCTTAGATTGATGTTTAACTTTTTAATAGATTGTATTTCAAAAGGAGAATTGACTTGTATATTGTAAAGCTCTTGGATAGACTCAGAATATTTAGTTGGAATAAATATGAAGTACTTTTTAATAAAAGTAATGATAAGACAAGGCTAAACAATAGGAAGAAATAAGTCTACTCAGTTCAGGAAAACAGTGTATAATAACTCTGTAAGAATTAGAGAAACATAGTCAAGTGATTTATTCTACAAATCTCAAACATGGAAATATGAGTCTGTATGTGTCAATCTACAAATATGTATATAAGCACATAAATGAGCACAAAATAGTGACAATACACAAATATCTTTATCATGTACATGGCTAGATTTGACAATGTGCAAATGTTCAAATACAGACATATCATTTTTAACTGATTGATTCTAGTTATGATTATATCTTTTATTTAGAAACTTAATTTACTTTTTGTCATGCATAGAAACTCATTTACTGCACCATAGCTAAGCTGCACAACAAAGGAAATACTACAATGTGCTTCAGTGGGAATTCTCAGTCTGATATTTTTTAATCAGTAAGCTTATCCTAAATAAAAATATAGTTGGTTTAATAGTTATTGTTGACAGAAAGTTAAAACTGTTATATTTGAATGAATAAACGAGATGGGTCTTATATAAAAAGTTTACAAAATATTTCTTTAACCTATAGTAAAATCTACGTATTAAACTTATGGATTATATGAAAAGACAAAAGAATACTAAAAATTATAAGACTCTAATATGCATTATAAACTAGGGTTTGAAGTATATAACCAAATAGTCAAAGAAACATTGGATATAATAAGTAATCTATGAGTATTATCTTGAACAATAACTAGTTTGCAGAGCTTACCATATGTTTGCACTAACAAAACTTATATGGTTGTTTTTGGGTTTTTTTTAGTAAAAAACAATATCACAACTGTGTATGTAATACAATTTCTTGATTCATGAGAAATTTACAAGCATATACCATTCAATAATTTTTTTTTAAATCTTAATGTATTTATGTAAAATAGAGTTCATTACAATCAATATGTATTTGGAAAGAATTTTATCTATCATCTACTATTAGATGATTAACTTGAACATTTGATGCATACATTACTATGTTAATAGTTCTGTCATGTAGACATATAGAAAATCTATAATCACATCAGATTCAGAAATGATTCAATAGTTGATATCAGTCAGTCACTATGAATGGTTCAATGAAAATAGTATATAAAATACATGTTTGTGTCTTTGCAAATTGTTCATATACATAAAGGAGACAGAGAAGGGGAAAAGAAGATGACATTAGAGCAATTGGATGTCAGGTTTAACTTATTTGAGATGAATATACTCAGCCATATGATTGATATGTTATTAAATGTTCATAATAAGGAATGTATTAATATATATGTATATAGCCTACAATTACTTATGTGTTTCACTATGTATATAGTATGTAGAACCATAAATATCATTCAACATATACTAGTTTATAATTTCAAAGGTCTCTAAGAATACAAGAATGGAACATGAGGAAATCTGTCTACCAAACATGAGGGTTAATCTGGTAGATATTTTGTTTATGTCTATCAGATTAGGAATGTATATTATTCCATGTGTGATAGGGGGAAGGTTGAAAGAAAAGATTATATTAATCAAAATAATTTTACTTAAATCATTTTATACTTTTTTATTATGGCCTGAAATGAACATCAGTATAAAAGTACTACAAAAGAGATTCAGTCTATTTATGATACATGAAATAAGGAGAATTTTGTTCTAAATATTATTCTATAAAATGTACTTGAATATTAATATAAATATTAGCAAGCATGAAACTCAACAACAAACATGGACTTAACATTACTTTCACTGAACATAAATGGTTTAAATAATCCAAAGAAAAGATCAAACCTATTAAAATATTTAAAATTAAACAAAGCACAAGTAATATTTCTTCAAGAGACTCACTTTAAAGATGATGAAAAGCAATTATGGAATCCAAATGAGTATACAACAATAGCGCAATCATCCTATAAAACCAAAACTAGAGGAGTTAGGATACTATGGAGAAAAAACATCATTAATCCCCATATTCTTTATAGCTATGAAGATAAAGAGGGGCTTATAACACTTGTTATAATAAAATCCAATAATAGAATCTGGACATTAGTAAATCTTTATTGGTTCCCAGGAATAGGAAAAAGTACGACAAAGAAACATCTACACTTTATTAGTAAAACATATAAAGGTAGCTTGATATTAGGTGGTGACTTTAACTGCATTCTTGATAATTCAGAGACCACCAAAAAAAAATGTACGTATAACTCCTATAGCAAAGCTACTCAAAAAAATGGGTTGAAAATCACAATTTAATAGACACATTCAAATTTAGAGAAAGTAACTCGCTGTTATTTTTGCACCAAGATCACAGATTTACAACCCAAACAAGAATAGATAAAATTTTTGTTGCACAAGACCTTGAGTGAAGATAAATACTTTTACAATCATACCATGTTCATTATCAGATCATAGAGCAATCCTTATTAATATTCAAACAAATTTTAAAAAATTAATACAAATGACAAGAATTCTAGCATATATTACGAAACTAAAAGAATTTAAACCTTGCATACTCACAGAGTTAAAATTCTTTCTAGACACTAATCTCACTAATGAAGTCAGCATAGTCATGGTATGGGACACTGTAAAAGCCTATATTTATGGTAAAATTATCACACGATACAAAAATAAACTAAAAGAATGGGAATCAGAATTACTCAACATACAAAATCAAATCATAAAAATAAATAATAATTTAACAAATGCACTGACTAATAAGAAGAAAATGAATGATCTGCATGAAAAGTTTAATGAAATTCTAACACATAGAACTAATCTAGCACTAGAAAGATTAAAATTAAACTCATATGCTGTTTCCCCTAAACATATGCATAACTTGGCAATAAGACTTAAAGTACAATCTAAAAGAAATAACATTACTACTATTATACATGAAGGAAGGAAGAACAAGAAAGTTTCAGATATAAGTGATATATTAGATGCTTTTAAATACCATTTTACAGAACATTATAAGATGGAAGGAACTCAAACAAAAAAACTTTAATTTAGATTTGAAACCCGAATTGATTAAAACAATCCCAGAAAATTTAAAATTAGAACTTCAAAAGCAAATTACTCTTAAAGAAATTTCAGAGAAAATCAAAGAAAGCAAAAGTAATAAAACTCCAGGAATGGATTGTATTACAGCTGAAATATACAAAATCTTTCCATCATCTATAATCTCAGTCTTCCAAAAAAACCTTAATAGAAATACAAACACACAACACCATTCCACCATCTTGGAGATACTCATTAATTACTCCTATAATAAAATAAAATAAAGATGCATCAAAATGCAGTTCCTATAGCCAATTTCATTAGTAAACAATGATTATAAAATCTTTATGGCTATTCTAGTCAATAGAATCAAAAACTCTATGATAAAAATTATAAATGAAGATCAAACAGGATTTATACATAATAGGTGCACTATGATAATATACAAAGAATAATAACTATTATTGACTATTTAAATAGAGAAAAACAAGAGGCCTTAATAGTTGCATTGGATATAGATAAAGCTTTTGACTCCTTAAATTGGGATTTCTTGTTCAAAATATATGAGTTTCCTAGCTACTTTATTTCATTAACAAAGAACATATACAAAAACAATTTAGCATATGTAAAATTAGGACCTTTCACCTCTGAATCAATAATATTGACAAAAGGCACAAAACAAGGTTGCCCCATGTCCCCCATATTATTTGCATTAGCCATTGAAATATTTGCCACCTCAATACGAAACAATCCCAAAATAGACAGTATAAATTTATATAATCAATATAATTCAAAAATAATGTTATTTGCAGATGATATACTTCTTACCACATCTACTTCTAAAAATTCATTAAAAGAATTAGATATACAAGTTGATAAATTTTATTCAATTTCAGGATTACATTTTAACAAAATGAAATCAAATTTTATGATATTGAATAAAAAATGATTTTCAAATAAATGATAAACATACAATTGCTAAACAATCTCTCACTTTAAACTATCTAGGTACAACATTAAGTACAACATTAGAAAAAATTATAAATATAAATTACAGGGAAATCATAGACACAATAAAGTCAAATATAATAAAATGGAACTATATATATATAAATATATATATATATATATATATATATATATATATATATATATAATAAGAATGATTGCAAGTAATCACTTCCAAAAATCCTATATATAGGACAAGCTAGTCCAGTAATACCAGACAAATATTTTTTAAAATAAATAAATGCATTATTATTAAGATTTCTTTGGCATCCTAACAAAAACAGAATAGCTTATACACACCACATTAGACCATGGAATCTAGGTGGAATCAATTTCCCGGATATTGAAATATATTAGAGCCTCCATTTTTAAAATAATTATAAATTGGATAGATACATGCTATTCTTCTAACTGGAAATCTCTCCACACTGTTATTTATTCAAATGAAAATACCATTTTAAAGAATTTAATGATAGACAATCATATTAATAAACCATGGCATATCTTATGCACTAGCCTTCAATATAATCTAACAAAACCTACTAATCTAAAAAACTTAAATGATATGTATAATTCATTTAGAAGATTTGTAACTTCTAATAGATATAAAGTTATGGCTAAAACTTATATATCCTTTCAATGTAACAAGAAATTTTCCAAACAAAATGCATAGGACGGTTTTCATTACTTGGGAAAAGAAAGAATTAATTTGCTGGCAATGCATAAATGAACATAAGGTTTTGGATAGTCAACTTATAATAAAAACTTATAATCTCTCTACATCAGACTGGGTATTATTGCAAAGCATATTACAATACTCACAAGATCTATGCAGAATAATTAACAATTCTTATTTTAGAGATAAACCTACACTTATAACTGATTTATATGAAATATTATACAATAATCAAAATTGGGAAAATTTGACATCAAAATTATATAAAATTTTAATAAATTATAAAGTTAAAATCAATCAAAAATTTTGGAATCATATAAGAAAAGGTCATTCAATAAATTTATCCCTGGAAAACAAAACCAAAATGCTAAATTCTGTTAAATTGACATCCAACATACAATTTTGGAGAAATTATACATGGAATTTTTTGCGCAGATTTTTTTTACGCCAAATATATTTAAAAAATGTAATACCTCTAATAATGTTACATGTTGGAGATGCTTGCAGAGTTGTAAAGCAGATTGGATACATGTATTTCATGACTGTACTAAAGTTAAAAAATTTGGGAAGATGTCAGCAATTTCATACAAGCCATATTCTCAGATACATTTGTAGTAAGTAAATCTCTAATTTTGTTGAATGTTAATGAGAATTAAGATTTAAATAATAGCAATCTCTACCTAATATGGAACATTCTAGCAAATGCTAGAAAATGTATTACCAGAAAATGGAAATCAAATCTGGAACCATCATTTAAAAAAATTCTGCTAATATTGATGGAAACGGCATTACTGGAAACCAGAGTAAAAGAACTAAGATTAGCACCAAGACGATGGAACAAGAATCCATGGGAAAAAATACTATCACTTATTGAGACACTAAACTTGAATTCAAACTCTTAAAGAGAGTAAAAGAAAAAGGAACAAATGATCTCACATTAATATGATGCTAATCTGACTAGACTGATCAATATAATAATTTAATTTCAGGCCAACTGTAAATATTGTATATAGTTAATCATACTGTTTTACTCATCAGAAAATGTAATAAGATTATTATACAATGGAATTATTTGAAAGATTAATAAAAAACACTTGGAGTAAAAAAAAGACTTATTCAGTTTAATTCTGTTGGTTGCCAAAAAAGCAATAAGTAGAAAATGGAAATAAAAGTATACACCAACTGTATTTCAGATATTGAATATTATAAAAGAGATAAAAGAACAGGAAAATTGATCTTTAGCAAGGGAAAGAGCAAATTATATAGACGTAAATGGAAATTGTATCAAAAATACATGCATAACAATGTTCAGGAGGAGGATTAAGGTTTAAGGGAATGCAGGAATTCAGAAAATGTTTTTGTAATGTTGGGCTGATGGTGGTAGCAAAGAAAATATAACTGATGCATGTTGTATCTAAATGGAAAATGTTAAATGCTTTGTTTTCTTTTCTGTTAATATACATTTGCCTATGTCATAACTAATACTTTAATAAAGGTGGTTAAAGAAACAGTGTTGAAAGGCTATAAACAAAAGGTGTTTAACAAAACTTTGTTAAACATATCTCTTGCATGAAAAATTACCTAACAGAGTTATTTTTTTCTTAAATTCTAAGGGTAATTGTGGCATTCCATGTAGTGATTAGAAATCATATGGCATACAGAAAGGCAAAAATATGCAAATGTGTATCACACACATTATGTATACAATAAATCATCTATGAGATTTCTAGGAAACCTGACTCTGGCATGGAATTTAATATATGTTATCATTCTGTTGTATATATTTCCTTGTGTGCCTCCTCCCTCTTCTCTGTCATCCCACTGCTTTTCTTCCCTTCTTTGCCATTGCCCCTTTTATTTGACTTGTCTCACTCGGATCTATGTCAATTATTCGAATGCTTAAAATGTCGACCGTTATATGGTCGAGACCATATGTTCCACATTTCAAGTGTTCGAAGGTTGACTTTTAATGGTGCCATACAGTGCAGAATGGGAGAATTTCCCTTTTCTGCACTGAAGTGTGGTCTTGGAGTTGGTATATTTAAGTAGGGGTGTGGGGGGTGCTGGGGGGCTTGCCCACTGCTCGCACTTAGTGTATGTTTTTCTTTCTTTTCTTTTTTTTTTTTATTTTATTTATTAGATATTTGAACTTCCAAATATTGACCATATGGTCTCGAACATATGGTATTCGACATTGTGGAAGTTCAAATATTTGACATAGACTCTCTAACTCCTCCATATCATGGTAGAACTGCAACCATCTGTTGTCACTCCCTAAATGTGCTTTTTTTCCTTTTTATACTATTTCTTACAGTGCAGGTTTTTCTGCACTGAGACATATGGTACTTATCAGACTTTTCCCCCTAAATTGATCACAATGAAGGGTTCTTCCTCAATGAAAAAGTTGCTTCCTTGATGAAGTAATAATCTCTGTGATGCATACATAAAAAAACCCAACTAAGTGCCAGATGACCCAGATTCAGTTTGCAGTCCAGGTGATGTAGTCATACCAATCAACTGTCCAGATTTTCACAGAATGTTCACTTTTTTGTTTCACATTTGTGTTCTGTTTCTTATAACATTTATGGTTTTCTGGAAATCATTGAGGATTAAAGTCAATGAATAAGAGCATACATTTGAGTTTCTGACTTCACACTCTTCATAAATTGCATGTTAATGCCAAACCTGTTATGCTAGCAACTTTCTAAGTTTATAAGAGCAATATTTAAAATATATTCCTGATTTTTGGCCTTTGTCTCCCCGATATCTTTGACTTTGTCCAGATTTCTTGTGCTTAGATGCTGGGAGGTATGGCTGTAGGAAATGACAATGTAAAACATGAATGACATGACTATGGCTGTTCATCTTTCTTGGGGTGGGGGGATGTGGTGGGGCATGACTAGATCACAAACCCTAGTGAGATCAGATTCTGACAGTGCTAGCAGCTAGAAGGCATTGTAAGGTGTTGAAAGAGATGTGTCTCTGCATCGGAGGTGTTTTCTCCTTTGCAGTGCTGTTGCATGCCTACTCTCACTTTATTTCCCATCATGTGAGGGAAGATAGGGTATACGCAAAAAAAAAACAAAAAAAAAAAAAAAACAGCCATCTGTAGTATAATAGCCCTGCACACTCACTTTAAAAACTGACCACAATATAGTTGCATAGCTCTGAGACCTTTCTTACTAGAGAGAAGTCCAACATGAAGAATGGTCATATTTTGGATACAGCCTAACTATGATGGCATTCAGAAGAGTTGAGAGCTATATGGTGAAAAAGACCCTAAGGCCAGTGGTGGTTAGACCAAAAAGAGAAAAAAAATGTGCTTGGTATCATAGACAAAGTGATTTTTTTCAGCCTTCAAAGATCCATAGATCTGTCTTGTTTCTCTGAAAGAAAGGGCAAGCGATATTCATCCGCATGAATAAGGATATCAGGGAATGGGTAAAATACTATTAGTATACACCATCTATACAGTACTGAAATGCAACTAGATGGGAACTATTCAACCTTTACAGTCACATGTGTCCAAAATCTAAATGTGTCATGAACTCTAACTCCACAGAAATTGTTTAGATGATAGTTTGGCATTGGTTGGGAAAGATATACTGCTCCTGAAAAAGGTGAGCACTGGTAAATTGCTCTCCACCTTGGGCTTTGATCCAGTTCTACTCAAATCAGATTATATATTCATAACCATGTCCAATTTCCTATCCTGAAAAACTAATGTTTGCACCACATGATACCTTGTTACAAGAAATTAATGTTTTTGGGAAAGTCCCCCAAAATAAATACAGTCAAATAAATAACTTCTAGCTGTCATTATTGGTGGATCCAAATTCCAGTGCCACTACTTTGGCTGGTGCTTCTAAACTCTAAGTTGAAGAGAAAAGAAAACATGTCCAAATATTAAAACACTGTAGCAAACTGCTTGCTACGATATATACCACACATGAAGATCTGAAATAACTGCTTTAGTCCTGTCCACAAAAGCAGTCTAGAAACATCAGAATTCATTTCTGTAATGGCATTCATAAATGCCAGCATGGAACAAATGACAGTACTGTACAATTGACTAAATGGCATCTGTTGATCGCTCATCCTAACACTTTGTGCCAGTAACAGCTGCACCCCCCTTTTCCCCGCCACAGTTATAATTATGCATTAAGCTGATCACAGGGATAGATCTGGAACACATAGAGAAGTGTGTCATATCCCTTTTGGCAGCTAAACCAGAAGACAGAATGCATTAGTTTCTGACTGCTTCATACATCTTAACGCCTCTACTTTTCATAGACTGCACCGATTTAAAGTATAAATGAAACCTCTTGCTCTGGTACTCCACTTCCAGGGATGACCACTCTACTTTTTATAATTTGATTGGTTCAGTTTTTGAAGCATGTCATCATGCAAATAGACAGACCAGGCACTGTTTGCAATACTGGATAATGAGGATGAGAGGTTCAGGTTGTAGCTATATTCCTTGCCTTATCAGTTCCCTTTGACCTGTGGTGGTGGTGCTGCGGTAGCATTGTCACCTCACAGTAAGATGCTGTCCGGTTCAATTCTCAGCTAGAGCGTCTTCTGCGTGGAGACATGCATGAATGGGCATAACTTCATTGAAGGTTGTGCATCAGGGCTGGTAACTCGGCACGTAAAAATCAACTACCAATCATTAGTGGACCGGAGTTCCGCTGTGGCAACCCCTAACCGGGAAAAGCCGAAAGACACAACAACATCAGTTCCCTTTGATGTTACCATTACTGTTTAGTCCAGGATATCTACCCATTCGGCAAACTAGGCAAGATGCAAATTATCATGATGCTGGGATTTGTAATGCATCTTATTTAATTTGCAAGAATTTATATGACTTTATGATACTGGTATGAGCTGGATTTAACTGGAATGAGACTGGAATGAATGTCTTTATCTATTAATTACCCAGGTGCTGAACAGGTGCCAGTGTCTTCTTTATGTGCCAATTCTTTTTGTACATTTCAGAATAAAGTCTGCAAACACTGTAGTTCAATTAACAATGATTTATTAGGCACAGCAGAGGTAGATGCCAACAATATCTGAATACTGTCTCCAGTAATAGTACTGATAAACTGAAATAGTCATCTGCATTCATATTCTTCATATTCCTTGCCTCCTGAATAGTATAATTAATATTCTGGAATGTTGGATATTTCACCTAACTTCTGCAGTCATACCTGAGTGTCTGTACTGCCATCTGAGGACTGCAATGCCATGACTTCCTGCATAGCAGTCCAAACAAACTAACTTAACTGTCTGAAGTATTTCCTAATAATACCGAAACCCTGTAAGTTTCTACATGCCTCTTTAGCCTTGGTTCCCAAGCCCTGTATAATACAAACAAAATGTGTTTGTACTCAAATGTACAGCACATTCTGTTCCTATCAGTATTCTTTACAGAAGGTTATTTTCACTGATTGAAAGTGCATTCACTAAAACTGTATACAGACTGTGAATCCTGCTTTAATATGGTTGCATTTCTAGACTTATACAAAGAGAATACTGTTTTTGTACATTTAAATGATACCTGATCCAACAACTCCTCCTGAAGATACCTGAATACACACACACACACACACACACACACACACACACACACACACACACACACACACACACACACACACACACACACACACACACACACACACACACACACACACACACACACGCACACACACACACACACGCACACACATACACACACAGATGCACAGATATCTTTTTTTTCTGTAAGTACTTTAAAATATGAAATAGTTGTCTCTGAAATTACTAAAATGGGATTTATGTCTGCAATTACTTTATAATGATTACTACAACTAATATAAAATATGTTTCCTTTATCTGGTAAATAAACTTGCAATTTTAATTTTGACCAGTAGGTCACTTGAGATTTTTTTGTCTGTTTGGATTGAAGTCTCTTAACTTTATGACTTAATTATAACTGGACAATTGTTTAATATGTTATAACTGATAAACTTTCTTTTTACATCTATAATATACATATTATGAAGCATAATTACCATATACTGTATTAACTTGTGTCTCTAAAGTTTCAGCTAGATTTGTTACTAATAATCCTGTTTATTTACCTTTTTAATTTCTATGTGCTGTAATATATGTAATTATCTATGTGTTGTAATGGTAGAAGTATTTTACTGAAACCTATGCTTTCTGTATTTCAGATCTGCAGCTTTACATACCCTGTCAGTATTTTGTAACTTTCCATTTAATGTTGAATAATTATTATGTAAGGTGTATTGTAGTCTGTAAATTAATTAACAAATTAAGCCTAACCTGTTATGCCTTGACTATATTAAATAACTATTACAACTTCTTATTTAGATAACTTATATTAATACGCTTGTTACAAATAACTATGTAACTTTACCTTTAAAACTAATGACTGAATAATGTGAAGTGTATTGTAATTGCATGTTGTAAACTGACTAGTAATGCTGTTAGAAATGTAAAACTGAATATGATCTGAAATTTGACTGAAATTTACATTAAAGTGATACGTATTTATACTGAGCATCTAGAATAGCTGCATATAAAGTTTATATTCTTGAAACTAACTAAACTAGTAGTAAATAAATACTTTTTCTGCCAGTGTTACCAGAACACAGAAAAAAGCATAAACTATAATCTGGTAATGTTATATTCTGGAGACTAGACATTTAGTAAAGGAATACCTTTTTCTGTCAGTATTATCTGAACACAGACGAAAGCATAAACTGAAATATATTACTATTATACAACTGTCTGAGAATATTAAAGCATTAGCATGCTTGCTTTAACTCTAATCTGCATAAATTCATATATGTTGTATATATATTTTAACACTAAAGATTTTAGATAACTGAAGAACATTTAAACTGAAAACTAGTACAGTTATGCAATTGTTTGAAACCATTTGCATACTTGCTTTAACTCTAATCTGCATTAATACACATCAGTGGTATACACATTTTAACTTTAAAGAATTTAGATAACTGAAACACATTTAAACAAGCATTGAAACTGGAATGCAAAGTAAAAGGCAAAATGGTTCCACACAGCTGGATAATCCAAACAGTAAATACTTTATTCCAGTAAGGTAAGCGCTTCAATGGTCTTGTCTTTCTGCGCACCAAAGCTCTTGACAAGTTTAGGCCTTACTCTGCATTGTCCCACTCACTGGTGAGTTATTGGAAGGGCTGCTTCTTTGTCCATTTAAACTTAGGGTTTCCAAATCTCCCCTTTCCCATCTTCTGTGCAAGGCTGCGTGGCTGATGCAATATTGACTGTATTTACTCTGCATTCTGGAAAATCAACCAGGAAATTATTTAAATATCCAAAACTGACAACAAGTCTTTTTATAGCAATATCTGCAAAGGACAAAAAGCAGTATCAGGTCCTTAAAATAATATTTGCAGCTTTAACAATTATAGACTGATAGCATTGCTTGTTGCTCTAACTTTATTTATACTTTTCTGCATGAAATAAACATATGCTGCTAATAAGCTCTTCTAAGGTCGTAAGCAAATTGATAATGTATCATAATGAACTAGACTGACATTACTAATAAATACATTCTTGCAAGTCTGTAACTTAACTGATAATGTACTACAATGAAATGGAAAGGCTGTAACTTCATTATTAAATCAAATGGAAACCTCAGTGGCATTGTTTTTCCCTGTCATAACTTCAAATGAAAATAAAGTAGCATCTGATACTATATTAATATTTTAATTTTTTTTTTTCATTTCTGCATCTTTATAAAATTAATCTTAACTGTTGAATTTTCTACATTAAATTTGTGACCCCCAGGTCATAATTTACTCTTCAGCGTGCAAGTCACCACTCACTGTCTTAACATAGCTATTACTTTAGCTGACGTAATTTAATTATTTTAGTACTACTGAATTCTGCAAGGATTTACCATTACTGTCTACAATTTTCTTGAATAAATAGTAAGAATTGTCACTACATAAATCTGTCACTAATAATATCAAACTGATTTTTACCATACTGTTTTATGGCATACAGTACTGTCTTTAATTCAGCTCACTGAGCTGGGCTGTAATCTGATAACTCGGTTATATAAGTCTGTGCCTCTGGTATGCTTGGTAAACTGCAATTTCCAGATGAAATGTATACAGTCTTGAACTGTTTACATATACACATTTATTTCTAGAGTTGAAATGATCTAATTCTGGAACTTTACTTTACTGTCCTTTATACAAGTATGTGAAGTTTCTTCATATAGTAAAATTACATTAAATCTGTGGCTTTAATCACACATAATATTTATGTTGCACTCTTTTTTTTTGCATGGGATCTAAACTTTTGACTGTACTGTTACTTTTAAAATGTAACATTGACTTTAAATTTTACATTCTGCAAACTAGCAAACATATGTCTTTGTCTGTATCAAGATATTATTTATGCATTGCAACACTTTACTACCATAATTCAAATGTATCATCTGCCTTGTGATACAGTCAAAGAATTTGGCAAGACAGGGATATGTTTTTAGTATTCTCATACTAAAAAGAAAAATGGTTTCACAATTGGCATAATCAAAAAGACCATACTTTATGCAAAGTATGCTAAATATTTAAAATTAGAAGAAGGAGTCAAAAATGAAGGAATATTACGCATGACTGCATGATTATAATAAGATTACAGGACATTATTTACATGATATTTGGCGGATTAATGCCAAATATCACCAAGACATTTGGCAGATTAATTTTAGGGGTACAGCAAATAGATAATGAGGAAATAGTTGCTAATACATTTAAAGACTTAGTTATCAGTAAAATTTAACACTTCAGTGATCACGGAGCTATGGACATTCTGGTGTGTGCATTACTAGGCAAGACTAAAGGTAGGGTCACAGTGTGGATCAGCCTTTATATTAATAAATTCATCAAGCTAAAATTGTCCGGTTCTGATTGAAAATTTAAAAGACTGTCATTGAATAAATTTCATATACAGGAATGAAAGTAAACATGCCAAAATTCAGACTGGCACATCATAGTAGTTTGTCAAGTGGTAACTTCTTAGCATTTGGGATCTGTGTTATGTGTATGTATATATATATATATATATATATATATATATATATATATATATATATATATATATTTATTTATTTATTTATTTTATTTTACATTTGTTGACCGGGCTAGTCCAACTGGACACAATATCCGTTTTCAGTAGAGGCAGAGAAAGACCCATTACAACAACACATTACATTATAAACGTAAGGCATAATATTAGTCAAAATATAAAAAAGAAAAAAAAAAAATTCAAAAATACAAAAAAGATACTATAAATAGAAGGAAATAAACTATATATATATATACTATATACAACTATAAAAGACGTAACAGTACAGTAACACACACACAGGACACAGAAAAAAACAAAGTAAAAAAAAGAATTCTCAAAAATAACTCTCAAAACTTAAAGAAAAGTTAATAGAGGAGTTAAAGTCAGGGAAGGTAGGGAAGAGCTGGGGAGGAGTTTTTTATTATTAGTCAGGATGGACACATCCACATATCCATTTTTTTGTTTTGTTTTGTGATTTGTTTTTGAGAGAGAGAGGAGAGGTTAGATTTTATATGAGGAGTTGAGGAAGAGATTTCTTTTTTTTTTATTTTTTTGCAAGTAATAATGAACCACTTTATATATTATTTTTTTATTAGTGATACTAGTGCAGAGCGATTAGAGAGGAGTGTGGCTAGGTTTCTATATGGTATAATCATTTTTTGAAAGGCTGGGCTCAGGGTCAGGTAGTGAAAGGTCTTTATGAATGATAGGTAGTTGTTGATAGAATAACTGGTTATTTAGCTCTAACCAATCTAGTTTAGGGAATCTGGGGAGTAGCAGTAATGAATGGAGAGTTACTATTGGGCATGATTTAGGGTGTAGTTGGTATTGTGAGGGGAGGATGAGTGAGGGAGTGTGTGGGGGTGAGATCAGTTGTGTCTGTGCTATGGTCTTAGGTAAGAAAAGGGTTTAATTCTGTATTTTTTTTTAATTTTTTGTTGACATTTTTTTTTAGGGTGTGTGTGTGTGTGTCATAATTAGAGATGGTTATTTAGTTACACCTTTAAGCAGGGTCAGTCGGTTCAGTAGTCTTGTCAGGGTTAGGTTTTATTTGTAGAGAGTGAGGAAGAGAATGGGTGGAGTTTTTGGGTAGTAAGTAAAGTTTGGGGTTTTTTTTGGGAGGGCAGTGTAGAAAAACCAATTTTCCACATTTTTTTTTTTGGAAGACTGTTTGGGTCAGGGGGAGGGGAGGAAATTTTTTTTCACAGATTAGCGTTAGTCAGTTGGATGAATGAAATATGTGTGTTGTGGTGTGGTCAGATATATTCAGCTGATAAATGATAAAAAAGAAAGAAAGAGGGAGGGGAGGATAGAGAACACCTGAGGATTTTACTGAGAGTAGAGGAGTAGGTTGTAGTCCTCCCAAAGGACTGCTTGTTGTTTGTGCCTTGTGAGATAGCTAAACCACTGTAAAGAGTGTGTGGCTGAGAAAAAAAAAAAGTTTTTCCAAAAAAAAAGTATGGTGTGTTAACCATATAAAAAGGCTTAGAAAAGATCTGAAAAAAAGGAGAGGAGAATAAATTTCCTATTTTTTTTTTAGAGTCAGCGAAGGAAAGGAGAGCAGGCAGTTGTAGTACTGAGGACCTAAATCCATGTTGACAGTTAGCTAGAAGTTTGTTTTTTTGTAGAGTAGCTAAGCATTGTTTTTGAATATACATCTCCATTATTATCTTGGCTATGGGGGAAAAGGCAAAATAGGGGTGAAATAAATATATTTATTTAATATTTATTTATTTGTTTAACATTTGTTTACCAGGAAAGTCCAACTTGGAACAAAGCCAATTTTCAGCTGAGGCCCAGGAAAGAACACTCCAGATATATGCCATTGTAATGTGGGAGGAACCCAGAGGAAACCCACATGAATGCAGGGAGGACATGCAGACTCCACACAGAAGGCACCCCAGCCAAGAATTGAACCAAAGAACCTCTTGCTGTGAGGCAACAGCGCAACTGTGCACCACTGTGCAGTCTATCTGAAAGTAGTAGTGAGACCCGAAAATGTGTCTTTCATTCTCTATCAGCTTGTGAGCCAGCCAGCCCAGATAGCTGGAATTTTGTAAATAATTCTATGTCATTTGTGAATATTAATATGATTCATTTGCTTGTCTTACAAATGTAAGAGAACTAAATGTTATGTATATATTAAACTACTAGTGCAGAAGTGTGTGCTGGACTGCATGTTATGTACTGAGCTTCAAGAATGTAACCACAGTGTACCCTGCTGGAAAAGAGCAAAAATGTATATAAACTATATGCCTATGCAAACGTAAGTTTTAATGGTAGAAGGTGGAACATACAGAGTTAACTTGCAAATCTTCAAGAAAAGCAAAGAGTTTTGCATGTTCACTGGGAAACCAGGGTGCACCCACCTGGTGCTGCACCATGTGGATGCACAATATTCCTACAGCCATTTTCTCTATTACTGATCACATCTATTCCAATATGGAGCAGGTTAAAATTATCAGAGCACTCTTTCTAAATTTTAGAAAAGCCTTTGACATGATCATTCCTCCCGCTTCACAAATTGAGAAAGACATTTTTCTCCAGTGATGTCCTACCATGGTTCACAAATTATCACCTCAATCACACCATCTCTTTCATCAAACCTAATAATATGCATAGCTCAGGTTCTTCTCACAAGGTTGCCCACAAAGCTATGTCATTCTTCTACAACTATTCACTTTTCCTTAATAATCTTCCTCAAGATCTCCCCCACACTTTTTCCTCTATGATGATGATATTGTTCTCCTTATAGGGATTAAAACTTTTCCCAGCCTACCAAATGAACATCAGACTGACTTTATCTCTATCATGAGCTAGCTTCATAAAATAGTCTAATAGTCAATGCTAAAAAAAGTTAATTAATACTTTTTTTCCATACACCAAAAGTTAAAGCAGTTTCCAAATCTTACCATTTGTGATCCTTCAAAATCACTCTCCTTTATTTATTTATTTATTTATTTGTTTGTTTAACATTTGTTTTACCAGGATAAATTTGACTGGACAACAGGCGTCCATTTTCCCTGGCGTCCTTGGAAGAAAAGCTCCAAGAAGTTACAATGTGAATACATAGGATATTAAAGAGTGACAGTTGAACACAATAATAGTAGTTGGATAACAATTGGTAGAATGCTAACATACAAGGCAAAAACAGTTAAATGCAAAACAAACTCATAGTGCAGTCAGGAGATCACATGTCTTACAATAGTAGCACAATATGAGTACATAAGGTACCCAGAAGTAGGTACATGTTTACAATATTTACAAAATATACAATGCACATAGGTGGCAGTATAATGTAAGCATCGGAAACTTCAGTGGGTAACCTGCCTACAGTGCTGTGAGGATTCAGGGGGGGTTTTGCAGTTGCAAAGAGGGCTAGCATACAGGTGTGATTTAAGGAGTTCTTTAAATGTGGTTGTGTGATTTTTGTAACCTGCGATTTATGTCAGTAAACAAAAATATCTAGGCCTCCCACTTGATCAATGACTGAAGGTTTTAGCTCAGTTTAGACTGTGCTACTAGTGCTTTCACATTCTTACTGTCAAGGCCCATCAAGCTGTAGCCATTAATGCTCTTCTTCTCCAGCTTGAATATGGACGCCAACCATAGCCCTGGGCTCAGCACACAATACCACACAATACCACTGCGCTCCATTATACTGAAAATCAAATACTCAGATTAATTTATCTCTTCCAGTAAATTTGAATACCACTGCCTTACTTTCAGCAAAGGTAAATCACTACCAGGATGGGGCAGGGTTACTTTACCTTTGAACACCTAAACCAAATATACTGCCTTGCCCTGCTGAATAAATTGTGACTCAAGAACCCCATATACGCCTTTCATATTCTAACTTGCATCAGGTCTGTAGGTTGCCCTTTACTCTTTCTGTTTTTGACAGATCCTCCTCCAAACTAGCTACTGCCTGTGGTAAATCTCTTCCTGAAACCATCGAGCAAATAGACGAGTTTGCTTTTTTCAAGAAGTCTCTTTATTTGCTCATACTTGAGGGAAACAAATGTAATTGTTTCAGAGATACAAGTTAATTAAAATTATTCCACCACAATTGACATTATTCTATGATTTTTTACTTATGTCATAATGTTTCCTGATTTGCATTTACTCTGTGTTGCCACTTTGTTTTGTATATAAATATTGTTATAATTATTTTTGATTTGCTTTTAAATGCGTATTTCTTTTAAGTGTATATTCTCACTTTATGACTATTGTTATTGCATTATTGGCTAGGTCATGAACAAAAAGAGTATTTGTACCAGCCCACCTACCCAGTTAACAAATATAAAATTAATTAATTAAATAGTTTCCTGCAGCTCCCCAGGATAAGCTACTTTTCTACCCCACCCTGCCTCATTAACCCATTTCTATCCACTTTCCTTAACTGTATAGGATCATTTTGTAAAGCATGTATGACTGTACACTACCTCTTGTAAATAGTTCTGATGACCACTATAACTGTCTAACCAAATGTCTCTGCTTATTTGATGTAGTCATTGTTTTATATCTGTGAATTTTGATGTTACTACAAATGCCCTGCATATCTTATATTTTATATTTGTATGTTATCTTACCTACTGTTTTATTGTTATGTTGTACATTATCATTACCTTGTTGTTATTATGCGACTTCATAGGTTCATAGGTTCGTAGGTTCATAGGTTGGTACTAGGCTATTGACCCTAGGGCCTATACAAGCCTAGCCATAACAATTCCCTGGCTATTTCTTCCCATACTTAATTGACTTAGAGCTTTTCACCCTGGGCCTCCACTGAAAAAGGACATATGTCCAGCTGAACTTTCCCGGTAAACAAATATAAAATAAAATAAATAAATAGTTGATTGATTAATTAATTAGTAAATTGTATGATACAGTGCAGATGTATAGCTGCTTGTGCTTTGCTATCAAATGATCTGTTATTGTTGGGTAATCAAGATTCCAATAATAGAACCATTTCTTTCCATGTCTTCACCTGTTGTAGTCCCACTGTTCGACAAAACATTTTCTAATTTTGGAATAGCAGAAAATATGAAGACTTACAATATTCCCTGAATACAATACATGTATGAGTGCAAAAGAATAATATGCAGGAAGTTGACAGTATGTTGACCACAATCCAATGGGTCTCCAGAGGACTTCATGCAAAGTGTAAGCAAAGTTACAGTTTCACCAGATCCAGAAGGTTTTACTAGAAACACCAATTAAATGTTGATAGCTTACAGGGCATCCACTTAACATCCATTTTTCCTTTTGTTTGAGCTATGCCTGCCACTTGACATTTTAAATACAGTGTATGAAACAAGATTCTTTGACATAAGCAAACCTAAAAAGAAAAAGTGATCATGAGGCAATGATAACAGACCGAGGAGTACAGCATGAGACATTAAGTTGACACATAAAGAAGGACAGGGGAATGCTATTTTCAGAGGACAAATTGTAATGATGAAAATGAGAAACAACACAACCATGATTCATTATTTTACTCAGAGCCTGACCATCTAAATGAGATGCAATGGTTATTTATTACTGTGATAATGGGAAATGCACAGTCATCAAGCAATATTATGGCTTTGACTCTAGTCTTGATGGTTAGACAGCTAGCAATGGCTCCACTGAAAATTTATTTAAGAATAATATTTTTTGTGCCCAGAATATTCCAGAGAGCTACAAACAGACCTTCATTTATAAATGCCTATAGTTGTTCATCTGTTGCAGAACATCTTTCAAGTATGGTAGACTGTTGTATTTTGCCACAGAAAAATTAACTTGAAGTCTAAATGTATTCATCTCACAATAATAATAAAATTATAATAATAATAATAATAATAATAATAAAACTTTGACAGGGATTCATAGACATGGTTGACTATGCATGTGAAATACACTGGTGGATCTTGTATGTTATGCAGTACCATTGTGAGTTCAATTCATAAACTGACTTGTGCTTGTGACAGTGCATGGCCTCTGGTTAACTCAAAGAAATATACAGTATATTGAGTATTCTTGGCTCTGCTATGTTGTCTATCAATGCAGCAAGCATTTCCTTATACACAGACTGCCTGCCTTCAAGTAGCACAGATCACAGAATGGGGAAGATACTATGCAGTTGTGTAGAACGTGATATATCAATGTCAGGGTTTCAGCAGGACTTTAATATATGCATCAGGTGAGGATTAAGTATATATATGCATGAGGGTTGCAAGTCAATCATAGAAATGAGTGCACACACACACACACACACACACACACACACACACACACACACACACACACACACACATGCACACACACACACACACACACACACACACACACACACACACACACACACACACACACACACACACACACACACACACACACACACACACACACACACACACACACACACACACACACACACACACTCCTAGCAAGGAGTGGTCTAGCATGGTGGGCACGTTTTGATCCCAAGGTGTCTGAGAATCAGGTAGGAATTTTTACTCTACAACATCCTACTGTTGTATTTGATCCAGCAACATCTGCTAGAAGGGTGATGGTCAATTCCATTCACTTACATTCAGACCTACAAAGACAGTCATTATGATGCCTCCCTTAACCCATCCATGCCATATCTTCATACCAAAGCATTTTTTCTTATAATTTTCTTTTATCAATATGTTATCTGTTTAGATACCATAGCTTTCCCCATGTACATAACAGTTTCTATGATATCTCCCATCTAATACATTTTAGGTATAATAATTAACTACTTTCCACATTCCACCTTTTGTTGTCCTACCCAAAACTGCCTGTATCTTGCCTATGAAATTATGAAGATGGACTTTTCAGCACTGCACACAATGATCAAGATGTGTTTTTATTAACCGCCTATACAAAGGAAAAATGCCTTTTTATTCCTTTTTGTAATACCTTCCATGTATATCCTGACATCATAACAGTATTCCAGGCAACTCCTCACATTACTTATTTACATTTTGTTACACTGATTTGCCTGTCACCCAGTCCCTTTTCTACTTTCATTTTTGATACTGCTTTCAATCTAAATATATACTCAATCCACTAGCTATTTGTTTTCCAGAATAATCATTTTGTGCATTTTTGTAGTGAAAATTACTTAACATGTTTTGCCCCTTTCTTGAAATTTTGCAAAGTACTTCCCATCCTTACTACATTTTCTTGCATATACTGTTGTACAATGTTTATGCCATAAAAGGTTTACTTTTCTTTCCATGCTTTTACTATAAACATTTATACAGACATTGCAAGGGGCTGATACTCAGTCCTGAGCTACCTAAATGATACGCGTGCTAACATCTCAATCAGCATCATTTCCTACTATCCTGTCTGCTATATTGTTTAGGGAATCATTTACTCATGCTAGTACGCTGAGTCCTAATCCAATATCTAGATTTTTCACTCAAGCTAGCTGCTTAAGTCCCATTTTAAGTACTTAGATTTTTCATTAACATTTTAAGTGCTATCTTTAATGACCCTCTCCTCATCAATTACTCTGGTTTCCAAGCCAGTGACATAAATTGGATTTTTCAGATGTATTCTTTGAAAATGTAAAAGGTTGCAACTTCAGTATTTGAAATGGTTTATTGCTTTTAAGCCCTAATGTTTTAACGACAAATCACAGGCTTGGTGGGATGAAGGCCATATTTTGAGGATTTCTAGCTGGTGTAAAAATCAACAACAGCTGAAATGTATGTGCCTGAGATAAATGCAATGTACAATATTCAAAATGTTCCTCAGGGAACAACATGCAAGGAATGCAGAACACTTTTCTGAAGTTATAGGCTTGTGTAGCTCAATTCATTCAATCCTAAAATGATTAAAACACCAATGGTGAAAAGATAAACCAAGAAGAAACTTCACAGTGTTCACTTCCTAAATTATTATATATTGCACTAAATTCACTTAATAAAAATCAAACTGTAAAATATAACTATAAAATATGTGCTACAAAATAATCCAATAGAAAATAGTAGGTAGCCCACAGTTGAGTTAAAATGGAATATCCTTTATTGAAACACACAAACAAGCGATCCTAGTTGGGAATAATGAAAAGCATCAAAAACATTCCTTATATATATATATATATAATCAAATTGTTTGAAGCAAGGGGGTGGTTCTCGTAAGAGTATTAAAAGCATTAAAATAATTTCTTATTCAAGTCCCCCTTCACCCTTAACACCAGAGTGTAATCAGAGACTGTGCTAACTAAAACTAAATCTAGAAAGCTACAGACAAATGACTATCTAAGACCAGTTTATTAACACTTTGTATAGGCTAACTGACTAATCAAAACTTTATTAATTAAGAAACAAGCTAACTAAAAAATGACTGACTGACTAACAAAAAGATCTCCCAATAGACATGTTACACTCCTGCACTGGCCCAGTAGTCAAGGGGCCTCAATCCTCACCACTTGCAACAGTTCGGGACATGCACATTGGGAGGATGATGAATATACACACAGTAAAGTGCAATTTCCCCTGAACAGCACATGGAGATCACAGTCAGTCTGGGACTGGTTTCTGCTTCTCTGTCCAGATCTGCAATAAGACTCCCCACTGGCACAGATATAGGGTTGAGATCTCAGCTGAGTGGCCAAGCTAAGACCGCCAGCATCCTCTGTAACATACCAGTGCTTTGTGTCCCTGCCCAAGTAGCTGACACACACACACACACACACACACACACACACACACACACACACACACACACACACACCTTGGAAAGGCTGGAACAGGTTTGCTAGCTATGCTCCCTTCTATCCAGACTAAAAGATAGTTCCAGCTGCAACCAGCCAACTCTTTATCAGCTACTATAAGGTCCATATAAAAGGTGTCCAATCCTTCTATGTAATGTTACTATTATCCAAATGGTAGTTTTGACCAAGCACCAGGCTATTAGGAGTGGCCTGTACAGTGTCATCAAATCCATATGCAAGTGTTCTCAGAGCTTAAATATGTCTCCCAAATATCAGCCACAAAGACAGATTTAAATATATGTACTCATTACACAAACACAGTAACTTCAGAGTTCAAAAACACAGGAAATATTTTAAAACAACATTGCAGGAAAGTTTCAAATAAATACAGAAAACATCTAAACAAATCTTTACTATATTCCTGTCTATATCTAAAGAGATGCTATGTCATAAATCTTAATTACAGAGCCAGGCAGGTGTAGATGATGATGATGAGTGGATGTCCTTGCTAGGTGCATGACAAAATACAAACTACCTAGTCTCTCTCTGAGAGAGTTCTTAAAATCAATATCACATTTTACTACAGGGTTAGCCTGGATGACACCACTTTTTGTCACCTGCTTTCAGTTTCCAGGCTAAACTAGAAATTAATAGGATTTAACATTTTTGTGTTAAAAATACATACCTGTCAGATGTTTGTAAGATCTTGGAAGTCATAAAACAATAAAACATTTTACATTTTAAACCTAGTAATTACTTTTCTTTCAAGACAATATACAAACTTCTAGCTCTAGACATTGTGTCTGCTACTGAACTGAAACTGAGAGATAACATCTTTTGTTTATGGCCCAGCTATAAAGTAACTTAACCTCAACTATTCTTAAGTTCTGCAAGTTAATATTCTATGTTCCAGCAGGGTATGCTGTGGTTACATTCTTGAAGCTCAGTACATAGCACACATTTCTGTACAAATCATATCAACATTCAAAAATGACATAGAATTATTTACAAAATTCCAGACAGCTGGGCTGGCAGTCTGACAAGACATCTACCAAACAAATTTAACAATCTAACAAATCTAAAGACAGTTGTATCTTGACTTTTACTGTTGACTATTGCAGCATCATTATTGGTATTAGACAGAATTGGGCCATAAGTACTGAAAGATCATGTTTAATGGACATCCTTGGAGGAGCTCCTTCCTTTGTGAACAGGAAAGCCATGAACATCAGGAGTTGGGTTGAAGGTAGGTCCAGAACACAGGATCCATGCACCAATATGTGTGGAGTCAAATGTGTCTTTTGACAACACATAAAAGAGAGAGGCATGTTTTTCTGCCTGTATTTAAAGAAAATGATTAAAACCAATGCAAGAGGTGACTGTAACTCAATATAGGTGGTTTACAGGGCTAACTGCAATGACTGTGAAGCATTTTATGTAGGGAACATGCTCAACAGACTTAAAAGAAGGATTTCTAGCTATGTTTCTGAAACTAGAGCTAAGCGAAAGAAGAATTGATTGGCTCAGCACCTGCAGCTACCCAAAAGACACACTGGCTTTAAATTTCAAATTATTGACCATGTGGATCTTTTAGAACTGGAAGGAAACATCCCTAATATTTTAGAAAAAAAATTGAACTGCTGTGGCAGCTGAAACTGAACTCTTTTATAAAACTGGAGCTTAATTATTATTGCTCCATAAAAAGCATACTAGTTCTCAGAAAATGATTGACTTCAACAATTGGCTAAGCTTCTGGTGCCATTCAAAGGGGATCCAGTATCTGTCTGCCTGGGATGACATGATCGACAGACCAAGATGCTTTGCCTGAGATGGTCTGCGCCTGTCACCCCTGGGATTCAGTTTATGGGCTAAGGCTCTTGCCACCCCTATAGTGCCTTTTTTAGGCAAAGTTCAAAGGACAAAACCACCACCATAACAGGTACAAGCATGCAAAATCTGAAGGTAATGCTACTCAATGCTAGAAGTCTAAACCTCAAAATGCACTCTCTCGAGGCACTCCTAAAATGGAGAACATTGATATCTGTGCAGTAACTGAGACCTTATTCAAGGCTCCAGAGAGCACCCCTGCAATACCAGGTTACAACTCTTACCATACTTTTCGGCCACCAAACCAGGACCAAAACACTAAAGGTGGAGGAGTGTCAATATTCACCAAGGATATTCACACCACCAAACTAGTTGCCCAACACAATGTGACTGAAATTCTCCAGGTGCAACTAACACTAGGTAAAACTGCAATCCAAATTGTAGCTTGCTACAGATCCCCCACCATGCCCCAAGATTCTCAATACACCTTTCTAAACATACTGGAAAATATTAAGATAGAACCAAACACCCTAATACTGGGTGGTTTTAACTACTCTATCATTAACTGGGAAAACTACTCTTGTACCAACACCTTTGCCCAACGGTTCTTGGAATTCATAAATTCCAACGCCCTGGATCAACTAATCCATAGTCCCACCAGGGGCTCCGATATCCTAGACCTGGTCATTACCGACATGGGAAATCGATGCTCCACACCTATGGTCACCCCCTCTTTAGTTAGGTCTGACCATAAGCTAATCACCCTTAACATCCACATCCCAACCCCACCCCCCAATAAGGAAACCTCCATAAAAAACTTCTACAAAGCCAACTTCATGCTACTCAAGTTAGAAGTGACAAACTTCATGACACCCATGCAGACGGGAACCGAAAGTTCAACTGCTGAATCCTACACTAAGGCACTGTATGAGCACATCCACTCATGCATGAATCATGCCATCCCAAATAGAACCAAGATGCTCTCATCCAAAAAAAGGAAGTTAATCTGGTGGTCCCCTGCCATAAACAAACTTTACAACAAAAGGAAGAAACTGTTGCAGAAAAGAAGAAAGTCACAGGATGCAAAAAACTCCCTTACCAGCCTCAGTAAGAAACTGAGATCCCTCATAAAATCCTCCAAAGCTAGTTACGAAATAAAATTGCCAAAGATTCCAAAGACAACCAAAAGGCATTCTATAACTATGTCAAGAATCTAAATGTCAATGCTCAGATCTGCTCTGAGCTAAAACAGAATGGCATTAAATATACTGATCCTAGGATATTGCCAATATTCTGGCAGATCGATTCAGTGCCAACTTCACCCCTCTCTCACCCCCTAAATGGCCCATCTCAATACCGGAAGATTGCCAGATTCTGGTAATAACGGCCAGACAGGTAAAAAACGCACTCTCCAAAGCTAAGAATACAGCATCCATGGGACCAGATGACATCCCAGGCTGTGTACTACATGAACTACAATATGAACTGGCACCTCACCTAAGTGTCATGTTTAATCATAGCCTCACCTCAGGTTTTGTGCCTACTGAGTGACCACTCCACAAGGGGGGATCCACCTTGGATCCCAGAAACTACCGTCCCATCAGTCTGATGAGCCTTATCTGCAAGGTCATGGAGTGTATTATCATGGAACTTACAAACAAAGACATTGGCAACCTTCAAACACTGGACCCCACCCAGTTTGGGTTCATCAAGGGCCGATCTTGTCTCCTGAACCTGATTGACTTATTCAAATCAGTCTTCAGAGCCATGGACAAGGGTAAGGTGGTTCACACAGCCTATCTAGACCTTGCCAAGGCTTTTGACACCATCCCCCACTCTGGAACTATAGATAAACTTACTAAGCTGGGCATTAATCCCTATGTCACCCAATGGGTTGCTAACTGGCTTACTGATAGAACCCGCACTGTAAAAGGAGCCGAATCCAAATCCAGCTCCAGAAAAGTGACAAGTGGAGTACCTCAGGATTCAGTCCTGGGACCGCTCTTGTTTGGCATCTACTTCTCTGAAGTACAGGCCAACACTAAGGGACTCTGGCTAACAAAGTTCGCAGATGACTGCAAACTGGGAGCCATTATTGAATCCCTGAATTATGTGGATGCTCTACAAAAGGGCCTTACAGAAACAGATGCTTGGTGCCAGAGCCATGGGTTCAAGCTCAATGCCAAGAAATGTATAGTTATCCCCTTTGGGAAAAAACATGTACCCGTGAATTACCATATAGGTGGTAGTACACTAAACACCAAAAGTGTGATAAGAGACTTAGAGACACAGGTGGACAGTGGTCTCACATTCGATAACTACATCGTCACAACAGTCAGGAAATCCTTCTATGTGGCACACCTCATCACTAAGGGCTTTTCATCCAGAAAAAAGGAGGTCATTGTCCCACTGTACTCATCCCTCATTAGACCCATTATAGAATACAACAGCCCATTTGGTATGTGCCTCTGAAGACATCTGCAACAACTGGAAAGGCCGCAGAAATACCTCACTAAAAGAATCACAGGCCTAAAGCAGATGCCCTACGCTGACCACCTTAAAAACCTCCAGCTATACTCTGTCGCATATCATCTAATCAGAGGCGATCTCTGCTTAACATACAAGGCCATGTCAAACCCAGAGCTGTTGGACATGCTACACTTAAAGAAATCCCAATCCCTCAGAGCCACACGCTCCAGGGATCTAAACCTTGTCATCACAATAAACAAAACATGCTGAAGGGATAGGTTCCTGACCCAGAGATTCCCCAGACTCTGGAATAGATTGCCCATACATGTCAAGCAGAGTGCCTCTTTGGCCCTCTTCAAAAAGAACCTTGACGATTGGATGGGAGAAAGGAAATTCACCCCGGGGATCACGTCAGTCGCCCTGCTAGACGGGTCCAGGGAAGTAAATAGTGTGGGAAGAAATAGCCAGGGAATTGTTATGGCTAGACTTGTATAGGCCCTAGGGCTGATAGCCTAGTACCAACCTATTAACCTATGAACCTATGAACCTATGAACCTAAAACTGCCCCACTGTTTAAAAGACTGATATGGAACTGATTAATGCTAACGTTGCTTGCTTATATTGTGTTTAAAAGCAATTATCAAACACTGTTTACTTCTTTTACCACTAACTTACAGTGTTATAAAGGACATACTTTAGGTATTTCATGTATACATTAATCATTTTGATAGCTCCACATTAAATGCTACTTTAGATTTTAAACTAAACACTTTTGTCTCTTTTTTTCCTTTTAGACAGTGAAAGTCTGATAGTGCACACAATGTGCATGGGCCTAGTCTTTTTCTTTTTCTGTTTCAAAGATTGCAATTACTCTTCAGTGCAGTCTTACACTCTCAAAACTGTTTCCTTAGTTAGATGCCACACTTTAACAGATCCCTGTGGCCTTAGTGCTTTATCGTTAGCATTTATTTTTATATTTTTTCATCCTACTTAGGTTTTCAGTTGTATATCTATACACATGTTCATTCATATTATGATTTGATTTTGACACACAAATCTGATGCAGTATTTATTTGATATGAAAGTGATCTTTGTTAAAAGTTGTATATTTATTAATATTTATTCTGGTGGATGTCTGTTGATAGATCTTTTTGTTTGTCATTTTTTTAGTTAGTTTCTTAATTAAAAACATTTTGATTAGTTGGTAAGCCTATACAAAGTGTTAATAAACTGATCTTAGATTGTAATTTGTCTCTACATTTCTAGATTCAGTTTTAGTTAGCACAGTCTCTGATTACACTATAGTGTTAAGGGGAAAGAGGGACTTGGCTAAAGGAATGATTTTAATGCTTTTATTGCTCTTGTCAGAGCCACCCTTTGTAACTTTTCCCTTGCTCCAAACAACCTAATTATATATATAAGGAATGTTTCTGATGCTTTTCATCATACTCACTTAGGATCACTTGTTTGTGTGTTTCAATAAAGGATATTCCATGTTTAGCTCAACTGTGGGCTACCTAATATTTTCTTTTATATTATTTTGTAGCACGTATTTTATAGGTATATTTTACAGTTCAATTTTTATTAGGTGAACTAAGTACATAACATGATTTAGGAAGTGAGCATCACATCCTCCACACTGCAAAGTTTCTTCTTGTTTATTTTGGACCCAGTATAGGTTGCATACTGGGTTTTTCTGAGACTTCAAGAGATATCATGGATTTCTCTTTTCGCAATGGTGAAAAGATACATTCCTTAGTATCTTTTATTCATTCATGTTAATATTTTGATGTTTTCATTTTTATCTCTTTATCCTATTATATTTTGCTTCACTTTGTATAATACTTTCATATTTTTTCATGCTACATAGCCACCGTAAATTAATCTCTGAAGAAAATGCAACTGGAGGCTAAAATAAGCCAGAAACATTTTATGCAATTGTTATTGTAATTATAATAATAACAGTTTGTCTTCACAGAATTAAAAGTGAACTTAAATGTCACAAGAACAGAAACTGCAAGCGTTTGAACCTCACAACACTATGAACTGAAAACAGACTGAAATTATTTCTGTATATATAAAGGTACTTTAGATTGGTTCTGCTAGCAAATGTCTCCTTGTGATAAAAGACTCAGATGAAAGTCATTTTATGATTTTTCTCTCAACCAGAGTAGAAGTTATGACTGAAAGCAACATATTTTTTTCGGGTTATCTGCATGCATAAGGAAAGTAAATCATATTAGTCTCAATAGACAGCTGAACAGTAACCTAGAAGAGAAATGTAAGGTCAAATCTACCCTTTGAATAATTTTATATTTTATAAAAATGAGGCAACAATTCACAGCTGCCATTAAAACATAAGCTAGAGTTAGCATAATAATGTGTTCATGGTTTGTTAAACTTTACTTGAGGAAAGCTCCATAAAAATAAAAATTATAAACAGACTGCATCTCAGTGTGTTGAAGTTTGAATTAGGCAATTTCACTTCCAGGACATGAATGACAGCAAGTTGTTCTACAGTCATCGCAGTCTCTGAATAAGAATAGCATCATTTTGTCCATGCAAAACAGATGAATTTTCAGGTAAACAATATTAGTGAATGACAGAGCCCCTCTATGACTGTGTTTAAGTGTAGTCTGGATGACTGGATGGGAAACCATAAATTCTTACCAGGGATTTCACCTTTTACTTTCTTAGATATAGGCAGTCTTTGCTAACTTAGATCTTGAGTTTAGGCAAGATCCTTTATATTGGGTTTCTCTAGTATTATATTGGGTACAGTCAGCTAGGCTTATAAAGACCTTTGAGTCAATAGCCCAGTAACCACCTATGAACCTTGAACAAACATGCTATGTCTAAGTAAGCCATTTTAGTCTGCTAGTTGCCATGTATGGTCATCAGCTGATTGTGTTTTTGTGAATCAATGTACTTCAGCTTTGGTACCAGTACTTTTATGGGAGAATAATGCTGGACTTAATGAAAACATTAAGATTTTTGGCATATAAGGCATATAAGGTATAGAATTATAGATGCTTCTGGAATCTGGCGCAGCCCTTAAGATAATGTGCATCATGTTACTTTTGTATGGCTTACTTTGAAAACTAGACCCAGCTATTCTTTGCATGTCACAACAAAATACTTTCTAGCAATAGAAACTTGAGCCCGAATACCATTACAGTAAAATAAAAATAAAATACATAGCTATATTAATAACACTGTTCAGCATGCAAAGAGTTGTTGAAAATTGTTCATGTAAGCAGCGCAGTAACCATTTGAAATGTCTGGACCCACTACAGTGAGTCCCAAAACACAGAGACTGAATGGACAACATAATGACTTACATATACTAAGTCTGAGATGGCCATTTATTTAGATATTCCCTTTACTCTGAGGTGTGGTGATCTTGGAGTTGGTATATATCAGTTCCAAGGTATGAGGGGGGCTTGACCCCAACACATCAGAGGATTTAGGGGAGTTTGCCTCTATGCAAAAAAAAAAAAAGTTTAAAAGAGAATGAGATTAAAAGCTTTAAGTGAATGTTAAAGGATGATTTTTAGGGGTCTCTTCAGACAGACGAGGGTGAAGGACTATGTCACCCACCAGGGAACAAGGCTCAAGGGTGTGGCACTTGATGACTGATAAAGCACTGTATGTCTACAAACACATAGTGCCTTACTGGAATTTCTATACTTCAGTGAGTCTCCAAAAACTCTGAAATAAAAAGTGTAAACCAAGGAAGATAGCAGCAAAATGCAAAACTTTGTCTTGTAACTAAGATGCATTTTTGTAGTAGGGGGCAAACTTCCTCTACTGCCTACATGGAGTGTCTAGCCCCACCCTCTCATGACTTAGATATACTATCTCCAAAGTCCCCATGCCTTGCAGAAGATGGAATATTTCAAGGTACAGTAATTTTGGCGTTGATTCATATTTCCCTGTAATTGCACATCAATGCTTACTTGTATGTTAAAATACAAAGGCCTAATACAAATGTAGTGGATCAGAGTTCTTTTGGATAATAGCACCAAAATCAAATAGGGTAAATACACTAGAATTAAAAATCTAACAGTGATAAATGACCAAATTGGAGGCCAGTGTAAGCTTCACAGAACACAGATTTATAAAGTAATAATGCAAAATATATGAGCTATAAGCAACCAGACTGAGGAAAACTGCACAATCTGATGTTAGTCATGTTCAGTGTAATAAATGTCTATGTAAAGGGAATTACAATGGCTAAGACCAGGAAAGATCATGGTATGAACAACTACAAAATGTTCCTTAGGTGGGAGAAGGTGTTTGATATTTTAACTGCAACATGAGGACTTGACAACAGATCACATCTGGTCCAAAACTGCCTATCTGTCACCACTTCCAACTTTACTCCTCTCTCCTCCTCAGCCTTCTCTCTGGAAATACCATCAAATATAACTCCCTCTGCTAACACTAGGGAACAGGTCCTTAATGCTCTGTCTAAGACCAAGAACACTGCATCAATGGGCCCAGACAATATCTCAGGATGCCTTCTAAATAGCATGAAACATGACCTATCATGGCCTCTGGAATTACTATTTAACTGTAGACTCCAAACAGGCTTCATGCCTCATGAATAGAGAACAGCAACAGTCATGCCTCTGCACAAAAGTGGGTCATCTACAGACCCAGGAAACTACACACCCATAAGTCTCACTAGCCTTATATGTAAAGCCATGAAAAATAAATCATAGAAATGATCAATAGACATATAGTAAATCTCCAGGCACTGGACCTAACCCAGTTTGGTTTTGTCAAGGGAAGATCATGTCTACGCAACCTCATGGACTTCTTTGAGAAGGTAACCAAAGCAATAGATGAGGGAAAAATGGTTCACACTGCCTACCTTGACCTGGCCAAGGCATTTGACACAATACCGAACTTGGGCATTGTTGACAAACTCAAGAGGTTAAGTACAAACTCGTATGTCACTTGGTGGATAGTCAACTGACTCGCAGACAAGACCTAGGAGGTTAGAACTGGGGAGTCCATTTCTGCAAAGAGGCCAGTCACAAGTGGAGTCCCTCATGGATCAGTCCTTGAACTGCTCCTTTTTGGCATTTACTTCTCTGAAGTCAAGGCCAGTGTCAGTGGTCTCTAGCTGGCCAAATTTGCAGATGATTGTAAATTAGGAGCTGTCATTGAATCCCAGGCTGACACAAATGTTATCCAGGAGGGGCTGACACAGACAAAGAACTGGTGTCAGAGCCATGGATTAAAAATTAATTCCAAGAAATGCATAATAGTATCCTTTGGGAAGTCATCCACCCCTGGTAACTATAATATTGACAACACACCCCTTAGAATTGACCCAGTAGTCAGGGACTTAGGTACATACATAGAGATTAATCTAGCCTTTGGCCAGCAGTGAGGAAATCATTCTATGTTGCTCATATTATAAATAAAGGTATGGCATCTACGTTCATGGAAGTCATTGTTCCACTGTATTCAGCATTCATCAGACCTATCATTGAGTACAATGCCCCTTTTGGTAAGTACCTAAACAGGCATATCCAGCAATTGGAATGTCCACAGAGGTTCCTCACTAAAAGAATACTGAGCATAAATACAATGTCCTGTGCAGACCGCCTCAAGGCCCTATTCCTGTATTCTGTCTCCTACAAGTTTTTTAGGGGAGATCTTTGCCTGGCATACAGGGCATTGTCAGACCCCACTTTGATGGACCTCCTACATATCCAGAAAATAAACAGCACCAGAGTTACCCATTCTAAAGATGTAAACTTTGACTGTGATATAAATAGGACCTGTTGGAGAGACAGGTATGTATCCTAGTGACTACCATGTCTCTGGAACAGGCTCCCTATCCATGTGAAGCAGAGTTCCTCACTAACCCAATTCAAATGCAACTTGGACAATTGGATGGGAAACAGGGAATTCATCCCTGGTTTGGCAACTATGTCTCTAATGGACACATTCAACATGTAAATGGTTCCTCTGCCAGGTCCCTGCTTGTAAATGTTTCATCTGAAAAACCCCTGCTTACACTTATCAAGGGTATCAAAATATGTCAGAGATTTGGAATGCATGGCTAGGCTTAAAAAGGCCTTTGTGGTCATTAGCCTAGTAAACACCTATGAACCTGTGAACCAAAGACCATACTAGGATTTTGTTCAGAAATTCCATCTTGTCACCACAATAAATGATTGAAACTTTTATTGTTGGAATTCCTTAAAAAGGTATGACTAACCATAAATACTGTCTTGGAGGTGTTAAGTCTTGGATGATTTACAAATACTTCTCTTTCTCTCTCTCTCTCTCTATATATATATATATATATATATATATATATATATATATTTTCCAAGTTTTCACTCGTAGGAGAGGTAAAGTTCCATACAATCTGCATAACAATGATAGCAAAGGTCTCTTTCCCTAATTAGTTATTTTATTGGAGACAGGTATAGAAGAAAAAAAACAGGACAGAGAGTGTAACCCTGTGAGGCAACAGATAAGACAGCATAAGTGAAGTTGTTATGGTCCGCCTTTATCTTTTAGGATTGTTCAAAAGGTAGGAAGAAATCCAGTCTAGAACAGTACCTGAAGCCTTATAATAAGTCTGCAAATGGCCTGAGAAAATTCCCCATCCATTATCTCACATGCTATGGACAGATCTAGAAGAACAAAAATCAAATAGTAATGTCAGTCTTTCACCATTAGTGAGTCATTCCTCATCTGAGTGACAGCCCATCTCAGTACTATGTCTTGTGGAGAATCCAGAGTGGAATAAATTGAGAACTTGATGCTCTGGTAGAACAAAATCAGTCTCCAAACAGACAGAATTCTCAATAGTCTTTCCAGTAAATCAAAGGTTAAAGATGGGCATATTAGCAAGATTATCTCAGTCAACAGGAGACTTGTTCACCAAGGTGTCCTTCAAAAAAATGTAAGGACCCCATTTCTCAAAGAAGGCATATGCTCAATAAATCGTACGGCCCAACACATCAAAGAAGCAAAAGTCATCCATGTCAGGCATGAACCCAAGATGTAAATAGCAAGATGCATACTTGAAATCTGACAGACAAGCTCAAGATAATCCAAATGCTGTCAAATCAATACCAAGGCATGGTCAATCTACAGAGATGCTGGTCTGTCAAAGCTTATCACAAAAGAAGAAGAAAGACAAGCCTAATTACTCAGCCTGTCAACAATACTAAAGTGCATGGCTGGTCAGTTCAAAGCAATAGTGATATCCTTATATTGCAGGAAAGAGATCATTATGATCTACCTATGCTAAGGCAGTATGGTTAGTTACAACTTCTGAATAAAGCAGGACTGCATAACTTTACTAACAAATAATGTAATAACTTGCAGTTATCATCTTTGGTTATCAGGATACATACCAACTGCAGGTTTAGATTTTAACAAGATGCATTTTAATATAATGAAGTAATGGTAGCAAATATTGGAAGAAAGAAACCAGTACATTTTTGAATACAAAGGACACATACAGTTTTGGAATCTGGCAAAAAAAATAAAGTTTTCAATGTGTAATTATTTAACAAATATGGGATGCATTGCAGACATAAATGGAGAATGTGATGAGCATGCACTTTTGAAATGCTAGATATATACAGCCTTAGATGACTATCTTGTCATACCATTTTAGAATGTGATGATGATGTAGAAATTTATAAGGTAGTACTAACTCCTAATTTTCAAATGTAAGATGCAGTTTTTGCTGTGGGAATTAAGAGCAATTATACGACAACCATGACAATTGTCAATGAATACAGAACTCTGCTTGGCAAACATGCTTTTTTGTCATGATAAAATATATAATACCTTCAGAAAGAAGGGCCAGCAGTTAAACAGTTCAACAGCCCAATAGGTTCCTTCTTCTTCATGCATTCCATGGTTTTATTTATTCATTTATTTAACTTTGTTTACCAGGGTAGTACATTGGCCCTAGTAGACCATTTTCAGACCTACTCAGTATTATACACCGAAATTAATAATAAAGCAATACACAAATAAGCAGCTGCAAAAACTGACAAACAAGTGAGAAACAGACAAAAAAATTAAATCATAAGTTGTACCATAACAGTCAAGTTTTCAAACATTAAACTTGTTTGCAGCTTTATATTAGAGAAGATACTGAAGGTGAAAAGTAAGTTGAAGTTTCTAAAATGTGTGTATATGTTGCATGTACATAATGTCATTGCCCTTTTTAATACAAATGGGTGGTGCTCCCCTCTTAAAAATGTCTGAAAAATAATCCATTGCAAATCTTGAGTTGTAGGCAGTTGGGTGTGATATGTTGATGTGTTGACAACATTTATGATGTGCTGGCATGGTGTCTGTAATAATGATATCTATTTACCAAAACTTGTGTTGAATATTTCCATTTCTGAGATTATCTTCCTTAGTAGCAGTTTATATTTTATAGTACTACCTCAGTTAGTGTCAGAACTGAGATTTTCATAATAAAAAGAAACTGAAAAACACGTTCACAAGCTGTGACCACGCCACACCCAATGATCCAAGACTCTCAGAGTGATACACAAATATAAACAAAAGCAGAATAATAAGGCCATAAGAGAAGAAACTATACAAAGAATAATGAGCAATAAAAAAATTATCAGAAAAACACATCCAGTAAGTGCTTTCATCTTAAAACAAGACTTCCTCAGACTGAATGCATAAAACAGGGCAAACATTAATACAACTCACAGTCACATGACTTAATTAGCCAATTAGTCCCTAATTCTTTTTTTAAATAAACCTCAGAGTTATACACATTTAATGAAAAATGTTGTTTTACCTCACAAAGTCCTTGTTTTACCAAATATAAATTGGTTGTTATTAAAAATACAGATTTTTTTCTTCTGTGATGAAATATAATTCCCCATAGTCATTTGACTTCTCAAACCCAGGTCTGCCTGGACAGAGATTCTCACAAATTTTTGTAGCAACAACATTAGGCAAAGAATCAATGGAAATCCAGGTAACCATGGCTTTGTACACTGTGGACCAATTTGTCAAGGCTATATACAACTCCTTTGCATTTACAGAGGACTAGACTCTTACATATGTGTCAATTGTTAGAAAATAACCTAAACATGTTCAGCACTTCCAATGAAACCAAGTCAAATTGTAATAAAGCAAACACATGTTGATCCGAAGCATAACATTCAAATATTTATTAAAAGATTTAGTGCTTTCATCTCAATCCATTCACACAGACTTCTTCAGAATTTTTCCTCAGCTGTGAAAGAAAGTGAACCTGTAGTTAACTTCTCATTCTGGCAGTGTTTTTAGAGAAAACTGTAGCTCCTGACAAGGGCCATTCTTTTTAAAAACGTACTTATAACCCAATAACTCCATAAACAGGGAATCTATATGGCATAGTCCAATATAAACTAAACAGTCATACAAAATAGTATAAAATAGTAGAGTTATAAAGGCTTTATCAGTGTTAAATTGTGTAGAACACATAAATAGACATATGAAATCATGTCATGGAAATAATTAAGAAGACCTGCTTTAAAAAAGATGATTTTAGTAAACCAGCAGAGATATACATGGCCATTAGTAAAACAAAACATATATGTAGGGATCCAGCTATAAATTGATATAGCTGCACATTAAATTTCTTGTTTCATTTAAAAATTCAAACCAGTGATCCACAAAAGAAAATCTTGACATATTAAAAAGATGATTCTAACCCACTAGATACTTTGCCTCAGAAAAAAACTTCCACATTTTTTTTTTCTTGTCCAAAAGACCATGTGAATGATTTCCAGACATGTTTGTTCAGACAGTCCAATCAAAGAAAGTGGACAAAACTGTAGGGTGCACAACAGTATGTCTCTGCAGAGATTACATTCTTTTTAAATTTAATTTTAGACAGATATTTGGTAATGTTGTAGAGGTCTTACCAACATCAAACACCTTGTAACTATACTCTGCACATAAACTATTAAGTCTATATTATATGTAATAAGTTTCATGATCTGAAAACCATGCATGAATTTACTGAGAAAAAAAATGATTTTGCAATCACATTTTCAAGTATTACTACTAACACAGGGGAGAAATTAGGTGAGCTCCTACCCGAATTACCATGATAAGAATTTTTTTTTTTGTAGAAATGCTGGTGAGACATTTATCTTTCTTTTCAAAATGCAGCAATGGTTATGATAACATTACATAAGTATTTATCACCAGAAGTATTTGCTGTTTTTTTTGTTAAAACTGTCAGGCCAATAAAATAAAAGGAAATAGTAATGGAAATCTAAAAGTAAAGGCACTGCTATCTTTTTTGTATCTTGAGAGAACAACTGATAACAGGCTGCTCATAGGCTCTGTTTTTGACTCTCAAAGATCTTAAAATACTTTTTTGCACTCCAGAGGTTATAAATAAATCCATGTAATTCCCAGATTTCCCCAGGGATGTAGATGCATCATGAACACAATCATGGCCAACAATGCTGTTTACTATGGCTTCCTACTGAAATATCAGCAGTCAAAACACCGAGTGCTGACATTACAAAAAACAAAAGACCAAAAACACAGGGGAAGAGGGAATCTAGAAGAGCACTCTTCTACGCTTCTCCTTAAAACTTCTTTTTTTGGGGGGGCAAACTCCACCTGCACTACCCTCATGTGGGGGCAAGACTTCCACACTCCCCAAATGTATGTATACCAACTCTGAGATAGCCATACTCCCAAGAAGTTATTGCATTGAATTGTTGCCATACAATGACCAGCACTAGTCCTTTTTGGTTGTACATGGGCATCAGCAGTGTTCTTTGTGAGTCACCAGGCACAGTATAGTCACAAAGGATAAGGGATTTGGAAGCTCTGTGTGAGCATTTGAAGTGTGCCATCTATTTTTTGACCATATTAATGACTTGAAATGGAGTATAGGAAAGGAATGAGGAGTGAAGGAAGAAGAGAGTACAAAAGGAGATGAGCAACGAAGGAATGACCACGATGGATGTAGGGATGGTGTAGGTTTTTCTTTGTGGGATGAGTGCTCGTTTTCATGCATAAAGAGAAGGAATGTTGGGGAAGGAAGCAAGGGACATAAGATGATGGTAAGAAGGTTAGGTTAGGTTTGGTAGCAGGGGAAGACAGACATGACTGATAGGATATGTGGTAACATAATGTGGGAGGGATGGAGAAGGCGACATCAGACAGAAGAAAATGGTGAGGAGAGAAGTAAACAACCAAGAGGCATGGGCATGGACTAAAAAGGGAGGTGATACAGTGGGATGGTAGCAGTCTCTGCCAGCTGAGATCCAGTAGGTGATTACTCACCACCCTGGGTACCATCACCACTGGGCCCTATCTTAGATGGTTGTGGCAGTGCTAGACAGGGATGCAACTCAACAAGTTGCCAGAGGAGGTTCTTCATTTGACCAATTTGGGTATGCAACTTCTTGTCAATAATCTCCCCCACAATGTTTGCCAGTTGCCAACAGGTGACAAAGGTGTCATGTCACCTCCACTGGCACTGTTACTAGCAGGTACAACTGTACAAGCATCCACTGCAGGACAGGTAGGGCAGGAGGAGTGGAAGCAACTGTGGCAGGCTGGGATCCAAGATGTGCTGGATGCATTGGATGGTGGTGGTGGAAGTAGTGGTAACACTGCTGTTGCTGCTGCCACCTGTTCAAGGCTGACAGGGCTTGCCATGGGATGGATGCAGGTGATTGTGTTGCTGCATATATCAGTAAAATAAATCTATATAAGAGTAAGAATAGCAATGGAGATTGAAGTAAAAATACAATGAAAAACTGAAGCTCATACAAGTTAAGTATAATACAGTCAAACAGAACATACTTGGCGGACCAAAAAACACTTCTCAGTTTAACAAGGCTGTTAGTATGCACAACTGAGAGGGTACTTTAAACAAAACCAGCAGCAATCATCACCTGCATTCTGACAGATAACAGAATAAATGAGATGTGTTACTTAGACAAACCAACAGGTGTCTCAAATCCATGATGCAGTAATGATGTCTGAAACAAATGTACATATACAAACAAAACATATTGCTCATTTTATGCAAAGGTTATTGGGAAAGGAAACTGCATTGACAAACATGCTCACTTAACCAGTACTCATGATCATATCCATCTTATGCTGCAGTTATTATAATAAGACAGAAAAATAAACTTTAAATATTTCTTGATGACACAGCTAGGGTGGGATTGAACCCACAGACATCTCCAAAATGTGGGAGCACAGCCTTCACATCTTGACTCACTTGTCCACATATATGAAACTTGGACCTGACGACATCCCAAGCTGTGTTCTACATGAACTACAGAATGAACTGGCACCCCACCTAAGTACCATGTTCAATCATAGCCTCACCTCAGGCTATGTGCCCACTCAATGGCGCACAGCAACAGTTATCCCACTCCACAAAGGAGGAGCCACCACAGACCCCAGAAACTACCACCCCATTAGCCTAACGAGCCTGGTCTGCAAGGCTATGGAGCGTATCATCATGGAACTTATAAACAATGACATTGGTAATCTCCAAACTCAGGACCCCACCCAGTTCAGGTTTGTAAAAGGCAGATCATGTCTCCTAAACCTGATAGACTTCTTTGAAGCAGTCACCAAAGCCATAGATGAGGGTAAGGTGGTTCACACAGCCTGTCTAGATCTCACCAAGGCTTTTGACACCATCCCCCACTCTGGAATTATAGATAAACTCACTAAACTAGGTATAAATCCCTATGTCACAAGATGGGTTGCCAACTGGCTCACTGACAGAACCCACACTGTGAAAGTAGCAGACTCCAAATCCAGCTTCAGACCAGTGACAAGTGGAGTACCACATGGTTCAGTCCTGGGTCCTCTCCTGTTTGATATCTACTTCTCTGATGTACAGGCCAACACAGAAGGTCTTTGGCTAACAAAGTTCACAGATGACTGCAAACTAGGAGCCATAATCAAAACTCCAAAAGATGTGGACATCCTACAAAAGGGCCTTGCTGAGACAGATGCCTGGTGTCAAAGCTATGGCCTCAAGCTCAATGCCAAAAAGTGCATTGTCATTCCTTTTGGTAAAAACTCAGTACCCATGAACTACCACATAGGTGGCAGTCTACTTAACACTGAAAGTGTGATAAGAGACCTTGGGACACAGGTGGACAGTAGTCTCTCCTTTGATAATCACATCGCCACAGTAGTCAGGAAATCCTTCTATGTGGCACACCTCATCACAAAAGGTTTCTCATCCAGGAAAAAAGAGGTCATTGTTCCCCTCTACTCGTCACTCATTAGACCCATTATAGAGTACAATGCCCCTTTTGGTATGTACCTCACAAGACATCTACAACAACTGGAAAGGCCACAGAAATACCTCACAAAGAGGATTACTGGCCTCAAAGAGATGCCCTATGCAGACCATCTCAAAAAACTGCAGCTTTACTCCGTTGCTTATCGCCTACTCAGAGGAGATCTCTGCCTAACACACAAAGTTATGTCAAACCCAGAGCTTTAAGACATGCTCCACTTAAAGAAATCCCAATCCCTATGAGCTACACGCTCGAGGGACCTAAACCTCGTCACCACAATAAGCAGAACATGCTGGAGGGATAGATTCCTGTCCCAGAGACTTCCCATACTCTGGAACAAACTACCTATCTATATCAAACAAAGCTCCTCATTAGCACTGTTCAAGAAAAATCTTAATGATTGGATGGGAGATAGGAAATTCACACCAGGGATCACTTCTGTGGCTCTGCTCGACAGTGGCCCAGGAAAATAATTTTCTTGGGTGGCAAAAGCCAGGGTACCCTTGGCTAGGCTTATATAGGCCCTAGGGCCAATAGCCTAGCACCTATGAACCTATGAAAGGATGCATGCACCTACACACCAACAGTATTCTACAGTCATACCGCTAACTTTGAGCAATGGCAGACATGGTTGAAATGGCACTAGTGAATGAACACTATATAGTTTGGGAGTTAATCGCTACTATTTTTATTATTAAAAGTGAGGCAGCCAGATGCATGTATACTCACCCTGGCACTCTCTTAGGCAGTCAAGTTTTCTGCTGTGTGGCAATCCACTCATTTCAACATCTTCAGTGGCTATAGACATAAAAACGAGTTCCATGTAATATTTGTGGGTGGCATGCAGTGCCAGATTAAATGTGAAACCAGCAGTATGCAGGTGGTCTCTGCTCCTTAATTTCATCCTTCCATCAGCATAGGAGGTCATTTGGAAAAAGAAACCACTGAGGAAGTGTGAACATACAAAGAACAAAATCTAGAGATTTTTGAAAGGTATTAAAAAGAAACATGGACACGGGAAAAAGAGATTTAATATAATGCAATATTTATGCAAAGGAGAAAACAAAACTAATCAAAACAAAAAAGCAGATCCACAGATATTTGAAGAGAAATACCTGTGAAGTGAATGATTTAGTGTAAAACATCTAACACAGGTTATGTCACAGCATGATGGAACAATGAGTCATCAATGTAAGGAGAAATAGGATGAGTGGGAGAGATCTGAAGAAATATGGACATGGGAAAGAAAACCAGATTTAATATGGTACAATATTTATGCAAAGGAGAAAGCAAAGCTAATCAATACAAAAATCAACACCAAAGACATTTGAAGAGAAATATATTCAATAGCATCCAGATATGGAAAGTTTTACAATACAAAAAAAAATAATAAAACAAAGAGGGAAGTTAAAATCAAATGTCATCATGGAAGTACTGAACAGAGAAAACTATCAAGCAATTAAGACAAGAAGTGTTGACAGAAAAGTACAGAAGAGGGAACAGATCAACAAAAATACTTAGATAGATGTGATAAAAGCAATGTGTAGTATCTGAACAGACCAGGATCTAATATACACTATTAGAAATAATAAACTAAAGATATCAGCTCAGGCAGAAAAACTTAGAAGAAATGCAGATAAATATAAAGGAAAAGTACAAAGTAAGCAATTCATCTATGACCCAAAAAGTTTTACAGAGAATTGTTTAACTTTTGTGGTTGTTCTGTGTCTTTAAATGGAGCCAATGTTTTGGCGCCAAAAAGGTTATTTAAATGGTAACTGCTATTTTAAAATTTTTGTTCTGATGAAGCCCATGTTTTGAATGGGTGAAAGCACTTAACTTGTAACGATTCGATTTTCATTAAATATTGGATTATTTTTATTTCTGGCTCACAGCTTATGGTATTTCTGACAAGCTTTGAAGATTTTTTGTCTGGTGTCTCATGACCGTATAGCGTTTGGCGAGGCATTTCCATCTGTTCATTTACAGAGAATTGGGAAACAAGGCAAAGGAATAGAAACACCACCAAAAAAAAAAGAAAGAAATAGACACATTTTGGAAAACATATCTATGAAGACCCGATTGAACATAACAAAGATGCTAAATGGATAGAAGAAGTAAAAGAAACAGTAAGAAGTTCAGCTGTACAGGATATGAAATGGGATGAAGTAACGACCAAAGAAATTGAAACAAATTTAACGAAAAGCTTCTAAATAGAAACCCTCAGGCCCAGATGCAGTACCTAACTTCTATTTAAAAGTATTAACATCTTTACACAAAGATTTAGCCCTGAGTAAGAACTATTTATATGCTCATCCTGAACAGATACCAACATGGTTAACAACATCAAACATGATACTCCTCTTTAAGAGTGAACCTACAAGCTATCCTAAAAACTATAGACCAATAACTTGCCTTCTGACTGTATAAACTATATACTGGAATTGATTCCAATACAGTTTATAGACATTTAAAGGAAAACTCAATCATGGCAATAGAACAAAATAAAAGAAAGTCATATTGAACAAAAGATCATTTGTTGTTAAATAAGTTCATAATGAAGAATTGTAAGAGGAAGAATCTAAGTATGGCATGGATATACTACAAAAGAGCATTTGAAGGCATCTCATATTCCTCATATTCATGGGTAAAGGAGTTCTTACAGATGTAAAAGCTACTCCCTACATTGATCAATCACATTACAATGACCATGAAACATTGTCAAACCACTCTGCAGCTAAGCCATGATAAAGAGCAAATTATTATCACAGGGATAAAAATTCAAAGGGGGCTATTCCTGTGTGACTTTTTGTCACCATTACTCTTTTATCCTGCCCTTAACCCATTTAGCAGTGAACTTAACAGATTAATTCATGGTTACATTTTGGCTTTCAGAAAACAATAATGTCTAAAGACTTCATATATTTTTGTGGATGATTTAAAACTATATAGTTCATCAGATGAGGAACTGAAAGCACAACTGCAAGTGGTCAAACTTTCTCAAATGGTATAAAAATGCCATTTGCTCTTGATAAATGTGCAAAAGCAACCTTTAAAGCAGGAAAGTTGCAGCACCAAGAAAATATCAGTCTGGGACAGAAATGTGGTATAAAAGAACTTGAACAGGAGGGAGTGCATAAATATTTGAGAATTGATGATGGGTCAACAAAAAACATAAAGAAATGCAAACAAAACTTAGTAAAGAATATTTTAGAGGACTAAAATTAATACTGAATACAGCCCTGACATCTAGGAACAAAGTCCAAGCTATAAACAAATTTACTCTTCCTGTTCTAATTTACAGTTTTGGAGTGACTGACTGGCCCCAAAAGGTATTGGATCACTTGAACAGCAAAGCAGGAAAAATACTTCATGCTTTTCAAATAATTTATAAAAATCAATGTATACCAAGATTATATATTACCCATTCTGAAGAAAGATTAGACCTCCTCAAAATTGATTATATATATAGATCTGCAGTCATACATATCTGCTGACTTCACCAGATCCAAACATAGTGGAGGTTGTAAAACATGAAGAGAACAAGTCTAAATTGGCTTCTCTACTTAGTTTAGCAGAAACACATCGGTGTCAAGAGGTAATGGAAATCTAAGCAGTAGACAAAAATCAGGCAACAACTAAATGTTCCAAAAAGCAAAAGAAAGAATATAAGATAAAGGATCAGATAAGAAGGCAAGAAATGTGGAAAAGGCATAAATCTAGTGTAAAGTTCAAAAACCTCCTGGTAAAACCTTATGTTGATCAGGATCTCATGTAGGAATGGTTAAAGGGAGGTGAATTTAAACTAAAAGATGAAAGGTTAATATCGGAGACCCTGGATAGCAGGGAGCTTTTCTCCCCGGGCCTCTACTGAAAATGGACATATATCCAGCTAGACTAGCCCGGTCAACAAATGTAAAATAAAATAAATAAATAAATAAAATAAATACACGTTGGTTTACAAAGTCAATTGAACATGTTAAAGAAACAGACAAATGCAGGTTTTGTAAAACAGAATTGGAAACAGTTGCAAATCTTGTTGCTGGGTGTAGTACACTAATGGCAAAAGTCCTGTAAAATGAAAGGCATAATAATGTGGCAAGACTGTTGCACTGGAGATTATGCAAACATTCCAATTTTGAATTAGCTGAGAAGCATTGGAAACACGATCCACAAAGCATTATACAAAATTATGACGTTTATATCCCTTACTATTAAACTACAACTTAATAAATCTAAATCTATTTTCATAATCTGTACCTACATCCCACCATGTAATAATACTAAAACTCTTGAAAATATTCTTAGTAACCTCTCCACCCTACTTCCTCAAGAAACAATAATACTAGGTGACTTTAATATTGACTGGATTACCTGTAGCTCCCCTAATCCTAGTACCCATATTAATCTTCATGGTTTCACCCAAATAATAAACACCCCCACAAGAATTCCCAAACCTAGTAATAAAGAAACCACTCTTGACTGGATCCTTGTAAATAGTCATCCTGAAACCTATATACCAGGAACACTACCTGATGACATCAGCGACCATGTTTTAACCTATATAATAAGGCAAAAGGCTCATAATCCTACCAATAACACCTTTATAACCTTTCGTACAAAAAAACACTTCCAAGAAGTTAACTTTCAAAATGAACTAAAAGCCTGTAACTGGTCACCTCTGAAGCACCTCAAACTAGATGAAGCTGTTTCTTATTTTAATACTAAATTCCTACAAATCCTGGATCTCCATGCCCCCCTTCAATCCTCCCGAATCAGGACCAAAGCAGCTCCATGGCTCACACAACAAACCAAGGAAAAAATGTTCCTACAAAACAAAATATGGGCCAAATGGAGAGCCACTAAGAGCTCTGCAGACCATCTACTCTTTAAACAGCTAAGAAATGCAACCAAAAAGGACATTATCTTAGACAAAAAAAATTATTATCTCCACCTTCAACAATCTCATTCAAAAAATCCACAAAAGTTCTGGTCAGGCATCAATAAACTTCTCCAACCAGGACATTCCAAAACTCCAGCCCCAACTTCAATTCCTCATGATAATCCTTTGCAAATAGCTGATGCCTTCAATAATTACTTCACTGAAATTATTCAGAATCTTGCAAAGACACTTCCTCCCAGTCCTCCCAACCCTTTACAAAACATAAACAATTCAGTGCCCTCCTTCCACATACAACCTGTATCAACATCCTTTATCTGCAAACTCCTTCAAAAACTTAAGCCTTGTACCCCATCTGCTGACCGCCTACCAGCTGAATATCTTCAAATAGCTTCCAAAGTCATAGCTTATCCCATATCCATCCTTATAAACCATACCATCACAGAAAGTAGCATCCCATCGATATGGAAAGTCTCCCACATTATCCCTTTACATAAAGGAGGCAAATCCACTGATATCTCCACTTTCCATCCAATTTCATTACTCTCCCCACTTGCCAAAATAATGGAAAAATGTATTCACCATCAACTACTTCAACACCTGCTCAACAACAATTTACTTGCCAATTATCAGCACGGCTTTAGGCCCTTTCATAGTACAACCACTGCCCTGCTAACTTTTACTGACTGTATAAACAGAAATCGAAATAATAATTCTCTGTCCTCTGCATTATTTATTGACCTATCAAAAGCCTTTGATATGGTTAACCACGACTTACTAATCAGTGTGCTAAAAGCACAATCTCTTGACCCTCAAGCAATACTTTGGTTTACATCCTATCTAAAAAACAGACATCAAGCAGTGCTTTGGGATAATAACCTATCCACACCCCTCCCCGTAAACATGGGAGTCCCTCAAGGCTCTATATTAGGCCCTCTTTTATTTTCAATTTTTATTAATGACCTCAATACTGTTTTTCCTCAAGCCACCTGTATTCAATATGCTGATGACTTCACTCTAATATGTTCTTCTAATTCATCTATCTCTCTTCAAACCCTTACCCAAACAGTATTTAACACTGTTGAAAATTGGTTTACTGACCATTGCCTCCTCCTTAACCCTAAAAAAACAAAATTGTTACTCTTTGCTCCCACCCAAAAGTCCCCAACCATCCACTTCACAATTACCTCTAACAACGGTACCACTATTACCCCTGATACTACTACACGTCTCCTGGGCATTACTATAGATAATAACCTCAGCTATGACGATCATATCAACAATACTATACTGATGGTCAATAAAAAACTTGGCTCCTTGTATAGAATTAAACCTTACCTCACACCTCTGGCTAGAACCACCATTGCCCAAACCCATCTCACTTCTACCCTATTCTATGCCTCTCCTATATATACAAATCTATCAAAATCTAATCTAAATAAACTCAAAACTAGCTATAACAATATAGCAAGATTTGCCACTGGCACCCCTTTTAGAACCCACCACTGTCACAACCTTCAACAACTCGGGTGGTCTGAACTACAAAACCAGCTGGTGTGTAATCAACTAGTGATCATACTTCATCACTCAAATAATACTCCAATTCTCTCTAACTTAATCTCCCCATATAAAAATCTAGCGGCACTCCGTTCATCTAATAAGCTACTAATCGCCCATATCAAATCTAATAACAAAGCTGGAGACTCCGTTTTTACCAATGTTGTGGGAAAAATATGGAACAAGCTTCCTATGTCACTCACATCTCTCTCATCTACATCTCTCTACAAAAAACACCTCAAAGAACACATGAAAAATCATTGGCTCTGTCCCTGCACTAAACCCGACTAAACCTTACTTTTCCTATTACTATCTCTTCTTGCTATATGCCCTCCTTCTGGGCTTTGTCCCCTCTCAACATTTAATCCTAGAAGCTAACTTTATTCAGCCCTCATATGTATCTTTTTTTCTCTACCTACATCTCCAGTTCCCCTACTTTGACTTACAAATGACAACATTAGTACCACAAGTGTACCTGTATCTCCTTATATCTAACACCCATGCAAAAACTCTAAACTACTTTTCCTCTTCTTAGATAAACTTTTTATTTAATTATAACCCATATACTTTTAAATTATCTTATATATATATAGTAGAACCTTAGTAACTTTAAGTATCATATATAGTAATTTTGCTTGTTTGGAGCATATCTCCACATGAAAGCTATTCCGTGTAAGTAGTGAATTTTTATTTTGTAATTTCTATTTTGTAATTTTATTTCGTAATTTCTATTTTTGTAATGTTTTTATGATTGGAGCTTATCTCCCTGGGCCTCTACTAAAAATGGACATGTATCCAGCTAGACTAGCCCAGTCAACAAATGTAAAATAAATAAATAAATAAATATCACATAGGATCATCCATTACGAACAGTTGAAAAAATAGATGTGAGAAAACTAAATATAGTAGTCTATGAAAAAAGACAAAAGTAGTATTGTTCATTGAAAGTGCTACACCCAGTGATTGCAGTCTTACATACAGAGATACATAAAGTTATAAAATATCAGGACTTGCAGGCAGAAATGAGGACAATGTGGAAGAAGGATACTGAGAACATTTCAATAGTAGTAGGAGTAATGCATCTTATAAAAAAGAATTTACAGTTGTATTTAGAGATATTACTGATACATGTAACTTCATAAGAATTGGAGAAGGAGTCAGTTCTGGGCACGTTACGGGTGATGTGAAGAGCACTTTTGGCTAATATCAAAGATTGAAACAATAGTAATTTCATGAACTTTAATCATACTTTGACTTAGGAATGGGATCCATTCCCTTCATGACATTAGAAACACAAAAGAGATAGAGAAATTAAAAAGAGGTCAGGACTGTGGCACCTCACATCACTGTAATGGTGATAGCACTCTTCTCAGTGCATAGGATAACAGTTGCACAGGTGACTGCCTGGGCTAAATTATTCCAGCTTTCAGTCTTATACTTCGGTCCATTTTAGCCCTCTTGCAGGAGTTTCCAGCTGTAATATTTATGGAGGAGATGAAAAATGTTTTTTCTCCTCCCCTTACCACCTCTGTGCTCTAAAAGGTATAGTACCCTCTACTTCTCCAGCCATGATGCCTCACTTTGAAGACTATCAGTAAAAAATAGCAGAGAACTGGTACCAATTCTAGTCTTACATGTCCTGCCTACAGCATAATAATGAGCATCGACAGGCAGATCATTTGTGTGACAAATGGCAATCTCAGAAAATATAGCTATTGTATTATTATGGTTGACAATGGCATTTTAAGGTATGATACATGGAAGTCCTCAATTCTTGAGTATGCTGCTATGAAATCAGGCATGGCAGTGTTCACATCTACAGACTGTTAAAAACGTATTTACAGTTTCCACCAAAGCATGGCCTGCACTACCTAAGCGCAGTGCTTCCCACAGGGACCCAGGTGTGTGCATGACATTGAGTATGCTTCTGCATTAGAAGGGCTGCTCTTGTGAAAACTGTGCAAATCAGAAAAATAACAAGGTGAGTCCTAATTATCATAATCATCATGCCCAGGGAGGTGAATTTGCATGACATAAGCACAATGAGAGGCATAGATTCCTATTGCACTATGGATTAAACTTCTAGAGCTCATAGTCTGAAATCCACAAAAGGGGAATTTCAAAACAAAAATGCACTGCTTCAGCAAATATGTTTCTGCTTGTGTAAGGTCAGTACTACTTTGTACGATTCTAGTCCTTTGTAGTGCAGCTGATTTTAACTAATATTTGACATGTTAATTACTTTTAATAGTGTTGGGCAAGGTGTACTGAGTGGGGAATTGCAAGGTTACAACAATTACTGGGCTGCAGGATTGTTAAACTTGATGGAAGGCACATACTCAGTGCACTATTTAATACAGTTTACCGTTGTATTCATTGCAGACTTGCAGTATTCTCAGTAGCCAAACTTTCTGTAACAGTAACAAGTAACAGTTATGTCTTTTTGGTCAGTTAAAATGTTGCCATTGTTTTGTGGGGATGTACTCAGTAAAGCTAATTGCCTGATGTTATTTAAAGAGTGAGATTCCAGATATATAACTGTCAGGCACAAAAAGCATGCTGCATGGTCAGGGAGGATACTAGTGGTGTTATAATTTCTAAGTGCCATCTAGGAACAAGGCTGTTAATTCCACTGTTTTCCACACCAATAGAACAATGCCTGCAAACAGGCCATGCAGATAATGCATCTGCTGGGACATAATCAACAGGTAAGGCCCAAGTTCTCAGATGCAGAGAATGAAGTTCTACTGCAGGCCCTGCATCTCCATGGATGATGGCTCCTTGACCTGCATGCAATGGACCAACCCTACTGTGACCATGCCTGGAATGATGTTGTAATCACTAATGTGATTAGTGGGCAGAATGACAGTTATGAAACGTTGTACTGCAGAATAACTGATATGATATGGGGTGCCACAAAAAGGGTATACAAGAACATAGCATAACAGGTCGGGAGGGCCATTACGCATACCACCTCTCACAGAAACAGAGGAATTCATAGCATCTGTCCAAGAGAGTTATGCCTCTACAGAATCCCACAGTATGATGCACAGTATGATGCCTGATGTTGAGGCAGAGCTGGGCAGGCATGTAGGCCTATTTCTGTGTTTCAGTACCTGCAAGTACTTAGTACTCTTTAGTCGGTATAAAACTTCAATTAAAGCTGTTTGACTTATGGTATACAGGTATTTCAGGGATTAAACATCTAGCTGCAGAAAGTTACCAAGGAGTACCAATTAGTACACTCACACCTCTCCTTCTAGCAGACACACGTCCAATTCCAAAATATAATTGACAGAATGAAGGTAAATCCGCACAGGGATGCTCAAAGGATTTTGCCACAAGAGAGTTGTAAAACTAGGTTGTTTATTAACTGAAATGCTGCTGGAGGCAAAAAACCCACTTCAGCATCCATAAAAACTAACAACAAACTAACAAATAAATAGTTTAAAATCACAAACACAACTGCGGACTGAATCGTAAATAATGGTTAAGCGCTTTCACCTGTATCCTACGGGCTTCTTCAGAACACCATTCAGTTAAAACTTCCCCTTTTTATAACCTTTTAGGTGCCAAATTTGCAAATTCAAAAAATTCACAGAGACCGCAGCTTAAAGCAACAATCCCAATATCTCATATCTATTGCTCCTGCTGTTCAATAACAATACAGTCTCACAATCATGTAAATGCACCCCTCATGAATAACATATAATATTATTTAAAAATGAAAATAAAAATGTATACAATATACAATATAATATGAATAAAATAAGTGTATATACATTATATGCATTTTCCGATTAAACAACCCGTCCGCTTAGTGCTAACCATCCCACTCTTTCCATATAAAATAAATGAATATGTAATAAAATAAGATATAATGAAATAAAATAAAATAAAATAATATAAAATGGGTGTACCTTACCTAAATGATATCTAACCCTACTCAATAAAATTGTTTACCCTATTGTGTAGACTACTTTTAAATATCATGTATAAGGTATCAACCAAATGTATGCTACATCATAATTTTGCTTCAAGAATAGCCTTCAGGGATATACTGTCATTAAGTCCCGGGTATGTTGTGGCATCTGTATACAACTGCCACCATGCCTCACAATAATTCAATAATTTTTTATGATCCATACCTCTAGGATCATTTATAATAGTGTCCAACAAGGCAAATTTAAAATGATGATTTTGACCACAATGTTCAATATGTCTGTAAATCGCACTTTTTGAATCCCTTTTCTTAATATTATAGATATGCTCATAAATGCGTTTTTTGAAGCTTCTCTCCGTTTTCCCCACATAATAGCTTGGACATTCCTGACATATGGCAATATACACAACCATCTCAGAGTTGCAATTCCCCTTTACTAACCTTAGTCTTGATCTAAATATGTTGTTTAACACTATCTCATTTCTATCAAGAATATAGCAACATTGTTTACATGACCCACATTTAGTGGTATGTTTCATACTATCCGTCCTATAAATATTTTTTGACTTGCTTCTTATTTCTAGATGTTTCTTAATGTTGACTCCCATCTTATACACTATTCCTGGCTTAACTCCTACTAAATCCCTAAGAATTCCATCACTACTAATTAAATACCAGAAATTCTTTAAAATTTGTGACACCCCATCTAACATTGGACTATACAACAATATGAATGATCTCTGATGTTGTTCATTTGCCTTCTTTATTGCCTGGGGCCTACCCACAATACTTTGTACTGAATTTACTTCATTACCTAAACCTAATAAAGGTTTGTAAGTTGTTCCCCATAACCCTATTACATATTTGTCCACATTGTCTAACATGTTTTGGGGGTAACCTCTTTCTGAAAACATAGAATGTATGTTTCCTATCTCTTCTACCATGTATCATACTTCAATGTCATCCTAAGGGCCCTAATCCATTGGCCCTTATATATATTTTGCTTTAATCTCTTTGGCTGGTAACTTTCATAAGCCAAGTAATCATGGTGCTAACATTTCTACAGCTATATCTGTTGGAGAAGTGTAAATCTCCCAGAAGAGGTCATCCCCATGGTCATGGCCATCCTAATGGTGGCATATCTCATAACAGACATCACTCAATGTGATTTTACACACTAACATCTATCCAGGTACATCCAGTGCAATTCCGGGTAGAGCCAGCTCCTTTGGGCAGGTGGGTGCACAGGATGCTGAACTCTGCCATACATGCCCTTGACATCTTGAGTAGACCAAGCTGCAGTGCTGCTGCTGCTACTCCTGCAGAGGTTGTCTTCCAGCAGACCTACAATCACACCAACACAGCTCCAAAAGCTTCACACAACTCCAACCTTCATAGGTTCACAGGTACGTATTAGTCTAGCTGCCCTTGTGGACTGTTTTAAGCCAAGCCAATTTCCCTTTTTGTGCTCAAAATAACCAATCCCATTTGGTCATAGATTGACCATACCCTTCCCATGCTCGATAGTTATACATTACCCCTAATGAGAATAAATGGGATCATACCATAGATAATTTGAGAGGACCCATGGATGGGATAAAGCATTTAGGAGCTGCATCTGTCCATTAGTAGTACAGGAAATGTACATTGACATGTATAATGTCCAATGGCACTGACCTTCTCAACATTAAAAGCCCCCTTCCCCCGGTACTCACATTTCACAGAAAAAAAACTTTTACTTTTATGCTCATTAACACTCATACTCACACACTTCCCTGTGAAAGACATGTACTCCTATGCCACCATCTCCACCTATACAAATGATTATAACAGTACCCTGCCCTATAAGCACTGTTACTTGAGTTGCCTGTGTTTGATCCTTTACTCTTGTCTGTTATGCTCTGATGCTATGTGTAAGACGCTGTTTGCTAGTGCCACAAAATACTGTGCCCATCTCCATCTGGCATGGCATGACCACCTCCTGCTACTGGCTGCTCTTCTGACTACTCATCTGATTCAGCTTCTACTGCATGTTGTGGTGGGAACTGCTGTCCTTGCAAGTGCTCACCTAGGTGTAACTGCTTCCTAAATATAATATTGTTTAACACTGTACACACAGACACTATTTTTGCACTTGGGCTAGGGTTATCCTGCAGGGCATCACTGGATGAATCCAAACAGCAAAAGCATGCCTTCAGTAACCCGATCCCATGCTCACAAATGTATCTTGCATAGTCATTCTTGTGGTCTGGAAGTGAGACAGACAGCTGAGAAGACGCTACAGATGAGAAAAGAGTCCAAGTGGCCATTCCTATTCTTCAAGAAAGTATTACCAAGGTCCAGAAAAAGCTGGTTTAGCCAGTCCTCTGGTGGTTCGAACTCCCAGAAACATTGGTAGAATTAGTGCTACCCATGTACAAAGACCCAATGACTCAAGTATGAACAGTATTTAGTGTCACAGAGGGGTTTGCAGTGGGAGTGGGTGTGTACCAATGTTCAGGTTTGAACCCACTGCTGTTCATATTCATGATGGACTATGTTAGCAAACAGGTCAGAGAGGACAGATCCACAAAGTTGTCATATGCAGACAATGTAGTATTACAGGCAGACTCTGAGCAAAATCTTCAGCAAAGGATATGGGAAAGTAATGGAAAACTGAAGGAATGAAATTGAGCACAGGTAAGATAATTGTAACGAGAACAAATGGTAGAGTTCAGAAGAAGCTGATAATTGAGGTTGAAGGAAAATTAATGCAACAAGTTAACAGCTCCAAGTATCTGGGAGGGGAAGTTGAGGAGAAGGGGAGTCTGAATTAGGAGGTCAAAGTTAGAATCAGGGAGCTGTAGTATATGACAGAAAAAGGTCAAAGGAGCTGAAAAGTAAGGTGTACAAAACAGTTGTGTGACCAGTACTACTGTATGGTATAGAAACCTGGGCAGTAAAGACAGAGCAGCTGAGGAAGGTAGAGGTGATGGAGATGAAGTGCCTGTGACTGGTGGTAGGGTACACACTGTGGGACAGACAAAGAAATGAGGATGTCAGAGCAGAAGCCAAAGTAGCTCCAATTGCAGAAAAGATCAAAGAGAACAGATTGTGGTGGCTCAGACACATGCACAGAAAAGCAGAAGACAATCTGGTGAAGAAGATTTGGGAAAGACAGGAAAAAGGTAAGAGGAAATAAGGGCATCCAGGAAAGAGGTGGATGGATTGTGTGAGTGAAGATCACTGACAGTCAGGCATGAGTGTCAAAGAATGCAGAAGTGTTGCATTGAATACAAAGAGAGATGGTGACAGTTGACTCAACACCTGAACCCCATGTAGAACATGGGAAAAAGTGGGTTAATGATCATAATAATGATGATGATTATTTTCTCTGTGGTCTGTTTGCTTTTTTGAATTTCTTATAGGTTGCTTGAGCCATGGTTCTAGGGCATATCTGATATCACCCGAATGATGCTTCTAATGGAATTCACTTCTTACAAACCCTTGATACAGGTCACAGTTGCAGCATATGTGGAAGTCATAATAACTGTTTGGGTAGCTGCACACACACATTGTTGATGATACCCTGTATATCACAGACCACCTGGCAGGTAATGGAGGAATATCCTATGCGGGTCTCATACCTCCTTCCCAGTTGACCAGGTGGGGCCTTTATTTTAGTATTGATACAGCCTATTGCATCCAGTACCTCAGGGAAGTGGGCTATATCACAAAAATCCTGTTTGGTGTTGGCTCTGTCCACTGTGGTATATGGGAACCACAAATGCTTACCCCTCAGATGCCTGAGATACCCCCCACTGTGTTTCCAGTAGGTCACTGAAAAGACCCTGTTACTAACATATGTAAAACTACACACACCTCAGTATCCACCATACCTCTCAACTTTACAGATTTTCACATTGTGTCCAGATTTTTTCCTCAAATATTTGTTCTGTTCCTCATAAAATCTGTAGTTTTCTGGCAAATTACTGAGGATTGAAGTCACTAAATAATGACCAACTAATGATATATATTTGAGTTTAAAGGTCCATGACCTCCAGTAAATGGATGCTAAGAAGTAATCTGTTATTCTAGCAGCTTTCTATGTTTTTGAGAGCAATATTTAAAATCTGTCCCCATTTTTGAGCCTTTGTCCCCCCCCCCCATTAATTTAGGCTTTGCCCAGATTTCTTGCTTTAAGAGGTTGAGAAATATGGTATCCACTGGTATAGTTATTCCATCCACAAGGTGGCAGACGAGGTTGATATACGTCCATGAATTTTTGGATGGTGTCCCTTTCTACATAGTAGCTGTGCGCAATGTTGGCATCATGGAGTCCATGAAATATTAAGGGCAGTCAGATAACCCAGCACCTCAGGCACAGAATTGGCAATCACAGCATCTTACAGATACACATTTAATAATGCAGCAGCAGCAACCCTTAACATTAGTTAGTGATTCCCTCTAGTCTGAACATGATCATTTATCTGATTTCAAATGTACTACATTTGCAGTCCTGTTGTGCCGCATTTATACATTTACGAATTGCTCTGTCATCTAGGTTTACCTCTTTAGCATATCCCAAGATGCTCACTATAATAAAGTTGCTTGTTACCATTTCATTATATGGTCATTAGCATGTACTATGTTTGAGATTGTTACTTGGGCTACAAAGCCTGTGGAGCATGTGTTTTTCAATTGCACTTACTCTGCTTGTAGTCACCAATCTCACAAATTCACTTAACATGATGATGGAATATATTTTGAATCCAGTCTAGTGAAGCTTCTATGGATATTGAAATTATAACATGATAATAACATCTAATTTGGTATAAAGCTCCACTGTATGAATTTAGAGATCAGATTTCAAACTACAGTGACAAATTATATTTTTGAAAATTGATTTCTGAAATGTGATTTCAAAGTTTGTCAGTCACACAAATCAAAAAGTAGGCATGATCTATACATTTCAGATATGATAGTATTCTATTCTCCAAAATATGGCCTTTGAGTTATTTCTTACTTGGTGGTGTTTGTAATTTGGAATATTATTATGATTTTGAACTTCAGATCACAGCAATATTCAAAATAATTTGAACTGTGACAGTGAAGCACTATTTTACTGATTTTTGGTTATTTCCAAGTTAATAACATTGCAATTACACATAAAAATGTGACACAATTTTTCACAGAATGCAACTACAACAGTTGCATAGCTGCAGAACTTTGAAGTGATTCGCTTTAAGACTGTGTTAATGATAGTTTTACAATGAGAAATGTGCCCTTCTTTATAAAATGAAGTAGACACATGATTTTGTAATGATATATGGAACACAATTTTAGAACATGTTTGTAGCGTGCAGATTTTGGATTTCCTAAGATGCTTAGCATCTGATGGTCAATCATTATACAGTTCTAGAAAGTGACAAAGATTGTTGACTCTTCCGAGTGGTGGTCACTCACTATCTTAGAAAAAGACAGTTAGTTACTGCTTCATAATATGACAGCACTGTTTTATATTTACGTATTGCTATAGAATACTGTTTTAATTCAGTATAGGATGTAACAATTGTATGTTTTTGAATAGCTGCGGTCACAGAATGTGCATCTGCAGTACAATTTTTTATTGTGGCACTGTAGTTATGTAATGTGGCTCTGAAGTATAATTTTTTTTTTTAATCATAGCATGACAGCAGTTTTGGAAAGTGTCTAAGATACACACTGAAGCATAGCTGACATTTAGATTTCACACAGGGAATTGTGGCCCTTATTGTGTCGACTTTTAATGCCCTTTAATTACACCAGGTGGTAGAGTGTGACAATGAAATGCATAATGCCGCAACAGATAAGCCCCACTGATCACATTTTTTTTCTGCATGTTACTTAAGACTTTATTCTATTACTTCCTATAACCCACAAAAATGGTTTATTCCAAATGTTTCTTCAGAAATGCCTTAAAAAGATTATTCATATATAAATATGCACATTTTACCTTCAGATAATATGCACGCATATAAAATGCAAACTTTTAGGACTCTACTTTATTTTTAGTATAAACACCACTTTGCACTGATGCTTCAACATGCACCTCCGTTTAGCTATTCAAACCTATACAGCACTTTTAACATTCTTAGCCTCCTTTGACTTTTGCAGTGTAATGTTGCATTACTGACATCTGCTATAAAATCTCACTTCAAAACCTTTGAAACAAACGTTTTAAGCAGCCCTGTATAATTCTAAGGTTAATAAAAATAATTACTGATTTTACATCTCTGGATCCTGCTTACTAAACTATAGGCTGGTGCTCTATGTTCTCCTATGCCTTTTGAGATTCCCAAGACAATGGCTGGTAGTTTTTTTTTTTTTTTTTTTTGCTAAGGACCATGTTCAAACGTTACAAATGTTCATCCTATGGTTTATTTCATGGTAGACTTTTGGAATCATCTATCTTTTCTGAGAAGAACTTTTGACATAGATGACTCCTTTAGAAGGTCCTTAAAATAAAATATTTTTCAAAATAAATGCATTTAAATCCTAGCAATTGTGCTACTTGTCTTAATTTTGACCTTCATGCTTAGGTTTAGCTTTTGTGTTTCTATTTGTTTATTTTTATTTTTCTTCCTTTCTCTTTTATTCAAAATACTTAGCTTACAAGTATTTGAATACAATAAGTAAGGAGAATGATCCCATACTGTCAGTAATAGATATGACTATTTAACTTACATGTGTTGACTTCTCATAATTAATAGGTACAGCTCACAAAACTAGCTACAGCCCTAGAAACATGATGCAAATCTTATCATAGAAGTGCTAGGTTCCTGAATAGACGTGTGAATTGCAAGGGCTGGTTGGAAATGAGCCAGCATCAGCAAGATGTTAATAATTGTTCTGGAAGGTTTTTGTGTGTGTGTGTGTGTGTGTGTGTGTGTGTGTGTGTGTGTGTGTGTGTGTGTGTGTGTGTGTGTGTGTGTGTGTGTGTGTGTGTGTGTGTGTAAGTGTATGTAGGCAATCGCACATGGTGCTGCCAGACAGCGTATGATGTGAAACATGTATTTTGCCATTACTTCTGCACCATATTTTATAGTTAGTTGCAACAAGTGGGAAAACTTGATATTCCAAATTCAGATAGTTCCAGCCAGCATATGATTATATTATCTTATTTGTCCATTATATGCTGAGCAGTTGATGGACTTGATCTGATAAGTCCTGGCAAAGTACTACACTAGCAGGAACAAAGTCAGTGGACCTTTGAGGATGAGAATAGAAAGATGGCAAATATCAAAGCTTATCCTTATTGAAACCACAGCCCAGCTGCAAGAAAATGTTACAAATAAAAATATAATATAAAACTACTTAGACACCTATTTTGTTCAAGATTTTCTAGAAGTATGTAGACAACTTTGCAGGTATTTAACAACTGGACACAAGCTTTGAGAATTGGTTTGATGAGTCCTGATAACAGCTAATTTTATTCAGTGTAGAATTATGAGAGCTTTACGTATGGCAGTGCTTCTGCACAATTAATGGCACACACGATGTACTCAATAACAGCTCACTCTCAGTACGCCCAGCTCATCACAGTTTCTTTAATATGGAGACTGAAAGCACTTCATTGCATGAAGGTAGACATGTTTTCTTTGAAAAATCTTCAGCCAAGTTTTTTTTTAACTTGTACCTACCCTTAAGGCAATTGCTTCAGGGGTCTTTTGTCTCTGCATGGTGATTAAGATTTTATTAAATTTCGGGTATATAACTCATTCAAAAGCTTCCCACTATGCTGTGTCTCTTCATTCAAAGCAATTTTATGCACTCAGGAAACATAATTCCTCTATATTCCTGATACTTGACGTTTGATCATGTACAAGAAAAAAAATGTATTTAATTGGGCTCCCTCGCTTGAATGAATGTCTTACAAAAGCTAATGAAGCTCATGAGGCAACTCCTTTCTTCTCCTTTTCATGTTTTTCTTAAAAGCGCTATATGAACAACAGTAATCTCTTCTTTGGAGTATTCACAGTTATGTCGCAATACACTGATTATTTATTATGCAGAAAAATAGTCTTGTTTATGCATTTCCTTTCCTAGATTCCAGCTGCTGTTTCATTTATCCATCACAGCTAGATGAAGTATGCTCACTGTATACTATATTTAATTATACAATGGCAGCAAATGTCCTCATAATCCATCTGGCTGCTAAGTACAAAAGGAAATGAAAATATGGCTTAACATCATTGTGTCTACTTAAGATACAGAAGAAGCATGATTATTTTTAACAATACTTAGCTATTTCATAACAACAATATGGCGCTTCGACTCCATGTTATTGCATACTAACATCCCTTTTGGGGGAAGCTGTATAACTTAACTGCAATCTGCGATGTTATGTTGTTATTGCAGAATAGTGCATACATTGCCATTACTGATTCCATGGAGTTTGTAATCAAACTGCTTATATAATTTTAAGAAAAATATACCTATATGTCCATAATTCTAATACCTTTCCATTTCTATACCACATGATGACATGTTTTGCTTTTTACAAGAGACCACCATATAGAAAGTGATAACATGCCATGGAGTAGCTATAAAGTAAGCATTGCATGGGTATGACTATAGATAAAATGACTACTCCTTCATTGCCATAAATGTAATATTATAACTTGGTTACTGAACATAACCCATTAACATTGGGTGACAGATGCTTTAACGGATTCACCTTAAAAACTAAAGATGGAGAGTTAAATTAGCATGATGAAAACTTCCTCAATAAGAACATGAGTATCATCAGCAGAAATCCAGTCATAATGCTGATGATGCTTTTTAAAAATAAAAAAATATACCATGAAACCATGCATACCGCACTTACAAACAGCAAAGTAAAAGTTCTTTTTGCATTCCATTTGGTGAATTTTACAGTCATGTACTCAGGACCACTGAAAATAAAAACTAAGAACCAGAAGGCAGGAACTGTTTTTACTCTAGTGGACATTCTGCAGATGAATAAAACCTGAAAAAGATCAGCCAAAACGTATAGTTAAATTCTACTGAGGCTGAAAGTTTCATTAAGCTAGCCTCATTTACTACAATGCAATTACAACCCAATGATGACTGCAAAAGGGAAATGGAATGGCAAATATGCTTAAAAGCCTGTAACTGTCTTGGATTAAATTAAACCAGTGGTATAAAAGTTGTTTTAAAACTAAGATCTTTTAGAGAGTTGTGATTAACTACATCTTTCATCATGGCTCATTTGTAATTGCTAATATGTATCATGTGATTTTCAAAAAAGTTTTAAATGCTGTAGCAAACACTATCATTCTGAGCATCTTTTGATAGTTTAAGACAGAAGTATTACATAAATTCACCGTCAGACAGCTTTGGAAAGTCAGTTTTTATAATCACAGAAAACTACCATATTGTTTTCCCATACACATGGGGAGTGAATAAGTTTCCTTGTCTTCTGTCTGTGTAACAGTGCAGTGGTCTATTAGCCTAAGGACATAACACATTGGAACAACTCTGTAATCCAATGGCAGTAATGCTTTCTATGTTGATAAAGCCATAAGAGAATAATCTCTTAGAAGGCAAAAGTATTCGGCATTATCGCTGAAATCTTATAGTGCTCTGAAGAACACGTTTGGTTAACATCAAAGATGGAAACAATACTAATTTCATGAATTTTAATCATACTTTGACTTAGGAATGGGATCCATTCCCCATCATGGTATTAGAAACCTAAATGACTTAGAGAAATTAAACTTGCAAAAGTGCAACTGAATTATAGGGTCTGTATTACAAGCACGACCGCTTAAATGTTCGAATCTCTAAAGGTCGACCTTTAGAGATCGAACAGTTAAGTGGTCGACTTTTTATAAAAATTAAAAAAAAAAAAAATTCACAAGTCAAAAAAAAAAAACTAAAGGGTTTAAGCAGCTACGCCCCCCACACCACCCTTACTTTAATATACCAACTCCAAAATCACGCTACAGTGTAGGGAATGGGAAATTTTCCATTTCCGTACTATAGTTCACTGAAGTACGATCTCGGAGTTGGTATATTTAAGTAGCAGGGGGTGTGGCGGTGCAGGGGGACTTGCCCCCCTGCTTAAACCCTTTAATTCCTTCATACTTTTTTTTAATTTACTTTTTAACATTTTTGAACGCATAAGTGTTCAATCTGTAAAGGTCGTTTACAGATTTGAACATTTAAGCATTAATTCTAGTAATATAGACCCAAACTATATAATATAGTGTAATGTGTGTAACAACATAACTTTGTTCACTCCTTTAAGATAAATGTGTAATATGTTTTACTACTGCATGAGCTGTTGGCTGTTTTTTTTTATACTTGTGTTATCTTCTTTGAGTGGTTCTATCATTATTTCCTCCTGAGTATAGCATCAAAAGTAACCTCAAGTTCCCATCATTGGCACCCCTTCTCCCTAACAAGTCTTCAATTTATATGTGATTACCTCACACAAATGTCTTCACAAATGAGCAAAAATTCCAGAATACAGATGGCATTTGGAATAAAAAATCATTGAAATCCAATAAAACGTACTGGGACAGAATACTGGATGGAAGTAATTTTAATAAAAAATGCACACAAGTATTAAGGGCTTTTGTCTCCACAAAAGAGAGACGTCATCAGAATACATAGTTACACTGAATGACCTTGTTTAAATATCTTGCCAAGCAATACAATTGGTTAACAATGCAGATCACCTGCCCACTTTTCACTTACTATTAATGACATAAAAAATTCCTTAAAGGAAATAGACATAAAATAAAACATGTTATTTCGTGCACACATTAAAATTCATATGTATGGTATATGTTTACAAAACATTTTTTAAAAAAGTTTGTTTTAAAAATTTTGGTCTCTAACATTTCTCAGCTTTTTCCTGCAATACAGGAGATATAGAAATACCTTCATTCAGACCTAGGGAAAGTTAGCAGCCAGTCTCAATTTCCACTGCATCTCTTTCTTCAGCAAAGCATTCTTACAATTGGCCCCTTTCTGGTTAAAAGCAACAGAATCCAAAATGCTAAAAGCAAATTTATCAAACCCCTCACACACCAAGGAGTGTTTATACAGGGCATTGCTCTCCTTTTTGCTGTTTATATCATATACATGTTCTTAAATTCTACTCCTCATTGCTCGTTCCATCTTGCCCACATAGTAACTTGCACATTTAACACATATAGCAAGGTATATCACCCGTTATGTGCCACAATTCCCAGATTTAAGCCTAATATTGGTTTTCATAAAGTTCCCTAATGTCAAATGTGTCACCTTATTGATGCATGTGACCTTTCTGCAGTGCCCACAGCGGTTAGTCCCCTTAACATCTTCCTCTTTGGTCCTAGTTTTATATTCTAACAACTGGCACCTGTTTTATGAATAAATACTGGCTCGTTGCCCAATACACCAAGAAATTGTGGGTTTACCTTGAATATATTCCATTTCCTTCTGATAATGTTTTTAATATCACCAGACAAGTGATTGTACTGTAGTATACAGGCTTTCTTAAATTTCTGACCATGACCATTCATTTTAGATCTGTTGGTGTTCAACCCCACACCTAGCAGGGGTTTATATTTATGGTTCCAGTTGTTATAAACTTCCTGAAGAATTTCTACAACTAGTCCCTAGGGTAGCCTCTCTGCTTAAACATTTCCCCCACCTTATGCAGTTCTCCCTTCACATCCTGGAAATAGGAGGTCATCCTTGCCACCCGAATGGCCTGATCTTTAACCAGGCTCTTCTTCTGCATTAAAGGGTGGTTGCTTAAAAAATGTTAATAAGAGTTGCAGAAAGTCTCTTTACTGTACACATTAGACCTGAATCCATTCTCATCATGTGAAATGGTAATGTCCAGGTAATTAAGGTATTGTGTATTGTGTGTATGTGTAAATTCCAAATAATGTGTGGTATTATTTAAATAATCCAAAAATAATGGGTTGTCATCACAGGGGCCATTCCACAAGAAAAACAAGTCATCCAGGAATCTAGTGTATAACACAACATTCTTCCAGTGGAGGCAGCTAAACAAGAATTTATTTTGCCTTCCCAACAGAACCATATTCGCATATATGGGGACACACATAGCCCTTAACATCTTCCTCTTTGGTCCTAGTTTTATATTCTAACAACTGGCTACCCCCTTAATAGGTTCATAGGTTCATAGGTTTGTACTGGGCTATCTGCCCGAAGACATATATTAGCCCAGCCATGTTGTGCGGTATTCACCGCCCCTTTGGTTAGTTCCCTAGGCCCTTGATCTAGCAGCTAGTACCTTTGGCCCCTATCTATTAGAGCTGTTGGTATGATCCCTGGTGTGAACTTTCTGTTACCCATCCACTCGTCAAGGTTCCTCTTGAAGAGTGATAATGAGGGGCTCTGTCTTATGTAGATCGGGACCTTGTTCCATAGCAAGGGAAGTCTTTGCGAAGGGAATCTATCCCTCCAGCATGTTCTATTCATTGTTGTGCTGAGGTTTATATCCCTAGAGCATGTAGCTCGAGTAGATTTGGTTTTGCTAAGATGGAGCATGTTCAACAGTTCTGGGTTGGACATGGCTCTATATGTTAGACAGAGATCGCCTCTGAGAAGGTGGTATGCAACAGAGAAAAGCCTTAGTTTTTTTCAATCGTGCTGCATAGGGCTACTGTTTGAGGCCAGTAATCCTCTTAGTGAGGTACCTCTGTGGTCTCTTCAGCTGCTGGAGATGCCTGGCCAGGTACATTACAATTGGTGCATTGTACTCAATAATGGGTCTGATGAGGGAAGAGTAGAGGGGTACCACTACATCCTTAGATCTTGATGCGAACCTTTTCGTGATCAGATGGGTCACATAGAAGGATTTTCTAATCACCTTGGCAACATGGTTATCAAAGGAAAGCTGACTATCTACTTGGGTCCCTAGATCCCTTATTACTTCTTCAGATTTCAGGGGGTTACCTCCTATGTGGTAGTTTGCAGGTACTCTGTTTTTTCCAAAGGGGATTACTATGCATTTTTTAGCATTTAGCTTGAGACCATGGCTTTGACACCATGCATCAGTCTCATTAAGGCCCTTCTGGAGGATATCTATGTCAGCCGGAGACACTGTTATAGCACCCAGTTTGCAGTCGTCCGTAAACTTGGACAGCCACAGCCCTTCAGTGCTTGCCTGTACTTCTGAGAAGTATGTGCCAAACAGGAGGGGCCCCAGGACAGAGCCCTGAGGCACACTGCTCATTACTGATCTGGATTCGGACATAGATTCTGCTACTCTTACTTTGTGGGATCTGTCTGAGAGCCAGTTTGCGATCCATCTTGTGACATAAGGGTTTATGCCCAGGTTGGTGAGTTTATCAATAATACCCGAATGGGGAATGGTGTCAAATGCTTTAGCAAGGTCAAGGTAAGACGTGTGTACCTCCTTTCCCTTATCTATAGCCTGAGTAACTGTCTCAAAGAAGTCCACCAGGTTCAGGAGGCATGATCTGCCCTTGACGAAGCCAAACTGTGCGGGGTAAAGTGTTTGGAGGTTCCCAATTTCTCCATTTATGCGTTCCATAATGATTCGCTCCATAGTCTTACAGATCAGACTGGTCAGGCTTATTGGTCGGTAGTTCCCAGGGTCAGTTATGGGCCCACCCTTGTGCAGCAGAACCACCGTTGCTGTGCGCCATTCTATGGGCACATATCCTGTCGAGAGGCTGAGACTGAACAGGGTATTCGGATGCGGGGTTAATTCATTTTGGAGCTCGCGTATGACACAGCCCGGGACACCATCCAGTTCCATGGAGGCAGTGTTTTTAGCTTTAGATAGAGCCTTATTAACCAATGTATCAATAATAATTGGAGTTACACAATCTGTTGGAAGTAGTCTCCTTCAAACTGCACAAAATTATTTTCCAAAATTAAGGACATAATCTCACATAAAAGCATAATCCTATTGTGCGAAAATGAGGAGGTCAAAAACAAGGTTTCTTCAAATAACTCTAACCCCTCCGCCATAAGTATCACTGAAAAAGGTTCCACAGTCAGGAAAGATAAACATTGCTTCCAAAATTCCATCTTTAACTTACCAAGTAAGTCCCAAGAGTCTTTGACAATATGGGGAACATTTTCCAGTTAAGGCTTAATTCATCCATCCACTAAAACAGCAAACGTGTGCATTTTACAATGGGTCTAAAAGGGGGTTCCTGAATGCTCTTATGAATTTTGGGTATCCCAAAGAAAGTGGAAATAATAGGAAATGTATGGATTAAAAATTCATACAGTTCCACATGAATTATTGGTGTTAGTACATATTCCTCAAGATATGAATCTATCCTAGAATAGGCTATGTTAATTTCATTCTTAGATACAGGTTTATAAACTCTTTCATCAAAAAGAATAGCCTGCATACTATTGGAATAATCCACAGAGTTGAAAATCCCCAGTCCACCATCATTATCAGCTGTCATAATATGGGTACTACTATCCTGTCTCAAATCTTCCAACAACATTTCATCCCTGGAAAGGTTGTAGTCCTTCTTCCTGTTCCTACAGTGAAGATTGTAAATGTCTTCTGTAACTATTTTTTCATACACATTCAATAGGGGGTGTAGTGGTGGATTAAATGTACTCTTTCTCTTAAGTATGGAATGCCTATTTTCAGGACCTTGCCATCCCTTCCCATCTTGTTCAGAAAACATGATGCTGAAATTAAGCTTCCTTAAATACATTTTAAATTCTACCAAGCTGTCCACTATATCCACTTTCCTCTTGGGGATAAATTTAAAACCTTTGGGAAATAGTCTAAAATATTCCTCAGTAACAACCCTCTCTGTGTAATTATAAATATTGTACCCACTATATGTGTTAATTATCTCCTTCTGAAGTTGCCCATGCCCCTGTAATGATTCCTGTCTATGGTTGAAATGTATAGTTCATTTGGTATTGTCCCTTCTCCAAATATCTGCTTGCCAGTCTCTCTGAGCATCTTAGTGCCTCAAAATCCTGTTGAGGATTTTCACAAGGTACAGCATAACTGATAGTCTCTTGGTTATCATATCTATCACATTCCTCTTCCACCCCAGCCTGTGCTTCCCTCATAGAATCATTATGTCTCATTTCAAATCTTCCATTTTCTACAGGGTGAATGTCTACTGAACGTGGCAATGGGTATACTTCCCTATTTTTATATTGCTTAGCATCATTTTCCAGTTTCCGTTTCTTTGTGAGAAACAAAGAGTAACTTCTTTTTTCTACCTTATCTAAAATCCTGCAGTAAAATTCACAGTATTGTGAAAACAATAAATTATCACAAATTAAATGTCCCATTCCTTCAACCTCTTTACCTAGAGCAGTAACTTGTTTCTCACAATAATACAAGATTTTTTTAAACAAAATCCAAGCCATATGCATCAAAAAGCTAACAAAATCTTGTACAACATTTTCATCATAAATTACACCAAAGGGAAATTTTTACATCCTTAAGCCCTGAGGTACAATTTTTTTTAAATACATGATATCCATTTGTAAAGCTTGATATTTAAAAATGTTCTTTTCAAAACCATAAATCATGTCTTTAAGTGAGCAAAAACCTGGGTGAGTCACAGATTCCAAAAGTTCATGACATTCTTGCCCACCTTCTCACAAAGTAGTAGAAAATGAAAACTCCAGCAAAGCTAGAACTTCCACTGAGCGACCTCCCAAACCTCTTGTATCAGAGGCACATGGCATATACGGAAATGACTCTTATGAACATAAGGTTTTTCAGCTAATTGGCGATTCTGCATGCCCATGACTAGTTTTGTTGTTTTAATGGAGAATTTCAGGCAGCATAAGCAGAGTGTTTGACTAAGCATAAGAAACACAGGGCTGTTATACCCAGCTGATGTCCATTATCATTAGGGTCACTGCAAAAATATCCCAAACAACAAACTAAAACAATAATTGAGAAGGTCACTGAAAAAAAACAATCAGTAAAAACAAAATGAAAACTCCAGCAAAGCTAGAAAAGTGACCTCCTAAACCTCTTGTGTTAGAGGCACATGGGATATATGCAAATGACCCGTATGAACATAAGGTGTTTCAGCTAATTGACTTGTTTTGTCATTTTAATGGACTATTTCAGGCCAATAAAGCCAAACCCCACTAGCTGTGGATATGCATATTTTGGCCTTGTTATGACATCGTCAGCACAGCACAAAGAGAGTGTTTGACTAAGCATAAGAAACACAGGGCTGTTATTCCCAGCTGATGTCCATTATCATTAGGGTCACTGCAAAAACAGTAACTAATGGCCAGCATGTGGGTGAAACCAAAAAGGCATAAAACACAGCAAATAAAGTCAAATCAAGCCATAAAAATGGCTAGAATCATTTTATTGTCCAAACCGGTTTCAGCAAAATAGCCTTCATCAGTGGAATACCTTTGAACAGTGAACACTCATTCTCACATAAATAGACCCATCCACCAATGGGAGGTACAGCCCTCCCCACAACACAATTTAATAGCAACACCTCCTTCAGTTAAACACCAATAATGACTGTAATTAAATGCAAAAAGTAGAAATACAAATCATTACAAAAAATACATATAGAAAAAATACATGCAGAAAAGATAAATATGCAGAAAAAATATTATATGTGAAAATACATGATACAGCACTATAAATGGTCACTTAATCGAGGTTGGAAAAGGCCCCCAGCTTTATAATCCAGAATTTTTCTTTTCTATTCAGGATACTGTGCCATCCCTGCATGTTATTCCTGTTACCAGCAACTCTGTCAATGATCATAAAATGAAATTGTGCATTCATATGTATCAGGCAGTGCCTGTATAAGGCATTAGTTTCCTGTTTATTACGTATGTCACTACGATGTTCAGACATATGTATTCTTAGTGGACGAGAAGTCTGACCAACATAAAAGGCTGAACATTTGCAGGTAGCCAAATAAATAATCCAGTCAGTTCCACAATTCCCAAAGAATTTGATGTCATACACTTTACTGGTATTTTTACTGGTAAATTGTTTCAATTTGCTAACATAACGGCATGAAGAACAATGTCCACAAGGGAAGGTGCCAGAAAGAGTATCCCCAGACAGGGTGAGTTGTTAGTATCTAGCACCCCCACTACCAGTATGTTTGAAGTGGGAAAAAATGGGAACCCAGCATTTTGTCTTTCCTAAATGAAAATTGACATCTTGTCCCTAAGATTGGTCATAAGTTGTCATTTGCCAAAAGAATATTCCAATGTTTGTGAATAGTATATTTGATAATATTAGTGCTTTGCCCATATGTGGTAATGAACCTGATGGTATCACTGGTATCCACCCTAGTTTTAGCCTTATAATCCAGTAGGGGCATCCTGTCTTGGTTACTGGCCCAATTACTGGCATAAATGATGTCAAAGTCCCTGTATCCCCTATTCCTAAACCTATCACAGAGGTCCTGCCAAGAAGAGTCATAATCCTCTTGAGTGGAACTAATTCTCTTCATACGAAGAAACTGGGATTTTGGGATGTTGCAGATGGCATGGCTCAGATGTAAACTGGTAGCATGAAACAGGTTATTATATTGAGGGTATTTACGAAAAACTTTGGTACTCAGAGTATTGTCCAGGTTTTTCCGAATGGTGACATCCAAAAAATTGATTTTGTTAATGTCCGAGCTCTAAGTGAACTTGATACCTACTTATTATCATTAAGGTATTGGAGAAACTCGAGAGGAAAACCCATATCTGCTAACCATACCATCCAGCAATCATCCAGATATCTCCGCCAGATGTCAGTTTCATCAATATATAAGTTATGAGAGGAATTATATATTAGTTGCCCTTCCAAAAAGGCCATGAACAAATCTGCATAGATCAGTGCAAATGAGGCACCCATCGTGGTACCCTGAATCTGCCAATAACATTCCCCCTGAAAATAAAAATCATTTTTATTCAGCACATGCTCCACCATACACAGGAGCAAGGTGTTAAATCCAGCAGGATATAACTTGGCACGCTCCAACCAAAATTGTAAGACTTGAAGACCAGCCCAATGGGGGATGTTGGTATACAGGGCCTTGACATCCAATGTACAAAGGAGCCACCCAGGTTCAAGCTGTGTTTCCGACAGAATGCAGAATAGCCATTTAGGTGAAACACCTTAATTGGTTTTTCAGTGACCTTCTCACTTATTGTTTTAGTTTGTTGTTTGGGATATTTTTGCAGTGACCCTAATGATAATGGACATCAGCTGGGTATAACAGCCCTGTGTTTCTTATGCTTAGTCAAACACTCTCTTTGTGCTGTGCTGACGAGGTCATAACAAGGCCAAAATATGCATATCCACAGCTAGTGGGGTTTGGCTTTATTGGCCTGAAATAGTCCATTAAAATGACAAAACAAGTCAATTAGCTGAAACACCTTATGTTCATAAGGGTCATTTGCATATATCCCATGTGCCTCTAACACAAGGGGTTTAGGAGGTCACTCAGTGGAAGTTCTAGCTTTGCTGGAGTTTTCATTTTGTTTTTACTGATTGTTTTTCAGTGACCTTCTCACTGACTGTTTTACAAAGTAGTGGAAAAGGAAAATTTGTTCTGTAACAATCCCTTATATTTTCCCCTGTTGTCCATAAACCCATTATTTGCCATTTTGGCTGTATCAGTAATGCAACCAGGGGTGCTATGAACTTAAAAGCTGTTTGTTTTAGGCCTAGTATTCAGCCGCATAGAAAAACAGTACCTGAAAGTCCAATGCCAGTGACATCCTGGTCAGATAAAACAGAACGTTGTGCACAAGGAATAAAGTTGTTGTCAGCACCTTGAAACCCAGGGCCATCAGAAAACCTCCTTCTACCTAATGTGGAACTGTATGAATTTTTAAGCAATACATTTCCAATTATTCCCACTTTCCTTGGGATACCTAAAATTCATAAGAGCATTCAGGAACCCCCTTTTAGACCCATCGTAGCTGCAAGTGGGTCCAAAATGTACCCACTTGCTGTTTTAGTGGATGGATGGATTAAGCCTTTATTGGAAAATGTTCCACATGTTGTCAAAGACTCTTGGGACTTCCTTGGTAAGTTAAAGAAGGAATTATGGAAACAAGGTTTATCTTTCCTGACTGTGGATTTCAAGGACCTTTTTTCAGTGATACCTAAGGAGAAGGGGTTAGAGTTATTCAAAGATACCTTGTTTTGGACCTCCTCATTTTCGCACAATAGGATTATGCTTTTATGTGAGATTATGGCCTTAATTTTGGAAAATAATTTTGTGCAGTTTGAAGGGGAATACTTCCAACAGATTAAAGGGGTAACTATGGGGGCAGCGTGTTCCCCCATATATGCGAATATGGTTCTGTTGGGATGGGAAAATAAATTCTTGTTTATCTCCCCCTACTGGAAGAATGTTGTGTTATACACTAGATTCCTGGATGACTTATTTTCCTTGTGGAATTGCCCCAGTGATTACATCCCATTATTTTTGGATTATTTAAATAATACCACACATTATTTGGAGTTTACACATACACACAATACCCAATGGATTAACTACCTGGACATTACCATTTCACATGATAAGAATGGATTCAGGTCTAATGTGTACCGTAAAGAGACCATCTGCAACTCTTATTTACATTTATTAAGCAACCACCCTTTAAAGCAGAAGAAGAGCCTGGTTAAAAGTCAGGCCATTCAGGTAGCGAGGATGACCTCCTATTTCCAAGATCTGAAGGGAGAACTGGATAAAGTGGGGAAAAAGTTTAAGCAGAGAGGTTATCTTAGGGACTAGTTGAAGAAATTCTTCAGGAAATTTATAACAACTGGGGCCATAAATATAAACCACTGCTAGGTGTGGGGTTGAACACTGACAAATCTGAAATGAATGGTCATGGTCAGAAATTTGAGAAAGCCTGTATACTACAGTACAATCACTTGTCTGGTGATATTAAAAACATTATCAGAAGGAACTGGAATATATTCAAGATAAACCCACAAATTCTTGGTGTACTGGGCAACAAGCTGGTATTTACTCATAAAATGTGTACCAATTTTAAACAGTTGTTAGAATATAAAACTAGGACCAAAGACGAAGATGTTAAGGGGACTAACCACTGTGGGCACTGCAGAAAGGTCACATACATCAATAAGGTGGCACATTTGATGTTAGGGAATGTTATGAAAACCAATATTAGGCTTAAATCTGGGAATTGTGGCACTAAACAGGTGATATACTTTGCTATATGTGTTAAATGTGCAAGTTACTATGTGGACAAGATGGCAATGAGGAGTAGAATTTATTTATTTATTTCACATTCGTTAACTGGGTTAGTCCAACTGAGTTTGCAAACAAACCCATTTTCAGTGGAGACCCAACATACCAGACAAAAACGATTAAAAATAACAGTGCAAGTATGAAATTAATTATAAAGAGAAAAACAAGAGAAAAAAATTATGAACAATAATGGCTGCACTGACAGCAGTGGTCTAAAATTTACTAGATACGAGAGTAAAAACAAAAAGATAACTGTTGTTCAAAAGAAGGACAATGTATAGACATTGATAGGAAGTGGGGGAGATAAATAGTGTGGAGAAAGGGAGGGGGAGAGAAAGGAGAGGGCTATATTAGTAGAGCTGAGCATTTATGAGGATAGTTTAAGCAGAAGTTAATAAGAGTGAAATATATTTAGGAGATGCAGCAGGTTATACAGTACATATATTTACGAACATGTATATGATATGAACAACAAAAAGGAGAGCAAAGATCTGTATAAACACTCCTTGGTGTGTGAGGGGTTTGATAAATTTGCTTTTAGCATTTTGGATTCTGTTGCTTTTGACCAGAAAGGGGGCAATTGTAAGAATGCTTTGCTGAAGAAAGAGATGCGATAGCAATTGAGACTGGCTGCTAACTTTCCCCAGGTCTGAATGAAGGTATTTCTATAACTCCTGTATTGCAGGAGAAAGCTGAGAAATGTTAGAGACCAAACTTTAAAAAAAAAACTTTTTTAAAAAATGTTTTGTAAGCATATTCCATACATACAGCTTATTTTGTAAATTTTAATGTGTGCACGAAATAACATATTTTATTTTATGTCTATTTCCTTTAAGGAATTTTTTATGTTATTAATAGCAAGTAAAACGTGGGCAGGAGATTTGCATTGTTAACCAATTATATTGCTTGGCAAGATATTTAAACAAGGTCATTCAGTGTAACTATGTATTCTGATGAAGTCTCGCTTTTGTGGGGATGAAAACACTTAATACTTGTGTGTGTTTTATTAAAATTATTTCCATCCAGTATCCTGTTCCAATATGCTTTATTGGATTGGTTTTGTTTTGTTCTGGAGCTGATTTTCTTGTGGTTACTAGTAAAAAATCATTGAAAAGAAAAGCATTTAAGCAGGAAGACAAGCATCTCTGCACCCTTCTATCTCTGCTATGTATTTATATATAAGAACTACACTGTTACACCATCACAGGAAAAGTGAAAATCCCCATTAGTCAGTCAAGACATCCTTCTGTAAAAAGCTGGATAACTGCACACTACTGATTGGACAAATGAGTTATGATTGATAGTGTCACAAAAATAAGCCTAGATCTCCTGGTATCCTATTTCTGAGATATGTATTCAATGCTCAACATGCGATATGGCTGACTGCATACATGGTTATATACAGCTCTGGAGGGGATCACTCTGAAGGGAGTTGCTCATCTTTCCTCAGTTTACGGTTAGTGAGAACTTTTGTTTTAGCTGTTTTCATCAGACTAGCTGAAATGCTTTCAACTATTTTAGTAACTGATAACTTTTATTTTAGTTGGGTTCATTAAACTCTTCTGGAACCAAACTATTTAGAACTATTTTATTAACTGATGGAATAAGGACAGTTGGCTCATTTAACTTTTTTATTGATGATATCATCTATATGTACCAGCGAAGCAGTGTGCTGAGAAATACAGCTAGAAGGAAAAAATCATTTCATACAAAGCAGAGAGCTCCTGTAGTTCATTGTCATCAATGTCACGACTCAACACATCTCTCACCATTTTACCCTCAGAATTAGGAATCATACTAAAAATATCATGAACAAAGATAGTTTTAAAATGCTAGTATTAACTTACAAAGTTAAGAGACTAAGAAGAGATTATTATTCATTGTCTGAATTAAATGAAATATGTAACTCTAATAAATAACATTGTTTGTTAAAGGAAATCTGTTACCTTTTCCCAAAAATCACTACTTACAAAAGGGTCACCAAAGAATTCAGAATTGGAGATAAAAAACAAGGGCACTTGTGATATATTGAACTTAGTAGTATTTTATATGGATAAAGCCAAATAGTTCTCTAATGTTATCTCACATTTTAGACATCTCAGGTATTTATTTCTGCACTGTACAGAAAATATTCCTTCATTGACGAACTCTGTTTCACAATTTAAACATTTGTTCTCGTTATCACAAAATAGTTGTATACCATTTTCCTGTTATACAGTGCAGTACTTAAGTATCTAGTTTCTCCTGTCTGTGCAGCAGTGATAGAGTGCTAAAAATAAAACCTTTGTGCAGTGACATGATCTTATAATTTAATGTCTTGTATGTTGTTAATGATGTGAAATAAACTTATCCTACTAGTAGTATTGGATTATTTAATCACACTAATGTGTGTAACTGTGTAACTTTCTTTGTTTATTGCATTAAAACAAGTTCCCGCACCTCAGTGTCAAAAAGGTACTCTATTTCTTCAGTTGTCAGATGCTTATTTTCTTCTTGTACCATCTTCTTTCAAAGGACTTGTAGTTCTCTCCTTGATACAATATCAACTATATCCTGCAAGTTCCTATCAACAGTCCCATTTCTATACCACATACCCAGAGGCCATCAGACAATGTGACTGGCTGCCAGCTTGGGGAGGGGGTTGAATATGATTTCACTCAGCTCTGGTAGACAAGGCACTTTGAAGGATGTTGCTGATCTTGTCTTACTGTATAGTTACTGATGAAGTTTGTTTTATTGATCTTCATAAAACTAAATGTGGAGCTGGACTTTAATGAGTTAGTACAACAAAATGAATGATTAGGAGCATAACTACAGTAGTAATATTTAAGGACAGAATGGTCAAAACTGCTTTCTAGAATCATTTTAAAGTAGTAAATGTCACATTTTGTCACCATAAGTTCAGTAGAATGTGTCACAGCTTAAGTCATGATGTCCCTTTGGGCATCTCAGAATATTGCTTGTTATAATAGAATAATGTCATATTGCTAGCATTCATTTTTTTTTTCAGTCTACAGTACAGCATCAACAGATGGTTGACATACAATAGCATTATATTTCTAACAATCTATGCTGTCTTTTTTAATTCTGCAATATTATCCAAATTCTGTTCCATCACAATATAAAGCAAAACAAAATTTCACAGATGCCTCTAAAGCACTTCTACCCATCCATTGAGCATCAATATTCACTGCACAAAACAGTGTTTATTGCACAAAATTAGGACAAAAATAGTGCTATGTTGCCTACAATTTCTGCACTAGACATTACAACAGAAAAGTAATGACTTTGTCAAGCTTCTGAACCCAGTTAAAGTGAATGCTATTCCCATGAATGTATAAGTGGAAATAAGATTTTATATGCAGAGGCAACCTAAATGATCTCTAAAATATGGATTTCAACAATTTGTATTCATGCAAATGACATTCTCGCGAAATGTATTTAGTGGATTGACTAGCTCCTCCTAAAGTGTTATGTTGTGAACAATGGCTGTTCCTTTTATATAAAAGTACCTTGTCAAATTCTACTTTCCACAGCCACTTTAGAGTACTGCATTTTAGTTTGCCAACACAATGCAGTGCAATGCAAAATCTTATAGCTTCAGTTAGAAAGCTGTTTCCTTGTTTGTTGTGGATGACTATATATTGTAAACAGCAGTTCTGCTTTCACTGGCCATTGCATAACATGGCACCAGAGAAAGTAGAGTTGTGTACACTTACCATAAATGTAGATGCGCAAGTGTATTCACTGTTGCAGTCATCACATTTGGGTTTGGGTTATCCCTGCCAGGGTAGCCCTCGGCCAGCCCGAATACCAGAGACTTAGTATTTCTGCATTGGTTGCTATCACTTTAGGACTGATGTCAGGTCATCAGTAGTATAAAGTAAGGCAGCCGATGCCATTACATCAGTTTTTCTTGCCGTATCCTGTCAGGAGCCCCCAAGTAGGAGGCCAGGGTCTGGTGGAAGAAACCCCACCAGTGGAAAAGAAATAGCAATAAGTCCCTTGAAAGGAAAGGAGAACAACACGTTAGAAAGGTAATAAAAGGAGAAAGAGAAGAAAGGGAGATGGAGGGAGGGGAACCAGGACTGCAACAGTGAATGCACTCGAACATCTACATTTATGGTAGGTACACAACTCTACTATGTTCATCGGGTTTCACTGTTGCAGTCATCACATTTGGGTTGATTCCCAAATCTGAGGAAAAGAGGAGGCAGTCAATGAAACTAGGGGCTGGCTAGGATGCCCTGCAAGACTGCAGAGGCAAATCTTGCCCTGGATTTGGAGAAGACAGGCAGGTGGTAATGCTTGGTAAAAGTGTGAACTCCTCTGAGGAAAGCCACAGAAGTGGATGCTGCTCTGGTGGAGTGTGTCCTGACCCCCTTGAGGGGAAGCTTTCCATGCTGTTTGTAGCAGAAATGGATGCAGCGTGTTATCCATTTGGAATGGCTTGTTTGGAGATGGCTTTGCCTTCTGCACCTGTAGCAAAGATAACCATCAATTGATCAGACTTTCTGAAGGATTTGGTGTTGTCTAAATAGACTCTGAGCTGTCTGTGCACATCTAGAGAGTGAATAATCCTTTCCCCTTGTTCTGGGGGTTAGGAAAAATGGTGGGCAAATGAATGGATTGGTTGAGAGCCACACTGGACACCATCTTGGGAATGAAAGATGGGTTAGTTCTGAGGGATACCCTGCCTGCATGAAAGATGATGAAGGGTTCCACAGCCATGAGACCTTGCACCTCAGAAACTCTTCAGGCTGAAGTGATGGCCAGAAGAATTGCTGTCTTCCAGGAGAGAAATTTTAGCTCTGCAGAAGAAGCTGGTTTGAAAGGGGGAAGGGTGAGCTTTTCCAATACATAGTTAAGATCCCAAGCTGGTGTTGGTGCCCTTCTGGGTTGCCTCAAGTTGCTAGCCCCTCTTAGGAACTGTTTGATCAAAGGGTGTGAGAAAAGGGGCTGCTCAGTGGGAAAATGAGCATAAATAGCACAGAATTTTTATAAAGGAGAAAGAGAGGCCACTATGTAGTAGGTCAGCTAAGTAATCCAGGATGAGAGGGATGGAAAGCTGTGCCATATTGGCTCCCTTAGCCTGGATCCAGATGCAGAACCTTTTCCATTTATCAGCATAAGACTTTCTGGTGCTAGGATGTCTGGCCTCATGAATAACATCCAGTACCTGTTTACTGAGGTTGGCAGATTGATTCGGGGTTAGGGAATAAGCCAAGTTGACAAATTGAGTGTCTGTAACTGGGGATGCAAGAACTCCTCTTCTCCCTAGGTCAGGAGGTTTGGAATCTGAGGAAAATACCATGGGTGTAACGAGGACAGGCTGTGCAGCAAGGGGTACCAGTGCTGCTTGGGCCAGTCTAGAGCTATGAGAATGGTCCTTGGTTTTTCCTCACTTATTTTGAGCAGTACCCTGGGGATGAGTGGTAGGGTAGGAAAGGCATAGACTGATAGATTGACCCAGGGGAAGGACAGGTCATCCACTTTCCAAGCCATGCAGTAATGCTCTCTGGTGCAGAATTTGATGAGCTGATGGTTGGTGTGGGAGGCAAAGAGGTTGACCTTCAGGGTCCCCCATTTCTGAGTTATTAGGATGAAGGTACTTCTGTTGAGTTGCCACTTGTGGGTCCAGAAGATTTCTGCTTAAATGGTCTGCCAGAGAGTTGAGAGAGCCTGGTAGGAATTGTGCTAACAGGTGTAGTTGCATGGCAGAGGCTGTGTGCCAAAGGGTAATAGCCAGCCTGCATAGAGGGTAGGAGTGAGTCCTTCCCTGCTTGTTGATGTACCACATCACAGTGGTGTTGTCTGTTTTGATCAGGAGAGCCCCTGGAGAGAGAGAAGAGGCCTGAAAGCTATCAAGGCTTGCTGCACAGCCATCATCTCTTTTTGACTGATGTGCAGAGGGATTTGCTGTGGGCTCCATTGGCACTAAATGCACTTGCCATCCAGGTGTGCACCGCAAGCATAGTCTGATGCATCTGTGGTGAGGGTCTGGGTAGCAAGGGTGGGGAGAAAGGCATTCCCTTGTTGTGGGAGCATGCTGCTGCCCACTAAAGAAAATCTTTTCTGAGGCAAGGAATTATAGGTAGAAGAGTTTCCAGGTCTTGAGAGTGTTGGCACCAAAGGCTCTTTAGGTACCATTGAAGTTTCCTCATATGCAGTTTGGCATATGGAATGAGTAGTATGCCAGATGACATGAACCCCAAAGCTTGGGGGATCTTCCTTGAAATTAGCTAGGGCCTGGTGGCTAATTGAGAGAAGTAGGCTGTCAGGAATTTTTGTTTCTCTGAAGTAAGGTATGCCATCTGGGAAGCTGTGTCCAGCCTTGCTCACAGGAAGATTATCCTTTGGGTGGGCACCTGTTTGGATTTGTTTTTGTTGTTTGTGTACCCTAGGGAGGTTAATAGGGTCTTTACAAAGGCCAGGTGCTTGAGCAGCTTCTCCTGGCTTTCTGCCTGAATAAGTCAGTTGTCTAAGTATGGGTAAATCTGAATATTTCTTTGTCTGCAAAAGGCAATGGCTGGAGCCAGACATTTTGTGAAAACTCTGGGAGCAGTAGATAAGCCAAAGGGAAGTGCAGAGAACTGAAAGTGTTGAGATCCTGCCTAGAAGCGGAGATATTTCTTGCATGATTCCCTGATATGAATGTGGAGGTAGGCCTCTTTTAGATCTAGGGTGGCTAGCCAAGCGTCCTTGGAGATTATGGGTAGCAGCTGCTGGAGGGGGATCATTTTGAATTTTGGGATCACCAGGAAGATGTTTAGAATAGATAGATCGAGGATGGGGCACCTAGTGCCCTCTTTTCTGAGCACCAGAAAAACTCTGGAGTAGAAACATTGGCCTATCTGTTCTGCAGGAATGTGCTCTTCTGCCCTCATAAAGAACAGGGAAAGGACTGCTTTTGAGCCTCTGCCCACTGATTTAGTTGTAGATCTGGGAACCCTTTTGGTGTTGAAAGTGTGTAGAAAGAAAATTTGTATCCCTGAGACACAATGTTCAGAACCCAGTGATTCTTGGTAATGGTGGCCCAGATGCTTGAGTGAAAGGAGGGTTTTCCTCCTAGGGGTAAGTGAAGGTGGGCAGAGGGAGGGGGTGGAGGAGATAAGTCATTGTGAGTTTTTACCGTAAGGTGGTGGCTTAGAACTCCCTGGTTTTGAAGTGGAGGTGGTCCCCTTTTTAGATCTCTGCATTCCCTGGGCAGGGGAGGGGGCTGCTTCCATGGGGCCTAGGCTGGGCCAGTTTACTGGGAGCAGGAGAGGACCAGTGTTTGGAGGGACAATGCCTTCTGAACCTAGGGTTCTGGACCTGCAAGAAATCCTTAACTGTTTGTATAGATTTTGCTCTTTCTTCCATCTTTTTTATGACCTCTTCTGCCTTAGTGCCAAATAAGTTATCTTTGTGCAAGGGGGCATCCAACAATTTAGTTATGACATGATCTGGCAGGGGCTGTTCCTTAAACCATGCATGCCTTCTAATGACAGATCCATTGACTGCTGCCCTGCAAGGAGCTTCCCAAGCAGGAAAGGAAGACATTTTTTGTTTAAGGAGTTCCAAGGTATGTTGCTGAAATTTCAGCATATGGAACTGACAATTTAGTGCCCTGATAGCAAGAGTAGCTGAGGTGTATACTTCCTTACCCTATCTGTCTAATGCTCAGGAATCCCTGTCTGAGGGGGTGGGATTCTTAGTAGAGGTTGCTTTAATTCCTTTTGGCCCTTGAGAAATGACCTCAGGATCAACTGTAGGATTTTTAAAAAAGATATTTGTGTGAGTCAGTGACTCTATAGTACCTGTCTGGTTTTCTAGGAGCAGGAGGAAGGGCATCAGGAGTCAAGCTGGATTCAAGGAAAACATCCTCCACAACATCCAGGACTGGAGAGATGGCCAAAGGTCTGTGTTGCGGAAGATCTAGGAATTCTCTGAGTCTGTTTTTAGACTGAGGGTAGTCCTGAGTCTCCCATTGGAAATGTTCCCTTAAGGTATGCAGGGTTTCCCCAAAGGAAAAATCCTCTGGGGGAGAGGCTGAAGGAATAGAATCCTCTGCAACAGAATCCTCATAAGTGGAGAGGGGTTGCATATCTTCATATTCAGATACATCAGATTCATCTGACTTTTATTCAGACTAAACTACAGGGAATAGATCTCTTTCCCTTTTGGAGGGGGTAGCTTGGCTTCCCCTGATCAGCATGATAAGGTCTTCTGACATTTTAAGCATTTGAGAATGAGGCAAGGTAGCAGGTGCCTGAGAGTAGGACGTTGGTTTCTTGGGTGTGGTTCGTACCCGGGGCCTAAGAAACTTGGTAGTTTTATAAAGAATAGTAGTCATGAAAGAAGACATTGGTTTGTGTCAAGATTCTGTAGCACAACAGACATTCTCAAAAGTTGGTGCCTGCTCAGTGGCTCCAGACCCACCCAAGGTTGAGACGACTGCAGCATCCTTAGGCGAAGAAGAGTTTTAGGGCATACCAGACTCCGACAGGGTTTCAGTTGCAACCTGCGAATCAACAGAAGCAGGCATCAGGGGCTGTGAAAGCGCCTCACTGAGGACCAGAGAACTGATGACTAGCTTAACAGAAGCATTGTCGGTAAGCTTGGACCTGTGCAGTCTGTCTCTTTCTTTATCTTTACGTTTTTTCGGAAGATCTGTTGTCAGATGGCTTACTGAAGCCAAATCAGAATTCGAGGACTGTAAGCAAAAATATCTGGCTACAATAAGGGCCCGATGATGGATAGTTCTGACGTTGAACAAAGCACAGATGGAACAACGAGGGACTGTGGTCTGGGCTTAAACAAGTGATGCAGTAAGAGTGGAAGTCTCGGTGTGGTATTTGTTTTCCACAGGCGAGACAATTATTAACTTTTTATGACCTCGGTTAGTGCAAGAGAAAAGGGTCCCCAATGGGGTACTTAGCTTTAGAAGACTTCAGTTTCAATTCAGTAGACAAAAACTCAGGTAGCGGCCAACCGGCACTCATGCAAACTGCTTCTGCTTTGGGCTTCACGGCAAGAAAGACTGATGTAATGGCGTTGGTTGCCTTACTTTATACTATGGACGACCCGATGTCAGTCCTCAAGTGACAGCAACCGACACAAAAATATTAAGTCTCTGTTATTCGGGCTGGTTGAGGGCTACCCTGGCAGGGATAACCCAAATGTGATGACTGCAACAGTGAAACACGAAGAACATCAGCATTACATTGCTCACAATCTCTGTAGTACAGTACTTGCTGTTACACAACAGAGCTACATTGTTAACAATGTGTCCCATCCTATTTATTCCTATTTATTCAACAGTATAATATAAAATGGTGGTTTCCATACTCACTTTAACATGCTGTATCTTGTTTTTTGAGCGTGATAACATACAAATTAAAATGCCACAGATCCACTCAGAAAGCAATGTTTTTATTGATTGTACATTAATATGAATTGCATGAAGCAATGTTAGTTTCACTTTCTATTGCACACAGTGATAAAAATGAGTAACGCTACATTGCTTGCAATTTATTAAATACTTCTAACCATACAGTGTTCTGTTCCCAGTAACATGTGCCTCAAATTTTATTCAGGAGCATAATGTGGAATGTAGGATTTCACACTCATTTTAAAATGCTATATCTTGCTTTCTGATCTTGATAAAAAGAAAAAAAAGCAAAAAAAAAGCAAAGTGACACAGATACACTCAGAAAGATGTCAGTTGTGCATTAATATTGATTATGCAAAACAATGTCACTTTGTTTGTTGCACTGAAGGTTATCATACAATAGATGTCCTTATATTCACTGCCACCGTATTCTTAACTATATGGCTGCTGAAGCCCAGTGTCTGGCACAGTTTTACAAAGACTTCTGAATTTAAAAGGTATGCTGAATGTCACCATATCCTCCCTGCATAACATAGGGCATAAAGGTGATGTTCAGGCTTACCAAAAACAGAATTTCTTTGCCACCAGTCTGACCGTATCTTTTATACCATCAGTCTGTTTACCAGCATCCATTTTCTACCCGTTAAATGCATTTTTGTTCTACAGGGACTTTCTATGTCTATTTGCTGTTTTTGCAAGATAAGTGCCCATTGGGGATTTTGTTTTTTTCTTGTTTTTTGTGTTCCTTGAAGTTATTGTCATCCATAGGTTCATAGGTTCATAGCAAGTACTAGGCTAGCTTCCCTTGTGGGCCATTTTAAGCCTAGCCAATCTTCTTTCCATTGGTGAGAATCAAACCCTGTACCTCCTGTTTGTGAGGTAAATATCTTAACATTTGTACCAACCTCCCAACCCATAGTTTAGTACTAAGATAACTGCCCTTGCAAGCCATTTTAAGCCTAGCCAATTATCCCTTGTGAGACTCATACCCTGCACTTTGTGTTTGTAAGGCAAACACCTTAGCCATTAAGCCACCCTCCCAACCCATAAATAAATAACCTCTGCTAGGCTTGAAACCAGGACCATGCACACCATAGCCAAAGTAGAAGGTAAATGCCAGTGGGGGAGACAGATTCCCCATAGAGACCACCACAATAAGTGTCTTTTTTGCTTAGGTGCTTCTCATGACAATATATCTTGTTCTATTTATCAGGCATTTGTTCCAAAACCCCATTTGCAGTAGACTTTCTTCCCTTTGCTTGTACGTAGAGAAACAGCATCTTAGGCGACTCACTAAAGATAGTATGAAAGGAATCTCCTACCCTGAGGGTCACCTGTTAGGGAAGAAGAAGGTGAAAAAGGTGCTGCCAGAATCTTCCTCTTTCCAGATTCTGCCAGGTGTTTCTCTTGAGGTAATTGCAAACTCAGAGGCTCACCCAGCTGTGCTGTCAGATTTCTCTGCTACGATAGTGTTGGAGGCCAGTGAGGATCCAGCTGGCAGCATGTCCAAAGAGGCTTTGCAGGCATCTGTCTCAGACATTCAGAGGAAACCACGGTTGATTTTTTTCTGAGGGGCCTAGGGAGCTCCTCAGTTTCTAGTTGTGAAGAAGTTCCTGATATGGTTCTCAAATGTTGGATCTGAGCCTTCTCAGGATGTTCCATTAAAAAAGAAACAAAAAAATAAACATGTTTCTTCTGCTTCTAGGGATGCACAAAGTGAGTGGCAGGTTTTTACTTGGGGGTTATTTTCCACCTTAATGTCCTTAAAAACCTCCTCATGGGGTTTCAGTTCCTGCTCCTCCTTGGTCCTCTACTCCTCATAAAAGACATAGAGACCAGGATTCTTCTGAAGATAAGTTGGATCCTGCTGATGAATCCCTAACTTATTCTACTCAAATTCCTTCTCCTTTGGACTATGGGTCAGAGGAGGAGGACTGTATTAGTCCTAAGGTTCCTTTGGAGGAAATTTCCTTTGTGGATGATGGATTTTTTAAGTGGGATTGTACTCAGGTCTCTGATATTCATAAGAGGTACTATAATGTGTTGCAGTTGGGACTCTCCTAAACTTGTGGTTATTCCCTCTGTCTTGAATGCTTTACTGGATGCTTTCTCTAATGTCTATTAGGAACCTGATTCTCTCCCTCTGCTCCCAAGAAGCCTGATAGGTTTTATAGGGTTCATGAGGATTGTTTTTTTTATATAAATGTCCTGCTGCTGACCCTTCGGTATGTCCATAGCCTGTGATAAGCCATCTCAATTGCTTCCTTCGACCAAGTTATTGCCTTATGACAAGGACAGCAGAACTATGGAAAAGCTGGGTAAAACGGTATACACTTCTGCTACCCTAGCTTTTAGAGCTATTAATTATAAGACACATATGTCTAGGTATGTTTTGGCTCTTTTTTCTTAGGCCTGTCAACTTATTTTTGATTTTCCAGACTCTGAGGGTAAACTTCTGTTCTTTCTTTGCTAGGGATTTCCTCTCAAGTCATTCATTATTCTATTAAATGTAGTTATGATGCAGTGGATGCCTCTAGTAGGACTGTTGCTTTTGATTCAGTAATGAGGAGGTATTCATGGCTTAGACTTCAACTTCTGCAGGATGATATTAAAGCTAAGTTGATGAGTGCTCCACTAGATTCTAAATTTTTGTTTGATGGAGCTGCTGCTGGTTTGTTTAAGTCCCTTCAGGATAAGAGTAAGGCCTTATGGGAACGTAAACATGTGTCTGTTTCCCCTGTGCCTAAATTTCAGAGAAACTACCCTGCTGAGTCCGCCTTTGTTCATAGGCAATCCCTTCCTTCTACTAAAGGTTAGAAGAGTGGCAATGTACTCCTGCTAAGGCTACTCAATTTACAGGGACTCCAAAGCCTTCCTTACTGGACAAACCAGGCACTGTGTGACTACCCGTCCCTTCCCAGCCACATTCCTCTTTCTCTTTGCCTTTCCATTTCTCTTCCTGTTTGACTTCAGATCACTAAAGATTCTTGGGTTCTGTCAATCATTCATCAAGTGTAATTCATGGTGTGGAAATCTCATCCTCCGTTTATGGGCATTCCTCAGCCTTCTCAACAGCATCTTCCCTTTTCATCAGAGGTTCTTGAAGATCTCTTGTATCGGGGTACTATTCAGGAGGTGCTTGTGTCAAAAAGGGGGAATGGGTTCTACTCCTGACTGTTTATAATGCCCAGAAAAGAGGGCACTTGGAGACCTATTCTTGACCTGTTTCATCTAGACACTTTTCTAAAGGTACCTTATTTCAGATGTTGTCCCTTCAGATTCTGTTTCCTCTTTTGCTCCTTCAGGCCTATATGGTGTCTCTGGATATCAAGGATACTTATCTCCATATTACAATCTGTCTTCTTTTCAGGAAGCTTTTGCATTTCTCTGTTGCCTCCTGGCATTTTCAGTTCTCTGCTTTAACCTTTGGTCTTTCTACTGACCCAAGGGTGTTCACCAAATGCCTTGCTCCTTGTGATTGCCTTTGTAGACTTCTAGGAATCCAAATATTTCCTTACTTGGATGGCCTGTTGATTCAGGCATCCTCTCCAGAGACTTTTACAAAATCTTCATTTTGCCATATCCCTTCTTTAAAGCCTGGGCTTCACTATAAATTTCAAAATGTCTTCTCTGACTCCTTCTCAGGATCATGTTTTTCTGGGTTGCAGGATTCAGACAGTGCCAATGGTTGCATCTCCGCCCCCTCCAAAGGCCTTAACTTTCCTTTCTTTCCTTCACAGTCATCTCCTTCTGGTTTCCATTACTGCCAGGGAGTTTCTGAAAGTTCTGGGTTTCATGGCATCCACCATTCTGATGCTTCCTCTGGCCAAATTTCATATGAGAAAGTTTCAGTGGTTTCTAAAGTCAGTGTGGCTTCCACATGCTCATCCTCTAGAATTTGTAGTTCCTCTTCTTCCTTTCCTCGGACAGGAACTTCTCTGATGGATTCAGCAATTGTCTCTGAATCCAGGGATCACTTTTCATCCCCTTTTCCCTCTTAAGAATTGTTCACAGATGCCTCAGATGGGTTCATATTACGTTATCGAAAAATAACATAATCAAACCATCAAAACTTCAAAATGGCGGCATTTTAAAGCTTGTATTGTGGGCGGCTGCACCCCCCCACACCCCCGTTAAATATATATTCCAACTTCGAGATCGCACTACAGTGAGGAAAGGGCAAATATTCCAGTCCTCACTGTACTGTGATCCCATAATGCGATCTTCAAAATACAGCCATTTCGAAGTTTTGATGGTTCGATTACCTTATATTTCAATAATGTAATAGGAACTCCCTCAGACATGGGATGGGGTGGGACTTTTAGCTCTCTAAAGGTAAAGGGGTGTGTGGTCACCTTTTCAGCATAAGGAGCACATCAATGTCAAAGAGATGAGAGCTCTTCTGTTGGCTCTTCAGGTCTTTCAGTCTCTCTTTTCTCCAGGGCCTCTCAAGGTATTCACAGGCAATACCATAGTGATGTGGTATATCAACAAACAGGGAGGATGAAGATCTTATCTTCCTTGCCAGTTGCACTTCTGGTATGGGATCTTGTTATCAAGTGTCAAGTGATCCTGCAGGCAGTTTATATCCCTTCCATTCAGAACACTGTGGCAGACACTCTGAGTAGGTCGTTAACTCAGTCCCATGAATGGATGTTTCACAGGGATGTGTTTCTGGACATTATCCACCAGTGGGGTACTTCTCAAGTGGATCTTTTTGTCTCCCCTTTGGTATGGAAGGTGGATGCCATCTCTTTCTTTTGGAAGTGGATTTTCCTTTATGCATTCCCTCCTCTTCCTCTCATTCTAAAAGACCTGTCAAAATTCAACAGAATGCTCCCAAAATCTTGCTGATGACTCCTTTTTAGCAGTGACAGCACTGGTTCCATCTTCTTCTGCATCTAGCCAGGGGCAATCATCACAAGTTACCTCACAGGGTGGTTCTAATCACAAAAGACAAGGGATCTCTTATCCATCCCCAGCTGTCCATGCTTCAACTGACACTGTGGGTGATAGGATTTTGATTCATCATAGACACCTTTTTTTCTGAGAACGTGCTACAATTCCTGCAAGATGATAGGAAACCTATATCTAGGAAATCCTACTAATCCAAATAGAAGAGGATTTGTATTTGGTGTCTCTCTCATAACCTAGATCTACTTACTGTGGATGCTCCTTTGGTTCTCTCTTATTTGCATGACTAGCTCGATGCTGATTTGGCCTATTCATCTATTAAGGCCCACCTATCAGCTATCTCTGCTTTTCTGCTTTTTCTCCTCCTTTAGTTGCTAGATTTGTGGTGAAACAATTTCTTAAAGGCATCCTTAATAATAGCCCTCCCAGGAAGCCTGTTCCTCCTCGCTGGGATCTTAATTTTGTTTTGGAGAAGTTGACTCAGGTTCCATTTAAGCCTGCTGCTTTAGCTTCCTTACAACATTGTTCCTGGAAAACTGTTCTTTTGTTAAAGCTTACTTCTGCCAGATGGGTGTCTAAGTTGCAGGCCCTTATGGCTTGTCCTCTTTTTTGGATTCTTCATGAGGACAGAGTGTCCTTGTGCACTAACCCTTCTTTTATACCGAAGGTGCTTAATGAGCTTTCTCGTAATCAGTCTATTAATCTGCATACTTTTTTCTCCCTCTCCACAAATTGACAGTGAGAGGGTGCTACATACTTTGGACATGTATAAGCAACTCAAAGTTTATTTGGATATGACCAAGGCTATTAGAAAAATCTGGTCAGTTATTTGTTTCTTTTCATCTTAGACCTTTGGGGCTTGCTGTATCCAAGCAGACTATTTATTTTTGTATTTATAAGACTATTTACTTTTGTTACACTTTTCATGGCAAGAACTTTCCTTTTTTAATTAAGGCTCATTATACTAGAGCTGAGGCTTCTTCTTGTGCTTTTCTCAAAGGCTTATATACTAATTCTATTCTTGAAGCAGCTACCTGGACTTCTGTGCATATCTTTACCAAGCACTACAAGTTGGGTGATATCTCTAGAGCTAGGGCTGGTTTTGCTAGTACAGTTCTTCATGTTTTTAGGGCATTCTTCTGCCCATTTCCTCCTCCCTAGTTTCCTCTTGAGCTTTAGCACTCTCCCATAGAGTTAAGAGTACTGAAGCAGTGAATGTAATAACATAGTACAGTTGTGTAAAATCTTACCATAACAGTAGATATCCATGCCTTCACTGCTGCAAATTCTCTCCCTACCTCCATAGCCCTAGTTCTTTACCTTCCTGGATGTACATGTTACCTCTTGGGTTCCTTGGAATGATGTTACTCCTGGGGCAATCATTTCTGTTTTTGGTAATCCTGAATGTCACCTTTATGCCCTATGTTATGCAGAGAGCATATGATGATGATCAGCAAGCCTTTTAAATTCAGAAGTCTTTGGAAGACTGGCCAGATGTTGAGCTTCTGCAGCAGGGAATCCCATATAGTTAAGAATACTGCAGCAGTGAAAGCAATTACATCTACTGTTATAGTAAGATTTTACACAACTGTACTTTCTACATTGCTCAATTGCGTGTTACTACAGAATATAGCTGTGTTGCTAACAATGTGTGTCCTTTTTTTCTTATGCAGCAGTATTATGTAAAACAATAATTTGTTATCCTGTATTAAAATCCTGTATCATGCTTTTCCGTTATGATAATGTACAGCAAAATGTTTCAGCTCTGCTTGGGAAACTCTGTTTCCCTATCCATTGTACATTACTATCTACTGCACAAAGCAATCTACTTTACTGTCTATTGGGTAAATGCATCTCACAGAATAACCATACATTGTTCACTATCTGTGTCTTGTCTTTCTTAATTCAGTACTGCACAGCCAACAGTATGCATCCCATACTTTTGATAACTGAACACTACATCTTTCCACTGTAATTTAAAATGATCCATCTTGCTTCTCTCTCATGGTAGAATGCAAAGCAAAAGGCCATGCCTCCACCCTAGAAACTATTATGGTGCTGCTATTGTTTTCTGTAAACATTTTAAAATACTATACACTTCAAAATACTGTATATTGCTTCCCCATTACCATAAAGTGCAAGGCAAAATGTCACAGCTCCAGTTGATAAAATGTTTTACATTCCCTATGCGCAGTAGCATGTATTGTACAAATCAGTGTCACAACTACTGTCTACTGCAAAAAGAGAAGGAGGGTAATAAACATTAGAGCACATCATTCCATTTCCATATCATTTTTAATACACCCTCTGTATATACTTTTACACAACCCCTCCATTGGATATTCAGAATGCTGCTTAACTATTATCAATGCGCACATTATAATTTAACTATTTCTTATTTATTTTTTCCTTTATAACCTTTTTAGTCCAGTGTCAATGAACCTCCATTTAAATGACACCTAATATACCCTTCATATCACTCTCTATTATCAGATCTTCTGCAAATCAGCACTCAGCTTTGGCAAATGCTTCTACCATTTTTGTTAAAAGTTAGGTACTGGTAAACACAAGTGCTTGCTGCAAAAGACCCCAAGCCTGTCTGTGTTGGAGGGAAACCTTTTAGCTTATCAATGGGAGTGGTAAGCACTAGGTAGCCTATCTACCACAAGAGGAGTAGTTTCTGGCCCAGAAATTACAGTTATTGGCTGTTTGAGCAGTTTTTCCATCTCTTTCAACTTTTCTGGTTTAAAAGCCCATGTTTGAGCTTGTTTCCCACTTCTCCTGTAACAAGTCCAACTACAGATTTACTGTATCCAAGACAGTTTGTAAGATTCTGAGCCCTCCAAGCCTTTCTGTGTTGGAGGGAAGCCTTCTAGCTTGTTAGTGGGAGTGGTGAGAACTAGGTAGCCTATATACCTCAAGAGGAGTGGTTTCTGGAGCAGGAATTGTAGTTTATTGGCCATTTGGGCAGTTTTTCCATATCTTTCAACTTTCTGGTTTAAAAGCCCATGTTTGCGCTTTTCCCGCCTTTCCTGCAACTTGTCTAATCCACATACAGATTTGTTGTATCCAGGACTGTATGTAAGCTTCTGAGCCTCCCAAGCCTTTCTGTATTGGAGGGAAGCCTTCTAGCTTATCAGTGGGAGTGGTAAGCACTAGGTAGCCTATCTACCACAAGAGGAGTGGTTCCTGGCCCAGAAATTGTAGTCTATTGGCCGTTTGGACAGTTTTTCTATCTCTTTCAACTTAATGGTTTAAAAGCCCACATTTGCGCTTGTTTCTTGCCTTTCCTGTAACTAGTATAGTCCATATACAGACTTAAACAAATAATAATAATTTTTACTGCAGATGCAGATTTGCTGTATCCAGGACTGTTTGTAAGCTTCTGAGTGGTGCCAAAGTCTGCTCTTCAATTTTTCCCTTAGATCTGCTAGTTCTCTCCCCTCCTGCACTTTTACTAGCTTATTAGTCTAGCACTTTACCAGACTTCTTGTAGCAATTATTGTAGCATACAAAAGTGCTACCAGCACTAAACATTCTACAAGGAAACAGCTCCAGTACTTATTATTAATGCCCAGCCCTCGAGGCATGTCTAAAGGTCAGTCCCCTGTGCTTTCTCCTATTAATCTGGTGAAGTTGGGCATCCTGAGGCAATGTAGCAACTACCTCATGTACACCAACAACCATATCCTTTTACCTCCCAACTCTCAGACTTGTGAGAGATGCACTTATATATCCAAATTGAAAGCCACACACTCTCCAGCCAAGACTGCAGCAGCTGGTCAAGAGGAGAAGGTCAACACTTGCACCACATCACATCACATGGAACATGTTGCCCTCAAGAACACACACCAGCACTGCCTTCATATAAAAACACAAACCAAACACCCACCTTTGCGGAGGCTCTCAATAAAAATCTACCCAAACAGCAGAGACCTCCAAGGCAGAAATGCACTCGATCACCACAACACAACACTAATCATGGGGCACATAACTCTCCTAAACAGTGTGCCACTCAACCAAAGCTCCTAAGGCAAAACAGCATGCTCAACACACTAGTCATAGGTGACTCGATTGTGAGGCATATTGATGTTCCACTCACTAGGTTGAATAAGGAGAAAGTAACAGTCAGCTGCCTGTCAGGTGCCAGGATCCACCACATAATGCACGTACTCAGGTCCCTCAACAACAGGTGTAAATATGACTTTGTCATTGAACATGTGGGTGTGAATGACCTGACACATACCTCCCTGGACTACATGAAAAGACACATGAAGGAGCTCTCAGATTATGTAGCCCAGGTGGACATGACCCTAGCCCTGAGTACCATCCTGCCATCACCCAAAATGATACCACAGTACAAGCAGAGAATGACTGATTTCAACAACTGGCTAAGTTTCTGGTGACATGATTGACAGACTTCCATGCTTTTCCAGAGATGGCCTGCATCTGCCACACCCTGGGCTTCCAGAAAATGGCCAAGGCTCTTACCACCCCATAGTGCCTTTTTTAGGTGGTGTTCCAAAGAACAAATTACCACTGTAACTGCTACAAACAAATGCAATCTGAGGGTCATGCTGTTCAATGCTAGAAGTCTAAATCTCAAAATGCACTCACTCGAAGCACTCCTTAAAATGGAGAACATCGACATTTGTGCTGTAACAGAGACCTGGTTCAAGGCAGCAGAAAGCACCCCTGAACTACCAAGCTATAACTCATTCCACACCTTTCGGCCCCCAGAACTTGGACTGAAGCTCCAAATGTGGTGGTGTTTCCATATTCATAAAGGATGCGCACACCTCCAGACTGGTAGCCCAACATAACACATCAGAGATACTTCACTTGCAGCTAACATTGGGTAAGACAGTGATTCATGTCGTAGCCTGCTATAGGTCCCCAGTCATGTCCTAAGACTCACACTCTTTGTTCCTAAGCACCCTGGAGAATGTTAGGGTCCAACCTAACACTCTCATACTGAGCAACTTCAACTACCATTCCATTAACTGGGAAAACTACTCATGTACCAATACACTTGCCCGACGTTTCCTGGAATTCATTAATTCCAATGACCTGGACCAGCTCTATTTTACCCCCACTAGAGGTAGCAACATCCTTGACCTGGTCATTACTAACATGGGTGGCTGCTGCTCTAAACCAATAGTCATCTCCTCCCTGGTTAGATCCGACCACAAACTAATCACCTTGGAAATCCACAACCCCCCCCCCCCCCCGCAAAGATATCCACCATGAAAAACTTCTCCAAAGCTATCTTTGGGCTCCTAAAAACAGAGGTGGCTAACTTCACAGCACCCATGCAAATGGAGAATAGTTGCATGACCACAAAATCATACACCAATGCACTGCACTAAGAGGTACACAAATGTATGGATCTCGCCATACCTAACAGAACCAAGATGTTCTGCTCCAAAAAAAGGAAGACAATCTGGTGGTCCCCTGCCATAAACAAACTCTACAACAGAAGGAGGAAACTGATGTGGAATAGGGTGAAGTCCGTAGACTGGAAAAACTCCCTTATCAGCCTCATCAAAAAGTTGAGATCCTTCATCAAATCCTCTAAAGCTAGCTATGAAAACAGAATTGCAGCAGATAGTAAAGACAACCACAAGGCCTTCTATAGTTATGTAAAGAATGTCCATGGCAATACCCAGATTTGCTCTGAGCTACAGCACGATGGTATCTCCTATACTGAGCCAACAGATATTGCCAATATACTGGCTGACAGATTCAGTGCCAACTTTACCCCTCTCTCCCCCCCAAAGGACCAATCACAATACAAGTAATTTGCCAGGTATCCAGTATTGCTGCTGCACAGGATAAAGCAGCACTGTTCAAGGTCAAGAATACAGCTTCTATGGGACCTGACAATATCCCTGTCTGTGTTCTACATGAACTACAGAGTGAACTGGCACCTCACCTCTGTGCCCTGTTCAATCACAGCCTCACCTCAGGCTTTGTCCCTACCAAATGGCGTACTGATACAGTCATCCCTCTCCACAAAGAAGGAGGGACTACAGACCCTGAGAACTATCGCCCCATTAGCCTGATGAGTCTGACATGCAAAGCCATGGAACACATCATCATGGACCTAATAAACAAGGATATAGGGAATCTCCAAACTCTGGATCCCACACAGTTTGGTTTTGTGAAGGGTAGATCATGCCTGTTCAACTTGGTCGACTTCTTTGAGTCAGTCACTAGAGCTGTGGTTGAAGGCAAGGTGGTTCATACAGCCTACCTTGATCTGGCCAAGGCCTTTGATACCATTCCCCACTCAGGAATCATAGAAAAACTCACTAAGGTTGGCATCAACTCCTATATCACTAGGTGGGTTGCAAACTGGCTCACAGATAGAACCTACAGTGTGAAATCAGCTGACTCCAAGTCAAACTGCCGACTAGTCATGAGTGGAGTCCCAAAGGGTTCAGTCCTGGGTGTTCTCCTGTTTGGTATCTACTTCTCTGAAGTCCAGGCCAACACGAAGGGACTGTGGCTGACAAAGTTCACAGATGATTGCAAGTTGGGAGCTATTATTAACCCCCCAAGTGATGTTGGCATCCTACAGAATGGCCTCACTGAGACCAACGACTGTTGTCAGAACCATGGCCTTAAGCTCAATGCAAAAAAATGTATCATCATCCCCTTTGGGAAAAACCCAGTTCCCATGAATTACCACATCAATGGTAGTCCACTGAACACAGACGGCGTTATAAGAGATCAGGGACACAGGTTGACAGCAACTTCTCTTTTGATCACCACATTGCCTCTGTGGTCAGAAAGTCCTTCTATGTGGCACATCTCATTACTCAGGGTTTTGAATCCGGGAAGAAAGAGGTCACTGTCTCCCTCTACTCTTCCCTCATTAGGCCAATCATCGAGTACAATGCCCATTTGGCATGTACCTCACTAGACACCTGCAACAACTGGAGAGGCCACAAAAGTACCTCACAAAGAGGATCCCGGGCCTTAAACACTTGTCCTATATGGGCAGACTCAAAAAACTCCAACTATTCTCTGTCTCATATCGCCTACTTAGAGGCGATCTCTGCCTGACTTACAAAGCCATGTCTGACTCAGCTCTGTTAGAAATGCTACATCTAAAGAAATCTCAATCCCTCCACATTACACACTCCAGAGACGTCAACCTCATTACCACAATCAACAGAACGTACTGGAGGGACAAGTTCATAACTCAGAGACTGCCCATGCTATGCAATAGACTTTCCATACATGTCAGGCAGAGCACCTTGCTGACCCTCTTCAAGAGAAATCTTGATGAGTGGATGGGAAATAGAAAATTCACCCTGGGAATAACTCCAGTGGCTCTACTCGACAGAGGCACTGGGAACTAAAGTCAGGTAGAATGATGCCAGGGTAATCCTATGGCTATGGTTGTAAAGGCTGAACAAATAGAAAAGCATATAGTGAACCAGAGATAAAGTGGAACCAACAACAAAAGAATCCAAAATAACAATCAAAAGCAAATTCCACAACTCTATACCACAAAACTTTTATTAAAACAAAGCTTTCAGACAAAAGGTCTTTCTTCAGTGTTAGATAAAATTCTAGTCAGGACATCACATCCTTTATACTTAGAATACAGTAAAACACATGACACAGCCTACCTATCATGAATCAAACTTAATAAAATAATTAAGAAAACAATAATTGCACGTATTTCTCATCGAAAGGTCTTAAAGAAATATTTCACTTTTCAATAAATCAAGAACTTTTAAGTTGCCAGCTGTTAAATAACTTAGTGGAATGCATATTGAACTTACAAGTGCCACTATATAAACACATATGAATAGAGCTATATGTTTATTCTCTACTTTGTAAAAAACTGCACAACATATTCAAACAACAATTTTTAAAAATTTTCAAAATTATTGATAGACCTAACATGTTCATATACTAACTATGATTACACTATAACATTTATATGCATATTGACCTAAACGTTTATTACAATATATGACACGTTTTTTTCTCTTTTTGTGTAATAGATACCCTTACCACCAATATTAGAAGTGGAGATATGGTTAACAGATTGGACACAAGAGAATATGAGTGGATTATTCATTTAAATGCTGACACAAATCCTGGTTTGAATAAACAAGTTAGAATTAAACCTATTTTGAAGAAAAAACAACAACAAGTAAAATAAAAGACTTGTTACTTTTGAACATTGATAATATATATTGTAATAAACGGTTAGGTCAATATGCATATAGATGTTATAATATAATCATAGTTAGTATATGAACATGTTAGGTCTATCAGTAATTTTGAAAAATTGTTGTTCGAATATGTTGTGCAGATTTTTACAAAATAGAGAAGAAACATATAGCTCTATTCATATGTGTTTATATTGTGGCACTTGTAAGTGTAATATGCATTCCACTAAGTTTTTTAGCAGCTGGCAACTTGAAAGTTCTTGATTTATTGAAAAGTGACATATTTCTTTAAGACCTTTCGATGAGAAATACATGCAATTATTGTTTTCTTAATTATTTTATTAAGTTTGATTCATGATAGGTAGGCTGTGTCATGTGACTTTTATTGTATTCTAAGTACAAAGGATGTGATGTCTTGACTAGAATTTTATCTAACACTGAAGAAGGACTTTTTGTCTGAAAGCTTTGTTTTAATAAAAGTTTTGTGGTATAGCATTGTGGAACTTACTTTTGATTGTTATTTAGGGTTGTAAAGACCCCAGGGCCATTGGCCTAGTACACACCTTTGAACCTTTGAACCTAGGAACCTACGTGTTCATCTAGCTTGTTATAAGAAAATTACAAAAGCACTTTTTCAGATAACAGCAGCGCATATTCTGCAATTCAATAGTTTGAACATATCAATTTTCAGAATGTGCAATGCACCCCATTTAGTATTCTAAACGCTAGGTATTAATACAAAATTGCAAGCTGGTTGATAGGGAATTGTTTGAGTAGGCTCATTACATTTTATTTTCTTTTGCGCTACAATCCCTATTGAGGTTTTGCTATCACTGCTTTCCGTAGGAGCTATCTTCTCATTGACCACATAGTGTGTTCACCCATAGTTCTTTGATTTTAACTAAAGTACTTATTGTGCCTATGGTGCTGAATATTCATTTATTCATGTATGTTTTTACTTTGGGCATAAAGTGCTACAGTAGCAAATATTACAAATATTTCTGCATAACAAATGCAACAAGAAAAAAATAGATTATGGAAACTAAAAACGGTATCTCTGGGTTATACATTGTCTCCTAAAGATAAGCAATTAATACCAATTTTGAAATCAGGCTTTGGAAACTCCTGCCCACATCAAGGAAAATAGTTGACATCAGAGGATAAATCTAGACAGGCAAAAGATGGCCTACTCAAAGTCTCAAGGTAGGTCTTAAGAATAACCAGCACAGCCTCACTACCTAATTGTATAGGGTATGCTAGGGATTATGGAAGTGGGAGCTTTTGAAAATAGGCATCACCAGATTGTACAGTTCACTGAATATCAAAAGCAGCATTTTAATTACCAGTAAATGTCAAACAATGCAGTTCCCATTGTACTTGAACAAATGACAGGAAACTCCTGGCTACAGATACCTGCACACACTGCAGCTAAGTCAGGCCATTATTTTCAAGCCTGTGTTAAAGGTCATTGCAGTAAGTGAAGAGAAAGGACACAACAGTATATATATATATATATATATATATATATATATATATATATATATATATATATATATATATATATATATCGCAGTTACAAAGCTTGGAGAAGGAAGAAGATGCTCAAACTAGGTGATATTTTCGGATGAAAATAACATGACATGATGCCCACTGACTCACAACAGATCTGACATCAAAGAAGCACATTATAAATAATCCTGCATTGTACAGAACCTGAGGATATTTAATGGTGGTTTCTTCTGTCTTTGCAGGGCTGAACTTAACTTTTCTCAAAGTCATCATGGGATATCATCCAAAATTCTTCTAAACTAGTAAACTCTTGCACAGTAGGCTGGGGAAAGAAAATGCACAAATCGTCAGCATAACCTGATATATAATTCTTAGGAATCCATGACTGCTTGCAATGCAAACATCTATAAGGTGAACAAAAGAAGTGCCAAGATGGAATGCTGAGGCACTTCACAAGCCGGTGAGCGGCTTAAGGAGGAATTGACTCCAGAAGCTACACGCTGAGTTCAGCCTAAAAGGTAAGAAGCAAACTGCATGAATACTCTGGAAGATAAACTGCAGTCAATTCAAAGATGTTTCATCAAGGTACAATAGTCCAATGTATTAAATGCTACAGAGGGGATAAGGATAACCATGATGAATTATAAACATTTATCTCTTCCTGTATGGAGTTTTAGGAACACTTGAGAGCAACTTCAATATTGTTTTAGATCTAAAACCAAACTGGCAAAGATCAAGTAGGTCATTGGATGTTAAATATGAATACAGCTGTTCATAAAGCAATTTCTCAATAGCATTACCAAACAGAGTAAGATAGAGAATGGTTAATAGCTTTCCAAACAAGCCATATCTACAGATGTTTTCTTGAAGAGGATTGTATTCAAAGCATTTATTATGAAAGAGGGAAGAAACAAGTGTGTCTTAGAGAGGACTAAATTAATAGACAGATAACTTGACCTAGAGAATTAAATTCAAACTTTTGCAGTTAGAATGGCACAGTATCATGATTGTAATGCATTGCTCACACAAATGAAATTCCACAACCTGCTTGTAGCCAACATTAGAAATCTCAGCTGTGGAAAACTCAGAATTTCAACACAAAGACCACTTCTGCATACCATAAGTGTAATCCAGGAGAAGGTAAACATAATCTTGGCAACCTCAGCTACAAAAAAAATGCATAATATATGTGGAGAAGGAAACTCCTTACTGGTTGTAAGCAAGGGTGGGTGACACAGCCTGTGGACTACTGGGAAGAATATCACTGGACAGTCAGATAGGACAGAGATATCTTTGTATGAGAACTTTACCTTCTTATGAGAGATGTTCATACCATATGCTACATAGTGGATATCCAAACTCTATCCCTAAGCATAGACACTCTCCTCAAGCTGAACTCTAACAACCACTTCAGCTGGTGAATCTCACAACACTCAGAATCAAACTATTGTTCATTAGACAACATCAGTCTTGGGTATGCATGCATTGTGATCACATATTCTAAAGCATCAATAACTATTTTTTTAGCAGAAAACAAAATGTCGGGAGCATTGGCACTGATCTCCTAACATGTCCAATAGGGTTTTATTAAAATTCCTATCTCAGACCAGTTAATTATTGTGTGACCAAGTTGTTAGGAAACAAGATGCAGCACCAAGCCTGTGTTTGCTCCACTTCATTGCATAACCAAGTCTAATGAACTGTCCTTTCATGAGTGATATAGGTAACTACTAACATGAGTAATGCCAAACCCTCTAAAACAGTCACAATTTGGGGAGTGCACACAGGTATGTGCTAGGGGATGCAGCTCTAATGACAACTGCTCCACATGGCAAAGCTGTGCTATTTAAATATTCCAGTCACAATGGTTAATCTACACTTTGCAGAATAAATGGAGGATCTTTAAGCACTGGCACCTCATGGCAGTACCAGGGCAGTAATTTTGAGCTTCCTTAAGTAGCCAGAGCATTAGATTGCCATGATGAGAAGCCATGCCAGACCAAGATATTAGGCAAAATGGAGACTGAGAGCATGGAGATGGCTGGAGAGATAAAAGCTATAAGAGAATCCATCAAGGCTCTCTCAAACCAAATGAAAACTGCTGCAAATGATCTGATAGACATCAAAGTAGTGACTGCTAAACATAATGCCCATCTTGCAGCTATCCACTCAGCTTTAGCTCAGCAGCACAATGACGTGATGGAGCAAAGGACAATAGCAGGCCCTCTTCAGAGATGCAGGAATGTCAGATACACTTGATAAGATTGCAACAAATGGTGGAAAACTTGAAGAACAGAGCTTGTATGATTTACCTGAGGATTAGCAGGCTACCAGAATACTTGTAAGGGTGAATACTGTCCAATTTGGGTCTATATTATAAGTTTGAAGTTTGAAAACTTCGAGTCTCATATGATCGACATCATATGAGCGAAGTTTTTCAAACATCAAACATTTCTATGGAGATCACCGTAGGGAATATTTCCCTTCACTTCAATGTAGTGTGATCTCGGAGTTGGTATATTTAAGTAGTGGGGGGTGCAGGGGGAGCTTGCCTCCTGCATGGAGCGTTCAGGTATTTTTTATTTTATTTTTAGTTTGTTTATATTTATGTTCGATGTTTGAAAACATCACTCATATGGAGTGGATCATATGCAATTTGAAGTTTGCAGACTTCAAACATATAATATAGACCCTCCAATTTATTAAGAAAGAACTTGAGACATTGCTGGGCTTCATGACTGCACCAGTTATAGAAAATAACCACAGAATTAACATGTGCAATCACCCACCAGGGTTACTTATATACTTGCTAATCAAATGCCTTAATTATCTGGACAGAGAACGTTTGTTAATAACAATCTCCAGATAATGGGTCATCAAGTTCACATTACCTCCTGACTTGTGTGGTTCTGTATAACAGAAGAGAAGTGATGGCCCCATTTCTGAGGAAATGTCAGGAGCTGGGGGTACTAAGTGCAACTAATGTTTCCTGCTCTGATCTGACTTACTGAAAATAATGTGCAAGTGGCTATTAATTCTCCTGAGGAGGCTGACTTTTTTGAGAAGAAAGTCTCAGTTGGCTGGAAGATCATTTGCAGACATTTGCTCTCAGGTCCTCCTAAACTCATCAACTCAAAAGAAGATGATTCTAACACCCACCACATTGCCTAACAATGCTCTGGCTTTGAAAAATGGCAAGGATTCCAATAGGGTGCTGCCTCAATAACTATAACTGGTGGAGGTGGGAAGGGTCCCACACAGCTATTTCCACTACAGGTCACAATTTCCAACAAATTTACACTTGTTCAAACTCATTCCATGATGCTGAGGGAGGATACTTTGGAAGGGAGCCCTTTCACATATTTAGACTTTTCAATGGAGGAAATCACAGAAATGGAGCAATCATTGGCAGGCATAAGTGATGAGTTGAATCACCCCCCCCCCCCCCAGCAATGATGGAGTTAGTTGTGTCTCCCCGAGAATCACATGAAGTAATTTAAATATTGTACTTATGCCAGAGAAGGGTGACATGATTCTGCTTAACCCGGCTCATGAAACCTCAGTATTCATACTGACAGAGGGAACTCTGCAAGATTTTTGACTTTTATTTACTATTTCAAGTTGTTTGGCTGTTATGAATCCTTTGTTCTCTTTTTGCATGCATTTTAATAATGTTCTGTCATGCAGCCATCATGGAGGGTTACTCTCTGCCTAATTCCCCAGGGGGTGGGGCTTGAGCTGCCATAGTTACAACTCTCTTAGTGTACTTTGCTCAGGCAAAAGAGATATTATTTAAAATTAATCTTTGGTTTGCTCTGCTTTCTGTGTTTTGTTTTGTCTATCAGTAGTGCACCAAATGGGTATTGCGGGATAGGTATATTATCTGTCTGGTGCTAGCTGGGACTATCAGTCGCGCCAAGGCTAGGGATCAACTGTTTAGGGGTTAGTATGGACCTATCACAACTATATATATATATATATATATATATATATATATATATATATATATATATATCAGCTGGAATGTTAAAGGGGCTATATTGGCCACTAAGACCACTGCTATATTAAGGCATTTAGAGATTTATTCTCAGAAAATTACTATGTTGCCAGAAGTCAAAATATGGAAAGACAAACAATCTTTTTTCATGAAGAAGTAGAAAGAGTATAATCACTTGAGTTTTACCCAAACATCCAAGAGGAGAGTGGCAATTTTACTGCACGAGTCTATAGGGTGGGCTATTCAATGGGAGGTTAAAGATTCATATGGGAGGCTGACAGTTTTAGTGATGAGCTCGAATTTTGTCAGGCTAATTCTTGGGAATTTCTATGGCCCCAATATAGGTGAAGTAATACACATTAAAAACTTTGTCAATATTATCTCATCTCTCTCATCCACTGCCTACATGATTCTCATAGGAGGAGACTTTAATACTGTCATGATTTTGGACATTGACAGAGCTGAGCAGGGAATAATCTGTTACCTCAATGTTTAGCAGAATTACATAGCATGTTTTTGAGTCTTATTCCAGATATCTAGTGTACCCACCAAAAAAAAAAAAATTACATTCCATGGTCCTCTAGAAAAGACAACCAGCAGACTAGATATGTGGTTCCTATATGCTTCCTTGATTCATCAGGCTAAGCAGATGAACATTAAACCAGGCCCACTTTTCGACCACATTTTGGTATTACTAAAAATGGTCATGAACTAGGAGACTAAGGGGATTTTGTAATGGAGGCTGGACTCTTTAGCAGTACATGATGAGGCTTTATCATAATGTTACAGGGCTGGATGCAACTTATTGATTGCAGAACAGCTGGTTGATAAATATAAAGGATATGGATGAGTCTTATTTAAAGAGACATGCAAGAGGCAGATGTAGGTTTGGAAAGCTATGAAACAGACAAGAGTCTACAGTAAGCTGAGGGAAATACACACCACTACTCAGGAAAAAGAAAGGCTTTGCAGGATCCAGACATGGACAGACTCAAACTCCACCTTGATATTAGAGGCTTGACAAAATAATACACCTGACTACTCCATAAGGATATGGAGGACAGGTGGGAAAGGGTTACTTTTTTTTTCTGGGCTGGAAGATGTTCCTCACCAAAGCTGCTGGCTCAGATCTGTGAGGAAATATGCAGTGGGCTTCTTATCCATGCATTATACAGTGAAGAAGGGGGAGATGACTATAGACCCAGAGAAGAGTAACTCTTTGCATAATGATTATTATAGGTGGGCAGTGCTGGGTAGATCTAATTGAATGTAAAGAAGGCCAGACAATTCCTTACTCAGCTTGACTTTCCATCTGTTTTTCAATAAGATGGGGGCACTCTTCACAGTTCCCTTACCCTTTAGAAAGTGGAAATGTCCCTCAGGGCATTGTCATCAATTAAAGGCCTAGGGCTGGATGGGTACATGAGTGCATACCTCATAATTGTCCAGATTTTCACAGAATGTCCAGATTTTTGCCTCATAGTTTTGATCTTTTTCTCATACAAATGCGTTTCTCTGGCAAATCATTTAGGAATGAAGTCAGAAAATAATGAAAGACACTTGAGTTTCAAACTTCATACCCTTCAGAAAATTCATGCTAATGTAAAAACTGTTACTCTATCAACTTTCTAAGTTTATAAGAACTATATTTAAAATTGTTCCTATTTTGGGCATTTGTCCTCCCATTATTTATGACTTTGTCCAGATTTCTTACTCTAAGAGGCAGAGAGGTATGCATGGGAGATTTTTACAAAACCTTCAAACATCAACTAACCAGACCCTTGTAAGATTTTTATAGGGAATGCCTGACACGGGGTGCATTCCCACAGGAGATATTGAAACTGAAAGTCATCATGCTCCAAAAACCTATCAAGAACCCATTAGATCATAATAATTACAGACTAATCTCCCTCTTACAAGATCTCAAGAGCCATGCATTTCTAAACTAGTGGGCTGTAATCATTTGGGTTTTGTAAAAGGCAGAAAGGATTGAAGAAACCTGGTCAGATTATGGTTGAATGCTCAAAGGTTGCATATTGATTCAAGATTGCCTGGAGCACAATCCTGCTAGATTTTCATAAAGCCTTTGACTCCTTTCAATGTTTTTTTTCCTGGGATTGACTGGAGGTTTTGGGTTTTCCTGTGGAATTTGTACAGTACTGTAGGCTGTTATATGTAAACCCCCTGATCAAATTGTTACTAATCAGGTGTCATTATAAGCATTAGAACTGAAGTGTGGGATGAGGAAGGGATGCCCCCTCTCCCTTCATTTATTTATTCTTGTGACCTTCACAATTGATTAGATTATGCTTTAAACACATAAGGATAGACATATTAAATAAACAGGAAGGGAGTGCCTTCTCTTCTCGTGGTATGCAGATGACTATGTTCTATGGGAAAATAACTCAGGACTAATGTTATGCCTATAGTACTTTCTAGGACATTGCCCAAGTCATAGTTTCTAGGATGCAGGGGGCATGGAAGAGTGCCAAGGGAATCAGGAAACAGGTCATCTCTCATAATTTGTGTATATGGGCCAATAAATTGATCAAGGTCAGCAACTACTCAGTTTACTGGCTGATCTGGATAAGGGCTGAAATCTACTTTATATGGCCGGTTATGGATGATAATAGGCAACACTTTATGCCCTTTACAGATCTCAAAAACAAGTCTCAAGGCACTGAGATAAGGTCTTGGCAATATTTGCAGCCAAGGGAAGCTTTAAGGCAATACTTAAGAGAAATCACAGAATCAGCCACACAGATGATGATGTTGGGACCACTTGCTAGGGAGGCACTTAAAATGCTGTACAATGGGGAATTAGAACCTCCAGAGCAAGTTGAGTGCAAAATCAAAGAAAAAAATGGTTACAATACAATATATGCAGTCTGAGTGGGAAGCTTGTTTCAGAACTTAAAATAATTCAAAGATCCCCTCCATTGCCAATTGTACCCTATGTGACAAAGAGGGATACTGCCAGCACAGCTATCTGGAATTTTGTAAATAATTATATGTGATTTGTGAATACCAACATGACCTGTATAAGATGTTTGTGTTACTAATGTATTAGAACTGTATGTCATGTGTATATAAAACTGCTTGAAAGCATTTGCAAAGTGCTATTTGAAATGTAATCACAGTGTACCCTGCTGGAAAAGAACAGAAATGTACATGCACTATTGTCACTCATTAAATGTATGTATTTTAACAATGGTAAGTGGGATAGTAAATTTTAGTAAAATAGCTGAAATTACTTTATGGCTATGCATTAAGAGATGATATCTTTCAATTTCAATGCAGCAAGGAGACACAATGTCTGTACTAGGGAACTTTCTGTAATGTCTTGGAAGTGTTTTATTGTTTTATGACTTCCAGCATTTGCCAAAGATATAAGGAAAACCCTTGTCTATGTATTGTCACAGGTAGATACTAAATGCTACCAGCTGCCATCAATGGTTGTTTTGGCCCTAGGGACTAGAAGTCAGATGACAAGAAATGATGTCATTCTGCAAGCTAGCCAGCAGTAATATTTGAGAGGTCGCTTAGAGAGACACAGCATTCTGTATTCTGTCTTTCACCTGACAAGAACAACTAGAGAAGATCCATTCACCACATCTGCCTTGCTCTACAGTAAGCAAGTCTAGGGAACAGTATAATTCTCTTAGATATAGTCAGGAATATAGCAACACTTAGTTTAAATATTTTACTTTATTTATTTGAGACTGTCCTGCAATGTTGTTTTAAATATTTCCTGTGATTTTTGAACTCTGATGTAACTGTAAATATATATTGAGTATTTTCTTGTTCTTTTAATATTTATTATTAAATATATTTAAATCTTTCATTGTGACTGATCTGTCTAGAGGTATTTAAGTTCTGAGAGTACTTGCATATATATTTGGTGACACTGCGTGGGACACTCCTAATAGCCTTGCTCTTGCTGAAACTACCATTTGTACTAATAATGACAGTATATGGTAAGATTGGGCACCTTTTGTTAAGGGCTTTAAAGTAGCTGATAAGGAACTGGCTGGTGGAAGTGATAACTATCTTATAGTCTCGGCAAAAGGGGGCAGAGCTAGTAAATTTGTGCCAGCCTTTCCCAGGTGTGTGTGTATAAATCAAACCTCAAGGAGTGTGTGTGTCAGCTATTTGGGCAGGGACACAGAGCACTGGTTGGACAGAGAGGGTGCTGGAGGTCTTGGTTTGGCCACTCAGCTGAGATCTCAACATTGTAGCTGTGCCAGCGGGGAGTCTTATTGGGGATCTGGAGAAACAGGGAAAAACCAGCCCTGGACTGACTTTGGTCTCTGTGTGTTCTTAAGGGAAATTGCACTTGATGCAGAGAGCTACATCTGGTAATACTGTGTTTGTACCTTGTCATCCTCTCAGTGTACGTCCCCCACTGGTGCCAGTGGTGATGGTTGAAGCACCTTGATTACTGGTCCAGTGGTGGGTCATCACACCTTAACTAAACTGGTCTACAATTTTTAGACACCACCAGGGGGCTTTATCACCACAATGGGGGCTAGGAGTCAACAGTGTTAGAGATGTGCAAAAAATTACACCAATATGGATATCACTGATTCTACACATGAGAACTACAGTGACAGACAATATTAGGGTCAGTGGCTGAATCTTGTTGCATTCTACTATATCTGTTATCCCTAGAATCTCAAAGATTTTATGATACAAGCAATGTAGCTCCAGAGTGTGCCCCTTTCTCAGATTACTAGGTGGTGTTGCCATTAATTTTCTACTATAGTTCAAGCAACATCTTAACAATACTTTACAGCAGTTCATCACCAGCTAGATATGCTGCATCATGCTCTCCTATTTAGGATTCCACATGCTCATTTAAGCTCAGTATCCACATTTCTCCTACCTACACTGTTGTACTGCCCCTGTATTTTCACAAACTATTACTCTTGTCTCAAATCTTGCTCTCTCAACCATATCATAGAGCCTCAAAATCTGTCGCTTGTTGTCCTGCTAAAGCATATCACTGTCTTTCACTCACAGCCCATAGCTGGCTCAAGACAGATGACAAGCTTGCCACTTTTAACCAGTGCATTGCTCACAGAATTATATACCAACCTGAAGAATAACAGTCACTAATTCCCATAATCTCCCAGCATTCCATCAGTTGTATACTTTGTTCCTCTAAGTAGTTCAAAACCAAACCAGTGGTGGCCTTTAATTGCAATGGAGTTACACATATATACCCAGTTACTACAAAAGCTTTGAACTCTATATAATTAACACTGCAGATGCTAACATTATATCCTTCAGGAAGTCAGTACGAATACCTTCATTCAGCTTGAATATGTCAGTTCTTTCTTACTTCTGATCCTATTAAAAACTTTTTATGTGTCATCCTCTGTAGAAGCAACTATTAATGAGTTGTGTTCCTTCAATATCTACTTACTAATTTATCTTGAAGCTTTTAACTGTATACACATTTCTGTATGTCACCAGAACCTTTAATGTGTTTATGTGATACATATTCCTTTGAGTTGTTTTATGCATAAATTACCCTGTCTCCAATGTGCAATCACCACCACCCATTTAAACTGTAACCCTTGCAGAGGTCAGTCAAGGTTCCACCTCTTCCCTATATTATGACAGGCTTTCCACCCTCCTGCTGATCTAGCATGGTTGTTCCACTCATTCATATGCTTGATAGAGTAACCTTCACTCACCTAATATCCACATAAAGAGCATTACAACTCTAGATATGTTTTGTTCAGACCACACTATAAGAACAGCAAAACATCTACCCTCTATATGGTGCCCTTGCCCAATAAAATTCTTTCTTCCTCATTCTTAAATATACTGTCTGCCATCCTGCAACACTGGCTAGAAATCTACAAAGCTACCCTGCAAAATGGTGTTTATTATGACTGAAATGTTGCTAAAGGGGGTAATCTCTCTGGTGGGCCTGCATTCTATATCGTGGGGCATCATCCTAATATGTATAACTATATTCCACAACAAGGCTTTGTCACTTGCCCTCTTTATATTACCCTAAAATCCAATAAGCTATGTAGACAAAACCTTAGCACAGTTGCCTTTTGAAACATTATCATGAATTATTAACTGAGCACAGTGACATTGGCACATAAAGGAAATCTCTCCCAGTACCTTCGTCCGCACAAACTATATAAAAGATCCAGGAGCATCCGACTAAGAGAGGACCAGGAAGTTAATATTACCCCATCATACCTCATTTCATTGGATTGCATACTTGAAAATGTCAACAAGCAGCACTGCAATGAGCTCCCTCAGAAGATGGAATGATGACTGGTGACACTTAGCCACTGAATAGTCCCCTACAGCAGGTGCATGACACCTGCAAGCTTGCCAACCAAAGATCCCCACCTCAAAGCTGATATCAGAAGTGCTGGCATACCACTAAACCAAAAGGCTAATCCCAATCATAATCATTCTAACCACTAAATCAGAATTCTCATGTGCACACTACCAGCTGCCTCTTCACTGTTTATCAATATCAAGATATTTAAAGACTCATGCACCAGTGAATTTCTAAAACCCCCTCAAGAAATGTGCATTCATTAGCATAGTCAGCATTTGAGGTTGGACCTTCAGTGAATAAGAAGCTCTGAAGAATACCTCTCAGCTGTCCATATTTGGAGGAATGTGCCTATGTTTATGCTTATTTTCCCCTGCACTTGATGCACCTATTTTGGAGGAATGTACTTATTTTCAGTCTTGATGTACCCCTTCACACAATTTTATGAGTCACCCTTTATCACATTTGATTTTTGAAGCAGTCTAGTACACAGACAACCAATTACATGACCAACATACTAGTGGCACTGATAATTTAAAGAAAGTAGACATGTCTTACATCTCTGTTTTTCAGAAGCAAAAATAAATTACTTTTCTGGAGTAGAATATTTTCAATAGACTTCATTAAAATGTACACCATTAACACTGCCTCTTTGATAATGTGCTTATATTTTTCCGTAATTTTTCTCTGTCTCTCTGTTTTCAAACATGTTTCTGAGTAGTATCCCACATTCCTACCAAACAACAGAAGAGTTATGTGCTATTTGGTATTCATATTTTATGCTAATTAGATGTCTGGATTTTGGGCTGGATGGCCACACTTCATTCATAAAGGCCATTAGGAAATGTGAACATCATTCCAACAATCTAGCAAACTGCTGCTATCCAGTCTTACATTCTGCCCAGCACAGCAACACTAACATTCAAGATGAAAACCCATATTTCAATTTAATTTCCCCACTACACCCTGCAAAGCTATGACAGTCTTACCTTGGAGAGAAAACAATTCTAGCTGTTGTTTCAAAAGTACTTCTAACCTGATTCTCAGATAAATTAAGATCATTTAAGACTGTAATGGGGGAAGCAAATAAAAGAGATATGGGTAGATTCTGTGCAGTTCATATATTCTTGCAGAATCAACTGCCGAAGGAAACATCCTTCTGCAGTTAGTTCTGTAGGATGGTCCCAAAACACTATTATATTCTCTTGATTTTTCTTTTCACATCTTGCTCTCTTGGTCAGAATGGAAAATTTGCAAACAATTTTAAGCTCTGTCACCAGCCTCATAGCACTCAGGTGATATAAGAAATGCCTGAAGCTCACAGACAATAAATGTTTTTACTTAACTTGCCACTGTCTATTTGTGAGAGATGCAAGTACCTAACCAACTTCGAACTGAAACTCTCTCAATTAAATATAGTCCATGAGCATCAGTCACCTGCACCACAATCTGCATATAAACACATGAGATTAACATAACCAGAGGGTCTAAAAAATCCATGTCCAAGCCACAACTAACAAACAGGTGCAAGGCTCCACATAACATTAGTACTGCAACCCGGGTTCCTATTAGATGACTGAAGACGCATTCTTTCGAATGCGTCTTGGTCGAACTTGAAAAGACAAAAAGGCAAAATGACGAAGTGGCATATAAGTGAATTCTTTCCCTGGGAAAGAAATCACTTGGCCGCGTCCATTACTTTGTCATTTTTGTCAATGTAGTGCGATCTTGGAGTTGGTATATTTAAGTAGAGGGAGTGTGGGGGTGAAGACCCCCACTTTATGTTATGTTTTAAGTGTTTTTTTTTTCCCTTTGAAAAAAAATCGCTGTTCTAAGCATTTGAGTTTGTAAGCTTTCACTTACTTGGGGTCGATAAATCATCGTTTGCTTTTCTAAGCATTTGATGATTTAATATTGATCCCTGCAACCCCAAATGATGACATTACAGCTGGGAATCTCCAAGAAACAAAATATCCTAGACCAATTACACCAAAGCAATCTCTAAACACAAATAGAAATGTACTAGTGATTGGCAACTACATAGCTAGGCACAAGGATTTTGCAGTTATGAAGACAGACAAAACTAGGGTAACATTGAGCCATCTGTCATGTGCAGAAATTGCCAATGCTACAAAGGCTCTTAGGACTCTTAATCCAGACAAATATGTGTATGTCATGTTGGTGGCCCATGTTGGAGTTAAGGAGCCTGCATACAAACACCTGAGGGATATGGAAAGGAACATGACAGAGCTCTACATACATGTTACAAATGCAAGAAAAAAACAAGTATTGAGTGAAATCCTTCCATCACCAAAAATGGCACCGAGACATAAAGAAAAGATGATTGTTTTTAACAATTTGTCAGACACTTAGTGTCATTCTAGGGAGTTTCATTATGTGTCAACATTGTATGAGATGCTTGACAGTCGCACTTGTTTCACCAAGAATGGTCTGTAGCCTTCATTCCAGGGCTTCCACATAATTGCCAAAGCTTTGCAGCTCCTGTTGTACCATTTTTAGGAAAAGTCAAGTTGATTCCCAACTTAATTTCCAAAGCAAATCAACCATTGGACCATCTCAAGATGGATCTGCTTAATGCTACGTCTGTACAAAAAACTGCCAGGCCTCGAAGCCCTCTTGCATTTGGAAGACATCTATGAACATGTTGTTACAGAAATCTGGTTTAAGTGCCTGTGGAACATTCCCTCAATACTTAGTTTTTGAGCTTACTCCTCATTTAGATCCAATGGAAACAGATACCTAGAGACCCCCAAACAGAGATTATAGACATTCAAACTATGTTAAATGAAGTTAGTGCATAGCATGTAACAGATCCCTTTCCATGTCTCCAAAAAAAATATAACATTCCTAAATATTTTGATGGAACTCTCTGTACATAGGAACATTATCATCATAGCTGATTTTAACTTCCCAAAGATTAGCTAGGGAACTATATGATTAATGTAGGATATGGACAAAAAGTCTTAGATTTTATAAACAAAAACTATCTGGGCCAGCTTGCTAAAGAACCTGTTAAAGAAAATAATACACTTGACTTGGTCTTAATAAACTTAACATGTATATGTACCATCACCCCTAAGTTATCAGGTATGATATCCCACTCCCTGGACAAGTCAGACCACAAACTAGTAACCTTCTCCATCAAATTTCCAAACTGTCAGGAAAAAATATCACAGAATTCAAGGACTTTAAATATTAAATCTGTTTATATTCCTAAGACGAGGTCTCTAAATCTGAGTATAAAGGTGTTGCCCATAATGTTGATATTGCAAAGTACTATGCATAAACATTCTACTCACATTTGCTCGAATGTATTAAATTCTAAGCCTCAACTAGATCCAAGCAAATGGGAAGGTATAAAAGCAAACTAGCATGGTGGTCCTCAGGCATTAATAAATTATGTAATAAAAGGAACAAACCCCTAAACGAATATAAAAGAACAAGTGACCCTCAAATTAAGGAGAATATCAAACAGATAAAAAACTAACAAATAAGATAAGAAGAATGTATCCTTTGATCTCAGACAAGCTACAGAAGCCAAAGACAGATGCCCTTCTTTAGTTATGGCAGAAAAATACAAAATAGCACCCAACATTGCTCCAATATTCACATCAGTAGTAATTAATCTGAACCATTGGATATTGCCAATATACTGACGAATAAATTTAGCTCCAACTTCACCCCAGAGACATCTGTTCCAAATCCACTTATCCATAAAGGAATCAATCCACCAGCCATCCTAAAAGAGCAAGTACTGAAGGTACTCTCCAAAACAAAAAAATATCTTGTACATGGGACCTGACATTGTACCAAGATGCCTAATCAGTAACACTAACCAAGCATTGATGGAGCCACTCCTCAGTCTAGTAACTGGCTTTGTTCAATGGGAGTGGCACACAGCTGTTATGATGCTACTGCTCAAGGGTGGTCTACCACAGACCCTGGGAATTACAGACTCCTAAGCCTAAAGACAATTATATGCAGATCTATCATAACTGATTTAATTAACCTTAATTTCAAAACTCTTACCAGACTTGACCTCTAGAAGTTTGGTTTTGTCAAGGGAAGAGCCATCTAATGAGTCTTAAGAATTCCTTAAGAGGGTTACTCAGGCTGTAAATTGCAGACAAGCTGACACGCAGCATACTTTGACCTTGACAAGGTATTTCATGCCATTCCATATGCACATGTAATAAGCAAATTGAAGGAGCACTAAACTGACCTATATACAGTTTGGTGGTAGCCAGATGGCGTAGAGTCAGGACTCACACAGTAAAATTTAGGGGTCTATATCATGTTGTTGAACTTTTATAGGTTCGAACATCATATGGTTGAACATTTGAAAGTTCGAATGTTTCAATGGAGATCTCCGTACAGTGCGGAATGGGAAGATTTCCCTTTTCTGCACTGTAGTGTGATCTCGGAGTTGGTATATTTAAAGAGCAGGGGTGTGGGGGATGCATCCCCCCATGTGGGGGGGGGTGCAGGGGGACTTGACCCCCCCCCCCCACCTAAACCGTTCAGGTAGGTTGTTTTCTTTGGTTTATTTTTTTTTTTTTATTACATTTTCGTACTTTTAAAAGTTCGATCATATGGTGTCAACCGTATGATGTTCGAACTTTTAAAAGTTTGATTATGTAATATAGACACCTCTGAGAGTGCAAAGATGACAAGTGAAGTTTCACAGAGACCTGTGCTGGAACCACTGCTGTTCACCATTTACTTCCACACAAAATCATCCAAATCAAGGAATGCCACTCAGTCGAGAAAACCAACATCAACAGCAAACCAAATGTGTAGAAAGGATGACTGGTAACGTAGGATAAAATGTCCAAAAGATTTTAATTTTTGTAATGAGCACTTTGATCTGAAAGCACAGACTATATCAGAATACATTACTTACATCAGCATCAGCCATTTTATGGCCAGTTCATATCATGTGACTTGCTGAGTCAAAACAAGCAGTACACTAAAAGCTATCATATAAACACAAAGGTTAAAAATACTGTTAAATGCTACTTACCAGTTACAAATATAGCTATATACTAATTAGCCACAGTTAACCATTGTAATTATTCAAAACAAAGCATTGCTTAAACCATATTTACTCTTTTTCTTAAAAGACACATAATGTTAGCTGCTTCATTAAGCCCCGGCAAATTGTAAGCCACAAAAAGCACTTGCCACCACAACTCCCTACATTCTAAAATGTCCTCCCACCATCCTGAAAAAAGTGGGAGAGAAATATTTTCAAAACCAAAAATAAAAACTTTTAAAATTGTTACAACTTCAGCTCTGGCACGCAAGGGTATTCCACTGCAAATGTGCTCAGTGGAAAAGCAAAATAATAATAATAATATTGATAATGATAATGATAATAATAATGAAACATTGTTGCCTTTAAATTTAACTGATCATTTGCAATAAGATGTCCATAGGAAAGTTGATGCATTATTGATTATACATTTACATGCCCAAATGGATAATCTGAAATGTCAAGTTTAATAAAGTAAATACACTCTGTTACCCAACATCTTGCAAACAGGAAAGAAACAATCTGTTCCTCTTCTTGAATGTTTTTTCATTACTTAATTTAATTGATTAGTATATCTTACACCATGGCTTGAACTGATTAATGTCAACAGTTTAAGCAAGCAAATTAATCAGGAAAAACAAATAAAAAGAGAATATTGTAAAATGATTCAAAAATAGCTAAATGGTATCATAGTGACAGTGTTGTGCAAGTGCGTGTGTGTGTGTACATGCATGTCTGCATATGAGAGTTTGGGTATGTGTACATGAATCCAAGCATGAGTGCCTGCATATATATATGTGTGTGTGTGTGTGTGTGTGTGTGTGTGTGTGTGTGTGTGTGTGTGTGTGTGTGTGTGTGTGTGTGCGTGTGTGCGTGTGTGCGTGTGTGTGTGTGTGTGTGTGTGTGTGTGTGTGTGTGTGTGAAAATATAATTTGCATGTATTGTCAAAATATTTTATTTTATTTTATTTTTATTTTACATTTGTTAACTGGGCTAGTCTAACTGGATACATGTCCATTTTCAGTAGAGGCCCGGGGAGAAAAGCTCCAAGACATATACAAAAAATATGGGGACATAAGCTCCAAGACAGACACAATATACAATATAAAAAGTTGCAACAGTCCAAAGTTAAACAGCTGTTGGTAATATAAAGTACAGTACTCATCATAAGCATAACTCAAATAATAATAGGTAATTATACAAGAGCTGTTACTATATACATATATATGAATTGTCATGTCATAGTCTTTGGTATCTTAAGGATAAGTCTATAAAGGTGAGGAGTATTCATTAGTGTAAGGGAGGAAAGTTAGTCAGGGTTAGTACAGGGGCATAGCCAGTGGGTATGGAGGAATAGTTTTAGCTTCTGTTTAAATAGAGTTAATGAAGACAGAGATATGAGTTCAGTGGGTAAAAGATTAATGGGGTTAACTAATTATCTCTCTGTTTGTAGGATTAACTACATTTCCTTCCATTTTTCTATGGTTTAACATCCATTGTAGTTGTAGGTGCTATACCTCACCAGACCATCATGGTACTGTCTTTGCAACAAATAGGGCTATAGCTGACAGTGATAACTGATCTACAGTAGAGTTTCAAGGCCGAAAGGAGGGATATATTTTTTGCCTCTTCAACTCCACTTGATTTATATGCCTTACAATGAAAGCACTATAAATCAATTAGCATATCTAGAGGCAGAGTTAATTTAATATATAGCAGCTGCATTTCTAAAAAAAGCAAAATCCCTAAAACAATCCTTTATTACAAAGATCTGAAAGTGCTTTGGCACACATTTAAATGCATACTTCATCAGGCTTGCATGTGTCAGGAAAAGTGATTATGTCTCAAATAGCAGAGGGACTGAAGCAAAGAATGCATAGAAAATGCCACTAGCTCAGTGGTGGGTAATCAATGTCGTATTTTGTTTGAGAACACAGGCTTGCGCAGTGATTGACATTATTCGGGTTATTTCCTTTAGCTAGAAAGCATCATACAAAAATTACTTGGCAAGAAGAAGCAGGTCTGTCATTTTTTTCACTTTTATCCATGTGAATCCAAATCTTAGAAAGGAATATGCAACACAGATTAGAATATCATTTGGGATTAATAAAGAGCTAATATGCATATATGAATAACACAAAAATGGGCTTTACAGGATATCTGATTGCATTCTCTATAGCAGGTGCATTCACATTCTTTAATGCCTTATTTTTTCTGGTAAAACAACATCAGTATGTCTAATTACTTTTTCCTATGTCATAAGTCTTTTTATATAATTGCAGTACATGCACATTACACTAATTGTCATGTTTCATGATTCCCCTACTGCATACACACACAAACATACACTCACACTTATACTCTCATGCCCACACATACAGACACAGACACACAAAGACACACACACATGCACACACAAATTACAGCATGACAATACTATGGCAAAGAAGAGTCCCTTGTACTGTTCCCTGTGAATGCCTAGCCAACCATAAACATCTCAGTCCCCACCCCAAAACACACAAACACACAGCTAGACTTCCAGTACCCAAACTAAAGACTAAACATCTGACTGTCAGCACTGCAGACTGGGCCTTCTCCACTGTACCATTTGAACAGTGCTCCCTACTACAGGCTATTTAACTAATGTCATTGTTAATCATGTGACATTGTAAGCCTAACTTACCTAAATATGACACTATTTCTTCCAGGTTTTCACTGATGTGAATATCAACACTGTTAAACTTAAAGCTACTAGGGATTATTACGTCAAAATAATTTCAGTGTGTGTGTGTGTGTGTGTGTGTGTGTGTGTGTGTGTGTGTGTGTGTGTGTGTGTGTGTGTGTGTGTGTGTGTGTGTGTTTGTGTGTACACATGTGTGTGAGTGTGTCTATAATCCTAGTGACACCTCCAAGTGTTTCTTTAATTACATCCTACTGCTGTCTCTTTGCATTTAATATTGCCGTTTATAATAATACCAAATCCATACAAGCATATGATTACAGCTTATAGAAGGATTTCATCTTAAAGGTTACATTTGACAGTACAACTATACTAACATTTCCCTCTGTGTAGTGCAGGAAAATTATATTGATCATTAATTAGATAATATTTATATTGTCATAAAGTTCATATTTCTCCAAATATCTCAAAAAACAAGTGTCACAGACAAAACTGCGTTCCCTCATATGAAAGAGCTCAACTGGATGAACAAAATGGTACTGACAGTGTGTGTGTATCTTGAGTAGTTGCTGAGATATAGTAAGCTATTCACAAAATATTATAAACTGAATCGTTACTGTGACTTAAAAAATCCAGTTTAATACCTACAACCTAAGTAATACTACCACAGTAAAAATACTCTCTGCTGAAGAGTTTTCCATTTATTCTTCTTTAGTAACCTCTATAGTTCCAGAGATATGAACATTTGTTTGAAATGTGAGGACATAATTTGATTTTATCAAAATGCTTATGCTCTGTCCATTACACGTTACAGTGCAAGCTTCCAGATCTCCATTGGAGGGAATGAGATAAAGTATAGGAGTCTGCATACCTTCAGGACTTATACACTAGTAGATTTAGAGCACATCAAATGGTTGGCAAAAGAACTACAAATATTGCACTAAATGCAGGTACTGAATCAAGAACTGAATTTTTGAATGAAACAATCACTTTCTCAGTCATTCTACTGGCCTCATCTCCCCCTATTATCATAAGATTTGAGAAGTAACCAAAAGGATGAGATCCTAGATACACAAAACAGAAATAAGGTTTATTTGTAGGGTCACTGAGTTTACTCCCCATCATAGGATGAGAGGCTTCTCTGTCTGGGAGGATATCATAGTGCAGTCATTGTTCCATCAGGTTGAGAGGAGCTTGTTTAGTCGGTTTGGGTAGCTTGTATGAATGCCGCCTGGCTATCTCTCAGGGGAGCTGTACCAGACATGGCATACCAGGAGGAAGGACAGAAGAGGCTCAGAATATCTTTGGAAAGTTTACAGCTTTTAGTTTCCCTGACAAAGCCTGATGATCTTCAAAACGGGCTGAAGAATATTGCTGGGGACAGGGAATGGTGCTTTATCTTCATACCACTGAAGCCATCATTAGGACAAGCATTTAAGAAATGGCAGGATGGATGGATGGAAGGATTGATGGGTGGATGGAAGGACAGACAGAATATTTACTTTTGGTTTGTGCTTTTTAAAAAGCTGAAATAAGGAAATTAAAAAATGTGAAATGTTATTCTGTCATCACAAACATTGTGTTCCTTTATTGAAATACTTGACAATTTTAACTCCTTTAAAAACTGACATGAGATCATTTAAATGGCATTAACAAAAGTTTATCACATTTCACAGATTGTTTGGACTGTCTCATCTTTGAACCACTGATTAAACCTCACGTGTGCAGATACCATTTTAACATATGCAACTAAATAAAATAACTCATCACTAAGCAAGTCAAATGCCCAAATAACTTTACTTTATGCCAAGAGATATTTTGTATAAAAACATCTTCAGGGAAATATTTAATGTAAAACAATCACCACCAGCAGACAAGGCTGTCACCAGCCACGAAAAAATGTAAACGCATGTCCTCCTCCTAACAGACACAGATCGTTTTTAGGTCAGATTCTCGACTTCTTCAGACAATCAGTACATTCAATGAAGAATACTGAATTCAATATTTAATGTACCATTATCTCTGATACACTCAACTCTCAGGCTGCCACACAATAGAGGAAAGTGCTGTTTCACTGTTGTTGCAAATTCCATGTAATGTGGCATTACTGAGTCATGTCAACAACCACTCTTCTTGACACAGTGATAAATCTAAGAATAACATAGAACTAGTGTATTACTGAGTTTGATTGTTAAACTGTCTCCACTGAAACCTAACGTAAAAACGAAATAAGATACAAGCTGGACAGCAGAGTTTTCAGTGTTCTGAGCCATTTTTAAAGTAGAAAGACACAGCTGATGTCTCTAAAATGATGCATTTTATTACAAGCTGAATGATTTTCTTTTTCCTCAGTGTATTCTGGATTCTGAAGTTAGCACTTTAGGGATTCATAGGTACTTAATAGGCTATTGATCCTTGAAGATCTTTAGAAGCCTAGCCATACATTGCCATAAAGTATTTTAGCCCTCATAATTTAAGTATGAATAACCCAGAGATGGGTAAAACATTTATATGCTACTCTTATCCATACAGAACAAGGGTGATAAACCAGCTGTGAATTTGCAGTTTCCCACCTGTTCATTCAGATTACACTTGAGAGAGTAAGGAAAGTACTCTTTGCAAGTGCGAAGTAAGGGAAGTACTTGGCTTTATGCAGAGCGGAAGATGACTCCAAAGAAGTAGCATTCTCTGTGATACATATCTATTCCTCTATCATGATCCATATGTATTACAGAAGAGATGGAGATATCTTGAACTGGTGTTTAGTCTACCACTGGACTTAGGCTTTGCAGTAGATCAGAGAGGATAAGGTCTGTTGAGGCTCTGTATGCAAGGTAGAGATCACTCCGAGAGACAAGGCTTTGAGACACTCAGTGTAGCTTTTATGATTTAGCCCCTTGATTTTCCTAGTGAGGACATGCTGTGGGCATTATACTCAACGTTCAGCAGAATAAGTGCCGAATACATCATATCCCTATACCTAGACACCTTACCCTTATAATAATATATGTAGTGAAAAAGGACTTTCATGCAATGGTGAATACACAGTAATCAGAGGACAGGTACAAATACTGCAGGTTCCTAGGTCCTTAACTACCAAGCCAATTTTTAGGTGTGCGCTGTTGATGTGATAGTTACAGGAGATTTTATGCTTGCCAAAGAAGACTATTACACATTTTTGGCATTTAATTTCAGGCCATGGTTATTTCATCAGATATTTATTTGGGAAAGGTCCTCTTGGAGGATTTTGGTGTCCTGTGGAAATTCTGATAGCAACAAGTTTACAGTCATCTGCAAACTTAGTCAACCAAAAATTCTTTACATTAGCTTTGACCTCCGAGAACTAAATAGCAAAAAGGATTAGCCTAGGACTGAACCCTGGGGTACACCACTAGTGACAGGTATTTTGATGGAGGTAGAGACACCTATCCTAATTTTCTAGGCTCTATTTGTGATCCAGTTTGCTATCCAATGAGTTACATAGGGATTAACAATTAGCTGGGACAATTTATCAACAATACCTGAGTGTGAGATGGTGTTGAATGTCTTTGTGAGTTCTATATTTGTGGTATATACTGATTTTTCCACATCAATTTCTTCAGTAAACTTCTGAATGAAGTCAGCTAGGTTAAAGATGCAGGATCTACAACTGACAAAACAAACTGTTTTGGGTCAAGAATGTGTAGGTTACCTATGTCTTTATTTATTAATTCCATAATGATCCTACCCAGCCTTATAGATGAGGATGGTCAGATTTATAGGTCTATAATTACCCACAGTGGCACAACAGTAAGAGGTTCTCTGGTTTGATTCTTAGATGGATTGCTTCTATATGAAGGCTGCAAGTTCTCTATGTGTTGCCATGGGTTTTCTCCAGGTGCTCCAGTTTACTACTCATATTCCAAAGACATGCAGTAGGTGGACTGGACACTCTAAACTGACCTTTGGTGTGAGTGTGTGTGTGTGTGTGTGTGTGTGTGTGTGTGTGTGTGTGTGTGTGTGTGTGTGTGTGTGTGTGTGTGTGTGTGTGTGTGTGTGTGTGTGTGTGTGTGTGTGTGTGTGTGTGTGTGTGTGTGTGTGTGTGTGTGTGTGGAAGTGGCAGGATTAGCCACCCAAAAGTGCAAACACTGGATCTAGATGATTATCACTTATCTGTGACACCAAGACTCCATGTGCAAAATTGGGGAAAGTGATTGCAGACAGACAGATGGGTGAATAACCCTGATCCATCAATGCCCTACCTTTGTGCAGGGGGGTGACTGTTGCTGTCCTACATTCACCCAGCCCAAAGCCTATTTGACAGTGAATAGCCTCTGTGGAGGGTTTGGCAGGACCTGTTTCAGGATGGTCAATAGGGCAACCTGCTATATTTTCTGGCCACATAGAAGCACTGTTCTTGACATTGGAAAGTGCTTTGAGCATTTGTTCTTTGGATATTTGAGGGGGGATGTAGATGTGGGTATGTTATCTGGGAATGTAGGGGGAGAGAGGGAGTGAGGATAGAGCTAAATTTCTCCCCTGGTACACTGGCTATGTACTCAGTGTTTGAAAATATGATATCATTTTCTATTGCTCTGTACATTGTTAGGCATTGTTTTTGAAGTTTCTAATGTTGTTAAAAAAGGTATTATGGTTTTCTTTTACCTGGCTGGCTATTTTTACCTCATGTCTAGCTTTAGTTGACTTGATCAGGGACTAATGTTCCTTGTTAAATTTGACAAGGACATTTTTGACATTTTTGTAGCTACATTTATTATTGCATGCATTATGTTCTTTTTTCTTTCTTTTATTGTTAGATCTGTTTATATTTTGATTTCACCATTGGGGTTTATTTTTAAACTTGGCATTGTATTTGCTTCAAACAGGGACAGATACTTCTGTGCAGCTATTCCCATATACATAGAATATGGCAGTAAAGGATTCCACATATGCAGAAAAGTCATCAGGTTGAAGGGTAAAGTTGAATTTAGCCAAGTCATCACTCAGTTTTCATGGATTAGCTTTCACATAATTTCTGAATACCAAGGTAGTTGAAGATGCTTCTGCCTTCAGACTTTATGGTGACTCTGACTGACTTATTGTCTAATTTGATGGAGGAAGATGCAACTGATGGGGTACAGAGCTGCCCCATATTACTGAGGACCATGTCCAGGATTTTGTCTCACCTAGACAGGGTGCAGACTTTGTGCAGAGAATTTGTATTTATGAAGTCCATAAATCTCTGGACATACATGTTAGGCACTGTATCAATCTTCCCAATTGATACAGGGGTGGTTGAAGTCACCTAGGAAAATTGTGTTTTGCCTAATGCATAGGGACCCCATACTAGGCATGTAGGAGGTTTGGACAAAGGGGAACATAGATGGAGTCACATAGCTACCTATAATGATAATGGGCTTTGTTAATGATAACCTGGATGAGGAAAAGCTGCAGGTTGTTATCCTGTCTAACAAGCCTGAAAAGTCTTATGACTATAAAGACACTGACACTTGTAGTGCCTTCATCAGTGTAGTTGGCCTGAATGCATGGTAAGTGTTAAAGCCCTAAACACATGGGGTGCTGTCCACGATCTTCAGCCAGGTCTGCGTGATGGTGCATATATCACTGCATCCCTAGGTAAGCAGTGCCTGTAGAGAGTGATTTTTGTTTTGTCTAAGCTCTTACCTTTATGATATTCATATTTGTATTTTTATTAAATTGGAAGTTTTTGAAGACTGAAATTGTCTAAAAAAAGACATTAAAACATTGAGGAGATAGGTGCAGGCCATCCCTGATAAAGCAGTTAGAACTATCTACCATCTCCACCCAGAATTTTATATACATATATATATATATATATATATATATATATATATATATATATATATATATATATATATATATATATATATATATATTGGTCCACCCTTGAATGACAGTAGAAGCTGAGCCAATTGTTGAAGTCACTAAACTTTTGTTTGACAACAGCATCATTCTTGTTGATGGTAAAATGTTGCTCAAGGCTAGGTTCATACCTGCCTTGGTCACTTATTCCAAGAGTGCCATCAGGTCTCTCTTCATATAGTCCAAGGAGGTATGTTTGAAGTAATTTACAATCATGTATAGTATGACTGTGCCATATGTGCAATTGTGATGCAAGAACTTGGGAGCATGTGTGATGTGGTGATGCCTGCCACTCGACAGACAATGAATCATGACTCTCCTTGCTCATTCTGGTAAGGGGTGCATCAGTGTGTCTCATTATGGAGTCGCTAATGACTAGGTTGTTACATTGTGTGGAGTTTTGCCTTATGCGATTTTGATCTGTGACACTCAGAGCTGTGCACTGCCTGAGTGTTTGTGAGGTTTCTTAGGGTCCTTGTTTCTGAGGTTAAATTTCAGCATATGTAGGCCTGTCTGCTTGGCATCATTGTGTTGTAGGCATAGTGTAGTAGTGTGTGTTACTCACAGTCTGTTTACCATTTGCAGTTGCTTTATGTAACAGCTTTGTCTCAAATAGCATTATATAACTGCATCTCTCATACACTGGGTCTGTTTGTTTAAGTAGTAGGTGTTTGACAGTAGCATGATACAATTACTACATTTACCAGGATGCCATTTCAACTAAGCTGGCTACAGAGAAAGCTGAAAAGTGCATGTCCATGGTTTCAGGTGCTTACTGATGTGAGATGAATGGGGAGGTACTGTCTATAAGGTTTAGACTTGATAACTGGAAGTGCTTTCTGTCTGGCAGCAGAAACTGTGCTGGGAAACTGGGGCACTGTCTCTCTGGTAGAGGAGATAGTACTGGTCTCAATGATTCGTTGCTTCTTCTCTTAACAGACACAAATAGTCACACTGATCCCAAGCTGTTTCCTAAGAAGTAGTGTTAACCCAGGTGTTGAAGGCTTACTTGCTATAGTCTCCTCTTCACAGATACCCTGTATGGAACTTATACAACATGCTCCTCATGGTCCAGACCAGGTGTTACAAATAGTCTCAGAGTTATTTCCTGTTCTACTGTCACTAATTAAACTTCCTTTATCTGATACATCACAACAGGCTTGTACGCCAGTGCTGCATTTTGCATTTATCTGCAATTAATCTCCACAGCCATCTTTCCACAAACAAGATCAGCTTTTCCATGTCCTTCCTTGGACTCTTGCTTTCCATTCTCAGCTGCTATACCTGCCACCTATCATCTGCAAAGTGGTTGACACTATTCCCTCAGATATGTCTGAAACATACCTACTGAAGAATACTGAATGCAAGTGTGACTATAGCTGTACACCACTAATTACTTCTTTTGTTTCTGACAATGACCACTTACCACATCTGTGTCCAAGCCTTCAACCATGCTGAAGTCTCATTCCTCAGTTTTAGTGCTATCCCAACAATACAGTTTTCCTAGAAGCTGCTTCTATACAACCAAGTGAAAGTCCTTGCTGTAGTCCTGGGAGGCCACATTTATTGATACTCCATTGTCAGATTATGTAATTCAATTCTAAAACTAGATTAGGGTTCAAATGAAATCTGAGATCAATAATCCAATTCTAAAACTGGATCAGGGTTCAAATGAAAGTTGAGACTGCTTTCTCTTGAAAGCATCACTTCCCTGTATATTTTCTGAATGGCTTTCACAATCAGCTTTCAAGTGCTAACCATCCTCTATTTCCCCATATTATCATTCTCCCCCCTTTTACAATGGTGTCACTCTTACCATCTTCTAGTCAAGGCAGGTCTATGTTCTCCACAGATTTGTTAAAGACCTCCATCAGGGAATTAGCAAGCACACTGACCAGAGTTCTGAGAAAAGTAATTTCTAGCATTTTTGGCTCTTTCGCTTTCCGTTCCCTTATAGCAGCAGTTTCCCTCCACCGAGTCCTCTCTGACATCTATTCTGTGATATTTAACTCTGTCTGTTTGTCCTCCTACCATGGTGCTATGCCTTTGCTTTACTTTTGAAGTGCAAGATGAAGAATATATCACATACCTCTGCTCGGTCTCTGTCTTATGTGATATATCCCTTAGCTTTAGTCAGCATTGACAAGTCTGTCCCTTCTTTCATCATTTCTACAACATACCAAACAATAGAATTGTTTCCCTTCTTCACCACTTCTACCAGTTTCCTTTATACTTGTGCATTTGTTGCTTCATCTCTTTTACCTCTTAGCACCTTATTTTACTGCTCCTCCTCAAGCCCTCCCCACTTTTTGCTCCCAGAAAACACAACATGTAAAGACTTTATCAATAGTGCTAAGTACCCCTTCTCTGACACAATCTCATTGCATTGCAAAAAAAAAAGTTTTTGCTTTTTTTAATTTCTATCAGCATAAAATAATCATGTGAAGCCAATAGCTTGCCTTCCAGCTATGTATAAACTATATACTGGAACTGATGCTGACAGAGTTTATAGTCATTTAGAAGAAAACTCAGTCATGGCAATAGAACATAAGGATAACAAAAAAGTCATATGGAGCAAATAATCATTTGTTGTTAAAGTCCTAATGGAGAATTGCAACAAGTGGAAGACTCTAAGTATGACATGGATACATTACAAAAACATTTGACAGCATCCCACATTCATGGATAAAGGAGTGCTTACAGACTGATAATTATATTACACCGACCATGAAACAGATGTAAACTGCTTTGCATCTAAGCCAAGATAAAGGACAAATTTATTATCACAGGAATAAAGATTCAAGGGGAGATATTCCAGGGTGAATCTTTGTCACTGTTGCTCTTTGGTTTTGCTCTTAACCCATTAAGCTGTCTACTTAACAGATTAGCTCATGGTTACAGTTTGGCTCCTAGAAAACAACAGTGGGCTTTTCATCCTCTTTTTGTGGATGATTTAAAACTGTATAGTTCACTGGATGAGGAGCTGAAAGCACAACTGCAACGGTCAAAACTTTCTCAGATTATATTAGAATGTCATTTAGTCTTTATAAATGTACAAAAGCAACATTTAAAGCAGGAAATCTGCAGCACCAAGAAAATATAAATCTGAAACAGGAAAGTGATATAAAGGAACTTGAGCAGGAGGGAGTGTATAAATATTTGTGAACTGATGATGACTTGACAATAAAAATATACAAATGCAAGCAAAACTGAGGAATATTTTAGAAAACTAAAACTAATACTATAAAGAACTCTGAGATCTAGGAACAAAGCCCAAGCTATAAACCAATTTGCTCTTCCTGTTGTAAGTTACAGTTTTGGAGTGATAGACTGACTCCAAAAGGTATTGGAGCAGTTGCACTGGAAAAATAAGAAAAATGCTTCACGCTTACCAAACTATGTATAAAAAATCAATGAATACCAAGATTATATATTCCTCATTCTGAAAGAGGTATAGGCCTCCTTGAAAATGATTGCATACATAGATTTGCAGTCTCAGGACTGCATACATATCTGCTGACTTCACCAGATCCAAACATAGTGAAAGTTTTAAAACATGAGGAGAACAATTCTAAGTTGAGTTCTCTGCTTAGTTTAGCAAAATTAGCAGAAGCATATCAGTGTCAAGTGGGAATGGAAATCAAACCAGAAGTAGACAAAAGGAAGGCAGCAAATGAATGCACCAAACATACAAAAGAAAGAGTATTAGTAAAAGGATCAGATGAGAAAGCAAGAAATGTGTAAAATGTATAAAAATAGTTACAAGTACAGAAAACACCTGGAGCAACCTCACTTAGATCAGGATCTGATGAAGGAATTGTTAAGGAGAGATGATTTTAAACAAAAAGATAAAAATGGAATATTGGTGGCCCAGGACAGTTCTGTGAAACAGAACTGGAAACAGTTGCACATCTTGTTGCTGAGTGTGATACACTAATGGCAGAAGGACTGTACACTGAAAGGCATAATAGTCTGGCAAGACTGTTGCATTGTGGATTGTGCAAACATTACAATATTCAAGTAGCTGAAAAGCACTGGAAACATGAGCCACAAAGCATGATGAAGTTTATATATCACATGGGATCACCTTTTACAAAGAGTTCAAAAAATAGGTGTAAGAAAACCATATATAGCAGTCCATGAAAAGAACACAAAAGTAATACTGATCATTGAAATTGCTACACCCAGTGATTACAATGACTTAAATACAGAGAGACACAACGTCTTTATAAAATATCAAGATTTACAGGAAGAAATGAGGGCAATATGGAAGAAGGATCCCTACACACTTCCAATAGTATTAGGAGCAATGGATCTTACAAAAAAGAATTTACAGTCATATTTAGGTATGATACCGATACATGTAACTCCATATGAATTGCAGAAGAAGTTAATTCTGGGCAAACTACAGGTGTTTTGAAGAGCACTTTTAGCTAATGTCAAAGACTGAAACATTACTAATTTCACAAAGTTTAGTTGTACTTTGATTTAGGAATGGGATTCATTCCCATCATAGTATTACAAACCCAAAAGACTTGGAGAAATTAAACCCAGTGTAACCTCAGCCTACTGACATTGCCCATGTTTTTTTTAATCTTCCTTCTCTTTCCTTCCTTCCCAGACAGCATGATCACAGTTGACAGCAGCTTCACCTGATATACATGCCCATGTCTAAATTCATTCTGTTCTGAAGCAGTTATACAGTGGCTAACTTAACTCCTAATAGTAAGAGAATTCTCCTTCTTTGCCACTTGGGATCTCCCAGTCTGCTCCCATCAGATTCAGGGCTTTGATTAGTATAACCCCTCTACTGTCCTTATCCCATTCCTCTGTGTCTCATCCTCCTCCCTTTATATCTCCCAGGACCAATAACTACATCAGTCTACAAGTACCATACCATACCTTACTCTGCTTTAACCACAAGCATGCCCAAGCTGCTTCCTATTCCATTTCACTGCGTAGCATTCTTCCTCCTGTCTAGTATTGCATTTAATACCATCATTATGCAGATTGATAGACCTTCCCCATCTCATCCTGTTACATTCCTAAACAACTTCAGGCCTAGCACTTCCATGACTCATCCTTCTTTTCTCCATTATGGCTAGTAATTCCACATATTTCGTCAAGAATATCTTGCATTGTCTAATAATACAATCAAGCCAATATCTGATTCACTCTCATTTGTTCTTCTGTAATAATATGTGTCAGTTTTGTCAGTTTATTTTGTTTGGTTACTTTCTGCATCAGTACCTACTCCTCCATCATACCCTTTCCTCCCTTCCATCTTAAAGACTCAGTTGTTGACATTAAACCTTTTCAACAAGATGTGAGCACTGTTGCCTTGCCTTTGTTGGACTGAAATGGAACCCAATCTTTTCAGAGCTGGTCTTTCTGCTAGACTGTCCCAATCCAGTGACCAACCATAAGCATCTCTTCCTTTGTCCAATATTGCAGTGAATCAGCATAATCCCTAATCCTTCCTTTCATGAATTTGCTGACTGCAGGCAGTGGTAATAATTCTGAAATTTCTACCTCTAAACCCTGCCCTGGCATCTTTCTGCCATATCCTTGGTATTATATCGGTCATTTTAAAGTCTTGTCTGGCATGTTATTGGTGTCTATATGCATAAAAACAGCATCTACCTTCACCCATGCTGGACACTTTGGTCACTTTCTCCTATCTTACAAAATCTAACCCCTGAGACCCACTTTGCTGCAGTTTAGTCTCACCTCTTTCCTTTATAAAGACTCTTAAACATCTTGATGACTGAGCTTCTAATAAAAAAAAAAATATATATATATATATATATATATATATATATATATATATATATATATATATATATAAACGTCTTCTTCCGTTTCACTCCATCTCAACCACATATTCTACACACAGCCTTTTTATGGTAGCTTCACCATCCTAGCCTTCTTTTCTACTTTTCCTGCCAGCTGCCTCTTTTCTGTGCTGTGATAGATTTCTTCCTTGTCCATCATATCTTCTTACAAACTCTCTCTTTTTTCTCTCCATGCTCTCTCTCCTCTTATTCCCTTCAGTTACATTCAGCTCTTGCTACTCTCCCATGTGTCTACCCTCTCAGTCTTGCTCTGTGGAAACCCCTGTTCTCTTCACATAGTGGGCATCACATTCCTGTTCTTTTTTCACAGCCTTCTCTTGTTATGGTATACATTTCCTCTATACCTGGCTCTTATTGTCCTGGTTCCTGACTGCCCTTTTCTAATATCCTGTGTCTGCTTCTCCTTACCATGGTTCTTACTCATCCTGCTCTACTTGTTCCTTGTTTGAGTTCCCTGCTCACACTGTTTATTCCTCCATTCTTCTCCCTTTGGCTGCCTCAGCCTCCTGAGATCACAAACCTCCCACTGGAACCCCCCCCCCATCCTAGCTCTCATCCTCCAACACAGCCCATGTTCTGGTCTCCATCTCAAAGCCCCGCAGACACACCTGCATACTACACATATTGCAATGGACCCACCAATCCACTTTTCCTTTCTTCCAGAATTTTACTCCAGAGTCTCTATCACTTGCCCAGTTTATAGCTCCTTTTCTGAAAAAGAGTTGTAATATGTCCTGTTTCATGTTAGTATACCCTCAGCCATATATTATAATTCACAGCAGCAGATGTGCCTTTGGCCTATTAGACCCTTGTAATGATTCTTACGCCATAAACTCTACATGGCAGAAACCTACAATGAAGAAACAATCAGGAAGTTATATAACTGACATCTTCATAATCTCAATAATATGCTTGCTCAGTTGCTTCTTTCCTGACTGCACTCTGATTCAGCAGGTACATATTAAAGGGACAAAGGCTGTATGCAGATGTTGCAACCTGCCAAAATTAAAACAAGCATCTACCTTTTATGGAACAAACAGCTAATATAGGGACCTTGCACACCAAGATTAGTGTATACATGTATATGTGAGGTTGTTTGGTTTTGTGTGTGCGTGTGTGTGTGTGTGTGTGTGTGTGTGTGTGTGTGTGTGTGTGTGTGTGTGCATGCGTGCATGCGTGTGTGTGTGTGTGTGTGTGTGTGTGTGTGTGTGTGTGTGTGTGTGTGTGCATGTGTGTATGTGTGTGTTCACAATTTAATTTGCTTTGTCAGAGCTTAATGTTTCTTTAGCTTTATAAATCAGTGCACTTGATGTTTTCATACCAGTGGGCATTTTCTACTTTCTCCCTAGTAGCTGAAGTTGTTTAAGAAAGAGAATTATTTTAAAGATCAAAGGATGTTCAGTCTTCATGTTATAAGTGCTTGCAGTTCATACTCCATCACCACAGCTGCTGCAAGGTTTTATGCCTCTCATTTTATGAGTTTAAAAGACAAGAGAAAAGAGACAGCATCCAAATTATACTAGTATTGGGAATGGAATGCTGATTCTCTCCTCTTTGTTTCGCATTACTTGAGTGTGTGCGCTCATCATGGATCATGGAGTTGGAGGGGTCATACAGTTCTGCAACATTGCAGCAATTTTGCTCTCATTTGAAAGGTGGTGAAATTAATAAAATTCTGAAACACGTGTGTGTATGTATAAATATATATATATATATATATATATATATATATATATATATATATGTGTGTGTGTGTGTGTGTGTGTGTGTGTGTGTGTTACTTATTTTGGAATAAGCATATGATACAACAGGATACTTTTAAAATGTATTTGTTAATTAGGTAAAGCTAGAAGGCATAAGTGATATTATTCAACAATAATCTGGAAGCACTGTCTGAGTCACGTAGTAGGCAAAAGGAGACAGGCAGAATCAAACTCAGGTGTACAGAAAGAAGCTCGTTAGCAAATGATTACATTAATTGTCTTGTGTTAAGACTTCATAACTTCAGAGAAACTGGCAATGAATTCAAAGGTTTTATAAGTGAACTCACTAAGTAAGATTAAAGCAAATAATGACCTAAAAAAACAATTAAAATAAGCCCTACATCCAGGCACTGGTCTGCAGTACTTTTTGAAGGCAAATTCTATAAAAAGGAAACAAAGGAACAGAAACACTAGTCTGACTGTTATATTGTATTAGCTGATTTGCAATAAATGACAATAAGTAAGATATTCTAGTATATTTGTCATTTAGAAGCCAGAATGAGGCATTAAGCTGAGTGCTCTAGGAGAATGATCGGCTGTGTTCTGTCTTGCTAATATGCTTAAATTACTCACTCCTCCTCTTCTGTGTTTCAATGTGCATTGAACTCTGAATTTCAGGTCTGTTACTGAACAAAGAAAAAAAAAAACAGATTACTGCACTTAAATGCCAGAAGAAAGCATATATGTGGGCCCAAAGAATGGTGTGCCTGAATTAAAAAGGTGTGGGCTGGGTCAGCTGTCTAAGAGGCATATTTAAATCCATGTGGTAAAGGTCAATGACATTATCTACAATGATAAATCATGGTTCTAGGATGCAGTACAAATCAGTACAGTGCTTGGTAAACACAGCAAACATTTATCAAAAATTTGAAATAGTTGTTTTTGTTAAATGCCACCCAAAAGTAACCTTCCAAAGCATAGCACACCTTCCTAATGCACATCTCTCCAGCCAGTAAATGTCTTCCGACTAGCCCATTGTTTAGTAGGCTTCTTTTAAAAGACCTTAAATACAATTTCAGTGATTTTGCTCTTAAAAACTCTGTGTATGAATGTTGTGTGTGTGTGTGTGTGTGTGTGTGTGTGTGTGTGTGTGTGTGTGTGTGTGTGTGTGTGTGTGTGTGTGTGTACATATATATATTTTATTTATATATATATATATATATATATATATATATATATGGGTCTACTTCATAATGTTGCAGACCCATATACTCGAATTACTGAACATAGAGGCAATAATAGCAAAAGCCCGTTTACTCGAAATCTTAAAATAACGAAACACAGAACATCAAACTTTTCAAGTTACCACAAGTCCAGTCTTTACTTAAAGAAACATTGCTTCATTTAAATACAGCCTACGCTAAATAAGTATCAGCAGTTTTGCAGGGGGGCAAGCCCCCCTGCACCCTCCACATGGGGGGGCTGCACCCCTCCACACCCTCTCTAACTTATATATACCAACTCCGAGATCGCACTACAGTGAGAAAAGGGTAAATTTCCCAATCCTCACTGTACCGTCATCTCAATTTCAAACCGCTGATAGTTATTTATTGTAGGCTGCATTTAAACAGAGCAATGTTGCGTTAAGTGAAGACCAGACTTGTGGTAGCTTGAAAAGTTCAATGTTCCAGATTTCATTATTTTATGATTTTGAGTAAACAGGTTTTCACTGTTATCATCTTGATGTTTTGCAATTCGAGTATATGGGTCTTCAACATTGTGAAGTAGGCCCATATTTATATATGTACATACACACACACACACACACACACACACACACACACACACATAAATATATATATATATATACAGATATATACATCATGTTTGTGTATATGCTAGCATTTTAGGTAGAATTCTCAACAATGCACTCTTTTAGCAAGATATTTTCCTTTTTTGCCTAACATAATTAAATAAAAAAGCCTTAACTTAGCCAACATAAAATCTGCTTAGAAAAAAGCACTGACAAAGAAATTAAACAAAAGCTTGGTTTCAGTCTTTAGCCTGAAGATAAACCAATTTGTTAAATCAAACAGTACCTCATTCAGCAGTTAGTCCACTAGGATATTTAAACTGATACCCTCGTGCCCACGAAGTATAACAAATATGGGTAGCTTTTCAGTGTGTCTACAGTCCTCACTCACAGTGGGAGTCAGACTTTCAGTTGAGATTCTCACATGTATTAATGACTTCAGTTCCTCTTCATAACTCCCTATGTTAGACACTTTTTTGTGTTTTCTGTCTTTTCTCAGTTCTTCCTTCTTTGTTTATGCAAAACCCCATGGAGACTCCACATAATCTTTTCTAATTCTAGGGGATGGAAAATCTACTTCCTTAAAAGTCTGTAGTCCTGTCAAACTCAATAGGTATCTATAGCTTATTAATTGCTGTTTGGATAGTTTGCCTACATGCTTCAACATCACTGATACAGCAGTGTGTTTCCTTTGCAACATCAGTGATCTTCACTGGTCCAGCCCCTGGTTCAGTAGTCATTATGGTAGATGATCTCCACCCTAGCAAAGAAACATGACTTCCAACCTCACCCAATGCACTGTAAGGCTGAAACAGCCCATATGCATTTAAGAGACTGTAGCCAGGCTGGTGTTGGATCTTGAAGTTAAAGGGTTAGAGGATCAAAGTCCACGAAGGCAGTCTCCGGTTGCATTTTTTTTTTCTGAAGATCCATTATGAAGGTGTGTGGCTGGTTATTAATACAAATTTTCTATTTAAGAAATAATATTTTAGAGTGGTAAGGGCCCATTTTATTCAAAGCATTGCCTTTCAAATAACTGAGTAATCACAAGTTTTCCACTAATAAAACAGATGAATGCATATTTGTTATATCAGTAGAGCAAATGAAATGAAATCCCCATCTGAAGCCTTAGACAATGCTGAGCCTACGCCTACCTTGGAATCATCTGCATGAACTAAAAATTGTTTGGAAAAGTCTGGAACTACTTATACTAGTTTTAACACAGTATATATTTTGATTGACTAAAGACTTTCTCTGCTTTAGTAGCCACATAACTGTCAAGGGAACCTTGTCCTTACTCAGATCATTCAAGTGCCTAAACAAGCGTAACAAAATCAGAATAAATGTACAGTAATAAATAGCCAGCCAAAAGAAAGCCTTAACCTGTTTCTTATAGTTGGTGAACCTGTTTGTACAACTTCACCTTTCTCAGCTTGTGGTGTCACTATCCCTTAGCCCATTACATAACTAAAATAGTGAGCTTCTACCATGCTTTCCTTACTGTTAACTGGATTAACTGTTAGACTATTTTGAAGCATTTATTAACACTTTTGTCTGCATGAAATAGACTTTATCATATACATCTCCTGCAAACATAGTTCATTTAAATACTTAGTTACGAAATTACATGATCCACCAATCATATGATTCATCACACCAATCCACACAAAAAGTATGTACATAAGGTGTACATAGAAGAAGAGATTTCCATTGGACTGACATACTTAGCCAGTCCACCTGCTGCCAGGAAAGTCACTATCATCTTCTGTAATATCCTACAGTGTTCAGCTATGAACAAGTACCACAACGGGAAGAGAAAAAATGCTTAGAATACACGTCCATCTCTCTTTTTCTCTCTGTGTCTCTTTTTAATCCTTAACATCTGCCTCCCGCTGCTTAACTGGGTGAATGCGGCACTATTGCTGGTTGCTCAACCATTGCCAGCACTATTTACCAGAATGATGTATGCCAGTGGTGTCACTGATAAATTTAGCATGGTTATGCCAGAACACCTACCTTACATAATGCACCATCATACTGCTCAAGAGGGTGTTCAGAAAAGTCCCTATGCAAGAAGAACAAATATATCTTCCTCTCCCTGGCACACCACACTGGTCCCTGTGGTGCACAGCACCTGAGAAAACCACATTCACTCATATTCATTCACTCAAACAACAAAATGGTGGCCCTGTGTTCACAGATGCACTGTTGGACATTGAATTATATGCATTGCTGCAGTGGAGTGCATGCCAAACATCCACAGCACAGCACCTCCTTGCTGCAAGGCTGCATATTCTGTATTGGCAGTGATTCTGAGACAGTGGTTTGAAATGGCCTCATTAGCCTAAACGCCACACTAAGACACTGATACTAGCAGGCTAAAAAGATGAAAAATGATGGACTGCATGTCTTTTCATAGGAACTAGGTAAACTTGGAAATACAAATAGTGAAGAAGACCTGCCCGTGAATGCACCTTAGCACTACCATTAAGACCTGCGGTAGATCGCATTAATATTCATGTGTTATGCATGAATGGATACATGGTGCAGTGGCGTGGATGGGAAGATAATGTGGATGTTAGACACCTAGGGAATGACAAGCCACATGGAATATGATGACAACCATATGTGACAACAGCAAGAAAGAAGTTAGGGGAAAGAATAAATAATTGCTTTAAAAAACATTAAGAGGTACAGATAAAAAAATGCATGGTCTTTAATATATACATATATATATATATATATATATATATATATATATATATATATATATATATATATATACATATATATATAATAAAACAGAATAAAACAATATTTAGATAAAGAAACATGTTATCTGGAAAAAAGGCAATATTGAGGAAGTGTTACAGGAACGGGGAATAAAGGAATAAAACAAGAGGTTATTGAAATACATGAAAAAGAATTGTGGAGTTGGGAAAGATGAACAGGATCAAACAGCATGTAATATTTATGCAGAAAAGAAAGCTTTATTAACCAAGACAACCACTTCAGTTGCAAACGTATTTGAAGCTATATACAGATAAAGACATCCAGACATGATACATTTTACAGAAAAAAGGATAAGAAAACTAAAATGGAATGTATTGAGAAGCAAAACATTTAGTGAAACAAAAAAGCAACAAATAGAAATTGAAGTGATAGACTAACTGAGAAGTGAAGGGTTTATTGTAGAGACTCCAATACAGGTAATATCACAACACAATGAGTCAATGAATCTGCATGGAATGGTGTAACAAACAGAATAGGATGAAACCTTTACAGGAGACTTGGTTGAAATTTCAGTTAGGCCTGCACATCAAGCAGGAGAGCAGGAAAGCAAAGAGAAGAGTCTCAACCAAGAAGAGAAGATAATGATCTAAGTGAAGACCTGTCTGATTTAATAGAAACCGTCATGCAAATTAAGAGAGATGAGAGAAAGATACTACAGAAAGTGAATAAGAAAATGTTAGAAGAGTGATAAAACAGATGAACACAACGATTACAGAAAATGAAAAGATTCATCTTATGTAACTGAAATACACAGAATATGCTTTTGTACAGCTAAATTTATATCAGATAAAAGTACTAGCACAAAAGCATATCATAACAAAGGAAAGGAAGGGAACAAGTAGAACGTCACCATGGAAGCACTGAATAGAAAAAAAAATGGCGCACTGGTTAGCATTTTCCCCTCACAGCAAGAGGTCCTCTAGTTCAATTCTCGGCTGGAGTGCCTTCTATGTGGAGTCTGCATCGCTGGAGTGCCTTCTATGTGGAGTCTGCATGTCCTTCCTGCATTCGTGTGGGTTTCTTCTGGGTGCTCCAGTTTCTTCCCATGTCACAAAGACATGCATCTGGAGCTTTCCTCCCTGGGCTTCCCCTGAAAATTGGCTTTGTTCCAAGTCAGACTTTCCCAATCAATAAATGTTACATAAATAAATAAGTGTAAAGCATCTAAGGCAGGAAGTGGCATTACTAGAATAATATTGAAAAAGGAATAGATTCTCAACAATTCTAAGAAAGGTAGAGGTGATAAAAGCAGCACACAATATCAAAACAGACTGGGATTTATGTTAAATGATTTCCAATCTTCTTCTATGGATCACCTTGTCTGCCCATGATTGGCAGTAGAGTTTTACAGTGTTGACCCAGAGAAGGTGCCAGCCCAACCCCCCAACCCAGAGAGAAGGCACACACACACACACACACACACACACACACACACACACACAAACCTAGGGCCAATTTAGAATGTCCAATCAACCTACAGCATGTAAGGCACCCCAGCCAAGGATCGAACCAGAGAACCTCTTGCGGTGAGGTGGCAACACTAACTGCTGCACCACCATGGCCACCCATGTTAAACGATTTCCAATAAGAAGCTAGAAATATAAGCAAAAGCAAGAAAACTTATAAGGTATAGAAAAATAAAGAAAGACAAAATGCAGAATAAGTAATTAATTTATGACCTAATAAAATAGAAGAAATCAATGCATTTTGAGAAGTATCTACAGAGATCCTGGTGAATATAATAAAGATATCTAATGTTGAGAAGCGTTAAAAGAAGAGTAGAAGACGATATGTGATAGAATGAAGTAGCACTTAAAGAAAATGAGGCAATTTTAAGAAAGTCTTCTAGATGTTAAATTCCAGGTCTAGAGGCAATACCTACATTCTAGCTAAACATGTTAATGTGATTGCACAGTGAATTAGCCTTGTATTAACATTTATTTACATGCATATCCAGAATGGACACCAACTTGGATAACAACAGGCTCCTTCTTAATAGTGGACCTACAAACTATCCTACGAACTATTGGCCAATAAATTGCCTTTTGACAATATATAAACCATATACAAGAACAGAAGCAGACCGAGATTATAGTTATCCAGAAAAAAACTTAAGCATGACAATAGGACATAAAAAAAAAAGAGATGTGGAACAAAGGATCTCCTATTACTAAAGAAAGCCATAACAGACTACCCTAAAAAGAGTGGAACCTAAATATTGCACTGATGGATTACAAAAACGCATTTGACAGCATTCCACATTCATGGATTATGGAATGCTTACAGATATATAAAATACACTCTATAATAAATGACATGCCAGTCACTATGAAACAGTCCAAACCACCTGGCAAAAGAGTTATGATATAGGGCAAATGATTATTCCAGAGAAAAGAATACAAAGGAAAATATTCCAGGGTGATTCTTTGTGACCACTGCTGTTTTGCCTTGCCATTAACCCATTAAACTGCTTAGTCAACAAACTAGACTATGGTTACAACCTGGCTTCCCGAAACTGAGCTTAGCCAGTGACATCTCACCTACTTTTTGTCGAAGACTTAAAATTGAATAGCTCATCAGACAAGTACCTGAAAGCAAACTACAAATGGTTAAAACTTTGTCACATGATATAAGAATGACATTTGGCCTTGATTAATATGCGAAAGCAACACTGACAGCGTGAAAATTTAAGGACCAAGAAAAAAAATCAAATTGGGACAGAAATGTGATTTCAAAGGACTTGAACAAGAGCGAGTGTATAAATACCTGGAAATAGATGAGGAATCAACAATAAAGCATGAAAACTGAAAACAAAGCTTATCAAGGCATATTTTAGAAGGCTAAAGTTAATACAGAAAACTGTTTTTTTACATCTAGGAATAATGTTCAAGCTATTAATCGCCTTGTTCTTCCTGTTCTGACTTACAGCTTTGGTGTGATTGACTGGCTTCAAAAAAGCATTGGATCAGCTGGACAAGAAAACAAGAAAACTGCTTCATGCCTATCAAATCATACATAAAAACAGTGCATGTCAAGAATGTTTAGCCTGTGATCTGAAGGAGGTATGAGCCTCCTGGAAATCGACTATATCTATAGGTCTGCAATCATGAGGTTCCATGGATATTTGTTGACATCATCAGAAAGAAACATAGTGAAAGTTTTAAACCACAAATAACATAAGCTGACATATTTGTTCAAATTAGCAGAAGCATTTCACAAAGGAGTTGAAACAGAAATCAAACCAGAAGTAAAAAAATTAAGCCTTGACAGGAAATGACCACCTCCTTCCAAAAAATGAAGAATACAAAGAACATGAAGAGAAGAAAAAGAAAGGAAACTGTAAAGCCCACAACCATAATGAAAAGTATAAAGAAGTGTCAAACAACTATGTGTTCATTAAGTTTTGATGCATGAATAGCTAAGGAGAAGTGAATTTAACAAAAAGATGAAAGGATAACAATGGCAGCTCAAGTGTGCAACAACATACATGTTGATTTACAAAGTCTGTAAAAGAAATTGGGAGCTGCGGACAAGTGTCGATTCTATATTTTAAAACTAGAAACAGTTGTATATTATGTTGTTGGTTGTGATATACACATGTTGAGGGTTTGTGTATTGAAATGTACTACAATGTATAGCATAGAAGTAGCTGAAAGCACTGGAAATGTAAAACACAAAGAATTGCTGAAAATGAAAAGTTATGATTGATTATATAGGATCGTCCAGTACCAACAGTTAGAAAAATAGAGGCAAGAAAACTAGACCGATAGCCAAAGATAAAAGGGCAAAAGTATCATTAATTATAGAAATAGCTATACCTGACAATTACAGTGTCTTGTGTACTGAGAGGCATAAATATGCATCATTTATCAGAATATGTAACCAGAAACTACAGCAATATGTAATAAAGGCACCCAAATTGTTCCAAAAGCAGTAGAAGGAATATCAGAACTAAGAAAAAAGGAATTTTCAGGCATACTTAAATATGTTCCCTACATATTTCACTCCATATGAACTATAACAAGAGGTACTACTGGGCACATTATGAGAGCTGAGGGGAGCACTGTTGTAAAACATCAAAGATTGAAACAATGCTAATTTCATGAACTTAAATTGTACCATGACTCAGGAATGGAGTTCATTTCTGTCATGGTATTAGAAGCACAAAACATTTGGAGAAATTAAAAGAGGGTGAAGTATGGCAGTCCTTTGTAAGGATATGTAACAGGGTAAGCACAACGTTACATGGGGTCAATAGGCAGATTGTTCTAGGGGAATACCCCTTTGTTGCAGCATGTATATAGGAGGATGTACAAAGGTTCATGGGGTCTATTAACTGGCTATATAAAGGAAGAAGAGGCAGTGACCATAGCATACCATACACTATCACTGACTGATATGTAACCCATAGGTATACAGGGGTTGGCATGAGCCCCTGAGAGTGACAATAGATGGTAAATATCACCATGCAGGATGAAGAAGTGTTAATGAAAACTGAAAACTGTCAACAAAGACACACACACACACACACACACACACACACACACGCACACACGCACACACGCACACACACACACACACACACACACACACACACACACACACACACACACACACACACACACACACACACACACACCATGTGTCTCCTGGGCAATGGTTCTACATACAAGCTGTATTAGGACCATATGCGGCAAAAAACAATGAAGGACATGAATGATGTGGGCAGCCATAATAGTATTCTGCAATAGGCACAGCAAAGAAGACCTCATATGATACCATGTGAAAGAACAAAGCACGTGACAGAGCCAAGGATATGTGCACCACAGGAGTAGACCACCAACAAAGAAACAGCACAAAGAAGCAGCGACATTCCTGATGTCCCTCTCCCATCAATATGGCACAGTATACCACATATGTGACAGTACTGATTCCCTGAGGACCTTCTTCATATCTGTCCTTTTATGTACCTCTGGGTTGCAAGTACAACACCCCATATATCAAGGTATGCTACATACATATCTCACTGCCTACCAGAAGGCATGCCATAGGGAAGATATAGGGATATGTATACGTGTTGCCAAAGGTATCAATGTTTATATTTTCACAGGTTCTGCTGGAGGAGATACCAGCACAATGAGACAGCACATGCCTAATGTCAGAAGTCATCGTAACACTGTTTCTAACACTACTGTGGCAGGGCTGACCTACATTATCTATGCAGACTATGTCACATATAGTTTTCTGTTCATATAGTAGTGGTACACTATATGCTGACATGTGACTTGGTAAAACGTAAGGTTCCGACTGTACCTTCTTTTGTGGCATAGATGCCCGGGCATGATATGTCATGAGCAATGGTTCCAATATTGGCCATTAATGCATGTTGTTTTGATAATTTGTCTATACACCAATAATCCCCAGTGTTAGAATACATGTGCTCTGCAGCACAATGTTCCTGTTTTACATGTTTCTGAATGAGTTTTCCATATTTGACATCATCATTTGCATATTATATGTGCCTTATTTGTGTCGAGTTCGTTATTTCCATATCATTATGCAGCCATTTGCATTTACTGCATACAGTTCCATGTTTATCATTGCATAGCCACAAATTGTTTTCTCTCTGAGTAACTCACATCTTGCACATTGCCACCACTTGTGCTAATTTGCATGATGCACTGCACTAAATGTTTGTGAGTTCCAGCTGGCATTTTTTTAAATGGGTAGCTTTTCTTACATGCAGAATTTGTGAAATCATCAGCTTGTTAGGACAGTGGAAGTTACACAGGAGAGGAGTTCCAAGTGGAGAGATGATTAAATCAGCAAGAAAAGGAGGGTAATATTCCTGAAAGGAATTCATCTTCAAATCTTGGTGAGTACCTTCCAGTTGTGGACCCTGTTTTCACAAATCTCACCAAGACAACACTTACATATAGACTGTACCTTATATAGCATATTATCAATGAGAGAACTAGGTTCATAGGTTCACAGGTTCATACTAGGCTATCTGCCCTAGGGCATTTATAAGCCTAGCCAGAGTGTGTTTGGCTTTCACCACCCATTTTAAATTAATTTTGCTATGCCCTTTTTCGAGGTTAGTATACTGTGCCTCTGTCTAACAGTGACACAGAAGTGATACCCGGGGTAAACCTACGATCTCCCATCCACTCATCAAGATTCCTCTTGAAGAGAGTCAATGAGGGACTCTGCCTAACCTGAACTGGGATTTTATTCCAGAGTGAAGGGAGCCTCTGGGTTATGAATCTGTCCCTCCAGCATGTCCTATTTATTTCAGTGCTGAGGTTCAAGTCTCTCGAGCACGTGGCTCGATGGGATTTGGATTTTCTGAGGTGCAGCATGTCCATTAATTCTGGGTTGGACATGGCTTTATATGTCAGGCACAGATCGCCTCTGAGCAGGTGGTATGCCACTGAGTAGAGCTGGAGTTTCTTTAACCGGGCAGCATATGGCATCTGTTTGAGCCCTTTGATCCTCTTGGTGAGGTACTTTTGGGGTCTTTCCAGTTGCTGTAGGTGTCTGGTAAGGTACATCCCAATGGGGGCATTGTACTCAATTATGGGCCTGATGAGGGATGACTAAAGAGGCACAATGACCTCCCCTGATCTAGATGTGAATCCCTTCATGATTAGGTGGGCTATATAAAATGTTTTTCTAACCACTTTGGCCACGTGGTTGTCAAATGAGAGATTGCTATCAACTTGGGTCCCCAGGTCCCTAATTACTTCTTCTGTACTTAATGGATTACCACCTATGTGGTAATTTGTGGGCACTTTGTTTTTGCCAAAGGGATGACTATACACTTTTTGGCATTTAGCTTGAGGCCTGAGGCCCTTTTGGAGGATGCTTGTGTCGGCTGGAGAGTCGATTATGGCACCCAGTTTGCAGTCATCTGCAAACTTGGTCAGCCACAGTCCTTCCGTGTTGGCCTGTATCTCCGAGAAATATATACAGAACAAGAGAGGTCCCAGGACTGAGCCTTGTGGGACGCCACTTGTAACTGGTTTGGAGTCTGACATGGCTCCAGCAATTCTAACCATGTGGGTTCTGTCCTTGAACCAGTTTGCAACCCATCTAGTGACATAGGGGTTTATATTTAAGCTGGTGAGCTTATCTATAATGCCCTAGTGGGGTATTGTATCAAAGGCTTTTGTGAGGTCCAGGTAGGCTGTGTGGACCACCTTCCCCTCGTCAATGGCCTTGGTGACTGTTTCAAAGAAATCAACCAGGTTTAAGAGGCAGGATCTGCCCTTAACAAAGCCGAACTGGGTAGGATCCAGTGTCTGTAGGTCCCCAATATCTTTATTTATGAGGTTCATGATGATCCTTTCCATAGCTTTGCAGACCAAGCTAGTCAGGCTTATGGGCGATAGTTTCCAGGATCCGTTGAGGCACCACCTTTGTGGAGAGGGACCACTGTTGCTGTACGCCACTCTTTGGGTAGATATCCTGTAGTAAGGCTGAGATTGAACAGTAGTTTTATGTTTGGGTTTAGCTCTTCTTGGAGTTCATGTAGGATGCAGCCTGGGACACCGTCTGGTCCCATTGATGCTGTGTTTTTGCTTTGGAGAGTGCGGCTCTTACCTGAGCATCTGAGATGTCAGGGGGGCAGCACTCTGCTGGGATAGATATTTGCTCTTTTGGTGGGGAGGGGGGGGAGTTTGCGCTGAACCTGTCAGCTAGGATGTTGGCAATATCTGTGGGTTCTGTGTATTTTTTGTCATTTTGGACTAATTCTGAGCATATCTGGGAATTCCCACCCAGGTTCCTAACATAACTAAAGAAAGCCTTGTGATTATCCTTAGTGTCCTGTGCAATTTTTCTCTCGAAGCTGGCCTTAGATGATTTTATGAGTGCCCATAGTTTTTTGCTAATACTGATCAGAGATGCCTTCCCTTTTTGGGATTTTGCTTTATCATGTAGTAGCTTCCTCCTTCTATTGTATAGTTTGTTTATGGCTGGGGTCCACCAGACAGGACGTTTGCCTTTGGAGGATTGGGTCTTGGTTTTATTTGGGATTGCATGATCCATGCATTCCTGAAGGTGTTCATAGAATGCGTCTATAAAGGATTTTGCGGTCTGGGCCGTATTTTCCACAGGCCCGGGGGCTTTGAAGGATTCCACCTCGGTTTTGAGGAGTGTGAAATTTGCTTTAGAGAAGTTTTTCACTGTGGTTTTCTGGGCAGGGGGTGGGGTCGGGATGTGAATATCCAATGAGATTAGTTTATGGTCTGATCTTACCAGTGAGGGATACACTTCTGGTCTGGAGCATAGAGTCCCCATGTTGGTGATAATCAGGTCCAGTATGTTTTCCCCTCTTGTGGGAGTGGTAACAAGTTGTTCCATAGCATTTGAGTTTATAAATTCTAGGAACCTTTGGGCTAGTGTGTTGGAGCTAGAGTAATGCTCCCAGTCTATGTTTGGGTAGTTGAAGTCGCCCAATATAATGGTGTTTGGAGAGACCTTCATATTTTCCAGTGTTCTCAGGAAGGCCAAGTGGGGTTCCTGGGTTTGGAAGGGTGGTCTGTAGCAGGCTATAAACTGGAAGGCAGTTTTACCCACTGTTAGTTGCACATGGATAGTCTCTGATGCTCCGTGCTGTGCCACCAACCTGGAGGTGTGGGTATCTTTGACGAATATTGATACTCCTCTTCCTTTTGTGGTTCGGTCCAAGTTCTGGGGCCGAAAAGCATGGTATGAGGTATAATCTGGTAGTGCTGGGGTGCTCTCGGGAACCTTGAACCAGGTTTCTGTTACTGCATAAATATCAATGTTCTCCATGCTAATAAGAGTTTTGAGTGCATGCATCTTGAGGTTTAGACTTCTGTCGTTGAGTAGCATTACTCTTAGTGTCTTATCCCTTGTGATACCTATGGAGGTGGGTTTGTCTTTTGAGCCTTGCCTAAAAAGGCACTATGGGGGTAGCAAGAGCCTTTGCCAATATCCGAAAGCCCAGGGGTGACAGGTGCAAGCTGTCCCTAGCGAAGCATCGTGGCTTGTCGAGCATGTCATCCCAGGCTGACAGGCATTGGATCCCCTTTGAATGACACCAATACTTAAGCCAATTGTTGAAATTGATCATCTTGTCTTCATATTGTGGCATCATTCTTGGTGAGGGTAAGATGCTACTAAAGGTCAGGGTCATACCGGCCTGGGCTACATGCTCAGAGAGCTCCTCTATGTCTCTTTTCATGTAGTCCAGGGAGGTACATCTCAGGTCATTCACACCAGCATGGACAATGACTGAGTCATATTTGTACTTGCCTTGGAGTGACCAGAGTGCTTGTGTTATGTGGCGGATCCTAGCGCCCGACAGGCAGCTCACCGTGGCCTTCTCCTTGTTCAGCCTGGTGAGCGGGACGTCAGTGTGCCTGACGATAGTCACCTATTACAAGTGTATCAGGTGTGTTGTTTAGCCTTAAGGGCTGTGACTGTTTGGCACACTGGCTTTGTGAGCTATGTGTTGCACATGTTCTGTTTTGGGGTAGCGGTTGCTTGGGTGTCTGCTTTGGAGGTCTCTGCTGCTTAGGCAGATTTTTATTTAGAGCCTCTGAGTATGTTTTTTGTGTTTATGTGTTTGGTTTGCTGTCGTGGTAGGTCTATGTGAGACTGGAATTGTAGTGAGTGTGGTTTCCTTCTCCTCCTGACTGGTTACGCCAGTACTGAGTTGAGAGAGCTTAGCCTCCAGTTTGGCTATATGGTTGCATCTCTCACATGTGTTGGAATTTGTTGGGAGGAGGAGAGGGTTGTCTGTGTACTTACAGCAGTTGTAACATTGCCTTAAGATTCCCAGATTCACCAGCTGGACTGGAGAGAAGATTGACAACTGACCTTTGGACATGCTAGAATAGCATAGGTTAAAAAATAAAAAAGACTGCTAGGTACACAAGTCCCAAGGTAAAAAAGTGCCCAATTGTGGTGTATGCACTGGTGTTAGAAATGGAAAAAAATGGCAGGGTAGAATCCCGAAGACATGGAGACATTCTGACAATGGCATTAGGCCTGGCTCAGGGGATGATCCCCATGTTGTACAAAGAACTAGTAGTCCACAAAAACACAAAAACTGACAGGCCAAAAAAGAGCCATAAAGATGACAGAGTGTACTATTGAAGATAAGGAAGAAATTGTATCATGTTACTATAATGCAAGAAGTCCAGAATTTCCAGATAAAAAATATTCAGAAAGATTAAATGAATAATTAGAGGAAAGAAAAATACTTGCACAAGAAAAACTGTCAAAAGCTTCAAATAAAAATTTGTTCATAGAGTCAAAGACTCATAGACTGTTACTAGGTTAACATCCGGAGGGGAGCCTTTCTAAGCCTAGCCAAGTTTTCCTGAAAGAATAATGGGGTCCTGCATCCAAATAGGACACTGAAGGCCAAGTATTTATAAGCTACCTCTGTCCATAAGGGACATTGGTGCCTGTCCTGATGTAAATTTCACATCCCCTATCCACTTGTCGAGGTTGTGCTTAAATTGAGTAATAGACAAACTCAGAGCGGCAGTCTCTGGGACACATCTCTGTCTCTCCAGCATGTTCTGTTTAAGTCACAGACAAACTTCAGGTCCCTAGAGCTTGTATTGCTGGTACTGTTTGACTTACATGTATGTAGGAGACTCATAAGTGTGAGGTTTACGAATGCCTTGTAAATCAGTCATAGATCACCCCTCAGCAACCTATAGAAGGCTGAGTAGAGGGAATGGGCTTTAAGGTGCTCCTCATAAAGCAGTTCTGTTATGCCTTGTATTCTTTTTATAAGGAACCTTTGAGGTTTCTCTAGTTGCTGCATATGACTGGTCAGGTGCATACCAAACAGAGCACTGTTCTCTATGATTGGTCTGATAAGGGCAGAGTACAGTGAGATAATGACCTCTTTGGACCTTGTGCCATGCCCTTTCTTATAAGTTGCACAACATAAAAGGACTTCCTCACCACTGTGGCCACATGGTGGTCAAAGGTAAGGCTGCTGTCTACATGTGTACCCAGATCCCTAATCACTGGTCAGCTCTTAGAGGTGTACTACAAACATGGTAATTAGCTGGGATAGTTGATTTTCCAAAGGGTACAATTATGCATTTCTTAGCATTTAGTTTAAGATCATGGCATTCACACTATTTGTTAGTCAGGAATAGACCTTCTTGAAGAATTCTAGTGTCTGCAGGAGAGTTGATGATAACCCCCAGCTTGCAATCATCTGTAAACTTAGTCAGCCATAAACTTTCAGCATTTGCTTCCATTTCAGAGAAATAGATGTCAAAAAGGAGAAGGCCCAGAAATGAGCCCTGGAGGACTCCACTAATGACTGGCCTCTTGGTGAGGTTGACTCACCTATTTGACTTCCTTGGTCCTATCAGTAAGCCAGTTGGCTATCCAGTGGGTGATAAAAGGGTTTATACCTGAATTAGTGAACTTGTCTATAATGCCTGAGTGAGGTATTGTATCAAAAGCCTTGGCCAGGTCGACATAAGCTGTGTGCACAGTCTTACCTTCATCGAGTGCTTTGGTGACCATCTCAAAAAAGTCCACCAGATTTAATAGGCATGATCTTCCTTTATCAAAGCCAAACTGTGATGGGTCCAGCATTTGCAGGTTACCTATGTCCTCATTTATCATGTCCATGATAATTCTTTCTATGGCCTTACACATGAGGTTGGTAAGACTTATGGGCCTGTAGTTACCCGGATCAGTGGTCGGACCTCCTTTGTGCAGGGCAATGACTGTAGCCATCTTCCATTCCTTGGGCACAAAACCTGATTGAAGACTTCAGTTAAAAAGTGATTCAAGTGGACCAGAGAGGTCATGTTTTGTGCTATTTATTAAACATCCCAGGAGGTTATGTGGGCCCATTGATGCAGTGTTTTTGGCCTTGGAAAGTGCATTAATGACCTGGTCTCTAGTAATGGTTCAAGAGATTGTGCTATGTGGTGTTTCCTTTGCACTACCAGGGGCAACGGGGGGATTTTGAGCTGAACCTGTCAGCGAGAAGATTGGTAATGGCCTCCGGTTTCTCATTTTATTAATTTTTTTAAAGTCTTTTGCATTACTAATAGCATGATGGGAATGGACCCCATTCATAAGTCAAAGTATTATTAAAGTTCATGAAATTAGTATTGTTTCAATTTTTGATGTTAACCAGAAGTGTTTTTTTTGCAGCAGCTGCAGTTTACTCAGTAATGACTTCTTCTGTGATTTGTTTGGAGTTACATGCATTGGTAACATATCTAAGTCTGATTGTACATTCTGTTTTCTAAGACCTGTTGTTCCTACTACTGTTGGAACTCTCTGTGAATTCTTCTTCCTTGGTGCCCTCATTTCTGCCTGCAAAACCTGGTATTTTATGACTGTGTGTCTCTGTACATATGACGGTATAGTCACTAGGTGCAGCAATTTCAATGATCAATGTTACTTTTGTCTTCTTTTCCTGGACTACTGTATCTGTTTTTCTCAGATCTATTTTTTTGAACTGTTGGTAATGGGTGATCCCACATGATGTAAACTTCATCATTTTCTATAATCATTTATGGCTCATGTTTCTAGTATTTTTCAGCTGCTTGAATATTATAATGTTTGCACAATCCCCAGTGCATCAGTCTTGCAACATTGTTATGCCTTTCAGTATACAGTCCTTCTTACATTAGTATATTACAACCAGCAACAAGATGCATGACTGTTTCCAATTCTGTTTTACAAAATCTACATTTGTCTGTTTTTCCCACATATTCAATGGACTTTGTAAACCAAAGTGTACGTAGTCTATGATCTTGGGCCACAAATATTAACATGTTGTCTTTTGGTTTAAATTCACCTCTCATTAACCATTCCTGAGTTTGATCCTGATCAACATGAGGTTGTTCCAAGAGTTTTCTATACTTGCAACTGTATTTATGAATTTTCCACATTTCTTGCCTTCTCTTCTGATCCTTCACCTTATATTGTTTCTTTTATTTTTTGGCACATTCAGTTGCTGCCTGATTTGTATCTACTTCTGGTTTGATTTCCATTCCTGCTCAACGTCAATATGCTTCTGCTAAACTAAGCAGGGAAGTCATCTTAGACTTATTGTCCTCATGTTTCAAAACTATCACTACATTTGGGCCTTGTGAGGTCAACAGATATGTATTCAGTCCCACGATTGCAGATCTATATATTTAATCAATTTTGAGGGAGCCTATACCTCTTTCAGAGCAGGGACTATATAGTCTTGGTATACATTGATTTTTATATAGTAAATTATTTGATGAGCATGAAGCATCCTTCTTGTTTTCCTGTCCAACCCATGCAACACCTTTTGGGGCCAGTCACTCAATCCAAAATTATAAGTTAGAACAGGAAAAACAAACTGGTTTATAGCTTGCACTTTATTCCTAGATGTCAATGCTGTTTTCAGTAGTAATTTTAGTCTTCTAAAATATTTCTTGTTAAGTTTTATTCCCATTTCTTCATGTTTTATTGCTGATCATTCATCAATTCCCAAATAATGATACACTCCCTCTTGCCCAAATTATTTTGTATCACATTTCTGTTCCAAATGGATGTTTTCTTGGTGCTGCAGCTTTCCTGTTTTGAAGGTTGCATTTGCACATTTATCAAGACCAAATGACATTCTCTTATCATCTGAAAAAGTTTTGACCACTTGGAGTTATGCCTTCAGTTCCTCATCTGATGAACTATACAGTTTTAAATCATCTACAAAAAGAAGATGAAAAGTCTTTTCACTTTGTTGTTTTCTGGGAGCGAAATTGTATCAATGACCTCATCCATTAAGTAGACAGCTTAATGGGTTAAAGGAAAGACAAAAGAGCAGTGGTGACAGAGAGTCACCCTGGAAGATCTGTATCAGTGTGGGTGATGCCATTTACAATAAGTTCTGCACATTGTTGTGTATTTCCTCTGAGGGTATGGACATAGCTGTAGAATGCTTTGTGGCTGTTCTTTACCTAAGAAGTTATTTTTTCTTCAAATGTAGCCTTTGACGTATTAATTAACCCTGTTAGCTGTCTCTTTAGATTGGACAAGGGGATTTTAGTATGCATGGGTTTGTTCATGCTATGCTTGGCCAAGATTTTTTTTTTCTTTTGTTGTATAACCAATTGATATTATGATTCCAACAGGGTGGCTTGTCTTTTGAGCTTGTCTTATTCTTAATACCTGTAGGTACAACTCACTCTATACACCTATCAATATGGCTGAACAGAGATTTTGTAAATAGCTCAGCACATTGTATGGTATTTACTGAGTTTGGGGGTGCTTGGAATTTAGCCAAGTAGAGACAGGTTAGTCCTGGAATAGTTCCTAAAGGTTTTTGGTTTTGCTGGATCCCCAGATTTAATTTTTATTTCAAGCAATACTGCATTATGGTCAGATCTGATGAGCAAAGATATTACATTGGGTGAGGAACTTTGCCCCCCCCCCCATGATGTTCGTGAGTATACAGTCAAGGATGTTTGTACCCCTGGTAGGATAATTAATACAACAGAGTCATGAAAAGCATTATATAGATAAAGAAGCTTTGGGTTGTCTGGAAAGAAAAGCAACAGAGGTAGTATGAAAATATAAAGAACAAAACCCAAAGATTTTTATAAAAAGAAACATGAGCATGGGGAAGACAAAGAGATCTTGTACGGAGAAATATTTATGCAAAGGTGAAATACAGATTAATAGTACAAAAAAGGCAGCTTCAAAGATATTTGAAGAGAAGTACAGGCAAAGTCACCTGGATATGAAAAATGTCATAGTACAAAAAAAAAGAAAAAGAAAAAATAGGAATGTAATAAAAAGGATTAGTAAGGTAGAAGTTAAACAAATACAAAGTGAAGTCATGGATTATCTGCGAAGTAAAGGATTTAGTGTTGAAGATCTAACACAGGTAATGTTGCAACATGATGGAATAATGAGTCCCCGGATCAGTAAGTGGAGTGGGAGGTATCTGAGGAAGTATGGACAAGGGGTAGAAAAAGAGATCTGGTATGGTGCAATATTTATGCAAAGGAGAATACAAAACTAATCAATATAAAAATGGACCACCAAAGATATTTGAAGAAAAACAAAGGCAAAGGTAACTGGACATGGATTATTTCACAATACAAAAAAAATAAGAAAATGAAGGGGAAATAAGAAAAGAGGATTAGTAAGCAAATAGTTAAACAAACATAAACTGAACTTATGGATCATCTGCGAAGTGAAGGATTTAGTATAGAAAATCCAATACAGAAAATGGCACAGTAAGAGTTCAAAGATTAAAGAGAAACAGATGGAGCAGGAAGTATCTGAAGACTTGCCAGATGGTGATGCTCTGGAGGCTTCTTCAGGATACCATTACAAAAGTTCAGTTGAAGTCACACAGCAAGGGAAAGAGCTGGAAACAGTGTTAACTTTGTTGTAGACAATGTTGCAGGATGATAGGCCAATGAGCTCACATATGAAGGAGCAGCAGATGAAGCAGGGTGCATCTGAAGAGGATATGTCACAAGAAGATGTTCTGGAACTTTCTGTAGAACACCCACGGAAAAGGGAGAACAAAGAAGGTGCTCTCAGTCTAGAAGGACATGATCTAAGGGATGAGTTGGTTGGTTTAACAGAAATTGATAGCAGTAATAAGATCAATGAATGAAATAGATTACAGGAAGTAAATAAGACCCAAAATGTTAGAAGTTTGGTACAACAGATTAATGTAGTAATCAGGATTATTAAGAAAAATTCTTGTGATATAACATAAATAAATAGGATATATTAAGGTACAGCTAAATTATTAAGAGATAAAGTCTTACCACAAAAGCACAGAACAATAAGGGAAAGGAAGGGATGAAATAAAATGCCACCATGGAAGCATCAAATAGAAAAAAATATAAAGCAATTAAGACATGAAGCATCACTATTAGAAGGATACAGAAGAAGGAACAGATTATCAAAACTACTTAGAAAGACAGAAGAGTTAAAAGCAGTGGACTGTATCAAAACAGACCAGAATCTATCATACACTGCTGTAAACGATAAACTTAAAAAAATCAGTGAATAAAAACTCAGTAAAGAATACTTCAGAAGACTAAACTGATACTGAAACCTGCCTCGACATCTAGGAATAAAGTCCAAGCTGTAACCAATTTGCACTTCTTGTTCTAATTTACAGTTTTGGGGTGACTGACTTACCCCCAAAAATATTGGATCAGTTGGGCAGGAAAACAAGAAAAATGCTTTATGCTTATCTAATGATATATAAAAAACAATGTATACTAAGATAATATATTCCTCATTCTGATTGAAGCTCTAGAGGTAAATCTTGGCATCCATGTTGAGAACCACATATTTTAAGGTTATGACCAGTCTCTTGATAATAATTCTTTGTAGTGCATGTCGTTTTTTCTCCTCCATGTACTCCTGGTTACAGGGAAAAAATAGCTGTGTTTTCCTGGTTTTCAGAGCCATAAAACACTTAGTGAATTCTGTCAGAGAGGTGGTGTAACTCCTTCCATCACATTTATACTTACCTCCATCCCTCTCAACTGTCCAGATTTTCACAGGACATCCAGATTATTGCTTCATATTTTTAGTCTCTTTTTCATAAAATATGTGGCTTTCAGACAAACCACTGAAGAGTGAAGTAACTAAAAATGGCATACATTTCAGTTTCAAAGTTTATATCCTTCAGAAAATGGATGCTAACACATCCAGTTATTCTATTAACTACATTTTATAGAAAGTTAGAGACTGATTACTGATACGGACAGCAGGCAGAAACAAATATTTTGTTCTGATGCTGTCATTTGCTGATTAGCACAGGTAGATTTTACTGCCTATGGAGAGACCTGACCTTAAGAACTTTAGCAGGGGGATAGGTACTTAACATTTGCTAAGGATGGGTCACACATCATTCTGGAGTTTAGCTGGTTTCTTTTTTCAAATATCTGACCGTAATGACAACACTCCATGCACTAGATGTGTGTGTGTGTGTGTGTGTGTGTGTGTGTGTGTGTGTGTGTGTGTGTGTGTGTGTGTGTGTGTGTGTGTGTGTGTGTGTGTGTGTGTGTGTCTGTGTGAGAAACTGTGCAAGAGTCACAGAAAAGGAAAATAACATGAAGTACAGAAAGTGAAGGGAAGAGTAGAGAGAGCTTGGTGAATGTGATACAAAAAGACTGAGAGGGAAGTGCCAAAGTACTGCAGAAGGTTTCATTTGTGCTTTATGGAAAAAAAGCCCCAACTATGACCCAGATCACCCAACTTCAGTTAGTAACTAGAGTAGGAGCAGCCAACACTATAGCATGAGAGGAATCATGAACCATATGCCTGCTTGCTTCTCTTAGAAGAGTGTGCAATTATGCTGTGGTATAAGAAGTACACTGTGACTCATAGTGATGACTGTAGCTCACCAACGAGGATGGCTTGTCATTTGGGAGGTAGAGCAAATCCTTTCTGAGAACACTTGCTCCTCACCCCCAAGAGATGCTATTCCTAGCTTGCTGAAGGAGAGTTAGAGCTCCATCCCCTGAGCATTCCATATACCCTTCCTTCCCTGGAGGAAGCACTGATAAGGCTGCAGCCCCATTACCCTTTCTGTATCCCATATGCATTGACCCAGGTGACTGACTCCCCAAATGGGGGCCAGTGGCCTAAATTCTGAATGTAGAGAAAATGGGGAAGCAGCAAATGTACTGTACTGGCAACTGATTTGGAAGTAGGGTTGATAGCAGATGTCTGTCTGCTACAAGGTCAATAGTGATGTATTGAAGCAGCCTTCTACACAATTAGCAAACCATGCTGAATGTTAGATGAGAAGAGAGGAGGATGATTATGGTTTTGTTACACACAGGAGATTACCAAGGATTTAGAAGATGAAAAGAAAGCAGATACTATCTAAATACAAGAGGAATGATGTCTTTGATTAAGATATATCAAGTGGAGAAGAAATGGTGGGCATGATGACTTTGAAAAACATAACAATACTGCTAAGAAGAGGAAAAACTGTTAAAATAATAGTGAGGTTTATGGTTATAAATGTGAATTGTGTTACATAATGCATTGTAATAACAAAGCATCCACTGCATTTACCTCTAATTTTCCACAAATCCTAAAAAATTGATAGAACAAAGAATAGAATTTATCTTCCTTGCTTTGGTATGGGAGACTGCCATATTAATTTCTTAATAGGATGTGGAGAAAAAGCATAAAACAGTTTTTTTACACACGTTAGAGAATGGAACTTTGCAAAGGTTTGATTTGATGAAGTAAGACCCTAGCAAGTGCATCAGGCATAGATTCTTTAGGCCAAGGTTAATAGTTAGAGAGCAGTAATTGTGAGGCAGTGGAAGTGATTTTTTTATGAGTTATTATTCAGTATGAACATAAATGTGAAAGGTTGGAAAAATAGTACTACAACAGGGGAGAGTAGGGTAGTTATCAAGTAAATGTTGGGAAATAGGAAATCATTTAAGGAACTTCTTAAAACTTTGAAGAGACAATCGACTAATGGGTGTTGAAGCCATAGGTTGATGTGACAAGATATTTAATAAAGAAATTTATAAAACATTTTACAGTAGCTACATTAAGTGAAGCATGATAGCTGTGGATGAAAAGGGTCTATTTTGTTATCGAAAAACCTAGTCAACAAACGCCTGTTCACCAACCAATAATCAACGAACTGCCATTTCAGTGAACAGCCACTTCAGCGAATATTTTCCTAGGGGAAAAAATCGCTTGGCCATCATTGGGAATTTGCCCTTTTCCCCACTATAGTATGATCTTGGAGTTGGTATATTTATTTAGGGGGAGGTGGGGGCACAGCCCTCCGCATTAGGGACTGTGGGAGGTGAAGCTCCCCACTTTGAAGAGTTTGTAATAATGTCTCATTTTTGGTTGGCCAAGTGATTTTTACCCCTAGAAAAAAATTCGCTGAAGTGGCCGTTTGCAGAAATGACAGTTCGCTCTTTATTGGTCACTTGGTTTTTCAATAATATAATATAGGCCCGATGAAAATCCTTAGTGTAAGAGGGATATTAAGTAAATAATGAGGAAGACAGAAACTGAATACTTGGCACAAAAATTATGTGTGCAATATATTTAGTTAATTACATGACACTGTATTAGGAAATACAGGCTTGTATACTACTTAAGCATAAAACAAAGGAAAATAACGTCTTATGGAATTACAATGTTACAATAGGAAGAGAAATAAATTATAATGGGCAGACTGTGCAATGAGGGATGTAGATAGTTGTTCAGTCAGGTGTAATACAGTGTTAAATTAAATATAGTGCGCATTTTTGTTTAATGTACTTTCTGCATCATATGGATCCATAAATTGGCCTGAATTACAGATCATGGTGGTAGAGTATTGATAAATGCTTGATGGAGGGGTAAAGTGGAGATAAAATACCCAGACAGAACCCCCAGTAAAACAGTATGATAAAATATGCATCTCTTCACTATGTGGATATTTTTTTTGCTTGTCTTCATTCCTGATGCATCATTAGACAGTTTCCTACACTTTTGGCAAATAATCAACAATCTGTCTAAAACTCTGATGTGTCATCAAAGCTAATACATTTCCAGAAAGCCAGACATATTTATGCTACGCTAATACATTTCCAGTAAGCCAGACATATTTATGCTACTCACTAAAAACTAGCATATTCCAAGACGCAAAGCCCACATACACCCCAAAACAACACAGCAGACCTAACATTTCTACTGATCAAAATGTAACCCTACAATTGATACAAAGACTAAAATGAAATAAAAATTAAAGTGAAACACTAACCAAACATGCAACTTCACACACTGGAGATCCAAAATCCATTCACACAACACCCTCAGAAAATAAGCACTGCCCACCAAAATAAACTTCAAAGAAACTCAATTTTTACTGGCAGACACATACACACACACACACACACACACACACACACACACACACACACACACACACACACACACACACACACACACACACACACACACACGCGCGTGAGCGTGCAAATAAAAAAAGTAAAACATAAAAGAAGCATTGATCTCAACTAATGCATCACAAACTACCATTACCAGCAAAATAGACATACTTTTATCTAAAGCAGCCAAAGATAAACTAATCAAAAATGCATAATTAAGCTATAACATTAACAAATCCTACTAAAATCTTTACTATATTCACCTAAACAAATGAGTGGACTCTGCCAGCAGATAAAGCCTTGACTATTTAACCTGAGTTCGATTATCTGCTCGGGTTCCTATTAGAGTCGGGCATGAGGGAGGAAATGACTAGGCTTAACCTGCTCCCATTCTTCTCTCATGGGGTGGGATTATGTGTCAGTGGAGATGAACTTTTCACTGTAGGCCTTTTGTGGAAACCAGGACTTGAAAGGCTGTTATTCTAGGGAAGTGGATGGGTGTGAACAGAGCATTGTTGTACAGGATCTACGGTGGCGACCCTTCTATGGCCACACCTCATTATCCACTCTGCCTACATCATTATGTTGGCATGCTAGGAGTTTGGGCCATACCTAAAAAAAAATGTTTACCACTGTGAACATCACTGATGGAACTCAGGCTCACTTTCCTCCCCCTGGAGAGATGTCATTGTCATGAAGTCAGCAACTCTGGGCTGAATGATGTTTAATGCCTGGATGAACAACAATAAATCCCAGTGGCACTGAGAAGAGGAAGACTTCTGAGAGGCTGTACTGCAGCAGGAAAGAGAACCCACAAAAAATTCAACCCAGAAATAATCCATGGAGAAAAATGAAATGACACTTAAAAATCCAAACAAAATCCAAGACATCCTTTAAAATCTACAGAAAAATAAGTATCTTTATTCACTGTACTGTACTTTTAAACTGTGTATTACTGAATTGCCACCTACTTTTAACTGTTTTTAGCCATTTTAACTCTTCTGTTGTTTCACTCTTTTAACTGTTTGCTTTTTGTAATTGTTTTTTCTGCACTTTGTATTTTCCAGTACTTGTGTATTTTATAGCATAGGCTAGATTCAGATTTGCTGAATCTAGACTGTTTGGCATTATCTGAGCACTAAAACTAGCCATCTTACATTAAGAAGGCTCCCTGCATCCTTGTGGCAGAAGAATGTAGCAAAGAACCCATCTGAGTTGGAGATTGTTGGAATAAGGCTCAGTATCCAGCATTTCCACTGGCCAGTTTGTTTGAAAATTGCTTAACTTGTTTTAAAAAAGGGTTCTCACATTTGCTACATAAGCCCCACTTTTGCACAGGTCTGTGTCTGTTTTAACACATCTCCACAGAGTTTGGCGACCAGTTATTGCTCTACTATCTTCATCTGAGCAATCCGAGGCATCTGTTTGCACATAGCACACCTTCGAACAGCATTACACAGTGGAGGTAACCACTAGCAGTTATAGACGCAAAGGCTAAAATAGATTTATTTTTCCTTAGAAGCTGCCCATGCTCCAACTGAGGAGTCCCTTAAATTTTGCTTAGCTGCCTGAAGACCACCTCAACTGCACTTTCTACAGCATTTGCCACTTTAACTGAAGTCTCCTAATCTCTAACAGCATTGTACCCCTTGAGACCCCCAATAGTATAGACCCAGCATTAAGCCCCCAATTAAACTGCATCCCTCATCATTAAAGTAAGCAAAATTACACCTAGTATTATGGAAGGTAATTTCTTCTCCATTTCTCCTGCCAGCCTGATTGACATGGGTATCTTGAGGCAATGCAGCAATTGCTTCATGTACACTGACAACCCACTACTCCTAAACTACTCAAGCTCAATTCATGAAAGATGCATATACACTAAACATTTGGAATCCTTGTTCTCCCATTCACCGAACATTGACACTGTTGTGTTGTCAGCCCCCATACTACACCTCCTGCACAAACTACGCTTTCAACACATAAACCATCATACATGGAGGTACACACTAGAAATTTACCTAAACACCAGAAACTTCTGAAACACAAACATGCTGCACCTAATACAGTACCTACAGCACTCAATACACATAAAACCACAAGCCCAAGTGTCTCATCAAATAAGCCGCTAAGGAAAACCACATCTAAACCAATTTTTTTGATCATAGGCAACTCTATAGTGAGACACACAGATGTCCCAGTCACCAGGCTGGACAAAGAAAAGGTTACAGTCAGCTGTCTGTTGGGTGCAGAATCTACCAGTTCACACACACACTCAAGTCTCTCCACAGCAAGTACCATTATGATTTAAAATAGAAATCCGTATCTAGAAACAGTCAGTTGCGCAATAAATCCAAGTTAAATAAAAAACATTATTCTAAAATAATTGAAAAAGATTTACATCCACTGTAAACCAAGCGCTTTCGTCTCCAACAATTCAGAGACTTTTTCAAAGTGGCATGAAAACAAGGAAGTACCAAATAAATAATCACCACTAATTAAACCCACCCAATCAGATCTTATACACAATTAAGCTAATCAAAAAAAATTGCACATATCACAAGGCATAAAACAACAGTATACATAATCATTCATTTTCATAAAACATTCAAACCTAAAAGCATTGCAACAATGAAACACCAAAAATCTCAAAACTCAAAAATCACCCTTCAGCAAAAATCCTACCTCTCTAATACTTTAAGTTTCAAAAAGCATGCAATAGAAAAGTGATCATTAAGACCCGGCCATTGCAATGCATTTGATCTCAACTGCCATAAGGTTTCCAATTTTTCTAATTGCAAAGGCCATGGTCCACCCCTAGGGTCCAAATATAAAAAAAATCAATAATTATAAATTTAAAAACATGCCCAGGAAAGTCTTTATAAATGTTTGACCAATGCATTATTGTCATTTTCATTTTTAATGTCTCTCAGATGTTCATAAATTCGGTTTTTCAGTCTCCTCTGTGTCTTTCCAATATAAAAACAAGGGCACATACATAAAGACTTATTCCAAAAGGCTTGTGCATGTGACGATTCTCTACTGGCCTTGTGGCCAATTCAGCACTTCATATGGACTTGTTGTCTATGTTTGATAGACATGGCGCTGAATATATGGAGTTGGTTATGAAGCATAATGAAGCTTTGTAGATCAACTTAATGAGGGAAGCCACAGAATTGGATAGACTAGTGACTGAGGATGTGGTACATGAAAATAATGTGTTTAAATATAATAGGATTCTTAAGACTATTGAACATCAAATAAATATGATTAGGATTAGGAAGCTTAAAAAAATCGAGGGATAAGCAACAGTATAACGATAAAACTGCCTATCCTGAACCACCTAAATCTCAGGTTTGGGGTAAGACTTATGCATTTAGAGATATAACTGACAATATGAATGAAGAATCTTTTTTAGGTGAGGAGAACTTTCCACTCCTAAAGACATCTGAAAGACTGAGGGAGAGGTACAACAGAGAGACTCCATCACAAGGGACACATCCCCCGAACAGGGGTCGGGGTGACTATGCACCCTATCAGAGGGGAGGGCAGAGAGGGGCCCATCGGGGTCAGATCTGAGTGATGGTGATGTCTTGGATGTAGCATGCAAGATCATTAGAAATGCTGCTGGGGGTTTTAATGTTTTTAACTTTTTGGCCGTGCAAAGTGACACCATTGATTGTGATTTATTATCGAAGGGCGTAACATTTGTACCAACGAGGAACTGTAATGTGGTAAATGTACTGGCTGATTTGAAGCATTATGTAAGAAAGCTGAATTTAAAAGTATTATTTAAGTCTGTTGAAAGTGTAAGTAACCCATTGTATGTTTCAAGTATGTATAATCCCCCTTTACATCCGTTGTTGCAAATTTCTGAAAAATTATGTGAGATTGATATTAGGAATCTAAGTAGAAAGAAACCGATGTTAAATCTGAATACTAATGAGTTAGAATGGTTGAATAAGCTCAGGACCAATGTTCATGTAAGGATGGTCAAACCTGATAAGGGTGGTGGTATGGCAGTGATGAATACTGAGGATTTTAATAGGAGGATGTGTGATTTGCTGTGTAGTAAGTAATATAAGAAAATATTCTTGAATGAATTGAATTCAGCTTACAGAAAGATCAGGAATGCATTGAATGATTTATTTATTGAGGGGTCTATTTCTATTGATGAACTGAATTATTTAACTGTACCCCACCCGAAGGTTCCGACCATGTTTGGGCTACCAAAAATGCTTAAAAGTTTGGTAAATCCACCTATCCAGCCTATTGTGGATGGCCGGGGATCGATCACTTATCCTTTGGCCAAATTTTAAATTGAAACCATTAGTCCTGAAAGAGATAAACTTGTGCAGGGATTTGTGGGACTTTTTGAGTAGGGTGAATAATTTGGATTTTTTTGATTCAGAATTGTTCATTACAATTGATGTTAAAGATTTGTACACCGTGATTCCTCATGATATTGGACTTGAATGGATATGTGAGTTTTTGATGGACAGAGGTATTCCCCAATCAATGGTGAATGTGTGTAAACAGTTGTTTGAATTAGTTTTGAAAAATAATTTTATTTATTTTAATGGGGAACTCTATCTTCAGGTTGAAGGGGAGATCATGGGCTCACCTTGTGGGGATCTGCTTGCAAACATTGTTATGTTACAATTGGAGAGGAAGTTTTTATGTGTTTCATCTTACTATGCCCATTGTAGAATGTACATCCGTTTTTTGGATAACATTTTTATTTTTTGGGATGGACCCCATGAAATGGTATATGAGTTTTTGGCCTATATTAATGAGTCAACCCCCTTTTTGAAGTTCACACATAATGTTAATGCAAAGGAGATTGCTTATTTATATGTGAAATTGATGAAGGATGTGGTTTCACGTACCTTTACAGATCAAAGTTTTAGTAAGGAAACTTATTCAAACAGTTTCTTGTATTATTCCAGCTCTCATCCCTTTAAACAGAAAAAAGCTGTAGTAAAGGGGCAGTTTGTGAGGGCTTCCCAGATGGTAACCCTCTTTGATGTATTTCTAGATGAATGTGACCTTTTGAAGGGTATGTTCCTGAAGATGAGGTTCCCTTTTGAATTAGTGAATGAGGTCATGTTAGAGGTCATAAATAAGAGGGAAAATGGCCATTTTAAGGCTATTTTGCCACAGAGGGCTGGCAATAAGATGGCAATGAGTGACCAATCTTGTTCAATTTTTTTACATATCTTTACTCTATTTTGTATAGTTGTAATCAATTTTAAGCCATCTCTTGTTTTTTAAACCATCTCTTGTATAGCTTTACAGTTTAACAGGTTGTAAATACAATTTAATACTAAACAATACAATAATAACCATTATGATAGCTATTAACAACTTGTAAAATATCTTATCCTGTCAGGTTTAATCCAGTTTACCAGTATTTCTAATACACTAATACCTGTTTTCCCCCCATAAAAGAGTATTGTCAGGAAGGAATGAGATATTTTTTCCTCTAGCTTTATTTTAGACCCTTGTTGTTTATTTTTTCTGTAGCTTTATTTCAGACCCTTGTTGTTTATTTTTTCTATAGCTTTATTTCAGACCCTTGTTGTTTATTTTTTCTGTAGCTTTATTTCAGACCCTTGTTGTTTATTTTTTCTGTAGCTTTATTTCAGACCCTTGTGCAGTACTGCTTATACAGTCAGAGTAAAACTGAAAAAGTGCCCCTCCCTCTGTAGTACTTCAGCACTATTTACTTGCCCTATGCTGTGAGAATAGAATGTATGTCAGCCCAACACTTTGGTTATACATTTATTTTATTAGGTTACTAAATAAAGCTTTCACTGTATATTACCTCTAGTAGGTATTTACACCCTCCTGCACAATTGATTTGAACTGTATATATACTATAGCCCATTTGCTGGCTGTACTTGATGCAACTGAGTTTTTTTCTTTTAACATTTACTTGCAAACAGATTATAAGTTACATCTATGCACAATTGTGGCATTTTATTACAATTGCCTAATAGTGTTGCCTGTAAACATTTTAACAATTATGTTTTAATAACAATGATGCTTTAGAAAAACTCAAGCTACTTATCTGGCAATCAGTCTTGTTGTTTATCTTATCTTTCCAGCATTTCCTGTAACTATTCATTCAGTCTAGGAAGGTCTGAGCTCACATTTCATACTCTGTAAACTATAATTAATTATTTTAGCATTTTTCCTTTAATGTGATTGTGATTTGCATAACTATGCATTTATACAACATAAATAGACATTATTTTACAATTACCTTACATGGATTTCAGTATTTTTTATTTATTTATCTATTTAACTATTTAACTGTCCTGCCATTAATTTTACAAAAACTGTTTGAATAATACCATCTGTGATTTTATTTATTTTTAAAATTCAGAACTTTAACTGTTTGGTGTTACTATACAATTATAACATATGTTTATTTATATTTGCTGTTGTCTACCTTTTGCTTTTGTGCATTGTAAACAAATGTACTCTAGATGAAAAGAACACACATGCATGTCTGTCTTGTATATGTATATCTTTATACAAGCATGTCATGTCTTGTGACTTTAAATTTTTACTCATCTATTTTTATTTAATTTTATATACTAGAACAGTTTTGTTTACCTTTTGACTATGCTAATGAATGGCATTCATATGCTTTACTTTACTGTAGTACTGATAGATGTCTTGCTTTAACTGAATGAAAGTAAAACATTTAAGAATGATTTGTCCAGACATCAGATCCTACCATCCTACCATGTATGTTTAACCATTTTCAAAACATAAACATATTATAAAATATATTTCTTTTGCACAGATTAACTGTGTATGCAGGAAGTTCCCAGTCTTTGTCAGTTCAGCTAATTTATTTCCTTTATCCTGCAACTGCTGTTGAAGAATTTCCTTATAGTCTGCCTGAACTCATTGAACTCATTGTGTCTGTCTTTTAGAAGTTTACTACATTCCTTTGTAACAAAATGTACTAGGGGTTCTATCAGTAACTGATTTGACTCACATGTGGTGACAGGACATAACTGTTCAACATCAGAATGTAATGGAAACACTTTACCCTTAGTTAATTCTTCAGATCTGTCTTTACAGTCTATTTTTTTAGCAATATGATGCAATATTATTTTATGGCATAATACACAAAATGCAGTTTTTGTTGAAGCACACTAAACATTTGTCATTTTTCACATGGTTTTCTTTGAGATACCAGTCAGATATTGTAATACATTTGCATAATGCCTTACTATCAACCTGCCCTAATAAGGTTTTACATTTACTAATGTGCTGTGTATACCAACATAGCAATTTACTAAAGTTTGGTTTACTCCTGCATGAATTATAAATAATATCCATACTGTCTAATATACAAACTGTCTATGAATAAACTATCTTAAGAATATACAAACTCTCTTAAGAATATACAAACTCTGTTTAACATCATCCACCCTAAATATGTGACACAAAAAAGTCTTACCAGTTAGCAAGAAAACAGGTGATCAGGCTGCTGTTGCTGATGGCTAGAAATTTTTCAGAGTCACTTGAGAAGCTGGTGAAGCACAACAGGCAGCAGACTACTGTGCTAGTGGACATTCACCTTTTCTTGAAGAATTTATGGAACTGCGAATTTCTTGAACTAGTCTCACTCTGGATTGTAGACGTCTAAAAAACTTTACTACTGCAAGCTGCATAAACTGGAATACTTCTGTTTAGGATTTACACATACGTACTAATGTTAGTTACTGCAATTTGACTGAAGTGACCCTCTGCAGGGCTTACCATCACTCCTCCTGTGTTTGAATTGCAGATTGTAGGTTCAAATGCAGGCTAGCTTGCCATTGAAAAAATTATATGTCTCTTACTTGCTTGCTGCTTGCTGTGGGATGGATCTGAAATCTTCTTAAGACACTCAGTCTTGCTGGCTGGATTCTGCTAAAATTCAAAGTCTGGTTATATTTGCATTCACAGTCTGTTGCATACAGAAACTTGCAGAATATACACTGATGAGAGAATATACTTTGCAGCACTTGTCTTTAGAGAGCAGTAACAAATAACTTTTATAATAAATCAAACTGGACAAACTTTGCAGCTTAAAATACTGTTCCAACTTTACTTCTCATATAGTACAGATGATGTGAGAGATATAACATTTACCTTAGGACAAATGAGTCCCTACCATACCTCTAACATAACTGGATTTATACAGCTCTTTATATACAGTTTTAGTCCTCTATTTTGGAGAATTGCTTATCCTGTAGAAACAATACTAAGCTTCCTTGTTTAACAATGTCTTGTAAGAGACCAGCTTTTCTGACAGTGTGAATACCCTGTAACAGTGTCCTGATGTCCATGTAAACACATTGTTCTGTATTCTATTTAGATCTGTGTTTAAGAACATCTGTACTTGTGCCAATGCTGATAAGCATATCCTGTTTTTTATGCAGAAAAACATATTTTTGAGAAAACACATTGTCAGAGATCAGCTTTTCTGACAGTGCGAACATCCTGTATTTTATTTGGATCTTTGTATAAAAACATCTGTTCTTGTGCCATATCCTGTTTTTCATGCAGAAAAACATATTTTTGAGGAAACACATTGTCACAGTGTTATTGTCCATTCTTTAAAAGCAGATTTTACATTTTTGCTCTTGCATACATCCTGTTTTTAAGTCTGTAAGGGAAAAATGTCCTTCCAGCAGATTCCTTTTTTAAGCCATTGTCATTTAGTATGACTGCTGATCACATATTACTAAACTCTGTTTCTGCATTTAAGCAAGCCTTTTCTTTCAGCATATTTACAACATAATTAATTTCAGACTAATATTAATAAAATCTAACAGATGGTCAAACCTGATAAGGGTGGTGGTATGGCAGTGATGAATACTGAGGATTTTAATAGGAGGATGTGTGATTTGCTGTGTAGTAAGTCATATAAGAAAATATTCTTGAATGAATTGAATTCAGCTTACAGAAAGATCAGGAATGCATTGAATGATTTATTTATTTATTGAGGGGTCTATTTCCATTGATGAACTGAATTATTTAACTGTACCCCACCCGAAGGTTCCGACCATGTTTGGGCTACCAAAAATGCTTAAAAGTTTGGTAAATCCACCTATCCGGCCTATTATGGATGGCCAGGGATCGATCACTTATCCTTTGGCCAAATTTTAAATTGAAACCATTAGTCCTGAAAGAGAGAAACTTGTGCAGGGATTTGTGGGACTTTTTGAGTAGGGTGAATAATTTGGATTTTTTTGATTCAGAATTGTTCATTACAATTGATGTTAAAGATTTATACACCGTGATTCCTCATGATATTGGACTTGAATGGATGTGTGAGTTTTTGATGGACAGAGGTATTCCCCAATCAATGGTGAATGTGTATAAACAGTTGTTTGAATTAGTTTTGAAAAATAATTGTATTTATTTTAATGGGGAACTCTATCTTCAGGTTGAAGGGGAGATCATGGGCTCACCTTGTGGGGATCTGCTTGCAAACATTGTTATGTTACATTTGGAGAGGAAGTTTTTATGTGTTTCGTCTTACTATGCCCATTGTAGAATGTACATCCGTTTTTTGGATAACATTTTTATTTTTTGGGATGGACCCCATGAAATGGTATGTGAGTTTTTGGCCTATATTAATGAGTCAACCCCCTTTTTGAAGTTCACACATAATGTTAATACAAAGGAGATTGCTTATTTATATGTGAAATTGATGAAGGATGTGGTTTCATGTACATTTACAGAACAAAGTTTTAATAAGGAAACTTATTCGAACAGTTTCTTGCATTATTCCAGCTCTCATCCCTTTAAACAGAAAAAGGCTGTAGTAAAGGGGCAGTTTGTGACGGCTTCCCAGATGGTAACCCTCTTTGATGTATTTCTAGATGAATGTGACCTTTTGAAGGGTATGTTCCTGAAGATGAGGTTCCCTTTTGAATTAGTGAATGAGGTCATGTTAGAGGTAATAAATAAGAGGGAAAATGGCCATTTTAAGGCTATTTTGCCACAGAGGGCTGGCAATAAGATGGCAATGAGATGCATAATTTGGTGAGTGGTGCTGACTCCCAACTGGTTTATGGTGATAAAGCCTTGAATGTCATTAATGTAGCACAGTGTGATGTAAGAAATAATTATCAATTGGCTTTCATTACTGCATATAATGTGGACATTAAACAAATTGCAGACATTCTATATAAAAATTGAGTAAATTTATCCTCTTGCATTGATTTAAGGCAATGTATAACTGAGAGACCAGTGATTGTATACAGGAAGGGTGTCTGCCTAAAGAATATGTTGCAAGCAGCCCATAGGCCACAATCAGGTGGGGGCTATGAGTAAATGTGGGGCCTGCAATCACCATATTTTGGAGGGGTTATCTTGTTGTATAAATGGAGTAACAGTGCGGTTGACGAAGAAGGGTTCATGCCAGACAACTAAGGTAGTGTATGGAGCTTTATGTATGACATGCCCTTGTTTTTATATTGGAAAGAAGGAGAGGAGACTGCAAAAATTATTTATGAACATCTGAGAGACATTACAAATAAAAATGACAATAATGCATTGGCCAAACATTGTAAAGACTTTCCTGGGCATGTTTTTATATTTATATGTTTTTATATTTATAATTATTGATTTTTATATATTTGGACCCTAGGGGTGGACCATGGCCTTTGCAATTAGAGAAATTGGAAGCCTTATGGCATTTGAGAACAAATGCACTGCAACGGCCGGGTATTAATGATCACTTTTCTATTGCATGCTTTTTGAAACTTAAAGCATTAGAGAGTTAGGATTTTTGCTGAAAGAGTGATTTTTGAGTTTTGAGATTTTTAGTGTTTCACTGTTGCAATGTTTTTAGGTTTGAATGTTTTATGAAAGTGAATGATTATGTATACTGCTGTTTTATGCCTTGTGATATGTGCAATTATTTTTTTGATTAGCTTAAGTGTGTATAAGATATGATTGGGTGGGTTTAATTAGATTATTTATTTGGTACTTCCTTGCTTTCATGCCACTTTGAAAAAGTCTTTGAATACCTTTTAATTATTTTAGAATAAAGTTTTTTATTTTTTAAGTGGAATAGTTAACTTGGATTTATTGTGTGATTGACTTCCTGGATACGGATTTCTGTTTTAAATCTAGCTGGTGTGCGACTTTGTTTTGCTATAAGTACCATTATGACTCAGTCATAGTTCATGTTGGTGTGAATGACATGAGATATACCTCACTGGAATATATGAAGAGAAACATGACTGAGCTCTCTGAATATGTGTCTCAGGCAGGTATGTCCATAGTCTTGAGCAGCATACTACCCTCACCTAAGATGATACCACAATATAAACAACAAATGATTGACTTCAACAATTGGGTTAGTTTCTGGTTTCATTCTAAGGGGATCCAGTACCTGTCAGCCTGGGATGACATGGTAGATAGACCACGCTGCTTTGCCAGAGATGGTCTTCATCTGTCAGATGTTATTGGTACTTCTAATCTTCTTCTTCTTTCGGCTTTTCCCGGTTAGGGGTCACCACAGTGGATCATCTGTCCGCTCATGATTGGCAGTGGAGTTTTACGGTGTTGAGTTGCCAGCCTGGCGCCCAACCTTCCACAGAAGCCACATACACACACACACTCACACCTAGGGCCAATTTAGAGTGTCCAATCCACCTACTGCATGTTTTTGGGATTGGTACTTCTAATGAGAATGATTTATGATCATACCCAGATGACAGATGAAGACCATCTCTGGCAAAGCAGCATGGTCTATTTACCATGTCATCTGGGTATGATCATAAATCATTCTCATTAGAAGTAACAATAACATCTCACCCCACATTAGTAGCAATTAGACTATAAAACGTCTCCAAAGTCAATTACACCAATACGAGATAGTATTAATAAATTCATAGCCCCTGCCCTCACTGACAGCATGGAGACCTATGCTGGGATTTACAGCAATGCATTGTATAAGCATCTATACAAATGTATTGATTCAGCCATACCTGATAGGATCAACACAAGATCCTCAAGAAAGAACAAGCCTGCCTGGTGGACATCCGCCATTAGCAGGTTATACAATAAGAGAAAAAAATTGCTGTCCAAGAGCAGGAAGGAACAGTCTCTGAATTGGACGCATTCCCCACTCTACTTAAACAAGCAAATAAGACACTTTGTAAGGCATTCTAAAGCCAGCTATGAATCCAAATTAAACACCTTCACTAAGGATAAACATAAGGCCTTCTTTATCTATATTGGAAACCTTAAAGGAAAAACCCAGATCTGCACAGAACTGGTTGTTAATGGCACTACATACACTGAACCCACATAAATAGCCAACCTACTAGCTGACAGGTTCAATGAAAACTTCTCCCTCTGTCCCCACCACATATCCCCCAAAGCATCCTTATCACCTGCTCTCCACCTAGTATCTCCAAAGAAGAGGTCCTAAATGCTCTCTGCAAAGCCAAAAACACACTTTCTATGGGACCTGATAATATCCCAGGCTGCATTCTAAATGGATTAAAACACTAACTAGCTGCACCACTGGATACTCTTTTTAACCACTGTCTAAGCACTGGTTTTGCACCTGCTGAAAGGAAAACAACTGTCATCCCAATACATAAAAGAGGTACCTCCCAGACCCTGGGAACTATAGACCCATAAGCCTGAACAGCCTAATCAGCAAGGCTATGGAATGCATAATCATAGACCGTATCACCAAGACATAGGAGACCTTCAAACACTTGATCCAACCCAATTTGGCTTTGTTAAAGGGAGATCATGCCTCTTGAACTTGGAGGACTTCATAGGATCACAGTAGCTTACAATCACAACAGTAATAGACAGCACAAATAAAGCAGTGATTCAGAAGAATACAGTCATCAATTTAGTGAGGCTACCAACAAGCAGTAATAAATACGGCAAACTAAATGCAGTTGAACTCCTAGGCACAAGCAGCAAAATGAAGTAGAAAGAGGCACAGTTTTTTTTTTTTGTAGTAGAAAGTGAAGAGATATAAGATAATGAGATTATTCAAGGTTCAAAAGCTAAAGGGGTGGGCCTTTAATAAGTTCTCAATATAAACAGTAGAATGAGCTGATGTAATGTGACTGGGGGAAGTGCCCAGTATCAACGTTATACGAGAGGTGGGCAACATAAAGCCGCCAAGATTTAAGACCACTGTAGCAGCTGCACGGGTGGGACAAAAAAACATTTGCACAGATTACACAGATATACAGCAAAATCGAAGTGCAGAAAAACAGTTGAAAAGAAGCATTTATCTTTTTCCGATATCACAGCAGAGAAAATGGCAGAAGGCCTCTCACTGCAGCTTTGAACAGCTTGCGCAAACAAGTACAACTGGTTTAAAACACTTACTATTAAAGGCAGAGAAACAGAAACCAGCCCTATTATCCAATCAAAATAACAGTGTTGCAGGAATTCTTCTAGCTAGATCAAACCAGATTAATTATTTCTGCCACAAAGAAAACAGATAGGCCTCTCTGGACAAAAGATTTCACTACAAGTTCAAAAGGTCACAAACAGTAACAGATATTCAGCTCTAACAGACAACAAAAAGGAGACTGAAAAACAGTTGCACAGATTACAAAAAAAGTTGCACAGCTTAGACAGATATATAGTAAAACAGAAGTGCAGAAAACAGTTGAAAATAAGCACTTATCTTTTTCCAATATCACAGCAGAGCAAATGGTAGAAGGCCTATCACTGCAGCTTTGACCAGCTTGAGCAAACAAGTACAACTGATTTAAAAAACTGCCTATTAAAGGCAGAGAAACAGAAACCAGCCCAATTATCCAATCAAAATAACAGTGTTGCATGAATGCAACACTGTTGCCTACCTGGACCTGGCCAATGCCTTTGACACTATTCCCCACTCAGGCTTCATTGATAAGCTCACCCAGCTGGAGAGCAACCCATATATTGTCAGGTGGGTTGCAAACTGGCTCACCGATAGAATGCACATAGTCAAAATAGATGACATTCCCTCCACCAGCAGACCCATAACTAGTGGTGTTACACAGGGATTTGTGCTGGGGTCTCTTTTGTTTGGAATCTAATTCTTGGATTTACAGGCTAAAACAAAAGGCCTATGGATGACAAAGTTTGCTGATGATTGCAAACTGGGTGCAGTCATCAACTCTCCAAAGATATCAACATCCTACAAGAGGGGCTTACACAGACAAATAACCGGTGCTAAAATCATGGGTTAAAACTCAGTGCAAAAAAATGCATTATCATCCCCTTCAGCCAGGGCAATGTCCATGCAGATTACCACATTAATAACAACAGCCTAAGCACACAATCAGTGGTGAGAGATTTGGGTACACAGGTTAACAACAGCCTTTCTTTTGACCACCATGTCTCCACAGTGGTAACAAAGGCTTTCTACATCACCCACTTCATAAGTAAGGGCATTGCAACCAGAACAAAAGAGGTCATAATCCCCCTGTACTCCTCACTCAAAAAAAAACAATAACAGAGTACAATGCTACCTTTGTTATGTACCTTACCAGGCACCTGTAGCAACTGGAAAGACCTCAAAAGTTTCTTACAAAGAAAATTCAGGATCTTCATCATATGTCATACGTTGACAGACTGAAATCACTGTCAGTATACACTGTGTCTTAAAGACTACTCAGTGGTGACATCTACCTTGCATATAAGCAATCTCAGATCCTGCTCTAATGGAAATACTGCACATTCATAAATCAAATAGTATAAGATGCACTTGCTCTAGAGAACTCAACCTAGTATGTGACATCAACAGGACTTGCTGGAGAGACAGATATGTCTCACAGAGGTTATCTCTCCTCTGGAACAAACTTCCAATTTACATAAAGCAGAGCCCCTCACTGAACCTATTTAAGCATAATTTGGATGATTGGATGGGAAACTGCAGATTCACCCCAGGAGTTTCACCTGTTTCCCCCTTGGATAGGGGCAGTTGTTGACTTAGTTCTACTTAATACCTTGACATTCTTGGAAACAGACGTTGCACTTGGCTAAGCTTGTAAGGGCCCTAGGACCATTAACCTAGTAACCTCCTATGATCCTATGATCCTATGCCTAAGAAATTGCAGTAGAAGGCCATTGCAAGACACTCCATTCATAAAAACTTACACTGACCACTTAGACCCTTAGTCAGTAAAGAACTGTGATAACTAACATAGCCCAGCTCAAGTAAATGAAAGCAGTACTTAACTATTGGTCTCCTATATTTTTCTCTACTCCTGACTAAGCTGTGGTACCCTACCCAAATAACTTAGGTTACTGCATTGGTGATCCATGTATTAAACATAGTACAGTTGTGTAAGTAAACTTGATTCCACAGAAAAGCACAAATGTTTTAACCACACACAAGGCAAGGTTGGAGCTGCAGGTTGCCAACAGTTTATTGCACCACAAAATAAAAGAAATATAAACGTTTCCATTATAGAAAATACATAACTTCATCAGATAAAAGCCAACATTCAAATGGGCACATATTTATGACTTGCATTATCACATGACAAACAACGATTAATGAATTAAAGCAACAATGTATAAAAACAGTTAAAAACACATATATCCATTAGTAAATTTCCCCCCAAAAGATATATATATATATATATTTTTACAAAAATAAGAAAATAAATGCATATATATGAAAAAAGCACATATTTTAAAACCAACTAAAAATGTAAATGTGTATATATAGGTCCATTAACACGTTTGTGTGTATAAATCTATACTATCTCAGTTCTGCCTTCATTTTTAACACGCATCCTATAGATACAATTTCATTTAAGCCTGGGAACCCCACAGCATCCAGGCGCAAAATCCAATACAGCTCATGGTTCTCCAAGAACAATTACCAGGGACCACCTCTTGTATTCTTTTGCACTTTTTCAATTACAATGAACTTAAAGTGGTGTTCAGAGAATTCCAGAATATGTCTATATAGGGCATTGGTGTTTTTTCCCCCATATATCATAATTGTGCTCGTAAATACATTGCTTCAACATCCGCTCTGTCTTGCCAATATAAAAAGCAGGACAGGCCTGACACAATGCCCTATAGAAAACTCCAGAACTATTACAATTATAGTGCTCCTTTGCCCTAAAACTGAACCCATTGATAGCTAAAAGCTCACTCACATTGATGTATTTACAGTGATAGCATCTCTCACATGGATAAATGTACCTGTGTTTTGAATCATCATGTTGTCTACCAACTTTTTCTACCAAGTTTTTGAGGTTCAAACCTCTTTTCCATACTATAACTGGTTTATTACTAACTCTAGATCTAATCTCCCCATCTCCTAACAAAACCTTCTAATTTTTTTACTAGAATATCCTGGATCAATTTTAAGTCAACAGAGAATCTGTTTGCAAAGGACAATTTGAAATTGGTAGGCTTCCTATTTATGGTAGAAATAAATCTCCCTTTTATCACATCCTTTTTAAATTTGACATCAAGATAGCTAATACTCTCCTCACCAATGTGAAAGTCGGTTGTATTATTAATATAACCTACAAAAATGCCAATACTTTCTCTATTCCCGTTCCAAATAAAAAACAAGTCGTCCAGGTATTTCAAGTATAGAATACAATTTTGAAATCCTGAGTGTTCAAAAAGAAATCTCCGCTCCCACTCACACATAACCATGTTCGCATAAAGAAGTCCACAAGCTGCTCCCATTGCTACCCCTGTCTGCTGACAAAAAAGCTGTTCATCAAAATAAATATAATTATTTCTCAAGACCATTTCCATCATTTCAACATATGGTGTTAATGGGATTGTGGTCAAACCCTTTCCTAAATAAAAATTCACCAAACCAGTCTAAGCTGACCTCATGGGGTATTACAGTAAATAAATATTTTTCATCCACAGTAAAAAAGAGAAATTGGTTATTAAACTGTACTTCATATTTAGCAAGAAAGTCCCAAGATTCGACACAAAGATGTTTCTCAGTTCTTAATAGCAATTTAAGTTTGGTATCTAGGAATTTAGCAATGGGGGAGGTAATAGAATTACAGGCATCTACAATGGGGCAGAATGGTGGATCTATAATTTGTTTGTGCAGTTTACGGAGCCCAAATATAGCTGGAATAACTGGAGCATTCATTTTTAAATATTTAAATTCAAAAAGTGAAATGTGACCTTCCATAACAATGTCACTTAGTTGTATGTTAATCCTATGATAGGCAATATTAACCTCATTCCTGGACACTTGACAGTAAGTAGTACTAAAACTAATGTTATGCATACATTGGATATAATCCTCCATGTCCATTATTACACCCCCCCGTCTTTGTCATGTTGAACAATTCTAACCTTTTGTTGTCGCACCATAGTCAAAATGTCAAGTTCAGCTGGTTTTAAATTCTTATGGTATACAACTCGAGATTTAAATAAATTCCTGAAATCCAGTTCACACATTTGCTCAAAGGAGTGGAGGGTAGAATGCATAGGTGGGTTACACACGTTGGAAGGTCTTAATTCATTTTGAATAGCCCTATTACAGTTATTAAATACAATGTGAAGGTTAATTTTCCTGGTGAACAACTTGAGATCTAAAATAAGTTGTGGAAGATTAGAATGAACAGCAGGAACAAAAGTTAGTCCTCTTGCAAATAAATTGGCAATCTTGACAGAATAGTCCAGAGAGCTATAATTAAAGACCCTAAAGTCACCTGTATTGTTAATAAGTATACGAGGTCCTCCATCATCACCCACTGTTGCTCTCAAGTTCATCAGTTTCGCTGTTGGTTCCGGTTCCAACCCCTCCGTTGGTTCGACAGGTTCCTCTGCTGGAATCCACGCTGGTTCCAAAATGACTGGGGTTCCTGGCCATTCTGTTGATTCTGGTTGTTGTATTCTCTCTCCCTGATCCACTCCGAGCATCTCAGGCCTCCTTGGTCTAAAGGGATGTCACTTCCAAGTGGTGGTCCCTGGCAATTGTTCTTGGAGAACTGTGAGCTGTACTGGATTTTGTGCCTGGATGCAGTGGGGTTCCCAGGTTTAAATGAAATTGCATCTATGGCATGTGTGTAAAAAATGAAGGCAGAACTGAGCTAGTATAGATTTATATACACAAACATGTGTTAATGGACTCATACACACACATTTTCATTTTTAGTTGGTTTTAAAATATGTGCTATTTTCATATATATGCATTTATTTTTCTTATTTTTGTAAATATATATATATATATATATATATATATATATATATTGGGGGGATTTACTAATGGATATATGTGTTTTTAACTGTTTTTATACATTGTTGCTTTAATTCATTAATTGATGTTTGTCGTGATAATGCAAGTCATATATATGTGCCCATTTGAATGTTGGCTTTTATCTGATGAAGTTATGTATTTTATATAACGAAAGTGCTTATGTTTCTTTTATTTTGTGGTGCAATAAACTGTTGGTGACCTACAGCTCCAACCTTGTCTGTGTGTGGTTAAAACATTTGTGCTTTTCTGTGGAATCTGGTCTGGTTTTTTTGGCAAGGATGGCTTTTGGTTGAAGGCTTGCCTCGCAAATATTGTTTTCGAATGATGAAACCAATGGGAATGATGGAGCTCTTACAGCCCTTATTCAACAACTCTCCCAGAAAGTGGATTCTTTGGCTTTGGAGGTGCAGAGTTTTAGGAATAACCTTCCTAATAATCCTCTGTCTTCCTTGGATTCTCATGTTTTGGCTGGCAGCATTGGTGTACAAAACAACAGTGGTATTATTGTAGAGCAAGGACAAGAACATGCAAACTAAACTCCACATAGTGGGTTGTTAGAACCATTGAAGAGCATGGATTTGAGCAATTGGCTGCAACGTGGCATTATGTTTTCTCAAAATACAACCAGTGATAATAACAGAACATGTAAAGATAGTCTGGACTTATTTCATTATCAGATTCTTAAAATTCGAAAGTTACAGAGTAATAATGCATATCTTTGGGAGTGCTTTAATGCAAACAAGTGCCTAAAGGGCTTAGGCAGTGGAAATTTCCAACTGGACTTGTTAAAAACTCTCCGCTGCATCAAGAACTGTTGTCACTTTTTGACTGGCACGGATGTGAGTATTTGGAAGTCTTGGTTAAATTCAATGCCCGTACTATTGATGAATTAACCAAAAAAACTAAAGATCTTGATATAGCTATTACTCATGATTTGTTGTTTGTACAAAACCAATTTGAATACCAACATATGTTTAACAACATTGATAATATCATTCAGAACATTAAATTGCATAACATTAATAAGCTACAATGAGATGCTGATGACTATGCAAATAGGAGGGTGTACCCTCAGCCACCAGACTCACAAGAATGGGGTCAACATCAGAGAGCCCATACAACCAATGAGGATGGTGAATCCTCAAATATTCATGAGGATGCTAATACCAGAAGTGACGTCCCTTTAGACCAAGGAGGCCTGAGACGCTTGGAGTGGATCAGGGAGAGGGAATACGACAACCAGAATCAACAGAATGACCGGAAACCCCAATATTTTCTCAAACAGCATGGATTCCAGCAAAGGAACTCATCGAACCAACGGAGAGGTTGGAATCGGAATCAACAGTGGAACTGATAGAATTAACACACAACTAAGTGACATGGCTATGGAAGGTCGCATTTCACTTTTTGAATTTAAATATTTAAAAATGAATGCCCCAGTTATTCCAACTATATATGGGCTCCCTAAACTGCACAAACAAATTATAGATCCACCTTTCCGCCCCATTGTAGACGCCCGTAATTCTATTTCCTCCCCCATTGCTAAATTCTTAGATACCAAACTTAAATTGCTATTAAGAACTGAGAAACATCTATGTGTCGACTCTTGGGACTTTCAGAACTGAGAAACAACTCTGTGTCGACTCTTGGGACTTTCTTGATAAATATAATGGGGTACAGTTTAATAACAGTTTCTCTTTTTTACTGTGGATGTAAAAGATTTATTTGCTGTAATACCCCGTGATGTCAGCCTAGACTGGTTTGGTGAATTTTTATTTAGGAAAGAGATTGACCAAAATTCCATTAACAGATATGTTGAAATGATGGAAATGGTCATGAGAAATAATTATATTTATTTTGATGAACAGTTTTTTTATCAGCAGACCGGGGTTGCAATGGGAGCAGCTTGTGGACTTCTTTATGCAAACATGGTTATGTGTGAGTGGGAGCGGAGATTTCTTTTTGAACACTCAGGATTTCAAAATTGTATTCTATACTTCAGATACCTGGATGACTTGTTTTTTATTTGGAATGGGAACAGAGAAAGTATTGGCATTTTCTTAGATTATATTAATAATACAACTGACTTTCTGCATTTTTCTCATAACATTGGTGAGGAGAGTATTAGTTATCTTGATGTCAAGCTTGAAAAGAATGTGATAAAATGGATATTTGTTTCTACCATATATAGGAAGCCTACCTATTCTAATGCCTTCCTTCATTTTGATAGTAGTCACCCATTGTCCCAAAAGAAAGTGGTTGTTAAGGGACAATTTGTTAGGGCTGCAAGGATGATGTCTGATTTTGATTTATTTTCATCTGAGTGTGCCCTTTTAGAGAGTATGTTTATTAAGAGGGATTATCCCATCGGCTTTGTGCAAGACATTTAAAGAGAAGTAATGGACAAGAGAAGATCTGGGTTCTATTCCCCCATTCTTGATGAAAATTGTCATGACTACAATCCAACAAAAAACCAAGAAAACCGAAAAACTACTAAAGATCAAAAGAAAAACGAGTTGAATGGCAGGAGAAAGCTGAAATAAGCAAATACGAATAACGTAATGCTAAAGCAACTAAAAACTTTAATATGGTAAGCGCTTTCAGTGGTAAAAATATTCCACCTTCTTCAGACCCCGAGTATATGTAATTCAACTATTTTAGTAAATAAGGGGAGTATAGTTACTACTACTGATACCAATTTCAAATTGTCCTTTACAACCAAATTCTCTGTGGACTTTAAATCGATCCAGGAGATTCTAGTAAAAAACTGGAAGGTTTTGTTAGGAGATGGGGAGATTAGATCTAGAATTAGTAATAAACCAGTTATAGTATGGAAAAGAGATTTGAACATCAAAAACTTGGTAGAAAAAGTTGGTAGACAACATGATGATTCAAAACACAGGTACATTTATCCATGTGGGAGATGCTATCACTGTAAATACATCAATGTGAGTGAGCTTTTAGCTATCAATGGGTTCAGTTTTAGGGCAAAGGAGCACTATAATTGTAATAGTTCTGGAGTTGTCTATGGGGCATTGTGTCAGGCCTCTCCTGCTTTTTATATTGGCAAGACGGAGCGGATGTTGAAGCAACGTATTTACAAGCACAATTATGATATATGGGGAGAAAAAACTACCAATGCCCTATATAGACATATTCTGGAATTCCCTGAACACCACTTTAAGTTCATTGTTTTATACAAGTGCAAAAGAATACAAGATGTGGTCTCTGACAATTGTTCTTGGAGAACCGTGAGCTGTATTTGATTTTGCGCCTAAAGGATGTATGTTTAAAATGAAGGCAGAACTGAAATAGTATAGATTTATACACACAAACGTGTTAATGGACTCATGCACACACATTTACATTTTTAGTTGGTTTTAAAATATGTGCTTTATTCAGGGTCTATATTAGATCAGCGAATGCTGATTGATCGACTGTCAGATCAGTGATTTTTTTCCTAGGGAAAAAAATCACTGGTCCAAAACACATACACACAACACAAGCACACCAAACAAACAGAAATCCACACACATACACCTAAAATCTGACACCTAACCCAACAGTAAACTATGCACGCACCACTAACTATCCACTTACCTTAACCCAAACCCTAACCCTAAGGTCCGTCACTATCGCACACTCACCTCACCCGCTCCCTAACCCTAACTCACTAAACCCGCCCTAACCCTCACATCCACACAATCGCACACATACCTAACCCGCGCCATACCCCTAACTCATCTAACCCACCCTAACATTCACATCCACACAATCGCACACTTACCTGAATCCGACCCGTAACTTTCCACCACAGCACTGAAAATACCGAAGCAACAGAAATGGACAACCAAATTCTTTCTCTAGGAAAAAATTGGGGTTTCTGTTGTCTCGATATTTTGACCATTCGCTTAAATAAGGTCGATCAATCAGCGTTCACTTGTTTAAGCATTCGCTGATCTAATATAGACCCCTTTTTTCATATATATGCATTTATTTTCTTATTTTTGTAAATAAATATATATATCTTTTTTTGGGTGGAATTTACTAATGGATATATGTGTTTTTAACTGTTTTTATACATTATTGCTTTAATTCATTAATTGGCTTTGCCATGTGATAATGCAAGTCATATATATGTGCCCATTTTAATGTTGGCTTTTATCTGATGAAGTTATGTATTTTATATAACGAAAGCGCTTATGTTTCTTTTATTTTGTGGTGCAATAAACTGTTGGTGACCTACAGCTCCAACCTTGCCTTGTGTGTGTAAGTAAACTTGCCATATCAGTAGATGTTCTAATGGATCACCATTACAGTAACCATCCCTCCCTACAGATCCCTTTTCTGCTAGTTTTCCTTCATAATTATCAGTATGCAGTACTTTTCACCCTTTTGTATACAGTTATAGTTCACTTTGTTCCATAGCACAAATATTCAGAGTTCTTGCCTGCTTCCTAGGCAAAAAATACTGTCAAGCTTTTTAGTGCTCCAGCTGTCTTTTATATGGAATGCTTTGTGCGCTCCTGCAGTTGGAGGGCCTGGAGGGTGGTCAAATCTGCGGGAAGCTGGCCAGTGCAGGGTGTAAGATCCAAATAGTTTAGGCTACTGTAACAGTGATCCAAGAGCAGCTACTGTTATAAGTTTACTTACACAACAGTACTTTACTAAAACAGTGTTAAAAACAGCAGGTTTACACTGTAACACCATAATAGGTAGTTTTTTTAAAATATAAAGCATTAAATAAAATGTTTTCTGTGGAAAACAGATGTCATATGGTTAAGTTTTATAACTGCTGTGAGTTTGCTGACATTTCTGTTCTTATTGTTTACCACTTAGTCATTCACTAATTAATTATCAACACGATGAACAGTGAGAAAGTACAGCTGAATAAGTAAATGTACCACAACCGCAGATGTTCAAATGATCGCTGTTACTGTAGCCTTAGCTATATGAGTTTCTTTCGATTTCAAACTTCCTTTCCATTACTTTTTAAAACTTTGATTATGGGCTCATTGCCGTTTAAAACAGTCTACTGGAAATGTAAGTTGAGTGGATGGGAAAGTTATTATATGGTCTGAAAAGGAGGTTTGAAAAATCCATGTTACTCCTTGAATCAGTTTTCTCCTTTCATCACAGTTATTAAGCACCTTAGCTGCAGAAGGGCAGGAATTTTTTTTATCTAAGGAAGAATGTAAAATCTCAAATTTAACATCATCAGGAAGATTTTGAGAACGATGCCAAGCAAATCTCAAAACTGATCCAGATGCAGCAGCTGTGAAGGCAGAATCAGCACCATTATTATCATAAGCACATTTTAAAATACACTATTTTAGACTTTCTTGAATTTTTGAACTCCACTACAGATTTTTTTAAAATTCACATTTGAATTTGTTCAGAATGGGATAGATTACCTGGATGTTAGATTAGATAAAGTTAATGGGGGATTAAAGTCTAGAATTCATAGAAAGAATACTTTCAGCAATTCCTATCTTCCTTACACAAGTGACCACCCTTGGAAACAAAAAAGGAGTATTGTAAAGGGACAAATGGTCAGAGCGGCCAGAATGACCTCAGAGTGGGGTGATTTTTTGGAAAAAATAGAATTTATTTCAGATTTATTTAGGTCAAGAGGCTACCCAGATTGGTTAGTACAGGAAGTGTCGGAAGAATTTGTAAATGGACGCGCTACAAAATAAACCCCTATTTTGGGAAAAACTTTGGAAATTACTACAGGTGATACAGTAGTTGGTGAACAAGCCTTTAAAAGGGCTTTTGTTTTACAACATAGTAATATAACCAGGGAAGTTAAGGTTTTAGTTCAGAGGAATTGGAAGATGTTAAAATACAACAGGGACATAGTACACAAAGTGGGTACTGAACCAGATTTTGTTTTTAAAACAGGAACAAATTTGAAGAAAGTTTTTGAAAGAAATAATTATAGGGACTCAATTCCCCCAAACAAGAGGAACAAGTAGGTGTGGCAGGTGTGGGTACTGTAAATATATTTTAGATGAAGTACCCATTACACTAGAAAACTATGGTAACAGTAAGATTTATTTCAGGAAGTGTAACTGTTATGCTAAAGGTATTGTGTATTTGGCTCTATGTAGAGATTGTCCAAGTTTTTACGTAGGGAAATCAGAGAGGGCATTAAACAAACATATATACGAGCATTTATACAATATTAGAAAAGGAAATGCAAATAATGTGTTAAGTAAGCACTTATTAACAGAGCCTAAACATGCAGGTTTCCATTTTGGAATTCTGGAACAGGTGTTAATAGATCCCAAAGGGGGAGATTGGGAGAACTGGCTATGTTGTAGAGAGACCTACTGGCAACTAAGGTTGAATGCCACCCACCCTCCAGGACTAAATAATTATATTTCTATTAAGCCGTATTTAATAAAAAAGGCTGAGAATTTACAATAAAATTGAGAGATTCATTTAACAATGTTATATGTAGACTGTATTATACATTTACCACTTTGGGTTCTGAACAATTCAAATGTACATTTTAGGTATGAGACTCATAGGCTGTGTTTTTAACATGAATTTGTTGTTTTTTAAAGACTGTGAAATATTTAGTTGCAGAACCTATTTATTATGTTTATTATTGGTAGCACTGTGATGGGATTGTATTAATTTTAACAAAATGAAGAATTTTAATGTGTATGCTTTCACTTTAAATTTAAGTGAAAATGGTTCCTTTTTGGCGCCTTTTTTGAATGGAGATATTTAAAAGTGGCCAACTAGTAGTTTTACTGTTTACACACTTGATAAAGCCCTACAATTGAGTTAGGGTGAAAGCGCTTGTGAATTTTGGTGAATAAACTGTTCTTGGACATCCACTTCTGTTTGCTGACACAACCGTTTCTTTTTAGTTTATTGGTTTGGTTTTACGGTCTGTTTCTGCTTACTTGATTCACATTTTAAAATATGCTTAGTCACCAGTGAAACAGCTATCAAAGAAGCATTTCATGAATTCTTTACCTCAAAAGCAAGAAGGTTAACCATTAGACATGGGCAAACATTTTAACATATGAGTTTGGCAGTTTGAAATCCTGCAAGTTAAAGTACTTAGAGGAATATGTTTTCTTCCCCAACTTATCCATTCCTTTTCCATATTTGTCAGAAGGAATGGAATTAGTCACAGTAACCTGTTTAGGAGCAGCAGATTTAGAAAGGGAATGACATCTAGGTCTGCTTTAGGATTAGAAAGCATGTACCTGTGTGTCTGGGGCACATTGTATAACCTGTCAGACCTCTTAGGGACAGAAGATTGACAGTAATGAAGGTTTGATGCAGTGAGAAATACATTCTCTAAATCAGGCAATACAGGAGGGATAGTGAGGCATCTCTTTCATGTTAGATAAAATGTCAGTGAAAGAAATTTCTTCAACATGGAATCCTAAAGCTATAGAGTCTTCAAAATCGGCTCGCTCAGACTGAGAAGAAACTCCTGAGGTACAATGCTCCCCCTGCAAAGACTTCTCCTCTGACTTAAATTAATCATGTCAAAATGACAAGAGACTATTTTCCTTCTTATCAGAAGATTGTGAAGGCAAGGACAAAGCACACCCCAGTAGATATACCCTGCCCATTTAAATAAAAACAGGAGATATAAAGCTTGTCTCACTAAATACATTCTCCCTGCACAAGCCTGACTCTTACACACACTGGGCACCCCTATTCTACAATCCCATTCTGACCAAGTAAAGACGCTTTATCTGCCCCTTCTAAAGATGATAAAAATAGTGGCACTCCCTTGCCCACTAAGGGCATCTCTATAGTCACAGAGGATGTGACTATCCCCTGGTACTTAGTGTGTTGGAAGGCTACACCAAGATGACTGAGAGAACAAGATGGGTGGTCTGAGGAACAAGTTGCCACAGAAGAGTCTTTTTGACCACTGGGGAAGGTACAACCATGAAGACAAACTGCTGCTCCATCAATAAGCCAGGAAGGAGGTCTGGAATGTGGGTAGAGGAGCACTGATGAGTCAGTAAGGTGAATGGCAGAGAACAAGTAGTTCTGAGGTAAGCAAACCTCTGAAAGTGCCCCACAGGCACAATATCCTGTCCCAAATACACAAAGATTCAACAGAAGAATGTTTTTAGTTAAAATATAGAGTTTTATTTACAAAAAGTTGACACAACCACTGATGAGTCAATTCCCTTCAAATTAAACTGACCGTTCCAATATCTTTAATTTTTAGCCCAAGTAACAATTTCTGACAGAAAAAACATAAGTTTTCCTCATAAAATGCAATTAAAATAGGAAGGTTTTCATCAGTAGAGATGTATCTGGCTTGTTCTTGAAGGGTCGCTAGCTGACTGACAGAATCACAGGACCTGCCGAAAAAAAAAAAGAAAAAAAGCTCTGAAGTGTTTTATATGGAGTGTCCCATGCACTCATAGAAGGTGGAATGCCTAGAGCATGCCCAATGATCTGGAAAGCTGACTGGTAAAGGGGGTATGAATCAAATAGCTTAGGCTACTGCAATGGTGATTAATGTATTGAACATCAGAATTGATTTGAACTTTCTATTTTTCTTCTCTTGAGCAACTGGTTCTTTTTCTAGAAGGTCTGTTTGAATTTTATCACAAAGCAGTACCTGATTGTCTGTTTGACTCAGTGCAAAGTATAATTTGAAATAACAGTAATGTAGATGGCAGTCGTCCGTAGTAGGTCAAGTAACCGGGACACAGAAAACCATAGACTGTATACTAACTAAATAGGTTATTCTGGATGACTATAACAGAGTAAAAGCTCCTAAATCTAACCTTCAGATGGCAAGCAGGTGTTATAATTAGGCAGGTGAAAGGAATCTGAAGATTATTACCTGTTATCTGATTTTAATCAACATATGTGTTTGAGTCATGGATACCAATTTCGCTTCAAGAGCAGTGCTCAAGAAATGAATCTTGGTATCCACCTTGAGAGCATATAATGAGGGCTATGATCTATGAGATCTGATCATAATTTTTTGTAGTGCATGGAGCTTTATCTGTCCTATGTGCTACCAGTTACAGAAATAAAAAGAAACATGCAGGAGTGTGAAATATTTTGCCAGCTTTCAAAGCATTTAAAAGCTGGTAAAACACTTTTAGTATTATCAAACAGACAGCAGGCAGAAACAGTGTCACTCTGAAGAACAAATGGCTTTAAATACTGTTAGACAATTCATTCTGCCACACAAAATGTTTTTATAACTGCCACAGCGAAGTATCTAACAGCTTTTAAAGCTATTTTACCTATTGCTGCTGTTCCTTGAAGCTAATTCTGTCTACTGCCAATCCCAGTTTAAGACCTGATCATAATAGTCCTTGGAGGTGCTTAACAAGCTTGCCTTTTCCCCATTTTTGGAGAACAAACACAGTACTCCATGCACTACTGTAGGATTCTGGTGCATTGAGTGAGGGACATCAGTCTCAGATTGATGGCATTAGCATTACACCATTAAACTTTTCAGTTAAGTGGGCCTGCAGAGACTTCATGAAGTCAAGTCTGTCATATATAAGGACCAAAACACTGCTATATTTATTTTCAGCTGGATTAATCCATGTCTGAAATGAACAGATAAAAGTTACTCCTGGCAGTTTTGGGAGCATTTGGAGAGGCTGAGGACAACATTATAACGTTATTGAATTGATCTAGTTTGTGTCTGCTCTCCATCAATGAACCAAGAAGCACACTCAGAATTCTACAATGAACTACAGAAATATGTTTTACCTGAGGCTACTAGACAGAAAGAGTGCTCCCTGACCTTTACTATGATGTTGTCATAGATTCATAGGTAGTTAACAGGCCTGTTGTTTAGTGGTCATTTTGAGGTCTTTCAAAGAAATCTGCTTTCCCCACACATACATTTGTTATAGAGCAGAGGTTATTTGAGTAACCTTTTTCAAGAAAATGCTGAATTGTTTTAGTTTGCCCTTAGTAATGTAATTATATAACTTAATGGTAACCATACCAGCAGTCTCAAAATCATAGCACATTGTACAACAAAAGAAAAAAATATATATCAGAAGCATCAAGATGGCTACAATGTGACTTGGCAATATAAAGGTCTAAAGATAACAAGTCACATGAATTAATCTGAGAAGAAATAGATAGTCCACAGTGTATAACAGTATTGTTATTTTCTTGAAGATTTAAGCTGCTTAAATGGAATTCCAGAAGAATACAGAGCAATGACCAGGAGATTGTTACTACCTTTTTCATAAATACCTCCGGGCTTCTGCAATTTGATCCAGGATCTCTGTCTTTAGCTAGTCACAGACAGTAGTTAAGACCATAGACATTCATTGTACTTTCTGTTGGTCCCAGAATCCCACAGTTCCCTGACTTCTTTAAGGATAAGTTGAATGGAAAACATATGTAGTGATGCTAACTAATTTTTCTGCTTTTTTTGTAACAGAAACTAAGAATTAAAATATGCATCCTAGCTATCACCTTGACAAACATATAATTAACCATTAACTATTTAACAGTGGGGTCTCACTACCTGTAGCCTGTATAATCATTTAAACGATTATACAAACATAATCATATGCATTCGTTATGACTAATTTGGTAAATATTTCATACAGGGAGAATGCAGTCTGAAAAAATATTTTCAGCCTATACCTTCGTACAGAAATTTGAGTGTTGTTTAGCAACAATAGCATCTTTGTTGTTCTTTTAACTCTAATAAGAATTCAGATTCTGGAATTAGAATTTAACTGCAAAAAAGATGCACAGAATGTGCAGTCAACCCTGAAGATATTATAGATATTTAGTAAAGACTCAAAAAAGATCAACTCTATAAGTGGGTAGGCACGTAAAGTCTAGAGGGGCTTCAACAAATCCATCGACTTAATGGTGCAGGCACTTCTCCTTAATGCTGTTTATGATGAAAAACCATCAAGTATTCAGCCAGAAAAAAATTAAAAACTCATTTACATTTTAATGAATTTTTAATTGAGCCAAAAATCTGTTGTTTCTGCCCAAGGATGTTTTTTTTTTTTTTTTTTTTTTTTTTTTGATTTGTGGTCTCCGCTGATAGGCATCCTTTGGGACAACAATAGAATGAAAGTAACTGTAAAGTGAGCTTAATTGGTTTGCTTAGCTTGCCTCGGCTCTAGCTGAATAAATAAACAGGCAGTTTCCAACTGTGTATGATCAGTTACAGAAAGCAGGAATTAGCTGGTTGACACAGATGCAAGCATTCACTTTGAAATTGGAAGAAATATGCATCTGTTTTATAGTTTTATCAAAACTGATGTGAACTTGGAAGTATTTTGTTATTGCACTCGAGCAGTAAACCAGCATTTTTTTTTTAGAAAATAAACCATATTCAGGATATCCTTCCTACAGATGAACCACAATATAAGGTATTAAGGAGGCAAAATGTAATGCACAAGGGGACTTGGCCCAAAGGTGTAGAAGAATGAAGGCCTGACTAGTATTGTTTGACCCATGTCCAACTAATTGGATGAATGCTGGAGCAGCTGGCAGGAGAGGCTGGGTCTGAGAAGCCAATGCCAGCCCTGAAAGGCTGTTCAGGGCATGGCACTGCACAAGAGACACCAAGCAACAGGTGAGTGACTGCCCTCAGAAGGATCCTAGTAGGTCCATGCTATATCAGCACTGGGTCACTTCACTAGAGAGGCATCTGTGGCAGCACAGCTTGCTGCTCTCTGATTAGCAGGAATTGTGGAGCCTGCAAGTTGCAAACAGAAGTGGGAATTAGGGTTGTTGTGGCACCGGTAGACTGACTCTCCCTACTGTTCAACTTTCATCTCCTTGGAAGCAAATCAGATGACTGGATACTGTGAAATGGAAACAAATCTAACAGTGGACTCTCAACCCATTTACGGATGTCTCTTTCATGTCCAGGGTTTGTCCATAGGATGAATAAATGAGCAGATGGGGAAGATGTCTGTTTCATGTCCAGGGTTTGTCCATAGGATGAATAAATGAGCAGATGGGGAAGCTACATTACAACTCTTGCAGATTAGGGAATGGAGAAGAAAAAGGAAATGCAATGCAGAAGATTTCCTAACCAACCTCCCTTCTCCTACTTTTGATAGTCTCACATCCCATGGTCTATTTTCAGGGAATCACAAGATGATATTAATACCTGTTAACAGACATTTGGCCAGGACACTGGACAAATCCCACCTAGTCCTTTCAACAAGTGTCACAGAATCTTTTATATGTATATGACCTACCATAAACTTGGGAAGATGCGGCCTCATTTTAATCTATCATTAGAAGTATGGCACCTCATGAGTACAAGCACCCTATTATGTTACACTGTAGTGCCAGTACTGCAAACAAATCAAAGCATCCGGTATAGAATTAGAAACTACAGCCTTCTGATATTCATAGCATTGGATTTGAATCTGTTAACTGTTAAGTTACTGTCACTGATGTATTTAAGAATTAAAGAATGAGATTCAAACTCTTTGAGTAGCAGGCAAGCAACAAACAATTGTCACTAAACAATTTATGAACTGTAGAATGAGGCTCAAACTTATGAGAAACAGCAAACCACTAGATGATGGAGAAAGATGGAGGGGATGAACATACTATCTCATTCCAGGGCAACATATCACAAATTGTGCAGGCACTCCCTCATTTTCACAGATGGAGAAAATTCTAAATTATGGTGAACTATGGATATTATAAGAAGAAATGTCAGTAGTTTCATACTGTAAAAGTACCACATCTTTAAAACTAAGATACACATTTTTTGAATATAACCACAAGTGTGTTAATATTTTTAAACCATCAGATTATATATTGTGAAATCTGCAAAGCAAAGACTTTTGGAACAGAAAAAAAAAATCACTGATCAGATTATTCAGTAGTAGTACCAGACTGAATTCCTGACATGCCATTATTACATTATTCATTCACTGTAATGTAAAACTGGAATCTGAGTGGCTATGGGGGGATTTTAATGAAGCCTACATGTTTTTTTTTTCCTGGTAGGCATCAGGCCACATTGCTAACATGGCCACAAACATTTTTAGAGTCCGTAAGTGCTGCTCAGAGGCGTGCACCAGCACCCCAACACGTAAACTTCTGTGGCATACAAATCACCTCATAGGTAAGTGAATCTCATGCAATTGAAGCAGGTAGAGTGATCCAGCAAGCAGATAGGCAGCTCTGCAGACCCTGTGTCAATGTCTGTAGTGTACATGGAAGAATTCCGTGTACAGGAATGCAGACAGACAAAAGGGGCTGTAAAAATGCAGGTAGATAGACAGAAATGGCATAGCACACATAGATATGAGCAAAACTATCCTCTGTGTTTTCCAAAAGTTACAGTAAATATGTTAAAATAAAATGTTTATTTTTTAATAATCTTGGCATGTTAGCACTGTGTACAAACATGCCTTATTAAAAAAAAAGTGGAAAAATCAAATATTAAAATCATGAGACAGAAAAGTATTACAGGACCCTGCATGCAGTATCTACAAGGGTGCATTGGTGCTGTTGCTAATGTGGTAGGACTTGGAAGCGTGTACTATCCAGGTTGTGAGTACAGATCCCTGTGCAAATGAGGTGTAGTTACTGAATAGCATAATCGGGTAATCATGTCTGCAGATTCCCTCCGTGTAGGCACAGAACCGTATTGGTGTCCACAGAAGAGGTAGCTGACATCAGATGAGGGTGTGTCCACTAACTTCTAAGCTGATTGGGTAGCTGCTCCTGTTTGAGCTGCGCACCATCATGCTGAGCGTGCAGGTTTGGGGGGAGGGGTGCACTAACTGCTAAGCATTGTTTGCATGGTGCGCCGCAATTCTCAGAGTATCTAATAGGCTAGTGATGTATTAATTAGTGTTGATCCTTGTTTAATTTAAACTAGGGCCATTAAATGATGTCAAGTGATATACCAGGCAGGTGCAATGCATCACAGGTAGCCAATTATGCAGGCAGCATCTACTGTAGAGTACTATAAGTTATGCATACACCCAACAATCTGATTTCCCCCCATACTCTGCACCATTGGAGTACAGACTTTGGAATTTAAACTGAAAGAATGCTAGCGGCTGCTGCAGGTCTGCTACATCTGTATGTGCTAGATGCTGAAGTCAATGCTGGTGCTGCTGCTGCTGACAATAGGCCTAGGCAGAGAAGGGGAAGAGTGCTCAGGGCCAGGGCAACCTTCCAGGAGCTACATGAGCTGTGGATTGTAGAGAACTGCAGGGTGGACAGGGACATATTGCAAGAACTCAGTGAGCTCTGCCACCCTCAACTCAAGCCCACAGCCAACAGAGGGGAACCCATACAAGTGGAAACAGAGGTATGTGTAGCCCTTAGGATAATAGTCACAGGTACCTTCCAAAGACCAACTGGGGACATGATTGAGGTCTCAGATGCATCAGCATCCAGGGTACTCCACCAGTTCCTGGATGCCATGCTATCACATGCCAGTGAGCACATATATTTTCCCCTCCCCCCTGAGATGAAGGCCAGCAATATGCAACATTTCTACCATGTAACATACTACCCTGAGGTACTGGGTTCCACAAACTGCACTTATGTACACATCAAGGAACCACCCAATGAGGAGGGTAGAATCCATGTCAGGGGATACCACAACATCAACTGCCAGGTTGTGTGCAATGCCAGGGGCATTATCATGAATGTGTGCACAGGCAGCCCTGGCAGCTATCACTATCTGGCATGCATTACAGCTGTACCAGATATTTGCTAGGGGGGACATCCCACATGTCCATTTAGTGAGGGATGCTGGCTATGTACTGGAACCATGGATGATGACACCCATCAGAAATGCACACACACCCACGAAAGAATGCCATAATGAAGCAGACGCACAAACTAGGAATATTATAGAGCATGTGTTTGGAATGCAGAAATCATAGTTCTGGTGCCTCAATATATCTGGTGGACGACTGCAGTACTCTCCAGCTAGATGTGCACATATGTTCACAATATGGGCCATGCTGCACAATATGATCCTGTGGAAGCAGCTGCAGCAGAATCAGCACAGGGAAGGGATACACAGACCCTCACCAGTGCCTAGGTCACCACAGCTGCACTCACAAGAGGACTCAGAGGAAGAGCCCCTGATGATGTCCCTGTAGGCAGACATAGGCATACCCAGTACACCCTGGTATTGGCTAAGAGACAACACATAGCACATTCACTGACAACCTAGGGCCCTAGGGACTGACACCGTACTCCTATTCACATTCATATATTAAAATAGCTGATGCCAGGCAGCCCACACAACCTGTACCTATCCATGTGTTAGCTGGGTACCGCTTGCATCACACAGAGTCTGCCCTGAACTACAGTTCTGTCAACTGTTGCATTATTAAGGTAAGTCTCCAACCTACACACTAATTGTAAGGATTACTATAATAAGGTATTATATGTATGGATCTGCTGCTGTTATGCAAGGAAATATAGTGGGCTTTTTGTCAGATTTTATATTCACAAGGGGCAACTGATACCGAGTCCAACAGTATGTATTCCTTAATATTCACTTGGCCTCATGGTTGGAATATTTATGACATCAGACAAGGGAGATGTTAAAGAGTGGGCACACATGATATTTGGACTACTGTCTACCCAAGCTGATCATGTGCTGTTGTTCCCCCACCCCCAACACAGCAGTGTACCCATATAACTGCTTTAACAGAAAATAAGCTATGGTATATCAGTGGACCAGACAATCTCAGGGCTGTAACACAGATAGCACAAACACATCATATGTCTCTCTTCATGCAGGATGACAATGTACATATGTATACTGTTGATTGTGTGATGAATGACCCTTCTCTGTCTAGTGACCTGTGTGGCTCAGTGCAATAGTGAAGCTAGTATGGGTGATGGTGTTGATGGTTCTAATCTGGAATTACTCACATCTTTTGTGCATGTGAGGTAGTAGTATGTTGGTGTTTTCACAGAATGTCATACCTCTCAACCTCTTAGTGCAAGACATCTGGACAAACCCAGAAAGTTTGGGGGGGACAAAGGCCCAAACATAGGGACAGAGGTTAAATATTGGTCACATAAATCTAGGCATTTGGTGGAATTAAAGGTGTTCCAGTGGAACATATTTTCTAATGGATATAAAGTCTGACACACAATTGTTTGTCTGTAGTCAGAAGAAGGTATTGATTTCAACATTGAATAAAGCACCAGATGACACAAATGTGTGAGGAACAGACCAAGCATATAAGGCACAACTCTGGACATTCTGTGAAAATCAGGACAGTTGAGAGGTATGCAGTTTGATAGTCTGTTAGTGGTGTTACATTACCAACATCAGTCACATATTAAGTACAGCAGACACCTGGAGAATGCTATGTACATTTTGAGTGAAGTGCAGTACTGTAGAAATGACAGATGTTAATGTCTGTGACATACAAAATCCCAGACTATAATACAGGTAGGTGTGGTCTGGAGTCACATTATAAATACTGACAGTCGCACTAGCCATGCCCGTACACTTAGTAAAAATGAGCACAATTCTGTTGGTCCTTCATTGAAATAACCTGTTATGTATAAATGTCTATATATACAGACATATACATATACATATCCATCTGTCAGTATCTCTCTCTCATGTGCACAGTATATCTTTCGCTATGTATCGATAGATATACTATGCATATGAGAGAGAGATACTGACAGATGGATATGTATATGTATATGTCAGTATCTCTTTCTCATATGCATAGTATATCTATCGTGTCACATAGATATATAATGATTTTATATATATATATATATATAATTATTTCTATTAAAATGTTACATATACTCCCCCATATATCTACATAACACATATGCATATCATGCACATACACACCTACATTTATATATACATCCCTGTTATATACATAAATATGTGTGTTCATGTCTGCATTGTCCGACATACCCTAATAATGATGAGTAAACTGCACTATCACACTGCCATAGTGTTGTTCAAAGGATCCAAACTAAGGGAGCAACAGTACATAATCCACTAACCTACAGACCCCTATGCCTGCTGGATGTCACCACATAGACAGACACAGGTGAGCAGGTGGTATAATCTATAATGGTGTCAACACACATATGGACAGGGCACATTGTCCCTGCCCTCAGTGTCATCTATATAACTGTAAGCAGTGACATATGGCCATACTGGTAGCCATACACACATAGCTAGGATAACAACAGTTATCTCACTGCTAGGATACTAGATGTAGATAACAGTATGAACCAATATCACTCTGCAGGCCTCAGGTGCTGTTTAACACAAGCCTAGTTTGTATAATGCACAAGTACTGTGATTGCAATAACCTATACACCAGACCTAACCTGTTGTGCATGCAATAAGTACTGTGATCTATAGTGGGTAAGCCTAGGTAGGTAGGGGTTCTAATCTCACTGCAGCTGACTTTGTGTGTGTCTGTGTGTCTATATACCCCTATAAAACAACATACATGTTTTCATGGGCTACCCAACAGCAATGGTTATGCAATTATTGGGTCTGTAACTTGATGTTGGCTTCCAAACTGCCCTCTCATACAAGGCCTGATGATGTCAGTCACCTTAAGACTTCTAGCTGACAATATATAATCAGGCATAGGCCACAGTGCATGCGATAAGTACAGTGATCTATAGTGTATAAGCCTAGATAGGTAGGGTTCTAATTTCACTTCAGCCTACTTGGTGAATGTGTGTATGTGTGTGTGTGTGTGTGTGTGTGTGTGTGTGTGTGTGTGTGTGTGTGTGTGTGTGTGTGTGTGTGTGTGTGTGTGTGTGTGTGTGCGTGTGTGTATATACCCCTGCAAAACAATGGACAAGGGGTATCCATCAGTAGTAGTTATGTACTTTTTGGGCCCATAACTTGCTGCTAGCTTTTAAACTGCCCTCCTCTACAAGGCCTGATGATGTCAACGACTTTAAGACTACCAGCTGACAATATATAATCAGGCATAAGCCATGGTGCATGCAATAAGTACGGTGATCTATAGTGTATAAGCCTAGATAGGTAGGAGTTCTAATTTTACTCCACCCAACATGGCACATGTGTCCATCCGGTTCTACCTGACACCACACAACACAGTCCATAAACACGAAACCACACATAACCATAACCGACCCCATACACTGCACACACCACAATAACAATTACAAACAAAACATCCCCATTCCACAAACCACACACACAACACAAGCACACCAAAATCCTTACAAACCCACACTAAACTTACCCTAACCCTAAGGTCCGTCACTATCGCACACTACCCTACCGCTCCTAACCCTAACTCACTTAACCCCCCTATCGGGCCCCTAACCCTAACTCACTTAACCCACCCCTATCGCCTAACCCTAACTCACTTAACCCACCCTATCCTAACTCACTTAACCCACCCCTATCCCCACAGACAATCTCCACACTTACCTGCCTCGCACCCTAACGTCCATACTCACACAGCCTTTCCCCATGTCGGCATCCTCGGCGTTGGTGTTGGTCGGTCTTCTGCATTGTCGATGTTCTGCCACTCGCCGGTCTTCTTCGATTTCGATCTTCTGGAGCTCCGGATTCCGATGTCGGTCTTCTGCGCTGTCGACGAAGTCAGGTAGAACCGTCCATCCATATGGCATATGCATCATAACCTTTATAATTTAGACAGAGTTATGGGTTTGCATCATTTTATTTGTAACAGATGATGTGGTTCTACAAATGATTGACCACAACAAGGCTTGCTGATATCAACAAGCATTATATGTTCTAAACTGATATTACTAGCAGACATGAGTTGTGTTGCATGTATCAGGTACTGTGATCTGTAGTGTGTAACAGTAAATAGGTAAGTGTTCTAATCCACATACAGCCAACTTACCGTATGCGTATGCCTTGGCATGTCCTATATGCAGTGAGTGGAAGTGGTGCTAGCCTCAATGTGGCCATGTTTGTGTGTGAGGCTGTTACAGTAGTATACATAATGTAATGGAGCCATAGGCCATGTGAACTTAACTAGCATAATGGCCATACAGCCCTCATAATCACAGACATCTGTATACCCCTCATTACAGGACCAGCACATACTGCCCCAGTCCAAGAGGGACTCAGGCAGACGCCATGTGTTGAGATGGCGGCTGCCCAGCCAATCAGATATGGCATGTGCTAAGGTGCTCTGTGTACCATTAGGCAGGGTCTGTTTCAAGGGTGTGTTTATGTCTGCTAGACAAATGTCTCCCACAAGCATGTAGTACAAACATCACATAATAGTTTAATGCCCTTACAGTGAATCATCCATCTACTATTTTCCCTACATATAGGCAGCATATGTACTCTAGCAAGGTCACACCTTGCCCTGTAGCAAACCTTATCACAAATTATGAATGCAAGAGTATGCTGACCACCACCATTGTCCGTGGTAGATTGTTATACAGATGTGAACCTATGCAGCCATTCACAGGTACTGCTGCACCTTTCTGAAGTCATATTTCTGCTGTGCTGCCATGCCATGATGTGCCATTTCACAGCCACTGTGTGTCCATTGGTTATCCCCTCAGAATCCTGGAAGAAAAACATACACATGTCCATGACATACCTATTATTGTGCAACAATACTGCCAATACAACATCATACAACATATGGTCCACATTGCACACCCATAATACATGCCAGCATACAGTGTATGTTGGTGACCACTACAAGTGCATGGCAAAACAATACTTCATTACACAAGTACATGTCAAGTAATATGGTCACCCTGTGCATATGACACATAGCTTCATTCCCTGCATTGATGGGAAGGATGACAGGGATGTGGCACAGGTATCATCACTTGCACAAGGTGATGTGTGGGGGTGCTGGAGGCCTAGGCTGGCCCAAACGGTTGACAGCTTGTGTGTGAGTCCAGAAGGGGAATGGGTTAGATGGACCATGGAAAGGTGCTGTGTGTGTCGATAGGTAGCCTGCATGTGACAGTTGTGTGTGAGTGTGTGCATGTACACAGTCAAGCTCAATGCTAGCCCTACACATGTGTAGGTTGAACAGTTTTTGACTGTACATAGTAGAGTTGGCAGTTCACCTTCTCCAGCCCTGAACATGGGAACTGGCTCTGCCAGGAGTTTCAGTGGGACCACTATGCCCAAGATCAGACACAGTGCTATTACCTGATGGCGACTGCTGTCTGCTGAAACCGTGTCCCCCATGGGACCACAGGACCACCTGCCAAGCCATGGTGTGAATAGCACACTCCCCTCTCTAGTGCTGGATGTACTGCCACTATGGAAGAGTAACTGTGCATGGCCGTGTGGGCTCTCAGCAGATAGTGTTGCTGACCTATGTCCATGAGTCCAATGCCCAACCCCAACCACACGTTCCAGCACAGACAATGTGTGGCCCAGTGCAAGCACTGTCTCAGCCCACCGTCTGTCTACTCCATCAGTGGACTGATCAAGGGTGTCCCCATTTCAATGGAGGCAGTCACGGATGTCAGACTGTGCTGTATCCATAACCCTAAGTATACATCTGGTGTTCTGTTCAGAATATGCCCGTGGCTCCATGAGGGCCCGAAGTATGTGCCAAATGACCTGTAATGTGACACCTGCAACAGGTGGTGGATGGACAGCAGTCCTCCCATGAGCGACTCTGTCAAGTCACCTGTGTGGGACCTCACCAGCTCTCTGGCCATAGCCAGTGTGTACACTCACTGAAGCCATAGTCATCACACTGGCCTATTCAATGTCTCCACCCTTTGCCTGTCCAATATTTGAGGGCTGTGAAGACTGGGTATGTTTGGGCATACTGACTGTGTGCAATGACAATGGGGGCAGAAGAGGGAAGTCAACCTCTAGGACAGTTTCAGCCAACTACAACCCCACCTGTGCCTCACTGTGGCCACCATCATCATCAGAGTCTGAAGAGACACTGACATTAGGTTGTGTTTGGGAGAGACCTCAATGCCACCAGTCACCTGTGGAAACCAAGACAAAAGCAATACATTACTACCTGCACCTTTGTGTATGGAAAATCCATAAAGAGTCATAATAATGAGGATCCACAACAGCATTACCAGTCTCACATCTTCTTATCTCCACTTTCATGCACAACAGACTTCCTCATAACAAAATACACATTCGACTCAAGGCCTTTATAACAAGCACGTCAGGTAAATCATGTGACATAACAAGTACAATGTACCTTTTAGGTATGCAATATGACACTATATCTGATAAAACAACACATAAAACCCAGTACAGCTATCTTAACAAATATATACAATTACAAGCTACAGTACCTAAGGTATGTACCATCGACCTTTCGGTTTTAGAAGGCGTGTCAGATTAACTGCCTCAGGAACACCAGGAGGCTTATTCGCTCTGAACTGTAGCTACAAAAATGTTTCTGCTCATTCAACTACACCCCTGTGATGTCCCACTCTAGGAAACTTAAGTAACTGTTCCAGACTGGAACATACCAACATGCTACTCTGGTTACACACAATATTAAGTGCATTTGGTCAACTCCTGATGGACCTGTAAAAAGGTGAGGTGAGGTAATTTCAGTACCACTGCATGTTGCAACACAACAAGGTAATGGCTGCATATATCTCACATGTACAGTAGCTACTGTGTTACTTGTATTGGTGACATTCTGGCTATGAGTGTACAACTGAGCATAAACCCCTTCCCCACAGCACAAAGACCTGATATTCATGTAAAAGTATGTACAGCCTGACAGAATGACAGCTACAGTATTGCCTTTCACCATGCTTCATTCTCCTTGTCTGTAGTGCTGTGTTGAACCTGCTCATATGTCCTGTCCTGGTGGCCACTGTAATTCACATTCTGGACAAGGTCTGCCCACAACGCAGCCTGCTGTTGCCTGTTATGCCTCCCCCTGGATAGGAGGATGTGATAATGGTGCCATAGTCCTTAAATATTAGTTCATTGTCCACATCTGAAAAGGGGTCATGGCATCTGTGATACATTAGTCCTGAAAGACACCACAAGGGATACACATTACAGGATCAAATATGTGGATGTCCACTATGTACAGATACAGCAAGAACAAAATGGCAGGCACTACCCACTGCTTGCTCATACAAGTCATACCCCACAGGGTGACAACATACTACATGTGTGGATACAACCAAGATAGTATCATTGCTGAGGTAGTTCCCTGTGTGCCATAAGGTATTCTGCTGTATAATCATGCACCCAACACTCCAGTCCACTGTGGTGTGTCCCCTAAGGTCAGCCACCCAATAATATGTCATAAGACCACTGCCAGGCAAATAGCAGTGTGCTATTGTGACCACTATATAGAACACTCCAACAACACCAATCTGCAACAATGTCAAAAGGCAATGCAACCCTGATATAGTGTATGTCCCCCTGTATGTGTAAGACAGCAGGGTATCAATGAAATCTCATTACCGCAGGTCTAAGACAAGCCTTACTGTTGTAATCCCTATTCCCCATACCTCTATGCTCCCATCTGCATCTTTTCATACACAAAAAAAGGTTACATACCTGATGGAGTACACTACTCCTCTGTTGAAATGTGCTACTAGTAATGTTTCGCAAAGATGTGCTCTGTTTGATGAAAGTCTCATGCAAAATGTTTCCCCAGAGCCAGCTGCTTGCATTTTAATATGCTTCTCATTAGCAGATAACTGCCTCTAAACCAATCTGTGACTCTGTTATGCTAATTGGAGCCAAAATAGCTGAATTCTACTATCATTAGCCAATGACATGCAACCATTGTACAATATATAAGGCCTTCAAGTAGAACAGGGTCCCTTTCTTAGCTGTTGAGATGGACATTACTGGGGTAAGGAGACTACATTGTTGCAAAGGGTAGGTCTGTATCAGAAATCTTTACATAGAACTGTGTGTACCATGAGCTACAGCTGCTGCTGCAGGTAATAGACATAAGCAGTGAGTGTGAACACTTTGGAGGACATCAAGCTGTAGGTGTATCTGTGTCAGCTGTGTCAGCCTTGTTGTAGAGGCAGAGCCAAGGTGACAGTACCCTTTACACTCCAATTACAACATGTGTTGAAGGTACATATGTTAGGCAACTGTGTCAATAACAGAGTACTAGGCAACATATAGTAATGTTATACAGATATATGATGTCTGTCCCTACCTGCAGGCCTGTGACTTCCAGCACTGAAAAGCAGTTATTTAATTTACAATGCTTTGTGTGGATAATGAGTGCATAAGTCATTCATTAATTGCTGTCTTCACAATAATGTAAATGAAATGCAACACAGCACGGGATTTGAGCCCAAGACTGTGTGTGGTAAAATGTACTACATGCAAGGCATTTAACAGACTAAGCCACTGCTACAGCAGGTTATTTTCAAGATATATGTGCACACATATGGACTATTACACACACTTTCTACATCCATCAGTATGTGCATGACTTTATATGGATGCATTTCTGCACCAGAGTCCCAGTTGAATATGTATTTTGCCATAAATGCCTTAGCAGGTCTCTTTCTACATGTTGCTGATAAAAAGGCACATTTACCTGCTATCACAGGCCTCAACTACATCCATTATCATGTCTTTGGCTGTCTAGTCATATACTATTGCACCAGAGTCCAAGGTACATTCCCATTTTTCCATTAATTTTTATTCTAGTTTGCACAGTGCAATGCAGTGCACTGCTCCACTGAAACACACCTAATGACTGCAATTGGTAATTCATATGTTTAAACAGTCTGATTTACTTAAGAGTTGTGTAGTGTGGTGGGTTAATGCAGTATGCTGCAGGTGTGACAGGCTCAGATTCGAAACATGGCAGAGGTGTTTATTTTGTACATGTGTCTTAGAATGTTAGAAACACATATAGTCATTATAGATCTATTTAGTTGAGATGAACGAAGCTGCATGATGCGTCAGGCTAAAAAAATATAAAGAAAAGAAAAAAGGGAAGATAGGAAAGTGGTGAAATGGTGGCAATCAGGGGGAAAAACATAGTAAAAGGCAGGGAGGGATGTGCAGGAAGGGTTTAGGAATGAACCATAGCTATTCATTTCTTGTACAGCAACAACTGTGCACTTTAACAGAATTTGTAGATGAATTTGGATTCTCAAACCACTGAGAGAGGGGTGAGGACAACATAACTGCATTGTCAAGCCATTTGAACTGAATTATGTGTGTCCAGTGGACATGTGCAAAATGGATAGCTATGTACAGGATGATATATGTTTTTTGGGACAGGCGCCCATTATTTTTTAAGGTGAGAGTGGACTATTGGGGAAGGGACATAGGTACATGTGGGGGAGGTAAGTTGTGTAGGTGAGGATGCATTTGCAAGCAGACAAGACAGACAGGACAGTGGGCATGGGTGGTGTGTGACATATAAGGGGGTGAACAGCATGGATAGGAAGGGTTTTATGGAATCCAAGTCCCATGTGCCTCCAGACAGGAGCAGCATGACTCACATCCCCACCTTTGGGACTGTTGAAACTGCTCCATCACTGCCCTGAGGGAACCAGGGTGAGGCTTCCCCACCAGGTTGGCCAGCATGCCCTCAATCTGGTGCAGGTGATGGTCAAAGCCACGGTGGGCTATGCTACACACCAAGACCAGCAGCTCCACCTGGGTGACAACTCTCCCTCTGCCACCACTCCCCAGAGGGGGGCTAATTCCCATCCCCTGGGGCAGTACTACCCAAAGCCACAGGTAGTGCAGGGGCAGCAGAGGGGGCACCACTGGTCTGGATCACAGACATACAAGGACCCGGTGCCATGGCCAGTTGAGGCAAGGTAGGGGGATCAGCTGGAACTGGCCTACCTTGACGTGCTGTGGTAAATGTGGTGCAGCAATAAGTTATGGTTAGTAATAACCAAACCATTCTTAGTATTAACAGAATTGAACATCATATGTATTCATCCAAATACATATTAATGTATATTATGTGCAACACAAAATTATGTAACATAACAGTCAGTATGGCAACAGCATGCCAGTATGAAATAAACCATAGGGCCAACAAAGCAGTTAGTTTACCAAATATGTTAATATTGCATTATAATAAAACATAATAATAATCAACCACATTTTTCCAAAAGCTGCGGTGGTGTTGCTGCGGTAGCGTTGTCACCTCACAATTAGATGTTGCCCATTCAATTCTCAGTTAGAGCGTCTTCTGTGTGGTGACATGCGTGAATGGATGTTCCTTCATTGAAGGTTGTGCGTTAGGCCTGGCAAGCCAGCACGTAAAAATCTACTGCCAATCATTAGCGGACCGGAGTTCCGCTGTGGCGACCCCTAACCGGGAAAAGCCGAAAGACACAAACAAAAGTTAGTTTAACAAAATATGTTAATATTACATCGTAATAATAAATAACAGTAATAAATAAATGAAGATAAGGGGTGGGGAGAGAGAGAAAAAACATTCCATTACTGACATTGAAGATTATATCCCTGAAAACACTGATAATAAATACTCTACAGGTGTGTAGTGTCAGTTTTGTGTATAATGACTACAATACTCCTGTAGCTGATCTAGCATGTACATACCTCTCAATCTGTTAGCATGGGTCAGTATGGGTCAAGCAATAGCAAATGCAGGTACACCACTACACAGAACAGTTTCACATAATGTGGACTTATGTAACTACCTATTTGTTCTAAAAATGGATTTAATACATTGAATTCCAGGTAGCAATGTATCTGCTAATCATGTGACAGATGGATTACGATGTTTTAATTACATTACGAGAAATTGTGACACTTGAGAGGCATGTCTGTGTACAGTAAGTAAACTAGACAGCCATCATGCCTTAGTTAGCAGGCATGGGAGTAGAACCCAATAGCTGTGTCTGCAGGGGACATCTGAAGAGAATGCAATAATTGACTGCAGCAACTTAGTATGGGCATGCAAGGGATACAGCCATACTGAGATTATGCAGCTTTATTTATGTCTCAGCAACACTGATGAACACATTCTTGGTATTGATGCTAACATTTTGTGAAATCTAAACACAATATTTGCTGGTAATATTGGCTACCTCATCCATATATTTGTTGTGTTCCTGGTGAGAGAGAAAATGTGAGCATTACGTGACTTATACTGACAATTTAGTGTTGCATACCACTGGATTTGAACCCAGGACTGTATATTGTGAAATGTACTGCATACTAAGTATTTAACAGACTGTGCTACTGAGTCACTGCTGATTATTGAGTGACTGATACTTGCTTGGAGAGCACCAGGAACGATACTATGAATTGAGCAATATAAGTTACAGGACATTCCTCTGGCATTCTAGTACTATTACAGTGTTATACTAGACTGCAGTGACAGTAGAATACACATGCATGGAATACAACCATACTGCATATATTAAAAAAACTGTATTTTAGAATCACAATGCATTTTATTATTACTGGTTTGAAATACCTGTGGAGTCCACACACAATATCTGCCCATGGATTGGGTTACCTCACCCATATACTTTTATTACTTGCTGTCTGAGGAAGAAAGAGAATTATGTGGCCAATATTGGCCTGGAAACTGCCTTGGAGAGTACCATGAGTTAAGCAATACAGTTTCAGGCTATTAGATTTGCTGGCTACAGCTATTAAAGTGTTAGACTTGACCGCAGCAACCTTACCATAGACAATCAATGCATACAGCTCTACTGCAATTGATTTGACAACAAAATCCTGCTGAACAACATTTTGCTTGCTGTTATTGGTATTGTTATTGTTTTATGGAAATACAGTTCTTACTGTTCATTTATTGCACTACAGCTCTACAGCTGTAATTTGTCCATTTATTGCACTACACTTTTCTTGTGTATACTTTATTGCAGTAAATGCTTTACTCTTTCTTGCTTATTGCAATACAGTTGGCATACTAAATCCTTACTTACCACACTCACAGTACTACCCGGCCAGGCACCCAGCATGGGACTTGACATTGTGAGCCCTCTCGGATGCAGCTGCTGAGAGAGAAGCGTACTGTTATGCATACCAGTTTTGCAGACATTCAGCTTGCATTTTGGTTAAAACAGATGAAGGCATACTTACATACTTGTGGGGCATTCCCATCTCAAGCTTCCTGGATTCATGTTTCCAGAGTTCCCTTCTTTCTCCTTTTCAGGTCATGATAATGGTGATGACACTGCTCACCCGGGCAGTGGATGCCAGTAACACTGGTGAGTAACTGGCCAAATGGTCCCAGGCCTCCGCCTTACACTCTGAGCTCAGGAATCTGCCCTGCATTAGCGGAACTCATGTTTTTTTACAAGGAGCCTGACCATGACCCAGGACTCCTGAATATCCCACCTCTGTGCCTAAAAGAACACACATTCACCAACACCACCAGCCATACCAACAGTTGATTGAACTCCAATGACTATTGCAGAATTCCTGGCCACTGGGCTTAACGTAGGCTGTTTCCCACCCTTACCTGTCATTTAGCAACATTCAAAAAAGTGCTGCATTGCTTAGCAGCTTGGAAATCAGCTAAGCAAAGCCAAGCAGGGTGACAACTCGCAGAACCATGGTTTTAACAAGGCTTAGCACCACGCAAACATTGGTAGCCATTAGCATGTTTATGCACTGCTTAGTATGAATGAGCAATGCTTAGCAGTGTACAGCAGTACCAAAATTCACAATAGTTTTATAAAATTAAAAAAAATACATTCATTTAGAGTCATACTCTGCCTGCTATGGACTCAAATCCAGGACCTACTACACATAAGACTGTAATTCTATGCATCTACTTTAGATGATCAAAGTTTTAAAACTTCGAATTTCATATGTCTGAGACCATATGATCGAAGTTTCGAAACTTTAAACACCTGAAAGAAAAACAAAAAACAAAAAAAATTTTGTGGAAATTTTTGCAGGGGGACAAGCTCCCCCCCGCACCCCCCTGTTATTTAAATATGCAAACTTTGAGATCGCACTACAGCAAGGAAAAGGGAACATTTCCCATTCCATGCTGTATGGAGATATCCACTCAGAACGTTCAAAGTTTTAAAACTTCATTCATATGGTCTCGGCCATATGAAATTTGATGTTTTAAAACTTCAATCATCTGAAGGAACCCAATTCTACCTATGTAGCTAGTTGGATGTTATAAAAACTAGTATACCTTCACATATACTACTAGGCTATCTTAGTATTGCTGAGCACCACGCAGCACCTTGCAAACATGTTTAAACCCACCTATAAATAATTAATTACATCTGTTTTTTTTTTTTATTTTTAGATGTCTGGCAGGTGTCGACCATGTATGTATGAGCTCCATGCCATGCAAATCAACATTTAAAAAAAAATGAATTATGATAACTAATTACATCTGGTTTCTATTTTTAGATGTTTGCCAGGTGTCAGCTTTCTATATGTGAGCACAGCTTGGCATTGCTGCGCTCCATGCCATGCAAACATGCAATACAAAAAAAAAATTAAAAAACAGATACATCATAAAAATAACATATTGTACAGTTGACACACTTCACAACTTTACAACAGTGGCAGGGAGCATTACAGGGAGCATCACACTCATCTGCAGCCACAGGTAGCTGCTAGCTGCTACACCTCTACCTACACTTATTCAATATCCATGTTCCTCGGCTCTCCCTCGGCAGTGTGCCATCATTAATATTCGCGGCATACTGCCAAGATGGAATGGTGGCCCTGTACACAAATACAATATGTGTAGGTTCTACATTGTGTCTACATGGATTTTATTAAATCCTGGGGTACTTTTTTTTTTAACTCCCTGATTGCTTGTCTCACTTGAAATCACAGCAGGTTTTTTTTTCTACTTGGGTGCAGAATTGTATATATATATATATATATATATATATATATATATATATATCCATATATATATATATATATATATATATATATATATATATATATATATATATATATATATATATATATATATATATATATATATATATATATATATATATATATATATGTATATATTTTTTTAATGATAGATTTCTTTGAATTGAAATTTCACACCATTTGCTCCAGTTGGTAGATGCTTCATTCAGTTTGTTCTGTACAAAATCATGTATTGGCTACATTGTAGCATTTAGGCCAAGAGACGCCTTTTACAGTGACAATCTATGAAAAAGTAGACACAATGACATACAAAGAAGTTAATATTTATAGAAATGCTTAAACCTGCAAAAAATACACATGATATGAGATGATATATACAAAATGGCTAGAGATAGCCATTAACAGTATCATTTTCCAGTTAAGTGCATTGAGTAAGAATTATTATATGAGGCTGTAAATATATCTAATGTTGTCACGGCTCATTGAGATGCATGAGCATTATTCATATAGTAGTCCTCTTCGTGGATAACAAGGCTTGCAAAGTCAGGATTTAGTTAATATGAGATTACAGACAAGAATTTGAGAAAGGCAAAATGGCTAGTGCTAGCTGTATTGGACCTGTATGCGATATGTATATCACACTCATGATTATACAGAACATTTGTTATGTTGTGCATTTGAAGAACTAGGTGAGGCAAGGGTCACCTTTTCCTCCTTTGATAGAAAATGTATTCATGGACATTGAGACAATAAGGCTGAAATCTTGCTTGATTAAGTGGAAAGATAAACAGTTCATGGTAATGGAGGAAATGATGCAGCATAAGTGCCATTACCTCCAAGTGAGCTCTGGAAGTTTGTACACTAACTTCCAATAACTACATCCTTAGCTTTTTGACAAAATCAAATTATGGCCTCATTGTTCAAAAAACAGTTGTCCTGGACTTGCTTCCCAATAAAAACACTGAGCCAGCATAGCCATTATGACCATTTATGTAATACAACCAATGACTGTTCAACATTACCAAACAACAAAAGTTATTGTAATGTCAGTGTTACAGACTGAAATCAGCTTATAGACACCTTATTCCGAGTAGCATATCCTCTCCCCACATCTAGCTTATCTGACCAAGGTGCTCCTTGGTACATTATAGACTACTGGGGGCAGTATTAAAACCACTCAATTACCAACCACCAAGCCAGTCTAACAGCTCAGGGAAAGCAAGGGGAATGCAAAAGGGGAAAGAACCACTGTATGGCCATCCAACACCATTCACATAAATGGATAGGGAAGGGACAGAGGGGACTGAGCTGCTCTGTGGAAAATCACATACAGCACCAGCAGCTGACTGACTATGAATGTCTCTGACAAGAACCTCTGAGCCTTGTGGCTCTGGAGGAAACTTCCTCCATGGGTAAAGGGTAATTTTGTCCTGGACCCACTTCCTATTAAAAGCACTCTACTAGCATAGTCATTGCAGCTTTTTGTTTATTACACACAATGACTGTTTAACAATACCAAACAAGACAAATGATTACAATCATAGTGTTTACACTGAAATCAACTGCCAGACAGCCTATTCCATGTACTGTACCCAAAGTTTTGGCTTATCTGACCAAGGTGACCTTTGGCAAATTATAGATTATAGGGGGCAGCATTTGAACTGCTCACTCTGCAAGCATCAAGCCAGTCCAGTGGTCCAAGAAAGCAGGGTGACTACAAAGTGGAAAAGAACTACGTTGCAGCCTCTAACTGAGAATAATTGATTGATTCCTCCCACCCTTTCCTGACTGTAACAGAACAATGTCTCTGAATCACCTCAGAATTAATGATTATCTACCAATTCCTTGAATACCTGCAACAAATAATAATGAAAGGTGAACATAGATACTAAAACCAAATTGTGGATTAAATCACACTTGATAACTCATGAACTGTTGAAAGGCAACACTTGCAAGCAGTCTTGTGCGCAAAACTAAAGATGAAGATTAAACAGATCATTATCAACACCAGACAAATGAATGCCATCTGGCCAAAACAAATATGGGCCCACACCCTTGAATTCCTAATAATGAATAACATGAAATCGTAAATCTGAGCTGCCCTGTGCACCCTGTGATTAATAAAGTTGCAAATGCACTCTGTCACAGATGAGGTTAATATGTTTATCCAACTCAACCACATGACTCTGGACAGCAAAGCTGGGGCCCAAGCACTGACAAATGTCTTACAACAATTGTCGCTTTGACACCAGTCCTATTTTATTCCCTCCAAAGTGAAATAAAAGAAGATGCACATACCCCACTTGATAAATGAGTGGAAGGTTCGCATAAACTGTGCACAATGCAAGCCAGGAAGCCTCTTCAGATGACCTCCACAGAGGAAGGATAAAAATCCAGACTGATGCTGTTTGGTCTCATTGATGCCATCTTTAAAGCTTGTGTAATAAACTAATGACCAATAATCGGAAAATGTGAAAATCTTTTGCAAACAAAATGATAAATATTACCAATAACTGAAGAATACCACCTAATATGTCCTAAAAAGGCAGGGGAAGTCCATGTACCTCTTCTTTTAATAACTTTGGTAAATTGTCCTTCTTTTGCTAAATCTGATGCCCTCCTAGTGTAAAATGAGTAGGCTATAATCCATAATGAAGGGAGTTGTTGTATGTTAATGGCTATATGAAGAAAGTCACCAAAATCTCTGGGTATGATGGCCTTCTCACAGGTCAATTTAAAAACTAATTCAGATGGGGTGGGAAGAGGCTCTAAACCTACTGAATGTGGTGGCCCAATGCACAGAGCAAAGCAGGGGACACAGATGTTCTAGTAAACTGACCTGGTAGTCCTTCCTCATTTAATCTGTCTTGGAACATTGAAACCAAATGACCAAATAATGCTTGAACAAGTAAACATCCCCCCAGGTTAAAGACAATAAAATTCACCAATGGGAAAATCTCTCTACTACAGCCAGCACATCAGCATGGCACACCACATATGACTGATAGCCTGGAAGGATTTTTTGACTATTTTACAAAAGGCTAAAATCAGGTATTGGTCATCTGCTGTCAGTATTTTGCCCTTAAACCTATCACCGATAAATAATTACTTTGGAAATGACAGATAACTTAGTGAAGTCTGGTAAACCTAAAAGCCTAGAACAAAGGCTAATGGTTAGGAAATTAAATGTGAGGTTCCTCACAAAAAGAATACAGGGCTTAAGTAAAATGTCTTATGTAGACTGCTTCAAGGGTCTATCCCTGCATTCTGTCTCCTACGGGCTTTTGAGGAGACATTTATGTCTGACATACAGGGTATTGTCAGACCCCATTCTGACGGACCTCCTGCATATCCACAAAACAAACAGCACCAGAATTACCCATTCTAAAGACTTAAACCTTGCCTGTGATATAAATAGGACCTGCTGGAGAGACAGGTATGTATCCCAGAGATTACCCCTTCTTTGGAACAAGCTCTTCATCCATGTGAAGCAGAGTTCCTCCGTAACTTAATTCAAGTGCAATGTGGACAATTGGATGGGAAACAGGAAATTCATCCCTGATTTGGCACCTGAGCCTGTAATGGACACAGGCAACCCATAAATGGTTCATCTCCCAGGCCCCTGCTTGTAAATGTGTCATCTCCCAAGCACCTGCTTCACTTATCAAGGGTATCAGAACTTGTCAGATATGTGGGATGCATGGCTAGGCTTAAGAAGGCCCTTGTGGCCATTAGCCTAGTAAGCACCTATGAACCTATGAATTCTGAGGGTCATAAAAGCCTCCCTGTGAAAACATCTTGACAAAAAATAATGGAACATAAGGTGAGGAGGCAATTTTCTCTCTAATGGAGGCAAGCAGATACAAAATTCAATGAAGGAATGTAGGGCTGCTTCATAAGACATCTTGATACTTAAGGACTGCAAAACTAAACTGAAAATTAGTCTGCAGCAATCAACCATAAGTGCAGTGGGATAATGGTAGGAATCTTCTGATCCTCCCAGAGACAATAATCGAAACCTGTTGAACTATAATCAAAAAAGGCTTTCAGCAACTGTGTTTTGTTTACCTGGAATATACATGCCAAAAAAATAACATCTTAGTCTGCTAGCTGTGAAGCGCTAGTTGTTTCAGTAAAGACTGGACCCATTTTAAATTAGATATTTTTTTCAATGTCTGAGTCAAAAGCACAGCCTGTTGTCAGAGTGAAAAACAACTCTTTATTAAAAAGTGGTCCTGTCACACCACAGTGGCCACACAAATCAGCATAAGTTTGAGAACAATGATATCATTCCTCTTCTATTGAGACCATGAGGCCAGCCTGGTGGCTAAAACCATCAGCCCTGGAAGCACTCACCCATACCAGAGTTCCCAGTTACATCTGCAAACAGGTCCAATTTGTGAGATGAGACCCAATTGCTTTGCCAGTAAGAAATTCTATTATATTCAGACAGGAAAAAATATCCATATATACAAATCCTCTTTTACACTGCCTATGACTCACACTGTCTGTTGTTTTTGTTGTTCTCTCTTTAGCAGGTTAGTCAGGGCAATGGTAAAGGCCCTACTTGCGGCTATGACCAGACATGCAAAATTGAAAAGGTCCACCAAAGGCATACCCTCTTGCGTTCTGACTTTATTGGCCAATAAGAAGCAGGCTATATTTTCCAGCAACACTGATGACTTGGCAGCAGACGAAGCCACTTAACAACTCTAAACCCAGAAAAAAAAAGCTTGACAGTGCCCTCTTCTTTGTCTTTTACCAAAGGGACACCTAGCTATTGACACATCTGAGAGAATATTTCCCTACCATCTCACCCACCAGAGGACGTATTGCCAATAATAATGCACTGCTGACTTATACAGTGCCCTGCACTGCAATGCCAAATGAAGAGCTGAGCTACATTTCTCAAATGCAGTACAGCCACAGAGCCACACAACACCCCACATGCATGGCCATGTCAGTGTACAACAACAAATTCATGCATAAATGAAGATCTGAGCTACATTTCTCAAATGCAGTCAAGCCACAGAGCCACACAACACTCCATATGCACAGCCATGTCAGTGTACAACAACAAATGCATGCATAAACCCAGCAGAGACAACTGTCTGTTTAACTAACAGCAGTCAAAAAGCTGTTTCAATATCCATTTTCACTAGCTAGGGATTGTGGAAACTACAGAAAATCCTAATGGCATTCTCTATGGAGGAATATTGCATCTGGACCTCAACTTGACTATTGTTGTCATTTATGGAAGCACCCACTGGAATGGAGAGATGACAAATAACTGTGTACTGCCCCTGTGCCTTTTTGGGAACCAAACCTAAGGGAGACAACTGAAAACAAAAAATGGGAAGAAAGAAAATGGTCCCACTCTTTTACTGGCTTTGACTTCTCTATTAAACTACTCTCTAAGGATATCTTCTTTCCCTAGAACAGAGTGAAGTTTTCTACATGAATATAAATTTGGAATGACTGGTGCTTTTAGAGAAAAGCCTACTGAAACACCTGACAAAATTTCATGTTCAGATTGGGTATTCTGGTATTTTCTTAACAGCCTGCAACAGCTCAAACTTGATAGAGAAGCCCAAAGAGCTACCTCTGCCAAAACTCATGAAAGGAATGACTTCCTCAAACACTAAAATGAAACACCTTCCATGAGCACTGTTTCAGAGGTCACATTGGGCTAAAACCCTTCAGTTGTTGGTAGTACTTTTCTTGAAGGCTGGCCTTCCTTGACCCCGCACTTGACTGGGTGGCTTCTCACACAGTTTCACCATACGTGGAAACACTGACATGTTGGACATAAGCATGACCCTTTTTTGTAAGCTCAACAATCCTGAATTCTACCCCTGGCATCCTCAGTACCTAAGGAATTAAACCCCCTAGGTGTATTGATCATTATCTTCAACAACGTGTCCCCATGCCTCTCTTCCCACCTCAACATCTTGTCTAATGCTTTCAGTTTCCTCATCTTCTGGTCATACTAGAGACAAGAGAGCCTTCCAATAAAACTAAAAGCCTCATTGATGGTAAGAAAATAGGTAAGCAGTGGTAACATCAGATGGGGTCCTTTTCTAGTATAATAGCCATAAAATAAATTAAACCTCTCAATGTCACAGCAAAGTCTCTTCCCTCTATCCCTTTCCAGGCCTATGAGATTTTGAACATCTTCACTGTTAAAATTCAACTATGTTGACATACTCTGCTGCTATGACCTTATCCTTAATTGTTGAGGGTATATGAGTGATAATGTCTGAACCCGGCATTACCAAAGGTGCATCCAAACCTGGACACTTTGTCACACTTGTATTGCTAGACTGATTAAACAAAGACAAATGAGAAAAAGGGAGAATGTACCTCCTTAACTGAACATCAAACACTCCCCTAGAACCAAAAAAAATCTGTGATGAACTTAAACCTTTCTCAATAAACAAATAAAAGAATCTAACTCTGTCCTCTTTTGAAAGTGAGTCCAAGAACCTTTCCTACATACTTTTGAACTGGCTGACCTAAGGCTATGACCTCATCAACTGGGGGAGAATTTTCAACATTACCTGTCTGCACTGTAGGTTGTTCAATGATGAAAAATGCTGCAGCAGAATCTTTACCTGTTGTCTCTGTTGTGCTTCTCTGACCTTTATGTCTAGATTTTTTTCATCGATGGAACTGCAGTGGAAAGCCTCACTCTACATTTCATCTGCCCTTTTATGCTTTCCCTGACTAACCACCCGATTTTCTTTTTACTGTTGGTTCCATTGGTTCTGATTTCTAAACTCATCAAAGAGGACTTTTGCCTGAGTTGCAATATCCTCCCATCTGGTCCACAGCACCTCCATTGTTTACCTGCTTGTACTCTGTGGAGAAGAGATCATTAGATAATGCAGGCAGTTGGTTAGTTGAACAGCATAAGTCTCCAAAATGTGTGCAACATGTTAACTATACATAGCACTATCTATAAGTTAATAATTGTCATTGTCATTAGTGAATACCCTTTTCCAACCATAGTAAATGTCCAGATATGCATAGAAGTATTGAAAATGATGGATATCTTGAATACAGGGTGGTGAACAGGTGAACCGATAAACTCAATAACCAGCTTAGTAGTTAAAGCTAAACTTGTTCGGCTTTTATATAATTAGTATTATTTGAACTGGCATGCATAATTACATAAAGCCCTGTCATGACACCTGAATGGGTTTTTTTCATCGTTAAATTAGTCAGGAAGTTTACCTTCTTACACAGATCACTGGCTGAGAAGGAACATGGAACCACTCTGCCATATGGCACCAGCAGCTGTCTATAAATGTCTGTGACAGGACTTGCCCCAGCCTACACAGTGAGTGAAGTAATTAAACATGTGCATGTTAACATTTCCATCCATGTCCCATTGCAAAAAGCAATAGGGCAGGCTTGCCAATGATTCTCTTCATTATTTCTACTGTGCATCAAACCTCTTGTACAATATCTGTTACAGGAAAAGAGTTTAGCCAGATGGAATTGCTATAAAGAATCTTTCAAAGTTTTAACATTTTAAGGTAAGCACATAATACCATTTGCAAATTTATTTCAAGAAATTCTCAGCATGTTTTCACATCCTTGCAGACCTCTATGACATCTCTATGACATCTCTGTCTCTCTCATATAACCAAAACAAAACATTTTTCTTACTAACATTGGAGCTTGAGAAATGAAATATTTATCACCACATTTGCAGTTTTGGGGTATTTCATCTCTGAGATACCATGGACAAAAAAAATCATACATCTATAACTCAGCAAGTTATACTGAACTTCAAACCATCATCATCATCAGCCCCATTTTTCTCATATTTTTCTACATGGGATCAGGGTATCATGTTAACTGTCGCCAACTCTCTTGATTCAGTGCCACACTCCTGCCTTCAACACTCATGTCTGACTCTCACAGAACTTCTTTCACACAATCCATCCACCTCTTTGCTGAATCGCTTCGCTTCCTCTTACATTCTTCCTGTCTGTCCCAAATCTTCCTCACCAAGTTATCTTCTGCTTTTCTGCACATGTCCAAACCACCATAATCTGTTCTCTTTGATCTTTTCTATAATTGCAGATACTTTGGCTTGTGCTCTTATGTCTTCATTTCTTTGTCTGTCCCACAGTGTGCATCCCACCACCCTTCTCAGGCACTTCATTTCCATCACCTCTAGCTTCTTCAACTGTTCTGCCTTTACTGCCCAGGTTTCTGTACCATACAGTAGTACTGGTTGAACCACTGTCTTGTACACCTTACATTTCAGCTTCTTTGGCGTTCTTCTGCCATAAATTACACCCGACACTCTATGCCAGTTTGCTGCAGCCCCTCTGATTCTAGCTTTGACCTCTTCATTCAGACTTCACTTCTCCTCAACCACCCCTCCAAGATACTTGAAGCTGTTTACCTGTTCCACTATCTTCCCTTCTATCTCTATTCTCATCTTCTTCTGATTTCCCCAATTTGCTGCTATTACCACCATCTTATCTGTGCTTATTTTCATCCCATGTGCCTTCAGTTTTGCATTCCTTTTCTTATTCTTTGCTGAAGTTCTAGCTCAGAGTCTGCCTGTAATGCCACATCATCTGCAGACAGAAACTTTGTTGATCTGCCCCTTCAATCTGTTTGTTAATGTAGTCCATCACTAGTATGAACAGCAGTGGGCTCCAAGCCGAACCCTGGTGTACACCCCCTCCCACTAGGAATCTCTCTGTAAGGCCAAACACTGTTCGTACTTGAGTCATTGGGTCCTTGTATATAGCCATGAGTCTATCATTAATTCGGATGATATCCCTCACTACTTTCTGAAGCCTCTCTCTCACCACAATTCCTACACCATTTCTAACCTGTCCCCCTCCTGAGTAGTACAATCTGGATCCCAAGCCAAGTGAACTTCAAACTATTGAGGAACAAATCAATGATACAATCTCACATCTGGCATACTCTATTTTACTGTGCAGAAAGTGTGCTGTCAACATGATATACTCCTCCTCACCTTTCCATCTAGTATGCCATCTGTACATTGCTACTAATAAACCATGGGCAATAAAATAGTCAAAGGTGAGTATAAAACACCTGAGGTGCTACAGCAGCACAGGAAGAAACATCATTGCTTCACAGCAAGAGATCGTTAGGTCTGATTCTCAGCTGGGCTTCTTTCTGTGTGGAGTCTGCATGATGTAACAACTCACATAGGTCTGCTGCACACACCTGGTATATTACTAGTGTGCATGTAAAAGAGGTTCATGATGACATGTTGGTTTACCTCACAGTCGAGGAGAATCAGGATGTCCCTATGCATGCATGCATCAAAGTGCTGCCCCCCCAACTCAGGTGGATACATGTTGATGCATACCCTTGTATGGGAACATAGGCCATGCAGAGGGTGTGTTGAACTGTGTATTCAATCATATCAGGAAGGTGTATGTGCTGGGTCATGCCATAGGTGATCGGTGATGTTGTCACAGCACATGGATTCCGTGTGATAAGCCTCGATGAAGGTAAGACAGTGCCTACTGCCTATTGTGATCTGGCCAAGGGCTTTGACAGAATCACACATGCAGGTATCATTGAGGAAAGCCCCAAGCAGGGGTTAAACCTTATGTCAGTTAGTTCATAGGTTCATAAGTTAGTACTAAGCTAACTGCCCTTGCGAGCCATTGTAAGCCTAGCCAATTATCCCTTGTGAGACTCAAACCCTGCACCTTGTGTTTGTAAGGCAAACACCTTAACCATTAGGCCACCTTCCCAGTACAGTATTGGGTAAACAATTGGCTCAATGACAGAACACATCATGTGAATGTTGATGAATCACCCATTACCAGTAGAGCAGTCAGCACTGGCAAAAGTCAGGGATCTGTGCTTGGTCCTTCACTGTTTGAACTGTAGTTCTTGACAGTTCAGGCTAAAGTATATGGCCATTGGCTTACCAAGTTTGCTGATTATTGCATACTGTGTGCAGTCATTGAATCCAGTAATAGTGATAACATATTACAGGAGGAGCTAACACACACAAGTGAATGGTAACAAAGGCACACAATGTACAAATAAATGCAGAATTGTGTGTTTGTAATGTCCATCTGAAAAGTGGAGTTCCATGTTAATCATAGCATTCATGTAAAGCTGTTCCTTCCATTTTACATTACAGATATACCTAAAGAATGTTTTGTGATTATCCTTAGCTATGGATGCTAATTTTGTTTTGCAATTAGCTTTAAAGGACTTTATAAGATGTCTAATTTGATTGTTCAAGCTATGGAAGGTGTTCTTCTGCTGAAACTTCTTCTTCTTTCAGCTTTTCCTGGTTAGGGGTCACCACAGCAGGACTCTGGTCTGCTAATGATTGGCAGTAGATTTTTATGGTGCCAAGGTGCCAGCCCAACACCCAAGCTTCAATGAAGGCACGCCCATTCATGCATGTCTTTTGAATGCCACTCGACCACAGGGAGGACATGCAGACTCCACACAGAAGGTGCTCCAACCGAGAATCAAACGGGAAAACCTCTTGCTCTGAGGTGGCAATGCTACTGCTGCACCACCGCTGCTGAGACTGTTCCCACTTATTCCTGGACATCAGTTTCTTTCTCTTGTTGTATAATTTATTTATGCTAGATGTCCACCGGGGTGACTTGTTTTTTCATGAGCAAATTTTGATCCGTTCTGGTACAGTTAGGCTTATACACTTGTAAACGTGTTTATATGGGGTATTTGTGTACACCTCCATATAGGAGTCTTTACTGTCAATGATGGCAGGAGATTTGAAGCTATTTATGCCATCACTTAGGAGGCTATAGTTTGCTTTGGAGACATTTTTCAAATTTTTGTATCCTGAGGAGGGGTCAGGTACTATTGTTACATTGAATGTGACTGGTTTATGATCAGACCTTCCCAGGGAGGGTCTCACACATGGGATGGTGCAGCAATCTCCCATGTTGGTGAGTACTAGGTCAAGGGCATTCGAGCCCCTTGTGGGAGGGTGGGCTAACTGTTCCAGAGCATTCATGTTTACAAAGTGCAGGAACCTTAGGGCAGGAATGTTTGAGCTCATATACGTATCCCAGTTGATGGAAGGATAGTTAAAGTCACTCATGTCTAGGGTGTTTGGCTGTATAATAAGTGACTCAAGTAGGTTCAGGAAGGCACTGTGTAGTTTTGATGGTTCATGTTGGTGGACCTGAAGCTAACAATGATGTTGGGGGGGGGTCTTTCCTACAGTTAGTTGGACTTGGAGTAACTCTAGGGAGTCATTCTCCTTAACTCGTCATGAGGTGTACTTGCCTTTTATGAAGATGGATACACCTCCTCTTTAGTTCTTTCATGTTCATTTTGGGGCCTGAATATGTGGAAGGCATTATAGCTTTTCATGGCTGGAGTACTCTCTGTGGCCCTAAACTATGTTTTTGTGACTGCATAAACATCAACATCTTCCCAAGTAAGAACTGCTTCCACTGAGTGTAGTTTCTGATTTAGACTACTAGCATTAAGCAGCATAACCATGAGTTTTTCTTTTCAGGATATTTTTACATCAGGAATTTTGTTCTTATGACATTGTCTAAAAAGGCACTATTGGTTAGGTAAGTACCTTGTCCAGTAACCGAAAGGCAAGAGGTGGCAGATGAAGACCATCCCTGGCAAAGCAGCATGGACTGTCGACCATATCACCCCTGGCTGACAGATACTGGATCCCTCTGAATTAGCACCAGTAGCTAAGCCAATTTACGAAATTGATAATTATTTTGTTTGTATTCAGACATCATCTTGGGTGAAGGTAGAATGCTGCTTAGGGCTACTGACGTACCTGTCTGGGACACATAATATGAGAGCTCAGTCATATCTTTCTTCATATAGTCCAGGGAAGTATGTCTCAAGTCATTTACTCCAACACAGAGTACAATAGAGGTGTAACTGTGCTTGTTGTTGAGAGACTTGAGTGAGTGTGTGACTTTGCAGATCTTGGCACTTGACAGGCAGCTGACAGTGACTTTCCCCTTGTACAGCCTGGTGAGGGAGACATCTGTGTGTCTCACTATGTATTTGCCTATGACCAAGAAATTGGTTTTGAGGTATTTTGCCTTAAGGCCTTAATGGGTGAGACATTGATGCATTTGTCTTTATGTGTAGTTAGGTCTGTTGGGACTGTAATGTGTGTAGAAGCTTTGCATTTGAGAGGTCTATGCTCTTTTGGTAAGCTTCTAATGAGTACCTACACATATGTAAGTTTATGTGTTGTGCACTTGGTTTGCTGAGGAGGTGGCGTGTGTAATGACAACCTGTTTGATATTTGGTTTGTTGTTATCTGAGACAAAGAGCATTTATTCTACAGTCATTATATATTTGCATCTCTCACATATTGTATTTGTAAGTTTTAGGAGTACCTGGTTATCATTATCCATGAGGCAATAGAAGCCTAACTGTGTAAAAATACAAGTACCCTTATTAAGCATATATAGATAATCATTGTTAGCAGAGTGAATTTGTCAGCAGCAAACACTACAACCCTGAAGTCTCAGTACTTTCTCCACACATATGTCAACCACACTACAAAATGTAATATAAAATGTTGTGTGCTATGCAATGCATTTCAACCTGGTAACATTCAGAACTACAACTATTGACCCCTATGCCTGAAAAGCCGTATCCATAAGGCTAGTGCAGGAATCAGAATGGACCATATCCACAGGAACATAGGTGACCTTCAACACTCTTGACCCTATCCATTTTGGTTTTGTCAAGGGCAGATCTTTGTTTTTCACCTTTGTGGACTTCTTGAATACTGACCCCAAAGACATGGATGAGGGATAACAGGACATACCGTCTATGTTGAGTTATCCTGGGCCTTTGGCACTATCCCCCATTCATGTCTCATAGTGAAGATCACCCATTTGGGAATTAGGCCATACAGTACTTGATGGATAGCCAACTGGCTAAACAACAGAACACACACTCACAAATTGGGGACTGCACCTCCACTACTAGCCCACTCACCAGTGGAATACCACAATAATCTTTGCTGGGCCCTCAACTGTTTGGGAAATACTTTTCTGAAGCACAGACAACAGTAGATGTCCTGTGGTTTACCACACTTTCAAGATGGCTGTTAACTGGACACACACATACAGAGTCCCCCAGTGATAGTAACATATTACAGTAGGAGCTGACATAGACTGATGATTGGTGACAAACTCATGGACTTAACTTTAATTATACAATGACTCTTTGCCACCTTTAATAATGAAATATCCCTGCTCATTATGATATACATAGCACCCCCCTAAGCTTAAACACAGTGTTGTGAGACATGAGAACACATGTTGATAGTAATCTACACTTTCATCACTATGTGCCTATAGGGGTGACACACATAATCTGCATTGCACACATCATACAGATGGACATCACATCTAAGACCAGGGTAGTCATACCTCTGCTGTACTCTACCCTTATCACACCAATAATAGAGTACAATGCTCACATCACTTTATACCTCACCAGGCATCTGCAGCAATTGGAGAGAATACAGAATTGTACCTGAGACAGTCCCAGGCCTCCAAACGTGACATACATGAAAAGACTGACATACCTGTCACTGTACTTGGCATCATGCAAGCTGCTGTGAGATGACCTATGGGTGCTCTGCCAAGCAGTCTCACATCCTGCCCTTCTGGAAATGATGTACAGTACATCCACAATTCAAATGGGACAACAATAATTTGCTCCAGGATTCTAAAGCTAGCCTGTGATATAAACAGAACATGCTGGGGAGACATATACTGCATGTCCCACAATGATTCACACACCTATGTATTAGGCTCCCACTGCATGTGAAGCAGTGCTCCATAATAACCCAGTTCAAGCGCAAACTTGACAATGGGTTTTGTGATTGCAAAGTCATCTCTGAGCTGGCACCTATGTTCCTTGTGGACAGAGCCAGTTGGTACTGCTCACACACATGCTCTGCTAAAATCAACCATCCAACTATGCTCAATAAGGGTGCTTGTGTTTTTGCACAGCTAGGCTTCTAAACACCTGGATGCTATTAGGCTAGTAGCCTCATATGAACCTATAAAGCAATGTGCTTATGCAGGCCTCCCAACCTGTTGTCCCCCACATGGCCTGCTGATGTCATCATCTATAAGTTCACCTGCACTGTTGTGAAAATTAAACTTGTGCTGTGTTCTGTAGCCCGTGTATTTAGATAGTTAAGGGTTCTGTTCTCACTGCAATGTGTGTGTGTGTGTGTGTGTGTGTGTGTGTGTGTGTGTGTGTGTGTGTGTGTGTGTGTGTGTGTGTGTGTGTCTGTGAGCTGTTGCTTGACATTACAGAGAGCATTTTATACCAGCATGTGGGACACTGCTATCTTCTCCTTAACAGACACTGCTGATGTCATCAACTGTAAAGTGTTGCCTAACACACTCCAAGTCAGACTTGAGCTGTAGAGCTTGTGTAAAGTACTGTGTTATGTAGCTTGTGTACTTGAGTAGGGATTCTATTCTCACTGCAATCAACTGGCTATGTGTTGGTGTGTGCGCGTGTGTGTGTGTGTGTGGGGGGGGGTGTATATGTGTGTGTTTTCTGTGTACATTAGAACTTTAAAACAGCAGTTGTTTCACAATATTTAAGTTCCACTAGGACATACAGCAATACAGTAATACTTTTTTGGGAAAGTGGCAAATATGCATTGGCAACTTTCTGTCCAACTTCCTATCCATTATTCTGAAAACATGTATGGGTAGCCTTGTTTTTTTAAAAGTTTGTAAGGCCTTTTGTTATCTAGTCTTAGGTGGAAGGTGATTCCCAATGGATGGGCTCAGTTTAGAGAAAGATATATTCATTACAGATGTCTTAAAATGTGGTCTAAATAAACGGTGTATAAACAGTGTCATCCTGACATGCTTATGGAGTAACTTTGCTGCCTAATTTGAAGTGTGTACTTTAAAGGTGGACAACGATCTTGTGTGATGATGTTAAGCAGCAGAATGAAAACAGCTATGTACTTCTGCTGTTTGTAGGCAGCCAATCATTAAGTAGGTCACAGTGTTGGTTGTGAGACTCTGCAAGCAAACCAAACCTACATATGTTATTTACTGCAGTCTGAATTATATGTGTCTGCTGGAACCGGAATGGAATGTTAGTAACGGAAAGCTATATTCCAGTTTTAGAATGATGACATTCTGTGATAGAGACTGACATGTACTGGGTGAGAGAAAATGAGTGATCTTGTAAAGGTGGGTGATCTTGTAGCAAAGTTATAGTTTAGTTGAACCATTGTTTTACTGACAACTCTGTTTGCATAGTGGGCAAATATTAATGATGGATCAAGGGTTAAATTGAGATAACCTTGTTGAGTAACATTAGTGAAAGTTTTGATATTGTTATTGAATAATACAAGAGGGGAGAGGTTGGTTAACTTCTGGGTTGTAGCAAATACTGTAACACTGGATTTGTGTGGATTAATGGATAGACTACACATCCAGTTACAAAAGCAATAAAAGTGTATTACAATTTTTTTGCAGTACAGATGTAATGTTTTCTGTCAAACACTTCAAAATGCTACTTTTTGGCACATGTATATTTTATTTTATTTTATTTTATTTATCATGTTTTAATATTATAATATACACAAAATTGTAATATAAATTGTATTTGCTACTCAGAGAAAGTAGTGTGCATTGATTTATTGTTAAACAAGGCTGTTGGAGAGATGCAGGTAAACAAATTCTCTGGACCTTCACTTACCTTGGATTAACTTCACTTTCCTTATTATCTAGGAGAAGGTCCTGATAGCAGCAGACTAATCAGAGAACACCAAAGCTTTCAACCACCAGCAAGAGATTCCAGCTCCTATTGAGAGATCTGCAAACATTACAGGCCAGAAGAGACATACAATTACTGCAACATGTCCTGGATTTGCTTTGTGTGATGTATCTGACCTTTAACAAGCCCTTTAATATTGAAGTTCATATTGAAGGTGTGTTGGTAATCAAATGCCCTGGAACTTCATTTGCCTTTGATTAACTTTACTTTCATTACATGTATCCAGGGCAGGGTTATGGAAGCAGCAAGCTAATCAGACCAGACCAAACTTTTCTATTCCCAACAAGAGATTCCACATTCTTCTCTGAGATCTGGTAGCATTCCAGTCCAGAAGAGAGATACAATTACTGCAACATGTTCTGTAACTGATGCAAGGATTTTTTCCAGTAAACCTTACCCATAACAACTTCAGCAGGAGCTATAAAAAGACCATTCTTAAATACTGCTCTAGATCATACCTCTCAGTCTAGAAGAGTGGTATATCTAGTCCAGGAGTCCCCCATACCAACAAAATCAAAGGCGATCTAGATGGGAAATGAATGAAATGTTTTGTCACAGAACTTCACTCCTGCTTCATCATCACAATTCATTCAGTGCCCACAAGATGCTGGTCTAATTTGTTTGTCAGATTTTGTTCCCCTTATCATCATCAGTCTTAAACAAGACCCTGAGGTACTTAAAGGAAAACCTCAGCCTTAGAGCTAAAAAAAATCTTTTTTTTTTTTCATTCTGTTTTATGAGCTATTTTAACACCTCAAAATCACTCTGACTGCTTCTTAAAAAATGTAATGTTTTCTGCAAAATGGCTGCCAATAGGGCTTGACATAACAAATTGATCTTGTTTTTCTTCAAACCTTTATCTTTCCCATAATCCATTTTAAGTCTGATTTATGAGTCATGCTAGATATAAGGAAGTAGTGGTGTATTCCCAAGTCATTGATATATAGTGGGATTAATGTCAGTCACTGTCGTTTTATATACCTTCTATAACAGGACTGCTTCTTTTATTGTTTGAATGGCCCTCATTTGTCTGTGTGTCTCAGGGCTTGTATTACAGTAAACTGAGGAGTTATACAGCCACAATCAAAAAAGTAGCTAAACTGAAGGCTTCATTCAAAATATCTTTTTATAGTCCAAGATAAATTGAAAGTCCCCCCCCCCCCACACACACACACTTTTCCTTCAGATGTCAAAAGTGTCACTGTTCCGAGAGATCCTTGCAGTTTCACATATAAATGACAGATGCCACTGGAAACAAAAGGATTCAAAAGTAATTCTGTTCTCCAGTTTCAGCAGTGGAAAGATTTTTATTTTCATTCATTCACTAGTTAAAGTACTTTTGATTTCCCTTTCCTAGTGTTCTAATGAAAGGGCACATAGTACAAATAAGCTAAAGTAAATTCAGTTGTACATCATGGTTGCCGTCTGTTGTTACATTTCTTTTATTGACTCGAAAATGCTCATGCACTCCACTTGTGCAAGGACTGACTCAAAATCAGTGCAAGATGTCTCTTTCCAAGGATGTGCCCACTGGATATGTTTCCTCCACCGGAAGGATTTCACAAGAAAACAAAAAACCTTATAAACAGTATCAGTATACTTAGTTGATAGGGTTGGCACCTGACTCACTTCCTGTAGACAAGTCCTGATTTGGGCAGTTTTGCCATACTGTGGTGGGAAGGCATGAAAATAGTAAATGCTTTGATACTTTACAATAATTACAAGAAAAATATTTTCTGACTTTTCTCTAAATGTCGCAGAAATCTTTCATACTACATTCAAGTCATCTTAAAATGTAAAGTAGTATAAACAATAAACATTTAAAGTTTAAAGCCTAGCATTTTATTACTGTGATGCTGCTTTTGTAAATTTGTCAAAAGAGGTGACAACTGCCTTTGAACCACTGAATTATCTAATTGGTCTATTTTGTTATGAAATGCATGGCTGCATTGAAAGTAGCAGTGAATCAGTGTAAGTTTTCTTCCTTTCTACAACAAAAACTGTGGAAAACAGTTTAAAACCTCTCTGTCTTTTTTACAGCAGCTGCTGTAACCAGGATAATATAACATATATAAAATATAATATAAAAAATATAACCAGGACTAATTACATATATAAGATTGTCAGCAATACCTGACTAAAACTTTCTCTGTGGTTGTGGTACGTCATGCAAGAATAGACAAATTCCTCTGGAAATTATGTGAGAAGTAAAACTTAAAAAGTGGGTGATCTTTCCCTTCCTTTGATTCCAAGGCAAGGAAATGAAAGTTAAGTACAACAGATTTCTGGTACCCACATAGTACTGAAACCATATTGTAGGGAGAAAGGCAGGAGAAGGTGGGGTTTTCCCTTTAAACTTTTCTTATAAGAAAAACATATCAGTGGTGAAAAAGGATAAAGCTCTAACTACAGTATTAGTTGCTGGGATATAAGTAATAGTCTGGTTACAGAAGTTGTCGCATAAAGAAGGATGCCAATGGACAGCCAGTGAAGTCTTAACTGTCTTGGATGGTGGGAGTTCACCAAGTCCTGTTTTTGGAGATAAAAACACCGAAATTGCAATACATATGTACTGGGCTACAGTAACACAAACCCAGTCAAGTAGCTCTTGCTCCACAGCTGAGTATAGTGGATGTGTAGAAATGTATACCTGTCCTGTGCTTGGCAGAACAAACACTGCAACGTTATTGGCAGACAAATTAGGAGCGTTACAAAAATAGCAACACAATCTGATCATTCTTCAAGGATGTAACTGAACAATGACCACTCTGAATTTCCTAAGTGGGCCACAGAATGTGAAGTCTGTTATGTTAGGCTCCCCCTCACTTGATGCAGCCTCTATATGGGAGGCAAGTGAGACTTCTTCAGGGCTGGAAGGAGGGCCGGTAGTCAGAACACCACTGGGGACACAGAACAATGCAAAAAAATCCTCCACTATGGTAAACTGCCTCCATCTGAATAAAGTAATCATTTTTTTTCTAGGAGTCATACATTGAGAAACATACATCCATGTATTAAAATGAGCCAACAATCCCTAGAAAAAAGTGTGTGTATATGTTCATACTAGGCCAGTCTATGTTCACTCTTTGGTATCATCAACCCCCTTTTTTCATTTTTACATGGAGTAGGGGTGTTTTGTCAACTGTCATCATCTCTCTTGATTCATTGCCACTCTACTGCCTTCCTTGACCTCATGCCTGACTGTCATAGATATTCTCTCACACAATCAATCCACCTCTTTCTTGGATGCCCTCATTTTCTCTTGCTTTCTTCCGGCCATCCCAAATCTTCTTTACCTGATTGTCTTCTCCTTTTACACACATGTGCCTGAACCACCATAATCTGTACTCTTTGACATTTTCTGCAATTGGAGTTACTTTGGCTTCTGCTCTTATGTTCTAATTTCTCTGTCTGTCTCACAGTATGCATCCTACCACACTTCTCAGGTACTTCATCTTCATCACCTCCAGCTTCCTCAACTACTCTGCTTTTATTGTCCAGGTTGATGTACCATAAAGTAGTACTGGTTGCACCACTGTTTTGTACACCTTACTTTTCAGCTTATTTGGCATTCTAATGTCACACAATCCACCTTATACTCTGTGACAGTTGGCTGCAGCCCTTCTGATTCTAGTTTTTTCCTCTTCATTCAGACTTTCTTCTTCTCAACCACCCTTCCCAGATACTTGAAGCTGTTTACCTGTTCCATTATCTTCTCAGCTTCTTCTTATTTTTCCCATTTGGTGCCATTACAACTGTCTCATCTGTACTCCGTTTCATCCCATGTGCTTTTAATGTTGCATTCCATGCCACTATCTTTTGCTGAAGTTCTGCCTGTAATGCCACATCATCTGCATACAGCAACTTTATTGATCTTTCCCCTCTGACCTGTTTGCTAATGTACTCCATCAGCAGTATGAACATCAGTGGGCTCAACAGCTAAACCCTGTTGGATGCCAACTCCCAAAAAGAACCCCCTGTGAGACTGAACACTGTTCATACCTGAGTCATTGAGTCTTTATATATAGCTTGCACTAGTTTTACCATTGTTTCTGGGTGTTTGAACCACTGCAGGAATGCCCATATCAGCTTTCTTGGGACCTTGTCACATGCTTTCACCAAGTCTAGGAATGCCAAGTTGGATTCTTTCCTCATCTCTAGCTTCTTCTCTACTATCTGTCTCACTGCAAATATCTGATCAGTTGTGCTGTATCCAGATTTGAAGCTGAACTGCTCATCTCCCATTTTACTTTCTACTACTCTGCATATTTGTTAATCAGTCACCCTCTCCAAAACTTTCATGCAATGTGACAGGAGTTTGATACCCCAGTTCTGCCAACACGTGTGAATGTCCCCTTTGTTTATGAAAAGTGGCACTAGTATCTTTATTCTCCAGTCATTTGGGATACAACTTTCTCTCCACACTGCTATGAGTACCCTAAGAAGCCATTACACCCCTATATCACCCAACATTTTTGTCATATCTGCTGTGATCTCATCTAGCCAGCTGTTTGCCCTGACTTCATTTCCTTATGTGGTATTCTTACTTCTTCTATGGTGGGGTCCGTCATGAAATGAGATACTGCCAGCACAGCTATCTGGAATTTTGTAAATAATTATATGTCGTTTGTGAATATCAACATGATTCATATAAGATGCTTGTACTACAGATGTATTAGAGCTGTATATCACACAAGATGGTTTGTACAGTGTGCTGAAGAGGTATTTTACAAAGTGCTGTCTGAAATGTATCCACAGTGTACACGACTGGAAAAGAACAGAAATGTATATACATTATTGTAACTGTTTAAATGTATATATTTTCAGAAAAAATAGTTGAAATTAAATTACTTTATGGCTGGGCCATAAAATAAATGTTATCTTTCCGTTTCAGTGCGGCGGGAGACATAATGTCTGTATTAGAGAAGTTTTCTGTATTGTCTTTAAATGTGGAGGAATGTATTTTATGACTTCCGCCATTTGTGAAAAGATCTGAGGTCTATATATTTTCACAGGTGGATGGTAAATATTGCTAGCTTTCAGCAATGGGGGTTTTACCTGTGATACAGTCAGATGACAAGAACTGATGTCATTATGCAAGCTTTCCCAGCAGTATTATTTGAGATATTAATTTAAGAACTCTCTAAGAGAAAGACAGTATTCTGTATTTTGTCTTTGACCTGACAACATCAAGATCCACTCACCACATCTGCTTGCTTGCTCTGAAGTACGTTATTAGGGTACAGCAATTCTCTTAGATACAGTCAGGAATATAGCAAAGCTTAGCTTAGATGCCTTTTCTTTATTTATTTGAGACTGTCCAACAATGTTGTTTTAAATATTTCCTGTGATTTTAAACTCTGATGTAACTGTAAGTATATACTGAGTATTTTCTTGTTCTTTTATTATTTATTATTAAATATATTTAAATCTTTCATTGTGGCTATTCTGTGTAGAGACATATTTATGTTCTGAGAGTACTTGCATATTTATTTGGTGACACTGTGTAGGCCAATCCTATTAGCCTTGCCCTTGGTCAAACTACCATTTGTATTGATAGTAACATTGCATAGTAAGATTGGACACCCTTTCTTAAGGGCCTTAAAGTAGCTGATAAAGAGGTGACTGGTAGCAGCAATAACTACTTTATAGTCTGGGCAGAAGACAGCTTAGCTAGTAAACCTGTGCCAGCCTTTCCCAGGTGTGTGTGTGTGTGTGTGTGTGTGTGTGTGTGTGTGTGTGTGTGTGTGTGTGTGTGTGTGTGTGTGTGTGTGTGTGTGTGTGTGTGTGTGTGTGTGTGTGTGTGTGTGTGTGTGTGTGTGTGTGTGTGTGTGTGTGTGTGTGTGTGTGTGTGTAAGAGAGTGTGTAAAACAAATCTCCAGGAGTGTGTGTAAACTACTTGGGCAGGGACACAATGCAGTGTTTGGACAGAGAGAATGCTGGAGGTCTTGGCTTGGCCACTCAGCTGAGATCTCTATTCTATAGATGTGCCAGTGAGGAGTCTTATTGGGGATCTGGAGAAAAAGGAAGAAAACATCCCCGGACTGAATGTGGCCACTGTGTGCTCTTAAGGGAAATTTCACTTGATGCAGTGAGCTGCATCTGGAAATACTGTGTGTGCACCTGTCATCCTCCCAATGCTCATCCCCCACTTGTGCTAGTGGTGAGAATTGAGGATCCTTGATTACTGGCCAGTAGTGGGGCATCACATATACTGACTGGCAATGGTTGGATCACCACAACACATATTGGGATTCAGTGGTGTGGATATTGAATTCCTGTAGCCTGTAAACAGTGGTCACTAAAGAAGGTGTGTGTACTTTCAATCAGCCACATAGTGAACATTCAGAGTTTCATATCAATTTTTTTATTAGTTTAGTTAGTCAGGGATAGCAGGCAAGGATGTCAGCAGAAGAGTATGGCAAGCTGACAAGGAGCCAGTTGACTGAGATGTAACAAGACAAAGGACTGGTGCATGCCAACCTGACTAAAGCTGAGATGATTGCAGCCTTACTCACAGCAGCCTCACAGACCAGCAACTAGGAGGACACCCAGACTGGCCGTGGAGACGTACAACTCTCAGAAAATGGACAGCTCAACCTTTCAACAGAGGACTTAAAAAATCCATCGGGAGTTACTGAGACTTGAACTGGAGGCCAAATGTTTGGAGCTGGAATCAGCAGAGAGACTGCAGCAGGAGAAACAAATGCAATTTGAAGCAGCAGATAAACTGAGATGTCTGGAAGATGAAGAAAATGAGAGGAAGAGGCAACATGAAAAGGAGATGCTGACTCTTCACCAGGGTCATGGAGGTAATGGGGAAGGCAGTAACCAATCCCCAGAAGCAACAAAGGTCAGTAAATTTATTCCACAATTTACAGAGTGTGATAATTTTGATAGTCTTATTCATATGTTTGAAGGGGGTTATAAACAGTATAATGTTGACCAAGGGCTCTGGGTACAGTTCCTGAACCCCTTACTCCATGGTAAAGTTGTAACTGCTGTTTCTAAATTGTCTGATACTGATTGCTTAAATTATAATACTATTAAAAATTGTTTCCTAGAGTGATTTAAGTTAACACCTGAAGCTTACAGAAAAAGATTTGTGAGCATAGATGTAAGGAAGATGAAAGTCCTGTGTAAATATATTGGTGAGTTAAGCACTTAATTTCATAGGTGGGTGAGTGGGTGTCAGGTCATCACTTTTGAAGGACTGGCAGACTTTTTAGTGAGGGTACAAGCCCTTAGCACTTTGCCTGAGGGCATGAGAATCTGGTTGGCAGACTAAGAATGCAGGACCACAGATAAGTTGGGGGAAAAAAGGAGATCTATACCTAGCAAGCACGGCATCACTGCACAGGAAAGGGATACCCAGTGCTGCACATGGATCTAAGGGAACCCAAGGTCGACAACCTAAAAATCCCAACCAAGTCCACCAGTAGCAAGGGAAGCCACTAGTTCAGGTACATGACCAGGACCAAGGGTTAAATGTTTTAAATCCAACCATTGGGGCCAATTGGCACATAGATGCCCACAGAGTCAAGGTGGGTAACAAAAGTTAGGAGACCCAATAAGTGACAATGTCAGAATGTCATCAGTAAGTTGTCTGGAAATAACAAGGCTACCATATTACCACAGGAGGTTATATCCTACCTAAGTAGATGAGAAACAGGTCATTGCTAAGAGAGACGCAGCCTCTGACCTAACCATTTTGAAGCCTGCAATAGTTAAAGAGGAGCACTACTTGCTTGGGCAGTCTACTCCAGTCAGAGCTTCAGGAGGGACTCCATTCCAAATACCTTTGGCTAGGGTTCACCTTGACTGGGAGGGTGGAAAAGTAAGTGAGTAGGTGTGTTTGAGGATATCCCTGCAGATGTTCTGACAGGGCATGATTTTTGATAATGCAGTTCCTTGTGTGCATGCAGTGACATGCAGTCAGGCATGGAGACAAGCCTGTGGGTCTGGTAGCCTGGGGGGACCCAGACAGACTGCAGACTTGCAGCCAGGACTGGTGTGGTGGTTACTTCAGTGAGGGAGATACCCTGTAGCAGTGAGTCTGAAGGTGAGTCAAAGCTGCTTATGGATTCTGATGTTCTCTTGGACAGACTGACTGCAAGGTCAGAGGTGAGAAGTAGTACCCAGGTTGACAGTGAGGCACCACTGTCAGAGAATACCTAACTTAATGTGGAAGTGAAGCTAGTAAGGGTAACAAAGAGAGAGCTGAGACAGGCTCAACTCTCAGACTTTATATTACAAGTTCTGACAGAGTTAGCCAGTGAGGCACCTGATTGCCAAGGAAAAGGGGAATCTGTATACTGGTACCAAGGGTTACTGTATAGAGAGTAGACTGCTGATGGAGGGCTAGAGGGTGAGAAAATACAGTAGTTGGTAGTGCCCAGATCTTACCATCTGGCACTTCTAGCCATAGCCCATGACATTCCCTTTGCAGGTCATATGGTCATAAAGTGTACAAAGAGACATATTATGCAGAACTTTTATTGGCCTGGGATTTCCAGAGATGTAAAGGGCACTGCAGGACCTGTGAGCAGTGCCAAAAAGACAAGGCAGGAGACTAGGTCAAGGTTCCATTGATGCCTTTGCCTGTGATTGAGGAGCCATTTTAGAGGGCAGTTATGGATATTGTGGGGCCTCTGAGTACCCCAAGTTTCACAGGGATAAAGTATATCTTAGTGGTAGTAGATTATGCTACCAGATACCCTGAGGTGGTGGTTCTGTCGTCCACTGAGGCAGAATAGGTGGCAAATGCTTTGTTAGAGATTTTCAGCTGGGTAAGTTTCCCAAAAGAAATACTGACTGACAGATGTGCCAATTTCATGTCAGACCTCCTGGCTTGTCTGTGGAAGCACTGTGAGGTGAAGCACCTAAAGACCACCCTCTATCATCCACAGACTAATGGTCTGGTTGAGAGGTTAAACTCTACACTAAAGACAATGCTACAGCCATTTGCAGACCAGTTTAAGAAAGAGTGGGACAAGTATTTGTCCCATCTGTTTGCTTACAGGGAGGTGCTCTAGGAATCCACAGGTTTTTCACCCGTTGAGTTGTTGTATGGGCACAGGGTGAGGAGACCTCTAGATTTGATTTGTGATGAGTGGGAGGGTGAGTGTGAATCCCACAAGGAGTCTGTTGTGGCATATGTCCTAAACCTAAGGACAAGGTTTAGGGAACTCATGGGCTTGCTCCAGGATAACCTGGCAGAAGCCCAACAACAGGAAAAGGTCTGGTATGACAGGAATGTTGAGCTGGAAAGCATGCTGTGGGGTAGCAGGTTATGGTTCTCATTCCTGTCAGACAGAACAAGCTGCAGGTAGCCTGGAAGGGACACTTTAAAGTGGTAAGGAAGGTCAGTGCTGTTAACTACATGGTAGAACTGCTGAGCAGAAGGCAGGGGCACAAATTGTACCATGTTAACACCATGAAACCTTACCATGATAGGGAGGCCCTGCTGCTAAGTATTTGCAGTAAGAGGCAGGAGGAGTCTGAAGGGGATCTATGGCTACAGGGAGCAAGCCAGCAAAATACCAAATTAATATGGTGGAGCCTAGGATTGCAGGCATATGATAGGACAGTGCAGCACTGTACTAGGTTCAGCAATGCCAAGAGAGCTGGAATCTCAAGACCAGGAATGGGGTAAGGTATTCCCAGATAGGTTCATCCCTCTCAAGCAATGCTTCTCAAGAGTCACTTGAAAAACTAACTCGATTCTTCAAGGGGGGGTGTCATGAAATGAAATACTGACAGCTCAGCTATCTGAAATTTTGTAAATAATTATATGTCATTTGTGAACATCAACATGATTCATATTTGATGCTTCCCCTGCAGATCTATTAGAGCTGTATGTCATATAAGATGGTTTCTACAGACATGTATGCTGAAGAGGTATTTTACAAAGTGCTATTTGAAATGTATCCACAGTGTATGCTACTGGAAAAGAACATAAATGTATATACACTATTGTAACTGTTTAAATGTATATATTTTAACAAGGAATACTGGAACACAGGAGATTAACTTGCAAAACCTCAGAAAAAATAGTTGAAATTAAATTACTTTATGGTTGGGCCATAAAAAAGCTGTTATCTTTTAGTTTCAGTGCAGCAGAAGACATAATGTCTGTACTAGAGATGTTTTCTGCCTTGGCTTTAAATGTGGAGGAATGTAAATTATTTTATGACTTCCACCATTTGCTAAAAGATCTGAGGTCTATGTATTCTTCACAGGTGGATGCTACATACTGCTAGCTTTCAGCAATGGGGGGTTTACCTGGGATACACTCAGATGACAAGAAATGATGTAATTTCGCAAGATATCCCAGCAGTAATATTTGAGATATTAATTGAAGAACTCTCTGAGAGAGAGATAGTATTCTGTGTTTTGTCTTTGACCTGACAACATCAAGGACAACTCACCACATCTGCTTGCTTGCTCTGAAGTAAGTTATTAGGGTACAATAATTCTCTTAGCTATAGTCAGGAATATAGCAAAGCTTAGCTTAGATGTTTTTCTTTATTTATTTGAGACTATACTGCAATGTTGTTTCAAATATTTCCTGTGATTTTAAACTCTGATATAACTGTAACTATATACTATTTTCTTCTTTTATTATTATTATTATTTATTATAAAATATATTTAAAGCTTTCATTGTGGCTGATTTGTGTAGAGACAGATTTATGTTTGGAGAGTACTTACATATTTATTTGGTGATACTGTGTAGGCCACTTCTAATTGCATTGCTCTTGGTCAAATTAACATTTGTATTGATAGTAACATTACACAGTAAAATTGGACACCCTCTCTTAAGGGCCTTAAAGTAGCTGATAAATAGGTGGCTGGTGGCAGTAATAACTACCTTATAGTCTCAGCAGTAGGTAGAATAGCTAGTAAACCTGTGCCAGCCTTTCCCAGGTGTGTGTGTGTATAAAACAAATCTCCAGGAGTGTGTCAGCTACTTGGGCAGGGACACAAAACACTGGTTGGACAGAGAGAGTGTTGCAGGTCTTGGCTTGGCCACTCAGCTGAGATCAGCACTCTATATCTGCACCAGTGGAGAATCATATTGGGGATCTGGAGAAAGAGGGAGAATTCAGCCCTGGACTGACTGTGGTCTCTGTTTTCTTAAAGGAAATTGCACTTAATGCAGTGAGCTGCATCTGGAAATACTGTGTGTGTACCAGTCATCCTCCCAATTTATGTCCCCCACTGGTGCTAGTCATGAGGACTGACAATCCTTGATTACAGGGCTAGTGGTGGGGAATCACAGGCTCCTCCTCTTCTTTCACTGTGTTTTGGGCAGTACAGCTTCGGTGGGGTTTTATTCATTCAGAAGCTGCTGGAAGTATTCCTTCCATCTGCTTTTGATGTCCTGTGTACTGGAGAGCAGATTTTTGCTGACATCCCTTATGAAGGATGCCTGATGATTATCTTCTTTATTGTTCTGTGTTTGTCTTGCGACCTGATATTGTTTCTTTGTGCCATCTACTTGCACACTTTACAGAAGATTGTAGAGTACCTCTGATGCCTTGTTCTTTGTTATTGCAACTACTTTCTTAACATCTTTCTTTGCCAACCATTATTCCTTCCTAGCTTGGTCTGTCTTTTCTATCCTCCACTTTTTCCTGCACTCCTTCTTTCTTTTGATGACTTCCTGGACTTCTGCATTCCACCATCAGCTTTCCTTATATGCCTTATTTTCATACATGGCTTGGCCATGTATCTATTTTGTAGTCCTCATACGAGCTCTTTTAGGCCATTCTTCTTCAATTCCACCTATTTCCTCTTCTACTTCTTCTTCTTCCTGAGGTGCTAGAGTCCTGAGTAATTCTTTGAACTGCTATTCATTCTCTCCAGTCAGCTTCCAGGTCTTCGGCCTGGTCTTTGTTGACCTTAGAGCCTTCTGTGACCACTGCTTGCAGCTAGCTGTGTGGTAACAAGTGGTTTATGCTTGGGATTACTATTTCACTGGGGAGGACTTCGCAATCACTGATTCTACCTCAGTGCCATTTCCTTACTAGGGGAAAGTCTAAAGGAACTGCTTACTGCCCTTGTATCTGATCTTGTGACTGTTTCTCTGAACCATGTGTTGACTATTATCAAGCTATTTGCCAAACAGAAGTACAGAATGTCCTCTTTTTCTTTAGTCCTGCTCAACACCCTTGTGGACTCAGGCAGTCCTCAAATCCTGTTCTTTTTATCTTGATATGTGAATTCAAAGTATTCATTATCACCACCAATTCTTGTTGCCGTGCCTTATGAAGTAACTTGTCATGCAACTGATGTGGTGCATAGGCTGAGATTATGAATACTGTCTTATCATTAGGCTGGAGTCTGATTGCCCTGAGTCTGTCATTAATTCTGATGACATCACTCACTGCTTTCTGAAGCTTTCCCTCACCACAATTCCCACACCATTTCAAGCCAGTCCTCCTCCTGAGTAGTAGTAGACTCTGGATCCCAAGCCAAATGGATGTGCTGCACTGCCCTTCCATCTTGACTCTTGGATACATAGGATGTTTAGACTTCTTACCATCATGTCATCCACATCCAAGCCCAATCCTGTCAGTGAACCTGCACTGAATGTAACAATTTTTAGTTCATGTTTTTGATCAACAGAGCTTTCCCATGTAACTTAAGCTGGGTAACTGGACAGCCAGTAGTTTTTAACCCAAGCCTGCTAGCATTTATGGTAGGCACACACTGGCCGATAGGGGCAAATACACCCCACCTACTGTTAGAATGGGTCCCTTGAATAGGCCGGAGTAGGATGGGTCCTCAACCCATTTACCACAGGCAAATATCCATGCCCATTTAGCAAATATTAGTCAACAAGACTGAGTCACCTATAGCCATAGTTTGCATTGTCGAGTGGCTAGCCCTGCCACGGAATACAATCTGAGATCTGTGTTGTCCTATCTTAAGGATACTGTGCACCACAGTAGATGCCCAAAGTTGTTGATTGATACTATACTTCCCCCTATAGGGCACCATCTAAAGTTTTTGCTGCTGTTCACAGCTCCATCCTTTGGTATGTTTGAGATAGAAACACTCAGCATGTGTTTCAGAGGTGGAGGAACCCCATAGAGACACAAAGAGAACATGCAAACTCCAATCAGGCATTAACAGAAGTGAGAATTGAACCTGGTACCTTGTGCATGGGAGGCAAAGACATTAACCATTATGTCAACTTGTCTCTCTTTAGTCAGGAATTATTTTTTACTGCAGGCAGTAATGTGGCTTTAGATGCATTCAAGAGCCTAGCATGAGCTGTACAGCTCTTGCTAAAAAGGCATTGCTCCTGAAAATTGGAATTTTGTGATTAAGAGACATGTTAGCCTAGATAAGGAAAGACCTCATTATCATCTAATTTGCATACATCTAAATCACAGTTATAAAGCAATAATTAACTGCTATGGCCGCGTTCAAGTAAGGTATAAGAATCCCCACCAGTCACTGTCCCACACATATAACTACATATTTACATATACAAACACAACACACACACACACACACACACACACACACACACACACACACACACACACACACACACACACACACACACACACACACACACACACACACACACACACACACACACACACACACACACACACACACACACTATATTTCTCGATAGAAAGTTTATGTTAGTTAATACCTAAATGTCAACCTGGTAATATCAAAAAATTAAAACAGCAAATGGCCGATTTAATGTAGGGAATGAATTCCCTTGGCTGCAAAAAAAAAAAAAATTTAAACCAAAATGAAGTGGCGGCTTTGCCCCCCACACCTCGCTAACTAAATATACCAACTCTGAGATCACTCTACACTGGGGTAAGGGGAAAATCCACATAACAGCCAAGGGAATTCTTTCCCTGCATTAAATCAGCTGTTTTTTTTTTTTTTTTGCTTTTGCTATTACCAGATCAACATTCATGTATTCGTAAATGTTCAGTCAGGTAATAGAAACCCATCCACATACTAATGGAAGTGCCATTACAACACATGTTTAGTATGGCTGGTGGCTAGTACATCCTTCTACCCACTGATCCCCATACTGACAAATGTGTTATCCCTGGTGGCTAGTGTTTCTTCCCACCCTGATCCTTGTACTGCTGTTGATGTCATTACAGCATGACTATAGTATGCCTGGTGGCTATTGATTACTCCCAGTCCTCATCCCCGTACTGCTGTAAGTGTATTTATCACACTCAGGATTTGAGTAATCCTTGGTAGTTAGTGGCTCATCCCACCCCTCCACTCCTTGCATTGTATTCACATTCAGTAGATGAATGTGGTCTTTTGGATATATTCGCTACTGCAATGTACTGGGCCTGGCCATGCTGATCATCATGTCTGAGAAATATTCTAAATCACTTTGCATGTAGATGACATCCTAAAGGTCATTCCAGAAGAGAGAGAGAGAGAGAATGAGAGACAGACAGAGAAAGAGCACATGGCTAATTAACATGTGCCTCTCCCTGGACTACTTCATTAGCATACAATACTGCCAGACAGCCAGTCCTATGGGTTGTTCCTGAATAACAAAAGATTGCCTTTATGAATTTACTCCATATTCTCTACAAAGAAGAAGAAAAAGTGGCAATAGAATTTTGATACATCACTGTGAGACAAATGAAGAATCCAAACTAATAATGGCATCCCATACGGCTTATATAGAAAGAATGGAAGAATTTCACATCAGACTTGACATTCCCTTGTAAAGTCACATATCGGCCTTATTCAGTATTGTGACATTGTGATGCACAGGGATGTGGTCTGACAATCAACAGCTCTGTGTACAATGTATATAAGACTGTACAGGCTTTAAATTAGCATCACAGGCACCAACTAATATATGAGGGGTGACTGGTCTTAAGACTAAACAAAACATATGCATAGGTAAAAGCTTTCACATCAGAGTTATAATAACTGGTTTCACAAAAAAGTGTGCATGGGCTAAACAAGGAATCTTTTGTTTATTACACTGTAACTAACACATTACACCTAAATCATCATAGGGCAGCAGTACTAGTTACGTGGCAAGAAATAAAGGCTTCCCCATTCTATCCACATACAATGCATTATTTTTAAGTACAATTTTATCTGTAAACTATGAAAGCTGAATTTGTGTTCTAGAATTTTAACCAATGATTGCCCAGGTTATTACTTTCCTCAGACTGAGCTGGTGTTTTATAATTATAACCAGTGATTGCCCAGGTTATTACCTTCCCCAGACCAAGCACAGTGCCTTCCAATGCAATCTTATGCACAGTAAATGAATCTTGAACAGGAATATTTTGCATATAGACACACAATTTTCCAGGAGAAGTTAATGATATTTTATTACTACCAATTACAGTAATGTGACACCACTTAGACTCACTAGTATATCAAACACACACACCTGTACAAACACACACACACACACACACACACACACACACACACACACACACACACACACACATGCATGCAAACACATATGCATTCATGTTATACAACTGCTTCCAGTAAGGATATTGTTAAAGAAATATAACCTTTCTCTCATAGGGTATTGCTACATATGGCAGATTAGGGAACGGGTAACATTCTGGACATTTATGATGCAAAATCACTTACCTACTGCATGTAACAGAAGGACATACATGAATAAAGAAAGGATAAAAATATTACACAAATAAGGATTAAACATCTCCTGTAAGTTTGGACTTAAAAATAAACTATAATGATATTAATATTCCTGAAAGTGCAATGAACAATGTGGTTGATGCAGTCCTGAACTGAAAGAAGTATATAAGCCAAACAACATTGTTGAAACTATATTCTTAGGTTGAATGAGTGAAACTATTGGTGTTTCCTGTCAACAACTGTACATTTGTAGAATGCTATTTATTTCTATTAATTGCCACAATTACATGTCATTTAAAATAACATTAATAAAATAATACAAATAGTTGTCCATTCAACGTGTTTACTAGCTGTTGCAATACTGTTATCTTTCAATGTATAAACTGAAAAGAAAGACCTGTAATTCAAGGCTAGAATCCATAAGGAGGCTACTTCAGCTGGTGCCCTGGAAGCAACAGGTAAAATATTACTTTTGAGTTTTAGGCTTAATATCTGTGTAAACTGAGTTTATAGACACAAACTAGAATGGTTCATAAATGGTTTCTCTGCAAAACAGACATTGCTGGATTTTTTTCTTTTTTAGCTACTAGTAACATTGAAGGATTTAATAAACTCCTATAAGAAGTATACACCTTAATATCACTTGTAAGGGAAATATCACCAAAAGCAGCATTCAGTAAATTAATCCAAGCTATGGCACTACAGACAATTATAATTTACAATAGAAGATAGGAATATTAATCAATTTCATGGCAACATTATTCAGGAGGTTCTGGGAAGTGAACTACAAATCACAGCCCCCTACAAATATGTAGTCTTAACACACAACCAGTTTTTGGAGTAATGGGATAACTAAAAGTAATGGAGGTAGTAAAGTTTTTAATTTTATACTAGAAGACAGCTGGCAGCTAAGATTTTTGAATTTTTAGAAATAATGTTGATGTAGCCCAAAGGTTTAAGAGGGAAAGATAGAAATTTTCAAGGGATGATACAATTTATCCTATCTGAAGAAGAGGAAGGGTTGACACAGCTTGCACTAAACAGTACAGCCAAACATAGGGATGCAAAATGCTGTTAAATGGTGACAGTCTGTGGTAGTTTGCAAAGGTAAATAACTGACACAAATCCAGATTTAATTACTGCTACAGCTCTGTCAGAGGCTGGCTTTTAGGATGTCAATAGAAAAGTAAACAGACTTTGCCAAAATAATCAAAATAGATGGGTAATCATTCATACTTAGGAATTATTTTTTTAAAAGAAAATCTTTGAATTGAAAATGAGTTTAATAGGAATATACACATCTTGGTACAGTATCAAATATGTGAAATATTCCCTTCTCAACAGATGGAGCCTGATCAGTGCTGATTTTTGTTCAATGCTGACTGTATTCAACAGGTACAGTTACCTGCATATAGGGTATTTTGAGCTAGACGTAGAAATCTTTACCATCTAAGAGGAATGAGTAAGAAGAAATCACAAATGGTTGACTTATGGCAGTTCATAGCTATCCTTTCTGGCAGTCACATTCATTTAATGTTGTTACGGATACTGCAGCTAGTTCCTACAGAATCACAAGAGGTATAAAAGCCTTTCACATTTAGGCCTCCTAATTTTCCTAGTTTAACTAAAACGGTTCCATGCAGTTTATTAATTATTAAATTTAAATAACAGTAATGCCTGGGTTCTTGCAAAAGCATAGTTTAAAACAAAGGCGATGCCTTTATTGTGGAAGGGTATAAGTCTGACACAACTGCAGACATGAAAGTCATTATGGCAATATCTATTTTTTAGCAAAACACTATTAAATACGTTAGTCCCAGCTTTTAAAATTCTGAACTTTGTCAAATAATTATTAGAAAATATTGAAATATTTCTTACAGAATACTGCCAAAACCCTAATACATCTCCAGAAAATACAGTTATTTTTAGTAGAACTTCGTAAAGTGACTAAAGGTGAAACATACTCCTTTAGAAGACTTCACCTGTCCATCTACTAGTTGAGTTTCTTACCATGGTTCCAGCATATACAAAGCTATACTTTTTTCAGATTTTATCACTAAAATAAATTTAAACAAACAGTGTCATCTCTTATTTGTGACTTAAATATTTTAGATATTATTTTAACAGGCATTGAGGAAAATGGAGTGTAAATGCATCATTTTCTGTTCATAATAACAAACCATAATATATTCTAAAACTTGTAAAATTTTCTTAAACAGCTAAATAATGCCTTCAAAATAAAAAAAAATAAAATATCAGTTCTCCTTACATAATAATAAATATATACATATTAATAGGATATACAAATTCTTAAATTAATTCCTTTCTTAATTGGTTCTATCTGGTAGCTGGCACAGATGATTAAGGCTATGAGCTGTTGAGAAGCTGCTTATTGTGGTCCAGGGTTGCCCTCAGCATTCATTTTCTTCTTGTTTTACCTTGAGCAAGTCACTTAACCACATTGTGCTGTTGTGAAAAACTGGTCTAGGCTCCCTAAATGGTCTCCTTTACCTCAAACCTAGTAACCACCTGTAACTATGACAGAGTAATTATGACCTATCTCAAAAAAGTATGAAAAAAGGAACAGTTCACTCAGAATTTCCCAGCCCTGTATGAAATAAGGGCTTGAAAGTTATACATATGTTTCAGATAAAAACATCTAGAAATTAATTAGCCTGTTCCTTATGTTCCCATATAAACATAAAACATAGCAATTCTTCAACATTCACAAATAAATTTTAATCAATAATGACTTCTTAATTCATTAAGCCCCATAGGATGGAGAATGCCATTCCTAAAACAAATTGAGCTTAACTTTGCATAATAAATAAGAAATATATTTCTGTGGATTATTTGTCCTTCCCTTATATACTACATATTTTCCAAATTCTTTCCATTACTGAAATGTACTTTGTCAAATTAGTCAGTAAAAGCGCTAGTTATTGCCTTGTTGCCAATATATTTTACGTGTTCCAAAATTCATGCTAAATGCTTTCATATTTTACCCAGAGGTGGCAAGAAGAGAATAAATGGAGCATTATTTATACTGTTTGCATATGATACATGCAGGCAAACAAGATTATTCTCCTGAATGGAATCTTTCCTTCACCAGGAAAGATACCTATGCATAAAACAGATGATAACTGGCTTTAACATTTGGCTTAATAGAGGGAGTCATTCCATGGGGTTCTAGCTTGTATCAGCCTGTGATGAGATCATTAATTGCACTACTTCTTTGGCAAAGGATGACTGTACCTCTCGTTTAAGAGTTTCTGTATACTGGCAAATGCCTTTGCTACCTTAAATTGCCTTTTTATGCCTAGTGAATTTAATGGACATCCTAACTTCATCTAGCCATAAATTGGACCATATTAAGCTGTACCTTCTCAGCACTGGGAGACTCGGCAACAAACTGCCCAATCCTGAGATGCTTCTTCAGCTGGAACATATCCATGTTGTATAGTTACAGAGACTAGGTTTAAATATAAAGAAAACCCTTCCTCTATGCCTTGGACTTGTGCCTACCATGTCCTCAGGCCTGGTGGAAACTAGTATTGAGTCTCAGTATTTGTCTGGACTAAATCTCATCTGTACTGATACCCAGAGTCCCACACATTGAGCTCGTAGATCTTCTGTTTACCAAGAAAAAGGCAACATTACAATGTACAGCATACTACAGGACCCCATCCAGGTCCCAAATGATTATGTTATAATCCTAGGAGTCTTAGAAGAAATTCCTACAAATAAAAACTCCATAGTTCTAGGTGACTTCAATTATTCAGCCATAACTAGAGCACTAATACCTATAACATGGGATATGCAAAGATATTTATTTGGGTTTTATAAAAAGGAATTCCTTGCATGAAATAGCAAACTAGTCTGGAGCCAAAATATTCTTATAGGCTTATAGGTTTGTAGGTAAGTACTAGGCTAGCTGTCCATTTTAAACCTAGTTATTTTCCCTTTTTGTGCTCAAATTAACCTACCACATTTGGCTATAGATTGGCCTTACAAATCACATGTTTGATAATTATATATTACCCCAAATGAGAATAACTGGGATCATACCATAGAAAATTGGAGGGGACCCATGCATGGCATAAAGCATTTGGGAGCTGTGTCTATCCATTAGTAGCAGAAGTGGAAGTCCTGGGGTAAATTTTCTGTTTCTGTAGATCTAAGTTGTGCTTGAAAATGGACAGGGATGAACTTTATTTTATGTGGCTGAGGAGTCTGTTCTAGAGCGTGGTATCCTCTAACAGGTATACCTGCCCTCCAAACCATCTGTTAATATTGCAGAAGAGGTTTAGATCCCGAAACTGAATATTTCTGATGTCATTTGACTTGCTGATTTGCAGTAAATCCATCAGTATTGCGTTGCAGGATGATTTGTATGCCAAACACAATTGACCCCTTAGCAGTCTGCAAGATACGCAGTGTAGTGACAGGGCTTTTAGTCAGTCCATGTAGGATGTGTTGCTTAGGCCTTGTATCCTTTTAGTAAGGAATCTCTGTAGGCATTCCATTTGTTACATGTGTCTGGACATTCTTGATTTGTTCCTCACAAATATTGCGTCTACCTGTTTCACCCTTGTCATATGTCCTTCACCAGTTAAGTCAGACCATAAAATAGAGACATTTGCTCTAAGAACCAAAATACCCCTTTAACCAATGTCTCATTATTTAAAGGCTTCAGAATGGTGAACCTTATACAGTTATAAGGAAATCTTCAAATTTGCACTATGACATCACCACTGTTGACCATGAGACAGCAGCCAGCATTATGCATTCATTGATCTAGCAGTCCCCATTCATCAACAGACATGAATAAACTTTATAATAAGAGAAAAAAACATCTTAAACTGTACCATAAAGCTAGAACTTGGCAGAATATAGATAGATACATAGAAGGGGTATTCTCTGTGAAACATACCTACCTAACATGTCTTGTTTTGTTGCAAAAGAGGCTGAGATCCCTTGAATGTGTGTTTATGCTACCATTGGACTTGCAGATGTGTAATGGGTCTTACAGGATGGGGCTTGTTAAGGCTTTATAAGATAGATTGAGGTCACCTCTTAGTAGCTTGTATTATACCAAGAAGAAGGCCAAAACTTTGAGGCAGTGTGCATAGCTTTTGTGGCTTAAGATCTTGATTTTTTTATTTGTGAAATTGTTGTGATCATTCCAGTTTTCCAGTTGTGCCAAGTGTTTGAACAGGTACACACACCAAAAGTGGTATTATATTCTGTGATTGGCATAATGAATGCCAAGCACAGAGGAACAATTATATTTCTGGATCTGAATGCCTAACCCTTCAATATAAGCTGTGCAGTGAAAAGGGGCATCTTTGCAATAGTGGATATATGCTGATCAAAGGACAGCTTGTTGCTGACATACGTTCCGATATCCCTGACTACAAGATCAACTTTCAAGGGTGTGTGGTCAATGTAATAGCAACAGTATAAGTCAGGCCTGCTGAACAATGCTATTATACATTTCTTGGACTTTAGTTTTAGTCCATAGTTTTCACACCAGATCTTTGTTTGGCAAAGGCCCTCTTGCAGAATTTTGGTGTCCTTTTGCGAGTTTATGATGGCATGAACCATTAACATTTGTTTTGACCTCCAATAAGTAAATGCCAAAGAGGAGAGGACCAAGGACTGAACCTTGGGGTAGACTACTAGTGACAGGTCATTTTCAGGAGGTAGTGTTGCCCACCTTAACTTCCTGGGTTCTCTTTGTGAACAAGTTTGCTATCTAACAAGTTATACAGGGATTTATATTTAGTTGGGAGAGTTTATCTATGATCTTTGAGTGTGAGATGGTATCAAGCTCCTTTGCAAGGCCTAGATACTTGGTGTGTACTGATTTGTCCTCATCCATTACTTCTGTAATCTTCTCAAAGAACTTGACCTAATTAAGCAGGCAAAGTCTGCCCTTAATAAATCTGAATTGGCTTGGGTTGAGAGTTTGTAGGCACTCATGTCTTTATTTTTAATAAGATAATGATCCTTTCCAATAGCCTTACAGATGAGGCTGTACAGATATATGGGTCTATAATTACCTAGGTCCATTGACATCCCATTTTTGTGTAAGGGGGTGACTGCTGCTGCCCTCCATTCATCTGGCATGAAGCCTGAATCAACAAGTCCTGTTTCAGGCTGATCAGTAGGCAACTCGGTATGTTATTTGGCCTGAAAGAATACCTTGTGCTTGGCAGTGACTTGAAGAAAAGTTTGGGAATCTGTGTTCATATAGATCTGAGGCTTTGTAGGATTTCCAGCTTATATAAGGGTAATTAAAGTCTCCCATGAGTAGAGTGTCAGGTTGGATGGTAAGTTGTTTCAGTAGGTCCAGATATGCATAGTGAGTTTCTTGGGACATGGAGAGTAACCTATAGTAGACTAGGAGTACATAAGTTTATCTCTGGTGATCTGCATATGGAGGAACTCCAACATGTCATCCTGTTTGACCACCCAAGAGGTATGCTTGCTACTGATGCAAACTGAGACACCTCCACCTTTAGCTCTTGTCTTTTCAGCTATTGGTCTAAAAACTGAGGAAGGCAGTGGAACCTTGCACTGCCTGGGTACTCTCTGCTACCTTAAACCATGTCACAGCAACTGCACAGATGTCTATATTCTTGAGTATGAGGAGGGCTTGGAGGGAGTGTAGTGTTTCTTTTTCTTTGTTTTTTTTTCTTTAGTTTACTGGCATTTAGCAATAATACCATGAGGCTCAGTTGAGTTGACTTTTCTATGTCAGTAGGTTTGTCAGGTTGGCATTGTCTAAAAAAGGCACTATGGGAGAATAAAGTTTTAGCCAGTGTTCAAAAGCCTAGAGGTACAGACGAACCTTGGCAAAGAAATGTCTGTTAAATATCTCCTACCAAGCTGACAAATATTGGATCCCCTTAGTATGACACCAGAAAAACAGTCAATAGTTGAAATCAATCATTTGTTGCTCATACTGTGGCATCATCCTTGATGGTGCTAATATGCTGCTCAGCGCTAGGCTCATACCAGCCTGAGGCACATAGTCTGAAAGCTCCATAAACTCTCTCTTCATATGGTCCTGGTAGGTACATCCCATGTCATTTACATCTACATGAGCTATGATGGAATCATACTGGTACCCATGGCATAATGCATTGACTGCATGCATGATTTGGCAGATTTTGGCTACAGATGAGCAACTAGCAGTTATCTTTTCCTTGCTCAGTCTGGTTAGAGGGGCATCAGTATATCTTACAATGGAGTCTTCTATGACAAGAGTCCTGGGAAGTGTGTTTGCTTGCCTTAGTGACTTAGTGTTTGGGGCTCCACTGAGATTGACAGTATATGTGGTGTTAGATTGTGTTTTTGTCTTAGTGTCTTTGGGCTTGCTGAGGCATAGCTTTGCTAAAGGGAGGTCTAGGTGATCTTTGTTGTTTAGCAAGATTACTTTTGTGTCTCAGCATATGTTAGTCAAATGTCAGAATTGTAATTACTGCAAATTCATTGAGGAAGGTACACACTTTTGTATCAACAATTACACATATAAAATTGGCTTTAAATTTAACTGTAATTCATCCTTTGTGATTTATCTAGCTAGGTGCAAACAGTGTCCGGCCTTCTATATCGGGAAAACCGTAAGAAGGCTAAGAGACCGTATATATGAGCACATTTATGCCATTAAGAATTTGAAGTTGGAAAATGCTTTAGCTAAACATATTGCTATTAATGCTAATCACAGCTTCAAATTTGTTGCAATAGATCACATTGGGATAAACCAGAGGGGTGGCCCTAGACCTTTACAACTAGAGGAAGCTGAGTTATTATGGCAGGTAAGACTGCATGCTTACTGCCACCCTGGTATAAATGATGCCTGTTCAATTTCTAGTCTCTTAAAGTTGAAAAGCCTCAAGAGATGACTAGTTGTAAGTTATATCACAGCAAGACTTACTAATACTTGTTTTTGCACTAATTTTAACGGACAAAACTACTATGTGTATTATTGGCACACTGACTTGTACGGTAGTTTCCCTTTAACTACTACTGTTTGATTAATGAGTTGATGCAGGCTTGTTTTTCCAGACGACTATATAAATGTGTATAATTATTGTTGTCATGTGATTGTTTCTGAAGAAGTCAGGCATTTGGCTTGACGAAAAGTGCTTAAAGTATTCTTTTAAATAGTAAAGATTTTATCTTTCACACCTTGTTCTGTCGCTGTTTTACGTTTTTTGTGGTTTTACTAGATGAAGAAAGTGTGCATAACAGACCACCAGCAAAAATCCAAGTTTATTTAAGTGCTTTTCGTCAAGTTTCAGTCTTTATCACAATAAAGTTGCATGATCATGACAAACATATATTCACCACCCCACCTGACCATTGGTCAATGTAATTACATCATTTCCTCTAAAACAAACATATAAATTAGGTAAAAATTGTTAAAACTTAATGTTCTTACAGAAAATAAAAATGCAACTAATAAACCTATAAAAATACATAGATTTTAATTTTAAAACAGAACTCATGGAGATTCTGTCATTAAAACCTGGAAATGGCAGGCATTAGTTTTTATTTGCCATGTCAATTTACTTGAATTCTAGCAATTTGTCCGTTGGTCCCCCTCTTACTCCAAGGTCAATGTGGTCTATGGTCCCAAATCTAAAAGTATGTGTGGGGCACACACAAATGTGCTTGTACAGAGCACTATTTCTGTTTTTATTCCTGATGTCATATAGGTGTTGGCACACTCTCTGCCTTAGTGCTCCTTTGGTCTTACCAATATAGAAACTGTCACATAGATCACACACTGCGACATACACCACCCCCTTTGAGTAACAGGAGTATTTCTTTCTAGGTTTTACCATTCCATAACCAGTGATTTTGATGGCCTCACCTTGAAACATGGCTGGACACTGATTACATCTACCACATTTGTAGCAACCACCCAGTATGGGTGCACTAGAGTCCCTTTGTAATAGGCCCTTTAAACTAACCTCCCTCTTGTACACTATAGTGGGTTTGTTTCCCACTACTGAATGCACTTCGTTGTCGATAGTGAACATATCCCATAATCTACATATAATGTTCATGATGTCATAAAAGTCAACACTTAAATGAAGAATGAAAGATCTTGAGAAACATTCCTGTCTCCCAGTTTGATTTACTCCAGTGGAGCCATTCTCACTAGACAATAAGCAAAAAAAGTCCAGATTTCCCTTTTTCTAATAACCTCATTTGCAATGTCCTGGACAAAATTGCCAGGGTAGTCCCTTCCAGTCAGCATGTTTTCTAACTTGGCACACTCACTCAAACAAATCATCCATTTCTGTCACCATTCTAGCTAACCTAACATACTGGCCCTTAACTAGGGCTCTTTTTTGGTGCACCGGGTGCCAGCTGTCAAAATGCAACAATGAGTTTGAGTATGTTGGCTTCCTATACAAATGAGAAGTGAAAGTCTTGTTCACATAATCTTTTTTAACTGTTACATCCAAAAAATTAAGTTGGTCATTGTCCCTGGCCATGGTGAATTTAAGGAAGGAGGTAGTTTGATTAATATAAATGAAGAACCTGCCAAGTTCCTCTTCACTTCCCTTCCAGAAAATCACCAGGTCATCAAGGTACTGCCCGTATAGTGCCCAAGAGTCTTTGTAAGTTGAATTTAAAATAAATAAATCCTCTCAGTGTGCCAGCAAAATGTTGGCAAAACTGGGGGCACAACAGGTGCCCATTGTTACTCCTTGCTTTTGTTTAAAAAGTTGGCCCTCAAAACAAATAAAATTGTTTTCAAGCACAAGGTCTATACATGTATGCATGGTCAAGATGGTCTTGTGCTCTAGACTGGAGTTGAAGCACAGATATTCATAAAACCACTCCAAACCCTCATGGTGTGGGATGACTGAGAATAAATCTTTAATGTTGATGGTCACTATTATGAGACCATCATCTTACATTTCAGGTTTTATTTTGGTGAGAAAATCCCAGGAGTCCCTATGCCTCTTCCATCAAGTACTCCCTTAACCTTGCAGTCAACAATTTTTGCTAGGGCAAATGTCTTGGAAGCCTTGGCATCTACTATTGGATGCAGGGGTGGGTTGCTGATTGACTTATGAATCTTCGGGATCCCAAAAATAGTTGGAATCCTTGTTTCCTTGGTGTCTAAAAACTCATGTTCACTTAGTTCTAACTGGCCATTCAATAGTAATTCATACATGGTGATATCAATATTCCTGTAAGCGCTTTTCGTCAAGTTTCAGACTTCATCACAATAAAGTCACATGATCATTGACAAACATATATATACCACCCCACTTGACCATTGGTCAATGTAATTACATCATTTCCTCTAAACAGACATTATACAAATTAGGTAAAAATTGTTAAAACTTAATGTTCTTACAGAAAATAAAAATAAAAATGCAACTAATAAACCTATAAAAATACACAGATTTTAATTTTAAAACAGAATTCAATGAGATTCTGTCATTAAGACCTGGAACTTGGCAGGCATTAGCTTTTATCTGCCATGTCAATTACTTGAATTCTAGCCATTTGCCGGTTGGTCCCCCTCTTACTCCAAGGTCAATGTGGTCTATGGCCCCAAATCTAAAAGTATGTGTGGGGCACGCACAAATGTGCTTGCACAGAGCACTATTTATGTTTTTATTCCTGATGTCATATAGGTGTTGGTGCACCCTCTGCCTTAGTGCTCTTTTGGTCTTACCAGTATAGAAACTGTCGCATAGATTACACATTGTGACATACACCACCCCCTTTGAGTAACAGGAGTTTATTAGTTGCATTTTTAGTTTTATTTTCTGTAAAAACATTAAGTTTTAACAATTTTTACCTAATTTGTATAATGTTTGTTTTAGAGGAAATTATATAATTACATGGACCAATGGTGAGGTGGGGTGGTGTATATATGTTTGTCAATGATGTGTGTGTGTGTGTGTGTGTGTGTGTGTGTGTGTGTGTGTGTGTGTGTGTGTGTGTGTGTGTGTGTGTGTGTGTGTGTGTGTGTGTGTGTTGTGTGCTATGTGACATTGGTGTTATGCGTGTGGTTTCAACAACATGATGTGCTCTTATATGTGAGAGTTTCACCTCCAGTGTAATTGTGTAAGTATAGCTCTTGCGTACTATTTCTGCTTCTTTAAGAAATAAGTGGTTTTCTGGAAACATGAGACAATTGTTCCACTGACTCAAGATTCCCTTATACACCAAGCTGGCTACAGAGAAGTTAGGAAATTGCAAATCCATACTGTCCAGTCCTTTGACTAGGGAGCTGCAAGGTGGCGGTGTACTGAAGAAGAAGAAGGCTATTAATGGTGCTTTGTTGGTGCAGACTATTAAGGGTGCTTTATTGAGGCAGATTATACAAAAGAGTCCTAAATTCTGCTAACTTTAATATGTTTACACAACACTAAATTCTACTAAATCTGTAGGTATTGCTGCTCAGTGCCCAACTTGCTGCTCTAAGTTTATCAGTGCAAAGGTATTCATGCTATATTGATGCTTTACAGAGTACAGTTTTATGGATTGTTTTACAGAGAAAAGTTGCTTTCTAGGTGTTTGCTACTTTACAGGGTATTGCTAACCCATGCAAATGTGCAACATTAATAGCAGCACAGAAAAAAAACAGAAAACTAACTACGGAGCCCAATGGCCAAGAAAATGACTACAATATAAGTCCTTTTGTGTATTTCCTAACTCATGTAGACCAGGCAAACACCTCCTGCCACAAGATGAATAAACCCAGTCCTCCTAATGTAAAAACACAGTAGAACAGACCCACAAGTACATGGTGCCACAAACCACTTAAACAACTATCTGGAAATCCCATTCTGATGGCAATTTCAGAACAGTCTTACAACAGTAACAGTGAGCAGAACAGAAATATTTTACAAAAAATCCAGTGAAATGCAGACATAAAAGCAGGAAACAGTGGTGATCACTCAAAATAACTTGTGTGACTCAGCAAACTAAGGTACTTAACTTTGTATAGATGAACTTGATGTAAGTTAAACACTTCTAGAATGCAGGGTAGGACTCCAAATTTTGTTGAGCTCCAGGAAAATGAGCACTAGACATTATGTAGTAACGGAAGTTTACTCAAGAGCAATACTGGTTTGCTGGGTGGGCACTCAGTATTCAGTATCATGGATCTATGGAAAAGTAGTGGATGGGAAATTTAAATAGGTTATATTACAAATGATAACAATGAAAGTGGAGTGAGTGAATTTGGAAATCAGATTGTCATAAGTGGTGGGGACCAGAGACACAGCCTTATAAAACAACAACAGGAAAAGGGTGGGAGGGTCTGGAAATTTTTCAAAAAATGTCAAGGAACAAGCAGGCTAGCTATCGAGGCATCCAATTAAATAAAGGCAATACTGGAGCTCTTTCAGAAACTATAGCTTAATGTGTTAGTGAGCAATCAAGAAGACATAGAATGCAACTTTAAGCAGGTAAAAGATAAGCAGAATATAAAAGCACTGAAGCACAAACTGGAGCAGAGATGATCTACTCACTATTGACCTTCTACTACAGTTTAAGGCACTAGACTATGCAGAAATTTACCAGTAACACTGTTTATGGGAAAAAATCAGTAACAGATGACTTAAGGCATAAATCTGTGAAAAAGTAATATGCGATTCTATCACAGTGGTGAATTAAACTACATGACTATGGTCCAAACAGGGCTTAAAATACAAATGGATAGCTTTACAAGTAATTCTACTTGTGGAAATAGAAGTGCAAAATAATGCAGAAACTCAATCTTCCCACAACTGCTAATTAAAATACATGACTAAGGTCCCAAAACAATCTAAAACAATGCAATCAGATGGAACAGAGTAGAAAAGTACAATGTAATAACATCACACAAGTTAACACTATAAGTGCAAATTTAATTCTTTCATTTTTGATGAAAAGCTAATTACTCACAGTTCCACACCTCGCCAAGCCTTGGATAAAAGATACTGGGTGAGGGTTGCTCTGTGATGGAAAGAGCAGGCTAGCTAGAGATGCATCCAATCAAAAAGTGACAATATTGGAGCTCTTTCAAAAACTTTAGCTTAATGTGTTACTCGCGAATGGGTCAGACACAGAATGCAAGTGTAAGTAGGTAAAAGAAGCAGAATGTAAAATCACTGAACACAAACTGGAGCAGAGACAATTCTCTCACTGTTGAGCTTGTACTACAGTTTAAGGTACCAGACTATGCAGAAATTTACTAGTAACACTGTTTATGGAAAACATGCAGTAATAAATGACTAAAACACAAACCTGTCAGTAGCAGTAGTAGTACACAGTTCTGCCACAACTCTGAATTAAACTACAAGACTATGGCCCAACAGGGTTTAACATACAAACAGATTGCTTTTAGAAGTAATTCTACTTATAGGAATAGAAGTGCAGAATGATGTAGAAACGCAGTCTTCCCACAACTGCTAATTAAAATACAAGAATAAGGTACTGACCAACTCCTTATTTTCACTGACATAATATGTTAATTTTAACTTCTTTCACATTATATGCTTACATTTCTCACACACTGGGTCAGTTTAAGTAGTAAGTGGTTGTTAGTAAACATGAGACAATTGCTACATTGTCTCAGAAGTTCATTTCAACCAAATTGACTACAAAGGCTGTTGGAAAGTGTAAATTCATAAGTTCTAGATGCCTACTAATTGGGGTAAAGGGGGAATAGGGCTTATGAGGTTTGGTGTTGACTTACTGGAGTGATATCTGTCTGAAAGTACAACCTCAGTCAGCACATGAAGAGCAACAAACATCTTAGCGTAAATCTGAACCTTGTAAGCATTTCATCTCATATTTAAGGTATTGGTTTGGGATATACTAATAACTGTGGATAGTGAAAATATAGATTGAGCAACAACACAAGGTAGACAGTAAATAATTTTATAGATTGGCTATGAAATCAGCTTGAGATGCATTAATATGTGCTGCTACTTTGATCTGCAGTTTGTATAACAAAAACTGGGAGATGGAGTTTACTAAGGTTCCTAACACAGAATTTGAAAATAAAAGCGCCTGCATCTGCTGAGTATAGTACTTGAGATAAGATGCACCAATCTCAGTGATTATTGCCACAATCAACAATAACAGATACTGTCTTTTCAGAGACAGTTTTCTATCTGTATTTTTTCTTTTACTGTCTGGAGACCAGATTAACTGGTATCTTTGTTGCTAGTAACAGCACACACTGGCAACAATAGTAATCCTGTCAGTTTTTATTAATAATTAATCAGGGTTGAGGTGTGAGTCTGTGAATGACTGTAGATAATTGTACTATATTACTGTAGCTTGAATTTTTTTCACTTTCTTCATGATAATGGATGTAATTTTTAAAAGCAGCTATTTAGTATCTTTTATGTGGGCAGTTTTTTGTAGAAAAGCAAAAGGTTACACAATCAAAGTGAAACGGTCATTGGTCCGGTTTATTGGGGTGGAGTAATCCACATATTTATTATAAAACATAAGTGTACAACAGAGAAAAACAAAATATTATAGGCAATGGTAATATCACAAATTAGGAAAATTACAATCCAAAGCTAAAGTCACATAATGGTGAAGAAAAGAGCTAACATCATTCATGTAAAATGTGACTTAAACAACTGAAGGAAATAAATGATTATACATTCATCACCCCCCAAACTTTTTGTCATAGCCAGTGTCTTAGCCCATAGGTGTCTTAGAAGAACAAGCTGAATATATATATTGTGGACATTCTTTCTTTGAACTGATCTCCGTGTTTTCTGTCTCAGTCAACAAGGAGAGATGCTGATTTCTTCAAGGAAAGATTTTCTTTTGTAAGCATGTTTTATATTTTCTGGGCAGTAGTGACAGTAGGCAGTGCTCACAACAGAGATCCATTAATTTTCCTTCTTTTTAATATTTATACTGGTCTTGTTGGGGTCTTTGGCTTTAAATGACAGCATCAAACTAAAACACATTTCACTGGCCATTATTTATTTCACTTTCTTTGTGATCATAGAGGTAACTGTCAAAAGCAGCTATCTTCTTTCAGGACAGTCTGAGTGAATAAGCATTTCTTTGTCAGTAATGCAATCCAGAAAGCTGGCTTTATTCAGTGAAGTGCGGGAAATTGTGCAATATGATATTCAGTATGTGTAGTATGATACCCAGTATGTGTAGTATGTGTAGTATGATATTCAGTATATGTAGTATGATATTCAGTATGTGTAGTATGATATTCAGTATGTGTAGTTTGATATTCAGTATGTGTAGTATGTGTAGTATGTGTAGTATGATATTCAGTATGTGTAGTATGATATTCAGTATGTGTAGTATGTGTAGTATGATATTCAGTATATGGAGTATGATATTCAGTATGTGTAGTATGTGTAGTATGATATTCAGTATGTGTAGTATGATATTCAGTATGTGTAGTATGTTTAGTATGATATTCAGTATGTGTAGTATGATATTCAGTATGTGTAGTATGTGTAGCATGATATTCAGTATGTGTAGTATGATATTCAGTATGTGTAGTATGTGTAGTATGATATTCAGTATGTGTAGTATGTGTAGTGTGATGTTCAGTATGTGTAGTATGGTATTCAGTTTGTGTAGTATGTGTAGTATGATATTCAGTATGTGTAGTATTATATTCAGTATGTGTAGTATGATATTCAGTATGTGTACTATGTGTAGTATGATATTCAGTATGTGTAGTATGATATTCAGTATGTATAGTTTGATATTCAGTATGTGTAGTATGTGTAGTATGATATTCAGTATGTGTAGTATGATATTCAGTATGTGTAGTATGATATTCAGTATGTGTAGTATGTGTAGTATGATATTCAGTATGTGTAGTATGATATTCAGTATGTGTAGTATGATATTCAGTATGTGTAGTATGTGTAGTGTGATGTTCAGTATGTGTAGTATGATATTCAGTTTGTGTAGTATGTGTAGTATGATATTCAGTATGTGTAGTATTATATTCAGTATGTGTAGTATGATATTCAGTATGTGTACTATGTGTAGTATGATATTCAGTATGTGTAGTATGATATTCAGTATGTATAGTTTGATATTCAGTATGTGTAGTATGTGTAGTATGATATTCAGTATGTGTAGTATGATATTCAGTATGTGTAGTATGTGTAGTGTGATGTTCAGTATGTGTAGTATGATATTCAGTTTGTGTAGTATGTGTAGTATGATATTCAGTATGTGTAGTATTATATTCAGTATGTGTAGTATGATATTCAGTATGTGTACTATGTGTAGTATGATATTCAGTATGTGTAGTATGATATTCAGTATGTGTACTATGTGTAGTATGATATTCAGTATGTGTAGTATGATATTCAGTATGTATAGTTTGATATTCAGTATGTGTAGTATGTGTAGTATGATATTCAGTATGTGTAGTATGATATTCAGTATGTATAGTTTGATATTCAGTATGTGTAGTATGTGTAGTATGATATTCAGTATGTGTAGTATGATATTCAGTATGTGTAGTATGTGTAGTGTGATGTTCAGTATGTGTAGTATGATATTCAGTTTGTGTAGTATGTGTAGTATGATATTCAGTATGTGTAGTATTATATTCAGTATGTGTAGTATGATATTCAGTATGTGTACTATGTGTAGTATGATATTCAGTATGTGTAGTATGATATTCAGTATGTGTACTATGTGTAGTATGATATTCAGTATGTGTAGTATGATATTCAGTATGTATAGTTTGATATTCAGTATGTGTAGTATGTGTAGTATGATATTCAGTATGTGTAGTATGATATTCAGTATGTGTAGTATGATATTCAGTATCTTCATTTGCATATGACCTACTGGTTAGAAATGGTTTTGGTACATTAGGTTGTGAAGAGATGTTGCTTTTTTCTTTAATTACAGTATGAACAGTGCATAAATCAAACCCATTTTAAGGCATTTTTTTTGGCATAGAATCCTTGATGTAAATATATTAGGTGATAATTGTCTGTCCTGACTTCTTGACTCATTCATACCTGTCAGCACTTGTGCTAATGATGTGTGAAGTAGTTTCATGCTGCTAGCAGAGAAGTCAAGACAAACACTGGAACAGTGAGTAGTAAAAAGAAACTTAAATGTGAAAACATCTTGATAAAATGATCAAGTAAATCAGAATTTGATATACTTGTTCACTTCAATAAGCTTCTTTGCCATTTAAGTTGCTTAATCATGATCCTAAATGCTAAAACTTCAGTAACTCAGTTACGTTATATCCTTGGCATCACGGTCAGCTTTCAATGTGCTCTAAAGAGATGGAAACCTGGTGCAATAACAGCCTGCACAAGAAAGACTGTTACTACAGTGCAAAGCAGAGTAGGATCATCTCTTTTGGTGTGAGGGAATTAATTACCATTCTGTTTGTCACTTTTCTGATGTTTACTTATTAGCTCATGGCTAAATTGAGACAGACTGGCCTAGCTAGGTAAAGGAAGAAAAAGAATATATAGCTGAAAGATAAAAAAAATCCTCAACATTCGTAATATCAAGCACCAACATCAGTTCAAAATAGCTGTTAAAAGCCATCTAAACACTACATGACTCAGCCACTGTAACCATCCTTCATGGCTGACTTCTCCTACTATTCACTCCTCATTCACCTTACCTCCATTCTTTCTTCCATCTTTAGTACAATCTGTACATTGACTTAGCCTTATTTTGGTCTAGTCTACCTTTTACTTAACTTGTATGGCTTCTAAAGATTGTACACGAGTCCTACCAATGTACAGTGGGTTCCACCCTCTGAAGTCAATTGTGCTGAAAGACTGATGGTGTTGACTGTAACTACTATCAGATATTTTACCATGTACTAGCTACACTCTTTTATGTACTAGTTATACTCTTTAATCATTTTGATTTATTATTATGTATCACAGCTTCTTGTTATTGTTTATGTTTTATGTACTTATTTTGTGGAGATTTTCTCCCTTAGCCTCCACTGAAAAATGGCTTTGGCTCATTTGGACTAACCTGGTCAACAAATGTTAAATACATAAATAAATAAATAAATAAATAAAATGCAGTAATTAAGATGAGGGGAGGGCTGGACAACATGAATATAACAGCAAAAACTAAAGGTGGGGTATGGAGGTTTATGAGATGTATGAGATGTGAGGCAGCTGTTTGTCTCTGAGAGCTTTGGAATGGCAGACCATGTAAGGTCTGAAGAATACTGGGAGCTTGAGTGGAGAATGTGGGAAATACAGATGGTAGTAGACTGGTGAACAGGACAACATGGAAAGACATCTTTAAAGTAGCCAAGGCAAGTGAATGGCACTTAATAACATGGAAAGAAAATAAGGAAATTTCATGTCAAAAAGTAGGATAAGGAGAAATCCATGGTAGAGACAAGGGTAGAGAGAAGTAGTACGTTATGAAGGCAAGGTAGAGCAGACATAGCCATACTGAATCTAACATTAGAAGGAGGGCAATAGAGAAGTGGCCAGACACGGATACCGTTTGTCACCGCTGTCTTACTGCACTAGTTTCACCCAATTTGTCTTTGCAAAATTCCCCCTTGTTTCTGATTCAAAGGCTTGGTGTTTTCTTTGCCATCATGCAGTCATAATTATTATCCATAGCTGTCTAGTTGTCATTTTTATCAGAGGTGTCTATCATACTCTACTGTAGCTGTCATTCTGATGACTCTGCAGCAAGGTAGAGGTTTTGCTCAAAAATCAATACTGTATTTCCCAAGCTTTTGTGATAATTATATGCTTCCATTATTTGATATATCACAGAACCCTGCTTGGTGTTTTTGTTACTCTAGTATAAGAAATGTCTGGAGAAGTGATACAATCAAACAGCATGCTTTTCCTTTACAAGGTCGCAAACAAAATATGCGAGCAGGCAAATATCCGACTCATATAGTCGGAAGCTGAACTTTTGAATGTTTAAAACGGCGAAAGTGCCGATCAACAAATTCAATATTCCGGGAGTGTTGAATATTTTTGAAATACCAGACATTTCCGGATGTCTGCAAACACTGTCATGCAGGGTGGTAAACCCCCCTCAACGCCCCATGTGGGGGGCTGCCCCCCCTAATAATTTAATATACTAGCTCCGAGATCGCACTACAATGAAGGAAGGGATACATGTCCCGATCCCCACTGTAGTGCAACCTGCACTCCGAATTGCCGAATTCACATGAGGGAATGCACACTGGCATTCACTCAGTTGTGAATTCAGAAATTCAGTGTCGACATTCCCAACTTTTGAAATTGTACTTTTGCACATCTGGCCTCACACATGTGCTTTTCAACAATATGAAGGTAAACAAAACAACATAGCTCTTACCAGCAAAAGAAGCCAGCAGTTCTTGTAAGAGTGGTTTACCTACAATAGATACAGTATTTTTATGGTTGCATTATCATAAAACAAGTTCCTACTACACAAAGTATGATAATGCATTCTGATTTATGTCACACAAGATATAATTTCCACCATGGATTATAAAATTCCAAGCTTATGCTCCCATACCATTAACATCACACTTTTCACAAAGATTATAAACCTTCCACACCAAGACTTTTTCAATGCTATCTCCTTTTGGAATTTAAGTATTCATTGAAAAGCAGAATAAGTTATTCAAGAGAAAAGTGTCACCACAAAGTACAGAATACATATAGTTTTCATTTTTTCCAAAAACAGTAAAATAGATTTTTTTTCATTTGCCAGTGTCCTGTCTGGAAGGATCAGTTTAAGTTTTGAAATGTTATTATATTCAGGAAACATATTCTATTTACAAGGTAATGTAAAGTAGATTCAAATAAAAATGGGTATATTGACAGACATATATGAAAATAATTTTTTGTCTATCTATCTATCTATCTATCTATCTATCTATCTATCTATCTATCTATCTATCTATCTATCTATCTATCTATCTATCTGTCTCTCTGTCTATCCATCTGTCCATCTAGTTAGCTATCCATCTATCTCTTCCTCCCTAATCTTCCTCTATCTCTTCATCATCTACAGAAAGTTGAAGTTCTAATGACAAAGTGAGAGTGGAGGTTTATTGATTCCTCTAAAAATATATTTTTCCTCACATTCGAAAAATGGTGGTCAGCAAAGGTAGATTTAACTGTGAAAGTAGTGGTATAGTGTATTTGGCATCATGTTCTACCTGCCACAATTTTTATGTGGGAAAACCTACGAGAGCACTATACAAAAGAATCAATGAGCATCAATTGGATATTAAAAATAAAGACATTAATAATGCGTTAGCCAAATATGCTTTAGAGTGTTCTATTTTCAAAACATTTGTATTTGTTGTATTGGATGGAATGGATTTTACCTCTTTTGTTACAGAGTTCAACAATGCTCTTGAAATTAAAGAATTAAGATGGCAAATATTTTTGAAGGCAGATCAAACTCCCGGTCTAAATGAAACCTTAAATGTTAAATGTCTCTTAAATTATGTTATATTATTAAGTCAAGCTTTTTTATTAGTACTAACATCATTATAATAATATGTGTTATTTTAAAGATGGAAGCAAAATTGTTGTATACATATGTGTGTGTGTGTGTGTGTGTGTGTATGTGTGTGTGTGTGTGTGTGTCTATATATATATATATATATATATATATATATATTTTTTTTTTTTTTTTTTTTTTTAAGAAAAGTCATTAAGATAAGTGAGTAATTAGATGAATGGAAGCTGATTGGCTATCAATTAGAAAATGTTTGTATTTTAACTGATGTATGAGATTGTCTGTTAGTTCTGAAGAAGTTTGTTTACATTAAAACAGAAGAAAGCGCTCAACTATAACATTGGTGTGGGCAGTTTTTTTTTAGTCTTTTTTCACATTATGTTTTTAGTGTTTGCTTTATATTCATGGAATTGGGTGTTTTTTACTGTTCTTGATTCATATTTTGTCACCTTTAAGACTAATTATTGGCTGCTACTGAAATGAACGGTGGATGCCCTATCACATGGAAATGTTGCCTGTTCGAGATACAGACAAGAAAACGTGATTTGAGCACCTATAATACATTGTAAGATGTAGGTGTGATAGCTAATAGTTTAACAGAAGCCATCCAGAAAGCTCAGACAATTTTGGATAGGCTTTTGACTTTTTTCCATTCATCTGGTTCTGTAGCGGCTTCTTTACATGTGAATAGAAGCAACAGGAAGCCTTCTATTGATAGTTCCAGTAGCGATTCCACTATCATTGCAGAGGATATAGTGGATTACAGTGGGTCTTTCATCAACAGGGACATGGTTAACCCATTTGCTACATTCAGAGGTACTTTTAGCAACATTGTAAGCCCTATGGACAATAATAGATTAGAACCCAGGGCACTGAACTGTAAGTCAAGTATTTTTAATTTGGAAAATGAACTGTTCAAGTTACATTCACTTGAATACAACAACTTTTACTTACACACGTGTAGAATGTAAACAAGTGTCTTTTGGGTTGAGATATTACACGTTTCCAAACAGCATTAAAGAAATTGACTATATTTTTAAAGAGCTTGTAAGCATGTGCAATAATGCAGGAATTGAAGCTTTAAAATTGTTGATTAAACACAATGGTGGTCAGATAAATGCACTGAAACAATAAATCAGTGAGTTAAATGAAGCCATTTTAAATTACAGTAATTTTGGTTTATTTAAGTCTTTATATGACAATATTGAACCAAAACTTCAAAGACATATGGCTAGTTTAACTAATAGAAAACAAAACAAACTAGCACAAGATTCCTTAGCTTATGCTAATAATACATCTTTTATTTTGAACACAAAATCAGGTGTGCTGGCTAAAAATGATAACAACAGCAATATTAGAGAATTTAAGGGTAATAGAAATATAGATAAAGGTAATAATGCTCTAAAGAATCAGAATAGTGGTACTGACAACACTAATGCTTTAAACGATGCAGGGGAAGGTACTAGTTCTAATACTGATGTTTCACATGGCCCTAACAACCCTTTTCCCCTCAAGTCACCAGAGGTAAACAACAATGGGATGAAAACCAAAGGAAAGGGGGATGTGTGGAACAAAAGGAAGAGGAAATATCGGAAGAGATAGTGCCTTTATGTAAAATCTATAATTTGAGTGATTTAATTCTTAATGAGGTCCAGAAAAAAGTATTAGAGAAAGGCTTCTCATTTGTCCCTCTGGTTAAAGCCCCATTAATTGATACAATTTTGGATTTAAAGGTATATATCAGAAAATTAAATCTCAAATATGCATTTGATGGGATAGAATTTAGGAACAACACTGAATGTAAAAAAAACAAGCAATGTTAATCCAAAATTAACACCTACACAATGTTTTAATGAATTATGTGAAAATGACATTAGGTGTATTTGTAACAACCACGAAAGTGACATGGGCAACAGTAGGAGTAAAAATAAAAGATCTTTTTGGGACAAAAGAGAGATGAAAACTTTTGTAGATCTTAGAAGTCAGCAGTACAGGTTTATGAAAGCGAACAAAGGGAATGGGTTGGTTATCATAAAAATATCTGATTACCAAACACATATGAAAAAAATACTAAATGACAAAATGAACTACCAATTAGTTATTAAAGACATAGTTAGAAAGACTTTTTGTAGCATAGATCAACATTTGATGGAACTGCGGTGGTGCAGCGGTAGCATTGCTGCATTACAGCAAGAGATTTTGTTCAATTCTCAGCTGGAGTGCCTTCTGTGTGGAGTCTGCATGTCCTCCCCACGGTGGAGTGGCATTCCAAAGACATGAGTGAATGGGTGTGCCTTCGCTGAAGGTTGGGCGTCGGGCTGGCAACTCAGCACCATAAAAATCGACTGCCAATCATTAGCGGTCCGGAGTTCCGCTGTGGTGACCCCTAACCAGGTAAAGCCAATAAGACAAACAACATTGAATGAAAGCTACATCAGCTTAGGTACTTATGAATTTTTTTATGTTGAGGAACCTATATTGGGGATTTTTTCGGAATTCCAAAAATACATAAAGATGTAACTAACCCACCCTTTAGACCTATTATTTCAGCTAAAAAGAGTAAGACTGTCACTATTTATCATTACTTGGACCATTTATTGAATCCTATAGTGGTTAAGACTCCTTATTTTTTAAAAGACTCATGGGAGTTTCTGAACTTATTAAAAAATTACACATTTACAGGTACTGAAACAATGTTAGTCACAGTAGATGTGGTGTCTTTGTACATTTCTATTGATCAGACTTTGGGGATAGAAGCTGTAAAAAGATTTTTAAAAGAACATACTACTTTTGAAGATGTAATGGTTCAGTCCATCAGTTTATTACTTGAATTGGTTTTAAATTTAAATGATATTTAAAAAGGGCATTTTCCACAATTTCAATGTGCAAGCTATTTTATTGATATTTACCTTGAATTGTGTTATACTATATTACTACTTGTTAAAGATAGGCATAGTATGTTACTTTTGCTTGCTGTCTAGCTAGAGATTTTAAAGGGCATTCTTCCCAATCTCTACTGTGCCTTCTTTTATATGAATGCTGAGATTATGTCTTAGTAGAAATCTGGAAGTATAATTTTAAGGAATTTGATCTTTGCAACCTTTCACATTGTATAATACTCCCTGTTTCTGTGTCTGTACCCTACTTGTCTTAACAGTACTACTAGCATTCTACAATGCCCTTTCACCTAATCTAAACCTTATTCTTTGCAATCTTCCTAGCTCTTTAGCTCCCATCCTGCACAAAAGGACCTGCCTAGTCACTAAGGACCCCCTTCTAATTGCCTTCAACCATCCTAAAGACTGGTCTCCAACTTCTGCTGTTGCGGTGTCAATTTCCCTGTTGTTTAAAAATCAAGGAAGTATGTTCCACCCTGGTCCTAAACATTAGGTTGATCTATAATAATCCTACTATAACTTTGTATTTAGTCACAGGCTGATTTTTACCATTTACACTGTACCTAACTTAGAATGAACCTCAGCCACTGAGTCAGAAAGCCAGCAGCCAGACTCCTCTCTGTCCCTGCACCTTTTTGTCTTCCCCTGGCACCATGGTGCTTTCCCCCTGGCTCCATTTTTACTGAGCCACCTCTAGCTATCACTATTATAGACACTTGTATTCTGCTCTCTACCCACTAGGTAGCACTCTAATCCAGCCTTGGCTGATAACCCTTCTAATTTATCTTTTTCTAGATTCCTATCAGTTTTTCCACTCCTTTTCCTAGTTGCTAATCTTCCTGGGTCTTCTCACTCCCCTGCTCATCTTTTCTCCCTCCTTCATACTATTGTTCTGTCTCTTTTAGCTCTCCCACTCCACCATCCTTTGCTACTATTAACTGCCTTACCACTTTCTACTAACCTGTGACCACTTTCTCTGCCTCAGGTATCTCATCCTCTCTGATTGTCTCTGTAAACTTTTTTAGCTGCTCTGGCCCGCTCCGTTCACCCTCCGGGCTCGCTCCGCTCCCCTACCCTACCCCCAATTCCCACCCAACCCCAGTGGTCCTAGCCTTATACTTCTGTAACCACACCCCCTCTACATATCACCCTATCTCCTACTTCTTCTTCTTAACAGCCCCACCCCTACTTCTTCTACTTATCAGCCCCACCCCACCTCCTACTTCTTCTACTTCTTCTACTTAACAGCCCCACCCCCTACCTCTACAAGTTCTTAGTAATTTAATTACCATATCAGGTACACACTCCTCAGTACATCCTGCTTTGTTAATATTATACAGCCTCTCTCCTACATTTCACCTTTATACAGCCCCTCTCTTACAATTCACCTTTATTTCATTCGATTTCTCATCACTTCTATCTACACTTCAACCTCATACAGCACCCTCTCCCTCTCCCATCCTTATTTTTACTTACCTCACTCCTTTCCTCACCATACCCTAACTCCTTATCTACACATCACTATGACCCCATCACATAAGTCTACATACACAAACCTACTACTCCTAACTACCACTCTTGCTTGTCTTACTATACCATATACATTAACCTTCTTTGAACATGTTTCTTTTCCTGAATAACACCACCCCTACCAGCAAAGCCTGCCCATTTCCCATATAAACTCACTCAACCACAGTAATATAACCTCCACCTCTATTTATATACTTCCAAAGTACCATAGATGTACCCATATTGCTTACTTCCTTATAAAAAAACCCTAAACAATCACTATAAATTCCTTAAGTTCATACAACATCCTCAAAAACACCCCCTACTAGATGGTGATATTCATCCAAACCCTGGTCCTAATACCGATATTCCCACTAACCACCACAACTCAACATCTCCCACTATCATTCTCCCAAACAGATCAGCTAACTCCCTTTTGATAGCTCACCTTAACACCCGCAGCATAAACAATAAAATTTCCCACCTACACGCACTCTTAGATGTACACTCATTTGATATTCTCTGTATTACAGAGACATGGCTGAAGCCCTCACCTCTGGACCAGGAGATTATCCCTCCTGGATATAATATCCTGAGATATGACCGCAAGAATAAAAAGGGTGGAGGAGTAGCCATATTATATAAATCTGAACTCCAAGTCTCACCCTTCAATGTGCCCCTACCCTCAGATTCTAATGCTGAAACCCTTACTGTAAAACTCCAAATCAACAACTCAAAATCCATCTGTATAATTTGCACATACCTCCCCCCTGGAAATAATATCAGCACTCTGGAAAATATTCTTAGCCACCTCTCTACTCACCGACCTCAGGAAACCATTGTCTTAGGTGACTTTAATATAGACTGGGCAACCTGTAATTCCCCTAATCCTACCAATCACATAAATCTTCACGGTTTCTCACAAATAATAACCACTCCTACTCGAATCCATAAGCCAAGCAGTAAGGAACCCACCCTCGACTGGATCCTACTCAACAGCCATCTTGATACTTATAAACCAAGAATCGTTCCCGATGATATCAGCGACCATATGCTAACCTATATTATTAAACAAAAAATTCATAGCCCTAACACTAATATTTTTAAAACCTCCCATTCCAAAAAACACTTTAATCCAGAGAGCTTCCAAAATGAACTAAAAGCATGTGACTGGTCACCATTGCTTCATCTTCAACTTGATGAGGCAGTGAACTACTTCAATACCAGATTCCTTCAAATCCTAGATTTCCATGCCCCCTATCGCTCTTCTCGAATAAGGACCAAAATCACCCCCTGGCTCTCAATACTAACTAAACAAAAGATCCTCCTCAGAAATAAAATCTGGGCCAAATGGAGAGCCTCAAAAAATCCATCAGATCACCTCTACTTCAAACAATTAAGAAATGCCACCAAAAAAGAAATTCTCCAAGACAAAAGAGACTATTACCTTCACCTCCAACAAACCCACCAACAAAAACCACAAAAATTCTGGTCAGGCATAAACAAACTTCTTAAGCCAGGCCACTCTAAAACTCCTGCCCCCTCAGGTTTCGACCATAATAACTCAAACCAGATTCCAGATGCCTTTAATAACTATTTTACCAAAGCCATTCTAACCCTAGCTAATACTTTATCGCTAATACTCCATCTCCAACCTTTCATATAAAACCAGTACCTACATCCTTCATCTGCAACCTCCTTCAAAAACTTAAACCTTGCACCTTTTCTGCTGATTGTTTTCCTGCTGAATTCCTGCAAATTGCAGCTAATGCCATTGCCTATCCCATCTCCATACTTATAAATAGAACAATCTCAGAAAGCAAAATCCCATCCATATGGACAGTATCCCACATCATCCCTCTACACAAAGGTGGCCCATCTACTGAACTTTCCAACTTTCGCCCCATTGCCTTACTCTCTCCAATAGCTAAAATAATGGGGAAATGCATTCACAGACAACTACTTGACCACCTTCTCCAGAATAACTTACTTGCCAACTGCCAGCATGGTTTTAGGCCATTCCATAGCACAACAAATGCCCTGTTATCCTTTTCTGACTCCACAAACAAAAATCGTAACAATAACACTTTTTCATCTACACTTTTTATTGACCTTTCAAAAGCCTTCGATATGGTGAATCATAACTTGCTTATTGACATACTAAAAGCCCAATCACTCGATCCACAGACATTACAATGGTTTAAATCCTATCTGGAAAACAGACATCAAGCTGTACTTTGGGATAATAATCTTTCCACACCCCTCCCTGTGAACATTGGAGTACCTCAAGGCTCTGTTTTAGGACATATTCTCTTTTCTTTGTTTATTAATAATCTACACACCACAATTCCACAAGCCACATGCATACAATATGCAGCCAAGTCCATAACCTCTCTCCAGTCACTCACCAATCCATATTTAACTGTGCTGAAAACTGGTTCTTGCAGCATGGTCTTCTACTGAACCCCAAAAAAACAAAATTATTGCTCTTTGCTCCTACTCTTAAGTCACCTCAACTGTACTTCACTGTAACCTCTAACAATGGAACTAACATACCCCTGACACTACTACCCATCTACTGGGAGTAACAATTGATAACTACCTTAGCTATGATCACCATATTAACTCTACAATAAAGTCTGTTAACAAAAAACTTTGCACCCTTTACAGAATCAAACCCTTCCTAACCCCTTCTGCCAGAATAACTATTTCCCAGACCCATCTGATCTCTACCCTACTCTATGCTTCTGCAATATATACCAATCTTTCTAAAAGCAACCTCTCCAAACTTTTGACATGTTACAATAACATAGCCAGATTTGCCACTGGCACCCCCTTTAGAACTCACCACTGTCACAACATCAAACAACTGGGATGGTTAGAACTGCAGAACCAACTACTTTGCCAACAACTTGTCATCTCCCATAAGATTCTTTATCACCCTAATAATACCCCAATCCTCACTAATCTGATTACCCCCTACAAAAATCTTATTACACTTCGCTCAGCTAATAAGCTACTAGTTTCCACTATTAAATCCAACAACAAAGCAGGGGACTCACTTTTTTCAAACACAGTAGGAAAAAGTTGGAACCAGCTTCCTAATGAACTTACCACCCTTACTTCCACTCTTCTTTTCAAAAAGCTACTCAAAGAATACCTTAAAACTCACTGGCTTTGCCCCTGCTCTAATCCTGACTGACACCTCTTTCCCCTTCCTGCGCTCTCTATACTCCTCTACTTTACTGCTCTATGTGTTCCTGTGGTAATGAAAGAATAAATTTTTAATTATTTCTATTGATTGCTATCTCTCAAATGCTTGCTATATGTATTTGTTTTTAGCATATCCTACTATACTGCTCTGTTCAAGTCTAACTGAACCTCAATTATAAACTATATACTGTCTTTCTTAGAACTATTACTATATATTGTATTTTGTCTCTGCCATTGCTTGGAGCTTTTCTCCCCGGGCCTCTACTGAAAATGGACATATATCCAGCTAGACTAGCCTGGTCAACAAATGTAAAATAAAAAAAATAAAATAAATAAAAAATAAAGAATAACTGTTTTCTTTTTGACGGGAAGGTATACCATCAGACTTGTGGGGTGGCTATGGGTGCAAAAGTAGCATCTTCTTTCACCAATTTGGTGTTAAGTTGGTGGGAACTGTCTTTTCTAACCAAATTGGAAAGGTTTAAACATGTCTCCTTATATAGGAGGTTTATTGATGATTTGGTTTTCATCTGGAATGGGTCTACTGATGAACTGGACTTATTTTTGGATGACATGAACAAACATGCTGGGACTTAAGTTTATTCTAAGTGAAGATGGCACGAATGTGCACTTCTTGAATTTGGATATAGTAATGAATATCGAAGAGAAGAAATTCATCAGCACAGTGTTTAGGAAAGACACTTATACTAACAACTTTCTCCACTATGAAAATGGGCATCCGTTATTTATGAAGCTGAACTTAGTTAGGGGACAAATTATAAGTCTGAGTAGACTAATTTCAGAAAATGAAAATTTCATTTGTGAGGCAAACAAACTTTTAACTATGTTTGTCCAAAGAGGCTACCCATATAACAAGTTAAAAGATATTTTAGAACAGGTATTATTGGTTAGGATGGAAAAATTCCCACCAATTTTAACCAGTGGGTTTATTGCTAACAATAAAAATAATAACAGCAGTGAGAAAAAGATGGACTGTGCCTTTCCAATCCCCATTAGTTTAGATTGTAATAACATCAAACAGGCAATTTCTAGTAATTGGAAAGTTATTTTAGGGAACCATGACTTAGCTAGGGTGTTAGGTGACCATCCATGTTTCATTTACAAAAAAGTTGCAAGTCTGAAGTCTATATTGGAAATAAAAGAATATAAAACTGTCAGAGGACCCACAGGTACATATCCCTGTCACAATTGTAGACAATGTAGGTTTATTGATTCCTCTAAAAATATATTATTTCCTCACATTCGAAAAATGGTGGTCAGCAAAGATAGATTTAACTGTAAGAGTAGTGGTATAGTGTATTTGGCATTGTGTTCTACCTGCCACAATTCTTATGTGGGAAAAACTACGAGAGCACTATACAAAAGAATCTATGAGCATCACTTGGCTATTAAAAATAAAGACATTAATAATGCATTAGCCAAATATGCTTTAGAATGTTCTAATTTAAAAAAATATATATTTTTTGTATTGGATGGAATGGATTTTACCCCGTTTTTTAAATGAGTTCAGCAATGCTCTTGACAATAAAGAATTAAGATGGCAAATATTTTTGAAGGCAGATAAAACTCCTGGTCTAAATGAGACCTTAAATGTTATATGTCTCTTAAATGATAAGTTATATTACTAAGTCAACCTTTTTTATTAGTACAAACATCATTATAATATGTGTTATTTAAAGATGGAAGCAAAATTGTTGTATACATATGTGTGTGTGTACATATATATATATATATATATATATATATATATATATATATGTATAGGATCCATACAGATGCCGAGCATCTTTCACCAAATCCCAAATTGGTGAGTATACTTGAATGAATGTGCTGTTCACTGAAGCAGCACTTTCGTGTAAGTATGCTTGTTGCTCCAGTCATGCTACGGTGCGATAAGGGAAGATTCCCTTTTCCCCACTGTAGTGTGACCTCGGAGTGAGAATATTAAAGTAGGGGGGTCCACATCAGGGGGTGCAGGGGGGCTTGCCCCCCAACATTCAAGTAGATTTTATGTTTTTTGGGGTTTTTTGAACATACTTTAACGAAAGTGCTTTTTCGATGAAAGCGCTTTCTTTAAAGTGTTTTTGGTGGATTTCGATTCGGACTTTTGATCTTTCGTTCAAAAGTCCTAGATCCATATATATATATATATATATATATATATATATATATATATATATATTTTTTTTTTTTTTAAAAAGTCATTAAGACAAGTGAGTAATTTGATGAATGGAAGCTGATTGGGCTACCAATTAGATAATTTTTGCATTTTAACTGATGCATGGGATTGTCTGTTAGTTTTGAAGAAGTTTGTTTACATTAAAATGAAAGAAAGCACTCAACAATATCATTGGTGTGGACAGTCATTTTTAGTCTTTTTTCATGTTCTGTTTTTTGTATTAGAGCGATATAGCATGGATCATGAAGCACTAAATGAACTATGCAGCCTCTTACACTCCCATCACAAACCCAGGAGAAATTGTGGAGAAACGCTTCCAGTTGAAACCAATGTACGTGTATCATTATATGTATACTAGCTACAGGTACTTTCTAGAGACTCACAGGGGATCAGGTAAGGACATATATTAACAGGAATGAATAATGTTCTCTAAACTGTCAGTTTGCCTGTAATGGCACAGAGATAATTTATAATGTCTGTGCAGGTAAACTAGGCACTTCTCACAAGTCACACATATGGCACACTGTTTAGCTGTATACACGGTTTTGCCAGGGGTAACTATCCATAAGGGCATCTAGTGCTGGGTGCAGGTTATGCTCTGGAACCTTTGTTCTTGGCACCCATGAAAAACCCACACAATCCCACTCAGCAAGGATACAATGATGGCCATGATCAAGCTAGGTATAGTATAGCATAGAAAGTAATTTTGCCTTGATGTAATGTTCATAGAATGTCATTTGGGCTCATCAAGAGATAAATAGTTCCTGTGATTTTGAACTCTGATGTAACTGTAATTATTTACTGAATATTTTCTTGTTCATAGGTTCATAGGTTCATAGGTTGGTACAAGGCTATCGGCCCAAGGGCCTACGTAAGCCTAGCCAGCAAGGTTCCATAGCTTACGCTACCCAAGAAAGTTATTTTCCTGTGCCAGCAGAGACACAAAAGTGATCCCCGTGGTGTATTTCTTATTTCCCATCCACTCATCAAGATTTTTATTGAAGAGTGCTAATGAAGAACTTTGCTTGACATAGATGGGTAGCTTGTTCGAGAGTATAGGAAGTCTCTGGGACAGGAATCTATCCCTCCAGCATGTCCTGTTTATTGTGGTGACAAGGTTTAGGTCCCTAGAGTGTGTAGCTCAGAGGGATTGGGATTTCGTTAGGTGTAGCATGTCCAACAGCTCTGGGTTTGACATAGCTTTATATGTTAGGCAGAGATCACATCGGAGTAGGCAATATGCTATGGAGTAAATCTGGAGTTTTTTTATTCTTTTATTATTTGTTATTAAATATATTTAAACCTTCCACTGTGGCTGATATTTGTGAGACATATTTGCAGTACAACCCAATGACCTCTGCTGAAGTAATCACACAGTCTTTGTCATGTTGCACAATATAATATTCAGGAAACAGCTTCAACACAGACAACAAGGTGCAGAATCACAGTGTCAAGAACCATAGCAGTGGCCAGCAGGTCCAACAGATACAGATGAGGAGTCACAAGTAGAATCACCAGCTGCAGATGTTGCTGGTAGATGCAGGTGTACAATACAAAATGCCTCAGAATAAAACAAATCATCTGACTCAACGCACTTCATTCTCTGTGTCGCTGTCTACTGACATATGGGGTGCAGATGCCTTGTGCACCCTAAACTAGTATAACAAGAAGTAGTAAAGAGGAAAATAATGAAGTCACAACTGATTTTTGTGTAACAACACAAATGTGTGTGAGTGTATGTATCCATCATACACAATAAAATTGGATAAGGAAGATATCCTATGAGTACGCACAAGTTAAGACATACTCCCCTCCCCCAGCAAAATGAAAATCAATGGTAAAACTATTCAAGGAGGAAAACAGGCTTGTGATTCTGTAACACTTTGCAGTATTAACAAGATTAATCCACAAAGGACAAGTGTAAATAAAGAACACTGTTATCAGTGGGATTTCCACTGTTGCGGAGTGTTGGCAGGTAGATATCACAAGCTTAACACAATTTTGGGCTACACATGTAAACACCTTGACCTTGCTAAGAATTAATATTGCAGTCTTTTGCCTTAACTGGTCAAATTCACAGAAAACAAATTTTGTACACCATAATGCTAAGTATCTTCCATTTGAAAAAGTTATACCGCTAAGAAATTATTGCAATACACGGGCTATACCAAGAGCAGATGAGAAAGAATGCAAACACATAACCCAATGGTTATACTGGCTATTGCAATCCATCCTTAACATTAAACAAAAAACATGTTTATAAAACACCTACATAGCTTTGCAAGAAATCAGTTTAGAAAGAAGATAAATGTCCTCAAAGCAAATTGCAGTCCTGATCTCTCTGTATCCAGTTTCCCCTAATACAAGTTCCATGGCTACATAATTACCTTTAGATAGTGTAGATTCAGCCCTCTGAATACTGTGAAGATGGAAGTGAGGTGTTGATCATTATCATTCCAGAATACGAAAAGTTCCACGTGGTGTAGGGAGGTAAACATCATGTAAGGAGCTACATGATTGCCTACACATGCCCTAGGACTACAAGAAGGAGTATTGACCATTGCTGGCTGCTAATGGTTTGCCAGTCTAAATTATTAATTTGATTGTAGCAGCAAACAATACTCCAGAGACTCTTATCTCTGAAGTGGGTGTATCATGGAGACTAGACTTAAGAATAAATATGGAAGCAACTTCAGTGAGCTATGAAAACCTTAATAACATAGGTTCATAGGTGTAACATTGATATTCTTTTAATAATAGCACACTCTCCATCCTCTGATTAAAAGTGTTCTGCAATTCTAATCAGCTAAATTACATACTGAAACAAAGATGCAAAGAAATGCACATGAGATTCAATTTATATTAGTTAAGCTGACAGAAGGGGAAGATGTTCAAAAAATAAAGAGAAGAAAGAGCTGCAGTGTTGCCAACCTTAAGTTGATATTATGTTGGCTGTCATTAGCCTAAAAATGTTGTAAATATCACATTCATTAGACATGTTCAAGCAAATTAGAAAGGGAAAATGTTCTGATCTTTCTTCTGATGGACCTCTATGGAATGTACATTTTGTGATTCCTACTAAGCCTGTGTTGGTGATAAAGAGCCATAAGAAACACGTGTGTGTGTTGTCAATGCACTAATTTGAGGGTTCAGATCCAGATAGTGTGCTGTGTGGGTGGGTAGAATGCATATTTGCTGAACATAACATCAGGGGTTAAGACACACAAAGTAAGGAGACCTCTCAATCCTGCATTTACATTATTATTACATGAAGTTTGCTACTATGTATTTTTATTGGGGTTATCATCTGCATGCATTTTGGAAAAGCACACTTTGGACTGGCAGCAATATGTGCTAGTGTGGATGACAGTCCACCGCCCAAGGTACAAACTGAGAAATGTAATTTTGAATGCCATCATTAATGCATTTTAGAGTGGTAGAAGTGCACTTTGATAAGCACTCTGAACAGCTGTTAAGTGAAATTCTATATCTCACCTAAGTATCTCTGTAGCACAAGGTGTAAATGCAATGATTTTAAAGAAACAGGACAGATGATGCAACGTTTAAATCCAGTTTGCAGATATATTTTTTAAAAAAACTGGATATAGAGTAACTATAGAATAATACAATATTGTATATGAAATGTATATGCTAAACTGTAATAAATATTTCCCATCTTACCTGCATTTCATGTCAGTTTATGCTGAGAAAATCTTGTAGTTGTATAGTCATCTGTTGTCATTATTAATAATAAGAGTAGCCAGGGATGTTTTATCACATGACAAGTTATAAAGTATTGTAACAGCAAATGACTTACATGACTAATGTGGTCACGTGTGTCAAATATGCTGTATATAATCTCAGAGTAATTCATCATGACAGTAAGATGTAATTCTTAGTGGAATAATTTGTGTACTGACTAATTCGCTGTACTGTGCCAAGCATATCCTCCTGTCATTGACTGTATGGCCTCTTTCTGAGCCATTGATACTACATGACATGCTGATGATGTGTAGCCTAAATGCTCCTCATAATGTGTGAAGCAGATGTGAAAATGATGCATGTTTCCTGCTAAAAGGTATAATTGTTGATGAATGGAACTACAAGGCATATATTTTTTAATTATTTTATGCATTTTCCACTGCCTTTTGCACGGTGCTTGGCAGAGTGCAAACACAGATCACTGTTGAAGGAAAAAAGTGAAAAATGTAATTTCAGTAGCCTTCGGTCGTGCAAACAGTCCAGGTAACTTTGTACAGCTTTAAGAAAGATACATTTTATTGGTTGAATGATGTGCTCCTGATACCTACCTGTCTCTGACGCACAGACTGAAAATGCATTGACTTTGGAGGAATAACAGAGCTGTTCTAGGGTTTTAATCCCTACTATGGTGTCAACTGGAAGCATTAACAAATTTTTTGCAATGTTAATTATATACCATAACTGTGTGCCATAAATGTTGAATATGTCAGCTATACTTCATGTGAGCTGTTATCAGTGCCTTCTTTTATAACATTAATTGTAATTCTTGACAATGACAGCATTTGCTATGAATGACATCACAGGTATTTTATACAGTGTGATATCAGATATTTAATAGAAGGCTGAATGAGGGCAAATATATAATATGTGATATGTTATGTATACACCAAGTCTATCAGTTTTTGCAGTAAGACAGTCCCCATTTTCAAATATGTCATTATGTCTGGTGTGTGTTGTGTCAGAAATGACCTGATGTGAATGTCTGTATATCCCCTTTATGAATAATTGACATTCAGGCAATGTTGACAATATTAGTCAGATTTAACTGTTACTTGTAATCCAACTTCAGATGTTATATACTTTCCTGCTTCTGCCTTGTTGCACTTGCTTGCTGCTGAGTGGCATCTGAAAAAGCTTACTTGCCTAAATAAAAAAGTGGAGCATTTAATTTGAGCAGCTTTCTGTAGCACAAACAGGCTTAACAGCAATGCACAGCCATCAATCTAGACACTCTGGACAGTACTGAGGGGAGAAGATTCCCCTCCTTCCTAACTGTCACTTTCCTACTTTGGACACAATAGAAGAGTCTTCATGGGTTCTGTTTAAGCAGCTTTATTTTATACAAACACATCAGGATAGAAGTTTACTGACTTTAACTTAATAAATTATATACAAACTAACTACTGTATCCATGCATGCTTACTCCTTGGCTGCATTCTCAAAATGGCACCAGGAATGACATGTGCTTGATATTTATACGTGCACTCTCAGTCTTTGATGTGCTCCTTAAAGATACAGCACATAGCATGTGCTCTCTGATCTCCATCCTCACTCTTGAAAAAACAAAACATGCAATGCTATGGATATTTTGACATGCAGATATCACAGACAATAATCCGTCATGCATTAATGTTGTTCTTCTTTTGACTTTTCCCGGTTAGAGGTCGCCACAGCGGAACTCCGGTCTGCTAATGATTGGCAGTAGATTTTTATGGTGCCAGCTCGATGCCCAACCTTCAACAAAGGCACGCCCATTTATGCATGTCTTTCAAATGCCACTCGACCACGGGGAGGACATGCAGACTACACACAGAAGGCGCTCCAGATGGCAATCGAACAGGAGAACCTCTTGCTGTGAGGCGACAACACTATTGCTGCACCACCATGGCTTAATACAAGATATAATACATATATACACAGTTAAGTCCATATTGCTACATATTTCACACTGGGCTTAGATACTCATTCATAATGTGTGATATAAAATTGAGAGTTGGGCTTAACTTCTGGAGCTGTCTCTGAAAAATATTTGGTCTGTGATTTACTTGGAACATCTTCAGGGATTGAATCAGAGGTAGGAACACCCTCTGGAGTAGAAGCAGAGCCAATAGTTGGCTCTCTCTGAGATTTAGAGTTTAACTCTCTATAACAATGTTCTGATGATGATTCTGGTAGAGGTAACAGATGTTTATGGTTTTGCCTGTACTGCGCACCTTCTGAGTCTATAATGTAGGATCTCAGTTCAGGACATTTGCCAACAGCTTGCCCTATGTGGTCAAAACCATTTTCTGTTTGAAGTCTGACCATTTCTCCTTCCTTTAATGAAGAAAGAATTTGCTCAACTTGTTGTACGATGACTTCTGGATTGAATGCTTCTTAAATAATTGAACCTTGATGATCTTATTATTCCTGGCTTAAGGCTTTAGTAGATTGTTAGGAATAGGCATAGTTCTTGTCTGCCTAGAAAGATCACGTGGTACATTTGTAAGGTTAAGCAGATTTAAGAAAATGTCTGAATTATCATGTCTTGACCTTTCAAGTAGCTGTTTCACACTCCACGCAGCTTGCTCAGCCAAGCCATTTGACTGAGGATACTCAGGACTGCTGTTAACGTATTGAAAGTTCCACTCTCTTGCAATTTTCTGCAACAACTGGCTAGTAAATTGAGTACCATTGTCATAAATAACTTTGTGTGAATTACCATGGACTGAGAGATGACATTTCAACTTAGTAATAGCAGTAGTAGATGTTATATTTGTAGTAGGTCAATCTAAAACCAATTTGAATAAGAGTCTACCAATACTAAGTAGTGATGATTGTTCCACTCAAAGATATCAGTGGCTGCTGTTGATCAAGATAGATCAGGAACTGGATGTAGCTGAAGCGGTTCTCTTTGCAAGTGTGATCTAGTACTATTGCATACTGAACAAAAAAATAATATTTTATCAATGTCTTTCAGTAATGAAGGCCAAAATACTAATTATCTCGCCTCTTGGTAGATGCGGAACCTGGGTGACCACGATGCAAAATCTGGATGTACTCATGTTGTAAGGAAGCAGGAACAATAATTTTTGGACCTGTGAAAATAATGCCATTTTCCATCAACATTTCATCTCTGTAGGGAAAATAGGTTTGCACTTCTCCTGGTACACTAGATTGCTTTGACAGCCATCCAACATTAAGGTAGTGATTGAGTTTCTGCAAATTCGTATCAGTCTTAGTGTGAGCTCTCAACTCATCAAACCTATTGTTAGAAGAATTACACACTGCCATTACATTCAAAGTTAAATGTTTTACCATCAAGCTGTTCCATTGTATTCCTGGGCAATCTGGATAAGGTATCAGCCAGACAGAGTAGTTTACCTTTTGTATAGACCGTTTTGAAGCTGTACTTTTGCAATTTGAGCATCATTGTTTGTAACCTTGCTGGAGCTGAATGCATAGGCTTCTTTAGAATAGTAACTAGAGGTTGGTGTTGGTGATCAGTCTCAATCTGAATAGCTCGACCATAAATACAATCATGAAACCTGGAACATGCAAATACTGTTGCCAAAAATTCTTTCTCAATTTGAGCATACTGCATCTCAGTTTGGATAAGTGCATAGGCTACTGATTTGCCCTCTTGAAGTATAACTGCTCCAAGGCCAAATTTTGAAGCATCACAAGAAAGAGTAACCGGTTTGTTCACATCATAGTATCTTAATGTAGATGGCGTGGCAATTTTCTGCTTGAGGTCATCAAATACTTTCTGGTGTTGTTCTAACCATGACCATACAACAATTTTAGAATTGTTGCTTGTTTGGTCAGGTCTGGTATCAAGCCAGTACTGGTAAACAAATGACATACATATGCAACTTCTGGAAGTCTGAATTTTCACTTCAGAGGACTGAGCTTCAAGTTTACTTCACGTGCTCTGTCTAGGACTTTATTTAGGTTTCTGTCATGTTCTGCTTCACCATTGCCTCCAACCAATAAATCATCGACTATAATGGTACAAGGATGACCCAAACAATTTGCTCCATTGCACACTGAAAGACTTCACTTGCAGAATGTATTCCAAATGGTATCCTTAGAAATCTGTATCTGTCAAATGGAGTACCAAAAGTGGTCAGAAATGAAAAAATGTGATCAAGCATCACTTGCCAAAATGAACTATTTGCATCCAAAACAAAAAACAGTGGCATTTTGTATTAGAGCTGTGACCTCTTTGACTGTGCGTATTGGATGATATGGTCTTTTCCGTGTTTTGTTCAAATCTATTGGTTCAATACATATTCTGATTTTGTTTGAGCCTTTTATGTGAGCTGCTGCCATAGACGATACCCATTCAGTTGGTTCTGTAACTGGACAAATTACACCTTGCTGCACCATTTTATCCATCTGAGCCTTAACTATGTCTTGCATAGCTATCGGAACTCTTCTCGCTGTTGTGACTACTGGAGTGACCTCTGGGTCTAACTTCATGGAATACACCACTGGAAGTTTGCCCAACCTATCATCAAATACATCAGCATACTCTGAGAAAATGGCTTCAGAAAAATTAAAGCTAGGAGATGCATTTATGTGATGAACTTCTTTGGTAAAAGAAAGAAGATTCATTCTCAAGCTATCTTTGAGACCCAGTAGAGACTGTATTGGTCTTCTGACTACATAGAATAACAAGTTGTAACAGTTCTTGGCCAGAAAACATGAAAGTATCACTGAGCTTTCGGTTTGAATCTCTTCATCTCCATAAGCAACACGTTTTGCACTACTGGCCACATTTTGTTGCTCATTAGTTCTCACTTTAGCACGTGTCTACTGATATAACATTACACTTTGAACCAGTGTCTGCTTTGAGCTCTATGGATTTACCATTGATCTGGACTGTACATAACACTTCACTTTTTGCCAATAGATTCACTGCATCAGCTCTCACCAATTACTGACACACCATCCACATAGAAAGCTGACTGCTGCATCTCTGCTTGCTCAATCTGATTTTTTTTTTGTGTGACCTTTTTTTACTACTACATGAGGTTTACCTGATTTGCATACTTTTATGAAATGGTTCAATTTTTTGCACTTGTGACATTGCTAACCAAATACTAAGCATTTTTCTCTTTTAGACTCATGATTTGCCCCACAGTTGTGACAGTTAACAATATATCTGGACTTGGGTTTTGATGATTCATGCTTGTACTGTACTGAGCATGTGCCTTTAACTGAACTGGTCTTAGAACTTACTGGAAAACTGCATAGTTTTCTTGATGAGCCAGCAGGGGTTGTGGCTGCCATGTGCTTAGTAGGCATATTTCTGTTTGCCACGTGTTGCATGCTGTCTATATTTGCTCTGGAGCCTGCTGAAACCACCCTCTTGTCACTTGCCAGCATACTTGTGTGTCTTTCTGTCACTTCATGGATTTGGTAAATCTCTATGGCTTTACTCCATGTTAACTCACTATCACAAAGCAAGATCTTTCTCACAGCAGCACTATTAATACCACACATGAGCCTGTCCTTTATCAACTCATCTTTTAAGTCACCAAACTGACACATATTAGCCTTGTTTCTCAGATCAGTTATATCAGCTGCAAAAGTTTCCCGTGCTTTCTGATCTCTCATGTAAAACAAATGCCTCTCTAGTGTAAGATTTGTCTGGGGGTTACACATTTCTCTGAACTTGCGCTTCAAACACTCAGGGTCTTCTCTTGACTCAGCCTCTACAACAATGACGGTCTTCACCTTCTTCTTCGTATACTGCTGGTGCATACACAAATGAATGCTCTCTTTCTATGGCCTCTGACCCAGCTAAGTTTAGAAAAATGAATGCTTTGGTGCATGGATCTTTATCTGAATAAGCTGCTTCTACAAAAATATTGTACTCTTGCTCAGATAGTCTCCAATTCTCTGCAATATTCCAATCAAATACAAGTGGTAAGGGTTTTCAAAAGCTGTCTGCCATATTAACACATACCAGTGAAGGGTTTTGCAAATAAGCATGAACACATACACATACACATATGCCAGCAATTTATGCCAGTATTTGTAACTTTGTTTAATAGCACAACAAGCCTCTGGATAACTGGACTTTGTAAAATAAATATTTCTCGAGCACTGTAATATTCTTGAAATTACTGTATTGCACAAAATTACCTCTTATCAGTGTAAGAAATGCATCAAAAATTGCATGATGCAAGCCTCTGTGTAAGTGGACTTTGCAAAATAAGTTTCTAGGGCAGCATAATACTTTTGAACTTATTGTATTGCTAAAGTAATTTATCATAATTTTAAGAAGGACTTCAAATAACTGTACAGTGTGAATGAATTGGGCAGGAGAAGCTCAGAGTCAATAACATTTTGAAGCAATAGCACTTTGGAATAAACAGTATATAACACACTGAAACTTCCCCAAAATGGTGGTACCTTTCTAGGCAATTCTCTACAGTGCAAGAAACACTCTGTAATGATAGCACTTTGTGAATAGACACACCCAGCACAAAAAAACTTTTAGAAATGGCTATACTTTGACTACACTTTCACAAAACAGTTGCACATTGCACACAAATAACTATTCGAAATACATACCCAGTAATAAGCACACACTGTAAGAACTTTTATACACTTTGAGATTCTTTGAATAACTTTAGTTGTGCCCTTAATACAAAGTCATAGTTATACCAAAACACAGCACTTTGCCAAAAAACATGCAGTCACCTTGCTTAATTCATGCTTAGCGTGTCCTTTTTTGCCGTTATTATATTTATTTTGCTTAGTTTCTTTTCATGCACATTGTACTTTCCTTGTGCTCGTTTTACACTAAACATGCCCATTTTGCCTTTAAACACACTCATTTTACTTTTCTGATAATTGTTTCATCAAATACCTTTACTTTAAACATTTTGCTTAGTTAATAAGGCTTTTGTGCCTCCCGCTTGTATAATAATGCATTTTGTGCCCTTGTACTGCCCCATTTTGTTCTTTTTATGGAAGTAGTTTGTGCGTATTCTCATTACCTTTGCTTCTTTTCTGGCTCTTTTTTGTGCTCGTTTCTCCTAGTTTACCTTCACTGTCATCTCTGCACCTCATAGCTCCAAATTTTATTCTCTTCGATCCCGGTTCTGACACCATGTCATTCTCCTACTTTGGACACTATAGAAGAGTCTTTGTGGGTTCTGTTTAAGCAGCTTTATTTTATACAAACACATCACGATAGAAGTTTACTGAATTTAACTTAAGTAACTGGGTCTATATTAGAACAGCGAACTTTCAAAATTTTGAGTGTTCTAATATCGACCCATTTTCAGAAAATGCTGAAAATATCGAAGAAACAGAAAACCAAATTTTTTCCTAGGGAAAGAATTTGGTTTTCCATTTCTGTTGCTTCGGTATTTTCAGCGCTGCAGTGGAAAGTTACAGGTCGGGCTCAGGTAAGTGTGCAATTGTGTGGATGTGAGGGTTCAGGTGGGTTAGGTAAGTTAGGGTTAGAGCACGGGTCAGGTAAGTATGCAATTGTGTGCACATCAGGGTTAGGGCAGGGTAGGTGAGTTAGGATTAGGGCGCGGGTGAAGTGACTGTGCAATAGTGATGGACCTTAGGGTTAGGGTTTGGGTTAAGGTAAGTGGATAGTTAGTGGTGTATGTATAATTTAGTGTAGGGTTAGGTGTAAGAGATTAGGTGTATGTGTGTGGATTGCTGTTTGTTTGGCGTGCTTGTATTGTGTGTATGCATTTTGGAACAGCAAATTTTTTTCCCTAGGAAAAAAATTGCTGTTCTGTATGTTCATTGTTTTAAATTTTCTATTAATGGGGTTCGATATTAGAACACTTGAAATTTTGAAAGTTCAGTGCTCTAATGTAGATCCAAGTAGCTTATATACAAACTAACTGCAGTATTCATGAATTCTTACTCCTTGGCTGCATTCTCAAAATGGCACTAGGAATGACATGTGCTTGATATTTATATGTGCACTCTCAGTGTTTGACATGTTCCTTAAAGATACAGCACATAGCATGTGCTCCCTGATCTACACTATCTCTGTGGCACTAGGTGCGAGTGCAATGAGCTGAAAGAAAGAACACAGGTGATAAGGAGTTCAAATACAGAAAGAGAAATGTTACAGAGGGTGGGTCAGAATGAATACTGACACACATTTTGTTATATGAATGTGTTGTTGTTGGAAAATGAACTATTCCCAGTAGTAATAACAGCATGTAATATGCATGAGCAGAATTGTGACACATTTTCAATTGTGACATCATTAAAACATTAAAATGACATGCTGGAAAAAGTACCAGATATGATGGAGTAACTCAAAAGATTTCTGGAATGGTAATCCTGACACACACACACACATGCACACGCACACACACGCACACACACACACACACACACACACACACACACACACACACACACACACACACACACACACACACACACACACACACACACACACACACACACTCATTTTATTGGAAATTATGCCAGTATTCATTGTCGCTGCTATGGCCACAATGATTTCATCTTATCTGCATTCTGTCCCTTTTGCTATTATCACACATTAGCTATACTCCTGATAATGTGTGACAGATATCAGAGTTAAGAAGAGGCAAGGCGATGTGAAAAGGATGAATGTGTTATTGTCATGTCCTACTTGCTCTGATCACTTACAAATTTAACCTTTCAGTCTTTTGCATTTTATTTCAATTGTTTTCAAATGAATAGATGTATATATCCATGTTTTTTTTCTTTCTCTTGCTTTTTCAGATTGCACTCTGCCTGGCAGGGTGCAAAATGCTTCACTGCTGAAGGGGAAAAAAATGACAAATTAAATGTCTGTAGCCTTCAGCAGCATAAACAGTCCTGGCATCATTGCATGGCTTTAAGCATGCCAAATAGTATTGAGTGAATGAAGTGCACCTCTTATCTAACTGTCGCTGTAGCGCAGCCTGTAAATGCAGTGACTTCATAGAATTGCCACTGTTGGTCTAGGGTTCTAATCGGTCTACTAGTAAAACTTGGAAACTGCATCTGTCGACCATCATATGGGTGACTCGCAGTTTCCAAGTGGGCAGAATGTCGAACCCAAATCAATCGACTACACTACATCGAATGGGTAGAGTTAGTTGAGTATTTTGGGTTCAACATTGTGCAGAGGGATTGCGGTTCGGTGAGGAACAAGGAATTAGCTCATTTGCTCACTGAAGTGCGATGTCGGAGTTGGTATATTTAATGTGCAGGGAGGGTGCAGCCCCCCCACATGGGGGAAAGCCCCCTGCAAATCAGTGGAATTAATGTACCATTGACAGTAATGTCTAACGGTATGTTAATGCTCATAGCAGGAGGTGCATGATGTCCCCTCCTGCTATGTTGAATACATCGAACCATGGTTTACTTTTCAGCATGCTGAATTCCACATTTGGAGTTGATATTTTAAACAGTTGACTGATGCAGTTTCAACATGCCAGTAGTAAGCCTTATAATCCCTACTATAGATATTTTCATTAATGGTGTCAACTGTAAGCATTGACACACAGTTTGCAATATGACTTAGATGCCCTTACTGTGTGTGTATGTGAGAAATGCCTAATATGTCACCTGTACTCCTTGTGACCTGATGTTACTAGTGTTTCATTGTTTAAAAATTATCTGTAATTCTTGCCAATGACAACTGTTGCAATATGTGATGTCATAAGTATTTTATAAAGTGTGATAGCAGATATTTAAGAAGATGCTTCCAATTACCGGAATCAGTCTTGAGGTGTAACACAATTAATGAAGTGTCAAGGCAATGCTGAAACTATCTGTTAGCCATAATTTCTAATAACCTTACAACTTCATATGATATTTTATGCTTTTTCTTGCCTTTTTTGCTCACCGCTGAGGGTGCACAAGCAAGCTTACCTGCTTAAGGAAAAAAGTGAAAATGTAACTTCAGGAGCCTTCAGTAGAGCAAACAGGCTGAGTGTCGCTGCTTGGCCATCAGCACTCTGAGCAGTACAGTGGAGAAGTTCTATCTGCTTCCAAAATGTCTATAAGTGCAGTGACTTTAGATACAAAACACAGGTGCTCCAGGGTTGAAGTCTAGCTAACAGGAAAGCTTACAAAGTGTGACAAAATGCCATTTCTGACAATATTTTGATTATGAAGGTTAAAATAAACAAAATTGACTAGCATAACTATAGCTAGTGAAAGAAATTTATCAATAATGCTTGCATTCCTACACTTTTCCACTTAGTATATTTCATTAATGATTTGCATGCAAACCCCAGATGATTGTGTGTGACATTGTTTAAACATGATGGTGAGGCTATTTTATTTAGCATACACTGAAATATTGCTTTTTATATAGGAATGCAGTCCCAGGACTTCAGAAAATTGCACAAACATACAGGTCTCTCTAAAGTATATCTCCATTAATACTGAAATCAGTTTTTCCCAGATTTAATAAACTCCATGTAGGAATAGTGCACGCCCTGCACAGAGTGTACCATGGCCATGTATGCAGCTCCCCCTCAGCAGCACACCTTGCATATTAATGAAGACACACTACTGAGGGAGAGCTATGTGCACGGTTACTGAATCAGTGTAGGGGGTGTGTGACAGTGCTCGGAGATGTGCAACACACACCCTGCATTGTCAAAGTGCCGGATATCACTACAATATTAAATTAAATGTGTGTCCTTGGCCAGTTGTAAAATTTACATGTAGGGGGGTTGTTACAGTGTCTATAACACACCGCCTGCACTGAAAGTGCTGGATGGCACTAAAATATTAAATTAGATGTGTGTCCTCAGCCAGGTTAAACATTTATATGTAGTGGGTGTGTTGCAGTGTCTGTAACACACACCCTGCACTGTCAAAGTGCCAGACGGCACTAAAATATTAAATTAATTGTGTGTCCTCAGCCAGTTGTAAAAATACACACCCTGCACTGTCAGAGTGATGTATGACAGTGAAATTAAATGTGATAATGTCATTGTCCCTTATTTATTTATTTATTTATTTATTTATTTATTTTGTGTGTATGTGTGTGTGTGTGTGTGTGTGTGTGTGTGTGTGTGTGTGTGTGTGTGTGTGTGTGTGTGTGTGTGTGTGTTTTCGTGGTGCTTAGCAAGAAACATGTGACAGACTTCTAAAAATAGAAACCGGATGCTTTTAATTTTAATAGAAAAGGTCAAGTTTAAGCATAGCTGAGTAGGCTTGCATGGTGCAGCGCGGTACTCAGCAGTGCTTAAGCATAACTGAGAGCTATATAGAACAGTATAGCACTGATCACCATGTCCTCAGTAGCTGAATAGAGTGACGGTCTCATGTGCAGTAGGTATATGGTTCGAATACAGGGCATTCAGCTTTTTACATGCAACAGGGAAACAATGTAAATATGTTTTTTTTTATGTATACATTGAAATTTGTTAACTGGGTTAGTCCAGCTTGACCAGAACCCTATTTTCAGTGGAGACCTGAGGATAAAAGCCCCATTTACACACAAGTGTCCAATACATTAAAGTTACACTACCAGATAACATAGTGAAATGCATATGTTCAGGGGCTATAAAGTAAAATAGATACATATAATAATAATTTTTCATTATTGAACACATACTTTCAATAATTGTTTTTTTTTTTATTTTTTAAAAACTCTAGTTTGCCCATAGCTAAGGTCTGTTAAGCCAAGCCAAGCAATGTTCAAACATGACCTGTTATAGCAGTACTTAGCAACGTGCAACTCTCCTTAGCTGGTTTAGGCACTGCTAAGCAATCCAAGTTTAAGCACTGCTCAAGTAAGCTTAGTGGGTTTGCGCAGTGATAAGAGGTGCTTTGCATTTTTTAAAATGGTCCACTGGTGGTAAAGGGTGGGAAAATAACCTTATTTAAGATGAACAGGTGGGAAGGGATACAGTCAGAACCTGTTGGAGTTTAATCACTGCAGGAGCTATTGCTGGATTCAGAGAGGGAGTGTGCTTCTGGGCACAGCACTGGGGTATTTTGAAGTCCAGGGGAAATGGTTGGGCTCCTTGTCAAAGACCATCATGACAGACCACTGCAGGGCTAGTACCAGGGCTGTGAATATAAGTCCAAGGCCTGGGACCATCTGGCATGTGACCTCATCACTGCAACACTGCAACTGGAATCCCCTGCACTGGTGAGCAGGTGCATCATCATTATGATGACCTGAAGTAAAGGAAGGGGGAACTCTTGGCCCAATGGATCCAAGATGCTTGGGGCAGAAATTCCCCAGAAGTTTGTAAGTATAGGAACCATTGATTTACCAAATTCTAGTACGAGTATCTGATAGACTGGTATGCATAATGGTGTGTTTTCTCCCCACAGCTGCAAAGGAAAGGGCTCACAACTTGGAAGCTCATGCAGGGCGCCTGGCCAGGATGCACTGAGAGTGTGGTGAGTGCAGATATATCTTTCAATATATAGTAATCTAATTAAGAAAGACTATAGTAGTAACTGCCAGTAGGTATAGTCTGTTCTGAGTGTACTGCAATGAATGTGCATATAGACCTGGACTGAGATAAGTGGTATTGCCAGGTACAGTTCAGAATAGATGAAATCATGAAACATGCTACAGTTACATTCAGAAACTTAATATAGCATTAATAATGTGTGGGAATAACATGTGTCTGCTGTATTAACAATACATGTTCTGGTAATAAAGTACACCCGCATTGAAAATGTGAAAAAATAAATTAACTACATCGCTAATCTACAGGAAATTCAGTACAATTGCAGTCAGAATCGTGAAGAAATAAAGGTAGTACTGCATAGATTGTGGGATAACATATGTGTTCCAATGCCTGCATTATGTAAAGTTTAGAACAATAAAGATTGTCACCTGCATACCAATTGCTGTGTCATCTCACCGTGAATAAAGCTGTCTTCTGCCAGTTGTTGTGTGTATCCTGTGCTGTTGTTCAAGAAATCAAATATTACAGATTTTGTGAAGTAAACATGGGTATAACACCCTGAAGTGAATGAAGCTTGGTAAATAAATAACTGTCACGCTAAAGCATAGATGTGGAGCTGTACTACAATATATAATGCAATATGATATTTGTTCTGCAATAAAATACGAACCTAGAGTAGTACTGTCTAAGGTATTATAGTGTGTTTTTCCTAGGATTGTCTTGTGTTAACCTTTGCATTTCAGATATATGCATCCCTGAATGTAAGTACACTGAAGCAGACAAGTAAGAAAATGCAATAGCTGTAGACTGCAAATATACCATCTGCAAATGTATATGGGTCAGGTAGCAAACCAGCACCCCAATATGGTCTGCACAGATCACACATATTCCCATCCAAGAAGGGTTAATTGTGCATACCTGCATTCCTAGTATTAATACACTGTTCACCTACTATCTCTGTCATGCATGAATCTCATGCGTGTATTTTCAACTGTCACTGCAGTCTTGTGTGATACTCTACCTATATTACCAGGTCACACTTTGTCACCAGGTGAGTTTTAGGTACATATCACTCAGCGTACAGCAGTGGCACAGTAGCTCAGTGTGATAAGCAATGCATATTTTATTCATTTTGCCACACACAGAACGGGGTTTGAATCCAGGGACAGATACTATGATATATTTATAGTAATAGACAAGTAGTACTATTTATAGAAACAATTATGTGTTGTTAACAGATTTTCTCTGCACAGGACGTACAGGTAAATAAATGTCTGTAGTAGCTGTATGAAGGGTATACTAAGGTCTGTGTCCAGATGTAGTAGTGTGTAAACAGCATTTGTCAACAAGGTGATAACACTCAATTAAAAAAAATGATGTGAAGTATAGTACTATTCCAAGCTAATAAGACAAATGAATGGTCTATTGTTGGTACGGCTGTATGGCTGGTGCATCTGTAAATATCTGCTGATAGTCTAACCCCATGCCAGCCAATGATGGCAGGCTGTGTAAACTCTCGGTATTGTGCACGATACATGTCTCTCAATTGTCATGCTGTCACAGATTGTGATCACTGCTGCCAAACACCTTGGAAACAGATACAAACCCAGTTGAAGTATGCCAGTAGCACACTCACAACATCAGTGCAGAGTACATTTTGGTAGTCATATATGTTCTCCTGACAAGTAATAGTCCCCTGTAGTTATGTACCTGTAGGTGTTACAGTTTGGTCAATACAATCCCATCTGGATAGCTTGAGAGGTATGTACATGCTACAGAAGCTATAGGGCACTTGTGGACATAAAGTAAGGGCAGACCTGTAGAATATTGAGCAGTACTGTTGTAAAAAAATATAACCTATACAGTTGGTAATAGAATGTCTTTCTCTCCTCCCACTTCTTATCTGCATCACAAAATATTATTCTTATACTATGGGTATGGTTCCATTTTTACATATGTTCTCAAAACCTAATGTTGGGCCTTGTGTTGGATTATTAGTTATATATTATAATGGTTGTATACTAACATACCTTGTTGAAATACCAATGTTGTTGGCCTTTTACCGTAACTGTTACTGGCATGCTTTTACAATAATGACTGCTATTCCATTTATGCCCGTGTTCTGTATGCTATGCAATTCTATTGTCTTGGTTTAATTGGAACACTCATGCATGCTGTTATAACTAACGTTGAAATGTTCTGTTCATGACTGACCAATACCCTTTGACAAACCTCAACACCATAGCATGCTTGGGTAGGCCAGTTTCGGTGGCTCTGCATATCCCATGTCATCTGCCCATGGCACCGGGTCCCAGGACATCTGGGACCCAACCTGGAGCTGCCTCCTCTGCTGGCCCTGCACCACCTTTGGGTGGAACCGCCTCAGGGGACAGGGCCTGTCCCCTCCCTGGGCACAAGCGCAGAAAGGATGTTGTCACCCAAACTCAGTTCCCAGTCAAGTTGTGCAGGGTTATCCTGCATGATTTGGATAACCAACTGGCTAGTTTGAGGGCAGACTGGTGCACCTGGAGGGACAGGCTGGCCCCGAAACCCATCCCCCAGCACAGCCACCTTTGGGGCTGTGAAGGGGCAGTTGTGACTGCCCATGGGTGGAGAGCTCAATCCCACTGTTTACATCTGGGGGCACATGGTCCTCCAATTCCCAAACACCCTCCGCATCCAAGATGTTTACCCCCTTCTACTCACCTTATCTCCCCAAACATACCTACAACACTTCCCCAACATTCCACTCTCTCCTTAAAAAAAGAGGGGGGGGCATCTGTCCCACAAAATAATATCCCATACATAGCTCTCCATTTCATCCCCATGTATACCACCATCAATCAATCATCCCAGCAATGAATCAACAAAGTTATGTTGCCCACACCCCTCCCTCTGGGATGTGAAGCTCCAAATTCCAAATTGTCCACAACATACAGAGTTGTTGCTGTAGATGAAATGGAGACATATGGTCCTTTCCTACACCTGTCCTGCACATCCCTTCCTGCCTTTCATATTGTTTTTCCCTTTTCTTGCACCCATTTCACCACTTTCCTATCACTGCTTTTTTCTTTTCTTTTTTTGGAAATAGCGCAGGTTTAAGTGCCCCTTAGCATCTAGGCGAATCGCACAAATCCACATAAACCTGCTTAAAACTGATTTAATCACCTTATCTGATTCTGACACTGTTCTGCACATCAGTAAAATACCAATCCCTGCCAAGTCTCAAACTCAGGATCCTATGAACTACAGCATTATGCCCATTAGGCCAACTCAGCTCTGCTGCATTACTGCAGTTCCTATAAATATATCATGCAGTACAGTGATGTGACATTAGGAAAAATATACACCCCTGGCAAGTCTCAAACCCAGGACCCTCCAAACTACAGTACAGTGCATTAGACCACTAGGCCAACTCAGCTCAGGAGACTTACTGGTGTTTCTGTAAATATATCATGCAGTACAGTGATGTAACATTAGGAAAATATACACCACTACCAAGTATTGAAGCAATGACCCTCTGAAATACAGCATAGTGAATTAGATCCCCAAGTCCAACTGTAAATATATCATGCATTACAGTGATGTACCATTAAGAAAAATGCACACCCCTGCCAAGTATTAAACCCAGGACCCTCTAAATTACAGCATAGTGAATTAGAGCACTAGGTGAACTCATCTCTGAAGAACTACTGGTGTTTTTATAAAGATATCCTGATTACCAGTGACACTACATATAATGTGATAAATGACAGTGTGCTTGGGCTTGTGATGCAGACACCAAACCAGTACACAGCCATAGACATGTTGATGGATGTACAGGAGGCCTATGATATCAGGTAGAGCTGGCAACTGCACAGACTGTTACAGAATGTCCACAGTTGTGCACCTACTTATGGTGTGGTTGTCATCAAACCTATTCGGTATACTGAAGTGCTGGAAAGTCAGTGCAGATTGAGTTTACAAACCATGACAGACAAGTCAGTGTCACACGTCATACCCATCCAAACACACATGTTCATGACGATCCTGTGTAACACATTGTACGCATGCACATATGTCTTCCAACTACACCTCCCATGACAATGACTCGGAAGCTCTATCTGTTACATTCCTAGCATTTCTAACATCTGGACACCCACAGTTCTGGCCCACAGTCCAGCCTGTTGCATCACAACTACATGCTTGTCAATACAACATAGAAATAACTGAGCTCTGCAATGTCCAGCAGAACTGGTTGCTGCTACTGCAGTCACTGCCACCCACAGTAGCATGTCAAAGACCTGGAGGATGGGACACATGTCACAAATAAGAATATGTGTTCTAAATGCCCCCTATCACTCTGTGGATGGTACTACTACTTCACATATGTACCAGAGGCACATGTCTCACCTGGACTGTTATGAGTACATTCACCCTGGCCATGCTGTGACACAAGAGCTGACACTGCTCCCTCACTGAGATATACAGCTTGCTGTCTCCCAATGTCTTCACATTCCCCAGTATGACTCCTGGCCAGAATGCAACAGTTGCAGCCTGTTACACATGCAGCACTATGTTCAGCTACCTGCTACAGACCTAGCATACCTCACAAACACCTAGGACAGGGAATCCACACAATACCCATACATAAAGGGTTGGGGAGAAATGGTCAGGTGATGTGGACATGTGTCACAGTCTCCCCCTACAAACATATACAGCTGGTAGACCCACATCAACTGCAGCAGCATGCACATTCAGATAAAAATGATGCATGACACTTACATATGCCTGTTTCCTTACTGACCCCAATACAAATTGTTAAACAGCAACCTGTCACAGAATCAGGAAGTTTGTTAATAATGGCCAAACATAGCATGCAAAACTGTGGACATACCACATCAATTCACTGAACAGTATTTCTACCTACCCTGTGTGATGCTGTAGCTCACACACCTCAATAATGTCCTCCTCACAGGCCAAGAAAAGGGCCAAAGCCACATGAAGGCCTTAAATATAGCACTGTGTTGCCATGCCATTGGCTAATGAAAATTAAACCCAGCTGTTCTGGATGGTTTTAGCAAGTAAGAGTCACAGATTGGTGCAAAGGCAATCACCTGTTCATGAGTATTACCTAGAAAAGGCAAGTTGCTGCCTATGGTAAACAGGTCTGTGACTTTTTTCATGAAGACAGACTGTGATTTCCAAGGAAAACTACCTCTGTATTTCTGCTCACGAAGGAGTACAGCACCATACCAGGTATGTCATAGAATTAACCATATAATGGAATGCAGATGGGGGGGATGCAGTCATGGGAAACAGGACTTTCAACAGTAGATCTCAACAACATATCTTTGAATAACATGTTGATGTTACTTTGCTGTCCAGCACCTACTGTCTTCCCTTTTGGCTCTGTCTGCAATGACATATATCACAGCTCTGACCCCTGAGTCCCCCCAGCAATGGTAAGCTCACATATGAATGCTACTAGATTGTCTGTTGCACAATAGTGACAGTAACTACTAGTGGATACAGCTGGCATATCATATTATGTGCTGTCAGTCAGACCCTCTCAGTCTGTGAATGTCATACAGGGCTAGTTCAAACATTGTCCAGGTGTCCTTGACTGTTCCTGACATACTATGGCTAGGTCACTGTGTACTCCACACCTGTATGTCATTGCCTGACAGCTATTGCTAGCTTACCTGGTGACCCCTGCAGCAGGACAGCAGATTATGGGCAGTAGTAGTGGGGGGACAGAGGCTCCACCTCAGCAACAGTGTGTACATATTGAGCATACAATGTAAGCAAATTAATACAGTACCAGATATGAATGTACCATGTATTCTGAGGGGTCTGACATATCACAGACACATCCCCCACACTCAGGAGATAACCATTACATATTGTCCAACTGGTTTCCAGACATTCACATGTGTCAGGCAGGGGGTCTACATATATCAGACACATGTACAAATTCCGCAAACATCTGGGTACTGCAGATGTCGGATACATACGAGGGGGAAACCCTACACTACATATGCACTTCTCTCAGTTACTGTGTAGCACAGATGTAGCTGGAATGTCCACATGCACTTGTAGTACCACTCATCTATTTGTCAGATGTTGGCTGTATGATATGGTACTGTAATGTTGCCTATATGGGACACACCACAGTTGATGGCAGTGATGGGTGTGGACACATAACAACACAGTCTATCACAGCACACAGGCCATAACTGGTATACCTAGTACCACATGAGGTTACCATGCTATGGGCCCTGAGCCCTCATATGCCTAGGCCAGATGTTAGCCCATGTGCATACAAGGCAGCATCTGATGCCCCAGTCCAACAGGGACACAGGTGGTATCTCAGGGGTGTATGTGCAGTTAACCATCCAGTTATTGAGGTTCCACCTGCAAAGGTGTAAATAGCTACCCTGCCTGATGTGGAGAGCATGACCATTCAACAGCAGAGTGAGTGTGTGGGACATACATCTGAGGTTCCAACAAGGCCAGTTGATGTCACACACCAGATTGAGGGTGCGCACATGTGTGTGTGTGTGTGTATGTGTGTGTGTGTGTGTGTGTGTGTGTGTGTGTGTGTGTGTGTGTGTGTGTGTGTGTGTGTGCGCGCATTAATAGACTGGAGCTTGAGTTGCACTTGTACAGCAGTCCCAACAACGTTGAGTCAATGATTGCCTTGCATGCCAGACAGAGGTCACCTTTGAGAAGTATGTATGAAACTGGGTAGAGGATTGGTCTTATAGCCTATCTGTATATGGTAGATGTTTGAGGCCTGGTATTCCCTGGTCAGGAACCTCTGTGATGTCCCCAGCTGCCACATGTGCTGTGTGAGATGAATGATGAGTGATGTGTTTTACACAATAATGGGTTTATTAAGGGGAATGCAGGGATGTTAGGACCCCATGTCCCTGGATGACATACCGTTATGTATGAGGTGGGCCATGTAGAAGGTTTACCATACAATGGAAGCAACAATGGTGGTGAAATGTCATGTTGCCATCAACCTGTGTACACAGATCCCTCACAACTGATTGCGTGCCTAGGATGTTGTTAGTACTGTGATAATATGTTGTTATGTTACTGCATTTCCTGTACACAGCCTCAGGCCATGTGCCTGGCACCAGTCATGTATCTGCATGACACCCACCTAGGTAGATGTCCACATCACTTGAATCTGGAGACAGCACATAGCATGCAGTCATCTGCAGACATGGTCGGCCATAGGCCAAAGGCTGTGGCCTGCACCTCAGATGTGTACATCACACATAACAAAGGCCCAAACACAGAACAACAGGTTATACCACTAGTTATGGCTCAACTGCTTAAGGTGGATTCCCCAATGTGGATTAGTTGGGTCATGTCAGAGTGCCAGTGTGCTACCCCTATGGTAACATATGGTGTGATGCATACTTGGGAGTATATTATGGCCAAGTGTGTTTTACTGTCAAAGACTTTTGTCAAGGTCAATGTAGGTAGTGTGCATTGTCACCCCCCATCCATGGCTTTGGTGACTGTGTCAAAGAGGTCAACCGATCCTTTCCTTGACAAAGCTTAACTCTGCATGATGGAGTGAGTGGAGGTTGCCAACATCCTTGTTAATGAGGTACACTATAAACTGTGCTATGGCCTTACAGAACAGCCTACTTAGGCTGATGGGTGTATAATGTGACAGATTGGTGGACGTCCAAACTTAGTGCAAAGGGGTGACAGTGGTTGTCCTTCAGATGGCTAGGACAAAGGCGGTAGTCAGGTCTCCTTTGAATACAGTGCCTTATGGTGTTTCAAGGTTATGCAAATGGTCATGAGATGTATCCTGTGATAGGCTCCCATGCTGGATGTATATCATCTTTCACATTGCACTGGTGACCTGTTCTCTACATATAGTAAAAGGGGGCAGGTACTGTGGACATCTTCATGTACTGATGGGGGACAGGTGGTGAAACCTAAACTGACTCTGTCAGACATCAAGTATGCTATACCTACAGCACTGGTATAGCTAGTGTCCTTGACCACCACAAGTGAGCAGAAGATAGTGCTTCCTGTGATGTTGCAGACATATCTGCAGAATGGGAGAAGATTGTCTGTAGTGGATGTCGACAATGTGTGCTCTTATTTTGTTGTGCAGGTTGCCAGGAGTGATCCCATTCTCTTGTTGTTGCTAAGGAGACAATGCTGCAAAATGGGCACCTGCTCCTACTTTGTCTCGGACGGCGGTATGTCATCACTATTATACACACATATGTATTGCAGATGTAATACCTGACTCTATGCATCTGTAGAAATGTACATATAGCCCTTGTGTGTATGTGTAGATATTATTGTCAGTCCCTACAGAGGGGTTGGGGGCTGTGAAGCTGTGTATACCAACCCCCATGAGGCTTAATTCCACATTGAAGGTGTATGTATGTCTGACCATAGCTAGATGTGTACTGTAGGAGATGGTGACTGCAAACGTGACTGCATGAGGGTTGGTTTGCCATGGAGGATGACACTGTAGGGATGCTGCAGTGGTAACCTGTGTTGTGTAATATTAACTCCAACACACCTTCACCTCATGTGGGAGTAGCCTCTAGCTGCACCGAGGTGTTTGTAATACCATGTTGATGGCTCTCCAGTCATTTGTGTACTCGCATGGGTATGTCTTCCAATGTATGTTTTGGTCATTCAAGTGACCCAGGATCAGGGTACAGACCCAAATCATAATACAGTTGATGAGGTCCATATAGGCAGTATGGGCTTCCTGGCACATGTGGTGGCCAGTAGCTGGCTATGATTTGCATATATGTGTTGTCAATGCTGAACTGCCCCTGCAGTGTCCCTGTGCATCTTACTGCCTGTACAGCATGGAGGTGTGTGTGTCATATATACTGAAATCACATGTCCCATGGCATTTCCACCCACACTTTTGGGTATAACTGTATGATAGGATGGTTGACCAGGTAAGGCTGGTATGCTCTCTGCAGCTTTGAACCATTTGTGTGTGACTGCACAGATGTCAGCATTTGCCAGGGTTGACAATGCTTGCACTGAGGGCAGAGTCATGTGTAGATTCCTAGCATTTAGCAGCATGGCCTTCAATGTGTGCTGCACTGACAGTTGTATGTTGGTAGTGATAACCTCACCACTTGTCCTACTAAAGGCAATATGGGGGTGGCGAGAACCATTGCCAGACACCTGAAGGCCAGTTAAGACAGATGAAGGCCATCTCTGGCAAAGCATCGTGGTCTGTTGACCATATCATTCCAGGCTCACAGGTACTGGAAACCCCTGGAATATCACAGGATAAAAGGCCAAATGTTAAGGTCAATCATTTCCTGAATGCATTGCGCCATCAGTCTGGGTGACAGCGGAATGATAAATAAGGCTAGGGACATACCTGCCTGGGGCACATAATCAGTGTGCTCACTCATGTCTCACTGCATATAGTCCAGGGACGTACATCTCAGGTCAGGCATGACAACATGGACTGTGACAGACTCCTAACAATATCTGTTGGTGAAAGACAGCAGTGCAAATGTGATATGGTGGATTCCATCACCTGACTCACAAGTAACTTTAACCATCCACATATACAGCCAGGTGAGAGGCACATCAGTGTGTCTCACAATGGAGTCTCCTATGTGTAAGATGTTTGCCTTGGTGGCTGTGGGACACAGGGGTGTGTCCATGTGTGGTATATGCAGTGCCGGGCTGTGTTATTCACATGTGGCTTTGCCTCAGAGGTCCCCTTTGTTTGTGGATGTGAATGATGATGACCTCTACATGTGTGTGTACATGTTGTGTAGGTGTGGCTGGTGTGTGAGGTGCACTGATTGTGTTCACAACCTGTTCGCGGACAGATATGTGTGCTTGACAGGGAGAGAATTTGGACTGTTGGTTCCTAATGTCATTGCATCTCTCACACAGTGTGTTTCTTGCTGGTGTTTGTAGATGATTGTCGATCCATGTACATGAGGCAGGTGCTACACTGTGCCAGGATGCCCTTATCAACCGGAATGGCAAGGGAACTCTAGGATGTTGTCCAGCCATATAGTGCAGAATCTGAGGGAGGAAGGCCAGGGAGACCTAAGGGGTGTCCCTACAGCCCAGGTGCCTAATACAATAGTTAGAGGCTGACACCACTGTATACAATGTAGATAGGCTATGAACAAGCAGTAATAGGTGCAACAGGATAATGCATTTGAACACCTTATGGGACATGCAGCAAGTAGCAGGAAACATCAAGATCAGGAGGGCAATGTGTGATGTATTGCCACTATGTTGCTGATAGCCACATACATACTGTGGTGATAGATGGTGTGATATGATGTGGGAGTTAGCGGTGGATAGTGATGGCAATTGTGGATGTGCAGGGTGTGTACATAATGGTGAGAAATGTATGTGGCCCTGTGATGTGTTTCCCTCTTCATGTCTTTCATGTGGGATGTAAGACCAGTAGACTCCACCTTTCTTAGAAGCCGAGACAGACACCATAATTGATGCCCTGAGACTCCATCACCAGGTCCTAATGTCAAGGAGTCGCAGTAACCAGCAAGAACACACTGCACTCTGGGCAGATTTCATGGCATTGGTTAATCATGTGGGCCAGCATGACAGGAGCTAATAGCAGGTCTGACACCGGGCCACAGATCTGATACATCATGCACAGTAAAGGGCCGCAGCTGTGGCCATGGACCGTGCTGGCACTGGTTAAGGGCCTGCTTCACAACAGCCACTCTCAGCCACAGAGGAGTTCCTGGAAAACCTGGGTTCAGCCACCAGCTCACAAGAGTCAATAACACCATATGTCATGCAGAAGGGTTGCACAGCTTCAACAGCTGAGGGGCAAACAAGTCAGCATCCAGTTGTCATCACATTAATACCTGTAGCATTCATAGTGGCAGCCTTTGCATAACTGTACACATATGTCAGGTCAATCTGCATTTGTGGCAGGGTGTTTTGTAATGCACACATGTGCATACATATCGTGAATGTCAGCAATTTGGGTAGTATCAAAGTTTGTATTGTACATTTTGATATATGCAGATATTATCCTGTACCAATGCCACATTTGTGTCTGCTGACAGTACCTCTCCCACACAAATCCATAGGAACCTCTAGTGTAGCAGAGGTCCATCATGCTGTAGCCGGTGATTGTGGCACTGTTTTGCTATGGCTCATCTATACCCTAGGCATGTTAAGGGCTGCCAATTTTCCATTGACACAACAGTTAAGCTTAGCCATATTGCAATACTTGCATGTTCACTTGTGGAGAGGTTCAATGCAGTGCATTACATTGGTAATCACAGTAGCATATTTGCTGGAGCTGTAACATATTATCACATATTTTTGTGAAGGTGTAGGCAGTTTGCTACAAAAGCGTGCATTACTATTGTGGAAACGGGTGCACTGTGTTTTAGTGAAGGTCCATCACATTCACTGGCATGTCACTTATCTCACAGGTGTATAGTAGCCACATTAACTGGATGTAGCTGCACTGCATGTTGTTATGGGCCTGTCTTGTGTGTTTCTGTTGTGGTCTGCTTGTGTGCTGTGCATGGCATCAGTCATAACGTGTGATCTGTATAATGCAGTTGTGGCACCTCACCTGCATATTTTGTGTGTGTGTGTGTGTGTGTGTGTGTGTGTGTGTGTGTGTGTGTGTGTGTGTGTGTGTGTGTGTGTGTGTGTGTGTGTGTGTGTGGGTGGGTGGGTGTGTGTTTGTGTGTATGTGGATCAACAGACATTATAGTGCAGGACTTAATGCAGTCATGTTGTCTTCCCCTCACAGCTGAATATTGGGGCTGGAGTGTGTCCCCCTCACAACCTGATGTCAGTTTCTCATTAGACTCTGATGATGATGGTGGCCATAGTGAGGCACATGGGGGGTTGTTGGGGGCTGAATCTGTCACATTGGTTGACATCCAACTTCCTCCCCCAATGTTTCCAAACACAGTCAGTATGCCCACACATACCCAGTCCCCAGCAGCCACAGATATTGGACAGAGGGTGGTAGCATCGAACAGGAGAGTGTGGCAACTATGGCATCTGTGACTGTAGATAGTAGCCATAGGCAGAGAGCTGGCAAGGTCCCACACAAGCAGATTGACAGGGTTGCTCGAGGAGGACTGCTACCCATATAGAACCTGTCAGAGGTGTCACAGCATGTGTCACCCAACACATGCTTTTGTCCATCATGGAGGCACAGGCACATTGTGAACGGTACACCAGACAAATGCTCAGGGTTATGGATGCCTCACTGCCTGGCATGCATGACTCCATCCATGGCATTGGCAATGCCTTACATCATTTCACTGATGTAGTGGATAGATGGTGGGGTGAGACATTGTCAGTCCTTAACCATGCAATGTCTGTGCTTGAACATGTGGTGGGAGTAGGGCATTGGACACGTGGATGTAGGTCAACAACAACATCAGCTGAGATCTCACGTGGCCATGCACAGTCACACTCCCGTAGTGGCAGTACCACCAGCACTACCAAACGAGGGGTGCTGTCCACAATATAACATATCAGGCCATCGGCATGTGGTCCTGGACAGTTCTGTGATGGACACAGACCCAGCAGACACCGGTCACCATCAGTAAGTAGTACAACATCTGGCCCTAGGCATGCTGGTGCCAGTGCCACTCCTGGCAGAACCAGTTTTCATTCTCATGATCAGAGACGGTGAACTGTTCATTCTGCCATGTGCAGTCCACAGCTGTCCAACAAACCCTCATGTAGGGCTGGCACATGGCTTGACTGTGTACATGCACACACTCACACATCACTGTCACATGCAGGTCACCACCAGACACACACAGCTCCTCTCCATGGTCCAGTTGACTAGCACCCCACCAGACATACACATACACACACACACACACACACACACACACACACACACACACACACACACACACACACACACACACATGCACACTATCTGAACTGTGTGGCACAGCCTAGGTCTTTGGCAACTCCACACCACACCCTGTGCATGTCAGGATACCTGTGCCACATCCCTGCCATCCATACCATCGATGCAGATACATGCTAATATGTGTCTGATGCATAGGGTGAATATAGCACTGTTAATGGCAGTTTGTAGTGCAGTAGTGTTATGCCCTGTGAGCTGCTGTCTGCTGGCAATTCTCATGCATGCACATGAAAGTGTATGTACCATTGTGCCTGAGGCTGTATTGCTGTTAGTACTGCTGACTGATTGTTGTCTCACAGACCTTAGTCTGTTTCTGTTCCAGGTGTTTGTGTGTCTAAGCCATGGGGAACTGCTGCCAATACAGAAGCTCAGGATGGTGTAGTGGCAATGCAGAGATGTTTTCATCACTAAGGTATGGCTGTATATGTGCATGTTTTCCTAGGTGCATATGCATGGAACAGAGTGTGAGGGACAATGCGGACAGACAGCATACCCCTTGACATAGCATGCTACTTTTGGTAACATGTCACCTGAGAGTTCTGTAGGATCACATGTACATAGGTCCATATAAGGTTACTAGAGTACTGGCCCTGGGTCCCTTAAAAACCTAGCCATTACTTTATCCCAAACAGAATCATCGATCATCACCTGTTGCCCCTGTCATTGATGGACACCGGTTGGACCCCTAGGACATATTTCTGTTCTCCCATCCACTCATCATGGATGCACATGATGTGGGTCTGCATGCTACTCTGACATATATGGGAAGTGCATTCGTAGGTTCATAGGTGTTTACAAGGCTAACGACCACAAGGGCCTTTTTAAGCCTAGCCATGCATCCCAAATCTCTGACGAGTTCTGATACCTTTGATAAGTATAAGCATGGACCTGGGATATGAACCATGTCTGCATCAGAGACATAGGTGCCAAACCAGGGATGAATTTCCAGTTTCCCATCCAATTGTTCAAGTTGCACTTGAATTGGATTAGGGAGTAACTGAGACAGGGCATTCTCTGAGAGACAAACCTGTCTCTCCAGCAGGTTTTATTGATGCTGTATATGTGATTCAGGCCAGTCGTGCTGGTAATGTGCAAAGAGTTAAACTCACATATATGGGGCAGCTGTTGAAGGGCTGAGCACAACATTGCCATCTAGGCATGCCACAGCCCATCTGTGGGCAGCTTGTCCAACACCAAATGGGGCACTACTGATTTGAGGCTGTCTGCATGGAATAGGTGTTGAAGGCCATGGATAACTTTTCTGGGTGTTAACATAGCCTTTCCAGTTGCTGCAGATGTCTGCATAGGTACATACCTGACCAGCCATGATGGTAATTTATTGTTGTATTGACTGAGGACTATACAAAGGTAATGTCCACCTTTCATCTGGATGTAGTCCCTTTACCTATGTGGTGAGCCATATCCAAGGGTTTTTCTGACCACTGCCACTACTTGATGGCTGAATGCAACAGTGTTATCAACCTGAGTACCCAGATCTGTCAAAGCAGGTTGTGTTTTTATGGGGTTACCATGGATGTGGGAAACAGTGGTGCCATGTCCTCACTGTATGGTATGATGGTACTGTTTTCTGCATTCAGCTTGAGGCTAGGACTTTGACACCATTCCACACCCGCTGTATGACCCCATTGCAGTGTGTTAACGTCAGTCTGTGGGTTAATGACAGATAGCGCACTACTTACAGTCACCGCAGCCTTAGGCAATGCCTACATATGTGGTTGGTGGCATTTAGCATTCATGCCTCAATATGTAGGTCATTGGGGGCAGTGGCTACTCACAGGGCCTACACATGTCTACATATTGCACACACATAGGCAACACAGAGTAAGGTTGAAACCTTATCAAATGTGCAATGTGGGACACTTCTTATAGTATAGTGAGAGTTGGCAAGACAAACCATACCCACAGCAAGTGTAATGGACAGGACTTTTCTTGGTTTACCAATATGACAGTTTCTTTATGTCACATTACCATAGCTTATGCCATTTCTCATAACATTAATGTGCTTTTGATGTGAAGTACCTGCTTTATGCAACTAGTATACAACTTTAGGAAATGTTTATTGTGGTACACTCTGGGGACCTCTGTGTTGTTTGAGTTGTTTTCACAGGTCACACTTGACCAAACATGCACTTCAACCTACAGGGTGGGACAGGTGGTGGCCATACCTCTCACCTCTACAGATTTCTGAAGAATGTCCTGATGTTTGCCACATATTTTTGTTCCATTTATCATAACTGTGTGATTTTCTGGCAGAATAGTGGCAAATCATTAAAGATTAATGTTAGATAATAATGACAGATATTTTCATGTCAGACTTTATACCCTTCAGAAAATGCATGAGAATGCACAACCTGTTATGCTATCTATTTTCTATGTTTGTCAGAGCAATATTTAAAGATTGCGCCTAATATTTGGCCTCTGTCCCACTTTTCTGTATGGCTTTATTTGGATGTCTTTCTCTAGGGGTTGAGAGGTATGGTGGTGGCCCTAACACAGTCACACTGCTGCAAGGGGATATACAGACACACACACTCACACACACACACACACACACACACACACACACACACACACACACACACACACACACAAAACAGCTACAGGAGGATATGCATTCAAACACACATGCACACAGAGTTGCCAGTTTTGAGATTAGAATCCCTACCTATCTAGTTATGTACACTATAGACCACCATATGTATTGCATGTGCCACAGTGCTATTGTGCTTGAAAATGTTTAACTCTGCGTCCAATGTGGTTGACATCGGTAAGCCCTGAATAGGTTGGGGGAGTTCACAGGGTAGTACAGGCACACAAAATGGTATAACCATTTCACACACACAGGCAAGACAGCCACACTGCTACAGGGGATATACATAGACACATACACTCACACAGTTGCCAGTATTGATATTAGAACCCATAATTATCTAGTTGTAGGTACTATAGTGCTATGTACCAGTCGCAAGCACCATGGAGGTTAAATGCTTTGAACATACCTCACAACCTCTTAGAACAATAAATGTGGACAAAGCCTTCAATAATGGAGGAATAAAGGACCAAAAATAGGGACACTTTTTATATATTGCTCTAACAAAATTAGAGAACTGATAGAGTAACAGGTTATGCATTAGCATGCATTTAGTGAAGGGTATGAAGACTGAAATTCAAATGCCTGTCATTATTTTATGATTTCAACTCTCAATGATTTGCCAGAAAAAACACAATTTTATAAGAAATGGACCAAATATATGAGGCAAACATCAAGACATTCTGCAAAACTCTGCATAGTTGAGAGGTATGGCCTGGAGAGTGTTAGTGCATCTAAGGTGTGGACAACATCAACAGACCCTGTAAAGTAATCTAATGGAGGGGTCAATAGGCCTCAAAATGGTATAAACAACACACACACACACACACACACACACACACACACACACACACACACACACACACACACACACAGTTGACAGTATTGAGATTAGAACCCCTACCTATATAGTTATATGTACTAAAGATCTGCATACTTCTCAAGTGCACCACAGAGCTTATATGCCTGGAGAGTGTCCAATGGTGCATCTAAGGTGGATGATATCAACAGGATCTGTAAAGTAATGCAATGAGGGGAGTCAACAGGGTGGAACAGGCCTCAAAATGGCATAACCAATACACACAGAGGACAAGCTTCACACAAACACATTTGGCAGCATTGAGAGAAGAAACCCTACCTATCTAGTTATATGTATTACAGTGCTACATACTTATCACATGCACCATGGAACTTATATGGAGAGTTTCCAATGGTGCATCTAAGGTGGATGACATCAGCAGGCCCTATAAAGTAGTGCAAAGGGGGATTAGTGTGGAACTGGCCTCAGAATGTATTGGTATTGCACATACATAGGCAGGAAATGCTCACACACACACACACACACACACACACACACACACACACACACACACACACACACACACACACACACACACACACACACACACACACACACACACACGCATTCACACACACACACACACACATTGAGTTGCTGTTGTTGGGATTAGAACCACTACTTATCTAACTATCTACACTATAGTGCTACGTACATGTAGCTTGTGTCATAAACTTATGTGGCTAGGGAGTGTGTAAACATGCATATAAGGTGGATGATATCAGCAGGCCTTGTAAAGTAGGGCAATGTAGGGTTAACAGGGTGGAAAAGGCCCTAAAATGTACTGGCATTGCACATGTATAGGCAGGAAATACACACAGCCACAAAGTGATATACTTACACACACACACACACACACACACACACACACACACACACACACATACATACATACACACACACGCACACGCACACACACACACACACACACACACACACACACACACACACACACACACACACACAGACACACACACACACACACACACACACACACACACACACACACACACACACTCACTGAGTTGCTGTTGTTGGGATTAGAACCACTACCTGTCTTTCTACTCTATAGGACTATGTGCTTACCGCATGCACCATGGGACTTACACATGTGGAGAGTGTCTGCCACTGCTGTTGTGGTGGATGACATCAGTAGCTGCTAACAGGGAGACCACTGTTGTGGAGGACGTTAGTCACAGGGCCAAAACATGGGTGGCCATTACATAGACATAGGCCTGTTAGGCATGTGTATTCTGCTGTATGTGTAATGCATACAGAAACACACACACACACATGCACACACACACACACACACACACACACACACACACACACACACACATACACACACACACACACACACACACACACATGGCAACTGATGTGAGATTACACCCTAAACCTACCTACTATTACACAATGGGGCTCACCATAGTATTTTCACGGGCCACTGGTTAAACCTGGTGTAGGTGTGGCCACTGCAGTACGTCACTCTATGCCTTTCAGGGTCTCCCTCTGTGTCTTTCTTTCTCTCTCTCTTTCTCTCTCTCTCTCTCTCTGTCTCTCTCTCCCTCTACCTGTCTCTCTATCCCTCTCTCTGTCTCTGTCTCTATAAATTATATATTTGTATATGATACTTATATATCTGTATATATTTCACACTCAACAGATCCAGATAAATCTTATATGTACCACATATGGACAGATGGGGGGGGGTAAACATGTCTGATGAGGGTGGAGATAGACAGTTAATGTGTACATAGCTGTCTGCATGCACAAGAGATATATGTAAATGCCAGTTTTGTAGTCAGATGTGGGTTCAGACATGGGTTGAAAGTAGTAGGAACATGCCCAGTATGACCATCAATAGTAACACTGGGACTCCAGGCCAGACCTACCTGTACTCCAGTCCAGGATATTGTGTGCTACAGCCAATTGACTGATGAACCTGTGTAAACAGTCCAGCACCTCACTGATATACTGACTGAGAAATCTCCAGGCTGTGTGCTATCCTTACTAACCGACCCATATCTAGGGTGGGTACAGAGTGTATTGGACTGAGCAGAGTTTAGCATAATATCTGAGGTACATTTTACACAGCACTGTGATGTCCTGGTATGTCACTGGCAGATCAATATAGATTAATCTCAGAACCACTGACAGACATTTGTCTACTGACTCCATACACTGCAGGGAACCCATGTTACTGTACAAATTGTTCTAGTCTGCACATTCTAGTTTGTCTGGCCAGTGGTTCCTCCTTCCATTTATATGTGGCCCTTTGTCCTGCTCTTCTCCAGTTCCTGGCTTTGTCCGCTGTTGCTGCTGTTATGTAGTTGTAGTTGTTGTGTGAGTGGGGTAGAAGTCATAACATCACACACAGGGTTAATGACTGCACACCTCTGACTGTACCTATTTAGTAGGTTGGCCAGCATTGTGCCCCATACATCTGCTCTGGTCCTCAGATGGTTTGGGTTGCACTGTTATTATAAGGCTACATGTTGGCCATACCTCTCAAACTGTTACAGCCAGACATCTGGACAGGGCCATATATAACAGTCAGACACAGGCACACATGTGGGGAAAGGATCTTAATATTGCTCTTCCAAATGTAGACAGTTGGTAGAATGGTTTTGTAGTAGCTTGTATATTCTTATGGGTATGAAGTCTGCATCTCAACTGTCTGTCATTGATGTTTTCACAACAACCTTTATTGGTCTGCCAATAATTTGCCAGACACATGCAATGTTATGACAAACAGAACAGATATATGAGGCCTATGTGTAGACATTCTGAGAAACCTTGCCATTCATGGGGTATGGATGGTGCCCACTGACTTGTTGTCAGTACTGACAAAGTTATGTGGCAGCCTTTATATCCTGGTGCTAGACTGACATCACAACCTGCTGTTCTGCTGGACACCGTCTAGGTTAATCAAAGCTGTGTGCTGTCCATATCTGTGGCCCCATGTCCCGCCATTGTCCAACATTCCTGCAGTAACAGATGCCTGGTGTCAAAGCCATGGCCTCAAGCTCAATGCCAAAAAGTGCATTGTCATCCCCTTTGGTAAAAACACTGTACCCATGAGCTACAACATAGGCAGTAGTATACTTACACCGAAAGTGTGATAAGAGACCTTGGGACACAGGTGGACAGTAGTCTCTCCTTTGATAATCACATCGCCACAGTAGTCAGGAAATCCTTCTGTGTGGCACACCTCATCACAAAAGGTTTCTCATCTAGAAAAAAAGAGGTCATTGTTCCCTCTGCTCATCACTCATTAGACCGATTATAGAGTACAATGCCCCTTTTGGTATGTACCTCACAAGACATCTACAACTGGAAAGGCCGCAGAAATACCTCACAAAGAGGATTACTGGCCTCAAACAAATGCCCTATGCAGACCGTCTCAAAAAACTCCAGCTATACTCCATTGCATATCGCCTACTCAGAGGTGATCTCTGCCTAGCATACAAAGCTATGTCAAACCCAAAGCTGTTGGACATTATCCACTTAAAGCAATCCCAATCCCTCAGAGCGACACGCTCTAGGGACCTAATTCTTGTCACCACAATAAACAGAACATGTCAGAGGGATAGATTCCTGTCCCAGAGATTTCCCATACTTTGGAATAAACTACCTATCTATATCAAAAAAAGCTCCTCATTAGCACTCTTCAAGAAAAATCTTGATGATTGGATGGGAAATAGGAAATTCACCCTGGGGATTACTTCTGTGGCTCTGTTCAACAGTGGCACAGGAAAATAATTTTCTTGGTTGGCAAAAGCCAGGGTACCTTTTTGGCTGGGCTTGTATAGGCCCTAGGGCCGATAGCCTAGTACCTACCTATGAATCTATGAACAAATATTGACTTGTGGACAGTCTGTAGAACTTCTACCACAGGTGAGGCTGACATGCAAAATAGGAGGCAAGAACAGTGTTGAAACAATGACCCTGTCAACCACACTAGTGTACTTAGCCCACTAAGCCACAACAGCCAACAGTCAGTGCTGTCTCCTTCCTGAAACTATTAACTGCACACATACATAGCACATTGACCCCTACATATTGTAGAAATGGAACATGTTAGCAAGTTGATTGAGACAGCTCTGGAAATGTCTGATCTGTTGCTGTTACCTTACAAACTTAAATGTTACTGCAGTTCTATGGGAACACAGCTGTGTCGGGGGTAGGGGACTGTACCTCTCAACTGTACAGATTTTCACAAAATGTCTAGATGTTTGCCTCATATTTTGGGACCATTTTTCATAAAATTGTGGTTGTCTGGAAAATTACTGGCAAATCATTAAAGACTGAGATTAGAAACTAATGAAAGACTTTTGAGTTTCAGACTTTTTACCCTTCAGATAATTCATGCTAGTGCAAAACCTGTTAATCTATCAACTTTCTAAGTTTGTAAGAGCGATTTGTTTAAATCAGTTTGCTCATTTTCTAGTGTTATATATTAAAAAAAATGCACTTTATTCATCTGCTTTTATTGTATTTGTGTTTCTTCCTACTTTATTACTTTATTTTGCTTTTGCTGCTTGTTCTTAAAAGTACTTAGTTGCATTTATTCTGCTGCATTTATTACTGCTTGTTAGTAGCCTTATTAAATTGTAATTGTTATTCTAAGCCTTTGGTTGAAGCACTTGGGCTTCAGACCAGTTGTTGTACATTAAGAAGGTTTGTGGTCTGCACTGTTGTGGCAGGACAGGTAGCTTACATCCTTCTAAGTTGGGAGTTGCTGACTGAAGGCTTAGTGTCTGCTATTCTAAAAGTGTATTAGTTCTGGTTTAAGCACTTGGGCATTGGGCCAGTTATTTTTCATTAAGAAGGTGTGGTCTGCACTCTTGTGGGAGGAGAGGGTAGATCCTGCCCTTCTGACCTGGGAGTTTCTGGTTAAAGGCTTATTGTGCCCGATTATTTGAACTGTTTCTTTCTGAAACTGGTATGCCTTGTTTGCTGTAGCATAGACTAAATTCAGACCTGCTGAATCTAGCTTTGTTTGTACAACTTGAGCACTAATCCAGACCATCTTTTTTTGAAGAAGGTTCCCCTGCACCCTAGTGGCAGGAGTGTGCAGTTAGAACTTGTCTGATAGAAGACTGCTGGAACAGGGCTGGGTTTTTATCTTTTTATTGGTTAATTGGTTAATTTGTTTAAATCAGTTTGCTCATTTGCTACTGTTATATTAAAAAAATATATACACTTTATGCATCGCCGCTTAGCTAGGGTTAAACTATTCCTGGCGCCATAAAGTCTGCTCTTCAAATTTTCCCTTAGAACAAGCCAGTTTTTTTTAGTTTTAGCACTAAAATCTGTTTCTTTCAGCTCAGCACTTGTTCAGAACTTGTTGTAAGCACTAAATAAGCTACAAATTACTACAGCACTCAACTTTTCTCACTTGTCTAGAGGAAAACAGTTTTTAGTACTTAATAAATAAGCACCTATCCAGCCATGTCTAAGGGTCAGCTCCCGGTGTTTTCTCTTGTCTACCTGTTTAATCTGGGCATCTTGGGGCAATGCAGCAATTGCCTCATGTACACAGACAACCCTCTCCTCCTACCACCCAACACTACAACCTGTGAGAGATGCATTTATATAACCAAACTGGAAGCAAAGCTCTCTTCACCCAAGACTGGGCTAGACAGTCAAGAGGAGAAAGAAAACACTTGCACCACACCACACTCATCACATAGTCCCTCAAAACCTACGCCACCAAAACACACACATAGAAACATGAAACACACACCTAAATTCACAGAGGCTCTCAATAAAATTCTGCTCAAGCAACAGAGAACTCCAAAGCAGAAATGCAAGCAACCTCCACCCCCCAACACAACCAAAATGACACATAGCCCACAAACTCAGTGTGCCACTCAACCACAGCCCAAAAGGCATAATAACGTACCCAACACTCTAGTCATAGGTGACTCTATAGTCAAGCACACTGATGTTCCACTCACCAGGCTAAACAAGGAGAAAGTTACTCTCAGCTGCCTGTCGGCTGCCAGGATCTGCCACATAATGCACACACTCAGGTCACTCCAAAACAAGTACAAATATGACTCTGTCATTGTCCATGTTGGTGTGAATGACCTGAGACATACCTCTCTGGACTGCATGAAAAGAGACATGGAGGAGCTCTCCGATCTTGTAGCCCAGGCAAGTATGACCCTAGCCATGAGTAGCATCCTGCCATCACCCAGAAAGATACCACAGTACAAGGACAAAATGATTGACTTCAACAATTGGCTAAGCTTCTGGTGTCATTCTAAGGGGATCCAGTATCTGTCTACCTGTAATGACATGATCGACAGACCACGATGCTTTGCCAGAGATGGTCTGCACCTGTCGCCCTTGGGATTCTGGATACTGGCTAAGGCTCTTGCCACCCCTAGAATGCCTTTTTAGGCAAGGTTCAAATGACAAATTCACCACCTTAACAGGTACATGCAAGCAAAATCTGATGGTAATGGTACTCGGTGCTAGAAGTCTAAACCTCAAAATGCATTCACTTGAAGCACTCCTTAAAATGGAGAACATCGACATCTGTGCAGTGACAGAGACCTGGTTCAAGGTTCCAGAGAACACTCCTGCATTACCAGTCTATAATTCATACCACACCTTTCAGCCACCTAACCTGGACCGAAACACTAAAGGCCGAAGTGTGTCCATATTTATTAAGGATAACCACATCTCCAGGTTAGTTGATCAGCATAATGCATCCAAGATTATCCAAGTGCAACTAACTCTGGGCAAGACCGCAATCCAAATTGTAACTTGCTACAGATACCCCACCATGCCCCAGGATTCCCACTCCTCATTTCTTGACAGACTAGAAAATATTAGGGTATAACCCAACACCCTAATAATGGGCAATTTCAACTACCCCACCATTAACTGGGAAAACTACTCATGTACCAATGCTCTTGCTCAACGTTTTCTGGAATTCATAAATTCCAATCCCTTGAATCAACTTATCCACACCCCCATCAGGGGCAGCAATATCCTAGACCTGGTCATTACCAACATGGGCAACCGGTATTCCACACCAGAGGTCAATTTCTCATTGGTCAGATCTGACCACAAGCTAATCACCCTAGACATCCACATCCCACCCCCACCCACCATTATGGAAACTACTGTAAAAAATGTCTCCAAAGCCAACTTCATACTTCTTAAGACAGAAGTGGCAAACTTCACGACACCCATGCAGGTGGACAATAGAGGTACGACTGCTGAATCCTACACAAATGCACTTTATAAGCACTTACACGAGAGCATGGATCATGCTATCCCTAACAGAACCAAGAAGCTATCCTCCAAAAAAAGGAAGCCGATCTGGTGATCCCCTGCCAAAAACAAACTCTACAACAGAAGAAAGAAACTGTTGCAAAAAAGAGTAAAATCCCATGATTGGAGGAACTCCCTGGTCAGCCTCAGTAAGAAGCTGAGATTCCTCATAAAATCCTCTAAAGCTAGTTACGAAAACAAAATTGCCACTTATTCTAAAGACAACCACAAAGCATTCTATAGCTATGTCAAGAATTTCAATGGCAACACTCAGATCTGCTCTAAGTTACAGTACAATGGCACTAAATATACAGAACCAACTGATATTGCCAACATCCTGGCAGATAGGTTCAGTGCTAACTTTATCCTCCCTCTCACCCCCTAAAGGACCCATCTCTATATCGGACAAATGCAAAGTTCCTGTAATCATGGCTGCACAGGTAAAAAACACACTCTCCAAAGCCAAGAACGCAGCATCCATTGGACCTGACAACATCTCAGGCTGTGTTCTAAATGAACTGCAGAATGAACTGGCACCCCACCTAAGCACCATGTTCAATCATAGCCTCACCTCAGGCTTTGTGCCCACTGAATGTTGCACAGCAATGCTTATCCCATTCCACAAAGGGGGAGCCAACATGGTCCCTGGGAACTGCTGCCCCATTAGCCTAATGAGCCTGGTCTGCAAGGCCATGGAATGTATCATCATGGATCTTATACACAAAGACATTGGTAATCTCCAAACTCTAGACCTCACTCAGTATGGGCTTGTAAAAGGCAGATCATGTCTTCTAAACCTGATAGAATTTTTTGAAGCAGTCACCAAAGCTGTAGATGAGAGTAAGGTGGTTCACACAGCCTATCTAGATCTTGCCAAGACTTTTGACACCATCCCCCACTCTGAAATTATAGATAAACTCACTAAACTAGGTATAAATCCCTATATCACAAGATGGGTTGCCAACTGGCCCACTGACAGAACCCACACTGTGAAAGAAGTAGACTCCAAATCTGAATTAAAACCAGTGACAAGTGGAGTACCACAGGGTTCAGTCCTGGGTCCTATCCTGTTTGGTATCTACTATTCTGAAGTACAGGCTAACACAGAAGGTCTTTGGCTAACAAAGTTCGCAGATGACTGCAAACTAGGAGCCATAATTGAAACTCCTAACAATGTGGACATCCTACGAAAGGGCCTCACGGAGACAAATGCCTGGTGTCAAAGTCATGGCCTCAAGCTCAATGCCAAAAAGTGCATTGTCATCCACTTTGCTAAAAACTCTGTACCCATGAGCTACTACATAGGTGGTAGTCTACTTAACACCAAAAGTGTGATAACAGACCTTGGGACACAGGTGGACAGTAATCTCTCCTTTGATAATCATATTGCTACAATAGTCACAAAATCTTTCTACATGGCACATAACATCTCAAAAGGTTTCTCATCCAGAAAAAAAAGAGGTAATTGTTCCCCTCTACTCATCACTCACTAGACCCATTATAGAGTACAACGCCCCTTTTGGTATGTACCTCACAAGACATCTACAACAACTGGAAAGGCTGCAGAAATACCTCACAAAGAGGATTACCAGCCTCAAACAGATGCCCTATGCAGACTGTCTCAAAAATCTCCAGCTTTACTCCATTGCATATTGCCTACTCAGAGGCAATCTCTGCCTAACATACAAAGCTATGTCAAGCTCAGAGCTGTTGGACATGCTCCACTTAAAGAAATCCCTATCTCTCCGAGATACATGCTCTAGGGACCTAAACCTTGTCACTACAATAAACATAACATGCTGAAGGGATAGATTCCTGTCCCAGAGACTTCCCATACTCTGGAACAAAATACTTATCTATATCAAACAAAGCTCCTCATTAGCACTCTTCAAGAAAAATCTTGATGATTGGATGGGAAATAGGAAATTCACCCTGGGGATCACCTCTGTGACTCTGCTCGACATGAGCACAGGAAAATAATTTTCTTGGGTGGCTTTATATAGGCCCTAGGGCCAGTAGCCTAGTACCTACCTATGAACTTATAAACAATATTTAAAAAATGTCCCTGTTTTGGGGCCTTTGCCCCATATTTCTTTATGGCTTTGTACAGATTTCTTCCCTCTAAGAGGTTGAGCAGTAGAGTATGTATGGGACTCCAACAATGACATCCATGCATCTGTCCTATGACTCTGCTGTCTGTAAGTCCCTCACATACTAAAGTGGGGTTTGCTGGCTTGGCACCTACTGCATATTCTGGGGCTGCCAGTATTTGGCAGAGAGTTCCTGTTTCCCCACATAGCTGTCAGTTGTCTGCTGCTATCCTGGTAGCCCACTCCATTCCCTTGCATACATGCAGCAATACCATAGATGTGCTACCACAGTCTACTACCCCATTCATTTGTTGCTAAGAAGAGTGATGTACCTTGTTCTTGGAGCAGTTGAGAGGACAGTGCTTCAGGGGTGACTTTGTCAGATGCATGCAGTACACAGCCTATACATGGTAAGGTACAGGTAGCATGATGTGGCTGGCATCCTTTTTACTGTGTATGTGAGTCGGAGTGAGGTGTCAGTCCCTAGGTTACTAGGTTGTCAGTGCATGTGCTATGCATTGCCTCTTTGCCAAGGCCAGGGCATACTGGGCAATCCTACATCTACCTACAGGGACAGACTCAGAGGGTTCCTCCTCCGAGTCCCCCTGTGCCTGTGGGGACCTTGGCAATGGTTGGGGGCTGTGTGTACCTTCCCTCTGATGTTCCTGCCACAGCTGTTTGCACAGGATCTTATTTTGTAGCATGGCACATACTATGAACATGTATGCACATGTGGCTGGAGAGTACTGTAGGCCTCTACCAGATATGTCAAGGCAGCAGAACCATGACTTCAGCAGCCCAAACACACACTCTATGATGTTCCTAGTTTGAGCGTGTGCCTCATTATGATGTTCTTCAGTTGGTGTGTGTGCATTTCTGATGGGTGTCATTATCCATGGTCCCAGTGCATAGACAGCATCCCCCAGTAGATGGCCATAGGGGATGGCCCCCCTGGCAAATGCCTGGTATAGCTGTGATGCATGCCAGATGTGGGAGTCATGATAACTGCCAGGGCTGCCAGCACACACATTGATGATAATGTCTTGGGCTTTGCACATGTCCTGGCAGTTGATGGAGTGATACCCCTTGTGGTTGACATACACTCTACCCTCATCACAGGGTTGTGATTTGATGTGCACATGTGTGCAGTCTATGGCACCCAGTACCTCTGGGTAGTGTGCTACATGGTGGAAGAGACACGTATTGCTAGTCCTCTCCTCAGTGGTGCTGGGGAAATAAATGTGCTCACTGGCATGTGTTAGTGTGACAGTCAGGAACTGCTGGAGTACCCTGGAAGCAGATGCCTGTTAGACCCCCATGATGTCCCCAGTAGGTCTTTGGAAAGTACCTGTAGCTATTATTCTTAAGGCTACAGATACCTTTGTTTTCACTGGGATGGGTTCCTCTCTGTTGGCTGTGGGTTTGAGGTGAGGCTGGCAGAGCTCGGTGAGTTCCTGTAGTATGTCCCTGTCCACCCTGTAGTGCTCTATCTCCACATCATGTAGCCCATTAAAGGTTACCCTGGGTCTGAACACTCTTCTGCTCATCATTCTGAGCCAATTGTCAGCATCATCATCATCACTGACCTCAGCCTGTAGCAAAGCAGCAGCGGCCCCTATCATTTTGCCAGTTAAAATTCCCAAGTGTTTACTCCAGTAGTGCAGAGTATGTGCGAAAAATCAGATTGAAGGGTGTATGCATACTTTATAGTGGTGTGCTGCAGATGCAGCCTGTGTGATTGGCTGACTATGATACATTCTACCTGCCAGGTATATGATTGAGGGTTTTGAATCAGCCAGTGTCAGTGGAATAGGGCTTATCAGTCTTTTATACTTGATTGGCTTTCCCAAGCTATTTATTTTTATTTTTTTTTTTCAATTTCTTCCACTGCTAAGCCCCATGCTGCTCTTCTCAAACCCGCAGCACTAGTATAAACATTGCTCAGCAGTTTGGACCCTCCCCTGTATACGGGCATGCTTAGCTTTTCATTAACCAGCTAAAACACATGCCGCAGAGCTAAGTATAGCTTAGCACACTCAGCCATGCCCCTCTGGTTAGCTCCGCTTAGCTGAGCAGAAACAGGTGTTGTTAAGCTCCAATCCACTTAATATAGTGTGACACACCTGCTTTTGATGTTAGCTGCCTGTTTTTCATACACCAACACAGTTCTAGCCCTACCATGGTTAGTACTTAAGGACACGGTGGCCTTTTTGCTATTCAATAACCCTGGCTCATTTACATACACCTAATTGCATATACCCTGGATACTGCACTAAATCAGGGCCTATCTCCTTAGCTACCACTATAGCCTGCCATTGTATGACTCTGCATGCTGGCCACTATAATGCAATATCTTTGCATAGCTTTAAATTTCATATTTTACACTTTTTATTTATTTATTTATTTTGCCAAATAGCATGTTTGTGCACCGCTTAAATGTGGCATATGAATTAAAAAACAAGTTTAATTTTTTTCATATATTGCATTACTTTTTTAACACAATGGCCATAGATATGGCCATTTGCATGTCTACTGTGCAATATACAACCTTTTACTTGGGCTGTTACAGCCCCTGTTTAAATTTTATACTTCCGTACATGGTTTGTAACCGTGTAGATTGTTTATGCTGAGATGGCACCTTCACAGGTACCTTTCTGCTTGCTGAATCAGAAAATCACATCATTTGCATGGTTTTCACCAGCATGTGAGGTGATTTGCATGCTGAGGACACCTCCGTGTCTGCACGGTGTCTGCACGCTCATGCATGTCTCCAGCCCTGTTTCCTGGATAGCTCTGTGGCCATATTCCATGTTCAGGCCACTACACTATTCCTACATGGAGAATCACTCTGTTTATGGTTTATTGAATTACCTCCTTTATCTCTAATGACCTTGCTTGAAAGGAACTTCTCCTGGGTATTGAGAAATTACCTGTGTTAAAATGTATGTGTTATTATCCCATAGATTTCATTCCCAGCTGGTAAAGCTAAAATTTTACATGGTGTAAGTCTTCAAAATATGTGCTAACTTGTCCTATTTAGCCTTCCAAAGACCAAGGCTGACAAGCCAAGCCATTAAGCCTTTCAGTGTCGATCACCAATTGTCACTTGGTTGAACATCGCACATGTCAAAACTCACTGCTGTGCTATCTTCATTGCTTTTTGCTGACATCCTTGCCTCTTTGTCTACTTGCACTCTATTTTCACCACTTTCCTAACAGTCCATTTTTTGCATGTTTACTCTGGTCAAAAAATAGAATCACACAGAAAATGCATAGTCAGAAATGGCCCAGAAAAAAGCCTTCACATTTTGTCCTTAGCATTTGCGGAGAGTTTGCATTATGCACCTATGCTGAATGGCAGTAAATGGCTATTCATGTCCTATGGCAAAAATTGGTGATTTTTTGCCATCAGAAGCACTACTTCGGTTATCTTTGTGCAAAGGTGCTTAAACATGCTGTGCTATAGGAATGCAGAGTTAAGGCATGGTGCATCCATTACTTTAAAACAGTAACTCTTAACAACACTTAGGCTGCTGGATGTAACAAGTTCCAGTTTGGAGTGCTGACATAAATTACTTGTCTGAAGATTGATGTTTTGCCATAGCATCACGGTTTTGATTTCAGATGTATATCATGTTATCCCTTATTGTCATGTTATGCTTCTAGAATACTTAATTATATACATGTAACTGTATCTCAATTTATATCTTCTCATAAACATATTTAAATTCTTCAGACAATAAAGCATTTGAAAAGGCATCCAACCTTATTGTGCTTACATCTTTAGCATTTTCTTCTTCCCCTAATCCTTTTATCCCCTTAGCAATCTTCTCATGATACGGAGCATGACAGGTTAAGAATGAGGACCCACCACAAAGATGTCAAAAAATGGCACATAAAACCAATAACTTGGTATGTCTCTGTCCATCTCTTTCAGTCTCTCTCTTCACCCCTTCTATCTCAGTCATTTTACTACTATTTCTTAGGCTGATGGATATAAAGTTCAGGTTATGGTATTTTCATATTGGCATTACTTGTCTGAAAGTTAAAACCTACATGTTTGCTTGCTTCAATAGGTTATCACTTTCCCTTCAATTGTGTGAGTTTTAGAGATGTGAAGTAGGATTTCTTTACTGATGTGTTAAGATGAAGATCAGATCCATGCATTTATTTGGGAATGTTGTCCAATGTTCTAATCCAGAAGTAAGTGACATTCTTAGTAGCTTTTGCATAAGAGACTGTCATGTGTAGTTGTTGCCTCTGTACCTGTGTATACCCTTTTTTATTTTATCAGTTGTATTCCTCAGCATTTGCACAATGTCTGGCACCAAGCAAGAGGACTACCTAACACTAAATACCGAGCAAGGGTACTACCTGACGCTAAATACTGAGCAAGAGTACTACCTGATGCTAAATGGCAGTTCAAGTGTTATGGCAGGAACTTGTGATGTGGGATGGTTGCCTTCATGCCAATACACGTATGTCCACTGTGCTACAATAAGACATAGTAAAAGTAAGAAACTGTGGTATGGTTATTCGTACATATCTATTAAGCTGCGGCATATAAAATAATGTCTAAGATTACAACTGATGTCAGTGTGCTGAAGGCTGCTGCCTAACTAATGCTTTAATTCAGCATGGTGACAGTCTATCTTTCAATATGTGATGTAACATTACAGAATTATGTCCTCCTATGTGGTCAGCTTAAAGTTTTTGTGATATATATATATATATATATATATATATATATATATATATATATATATATATATATAAAGTATGAATCCTGACATATGACCTACAATAATCTATCATTTGTCAGTATTAATAGCAGTAGCCTAAATGTGTGCTACATCTGTTATTAACACACCACCCACCTCATGTCTTCATCTTGTTTCCAATTTATAACATCTTTATCTAGATGTCTGACAATGTATTGTTAATTGTCAGTCCTCCACCTTCTCCATCCCTTTATTAATCATGTCAAGATACATAGCAGGGCACATTCACCTAATAACAACAAATCATACATAAACTCTGACGCAATGGACTTCTTCACTGACCTTGGCCTTACTCAACTAATTAAACAGCCCACCAGACCCAGCTTTAGAACAAGAAATCACTCCCTTCTGGATCTTTGTATAATAAATATTACAAAAAAATATTATTGACACCATAATACTTCCTCTTCCTTATAGATCACTGTCCCTGTTTATTTCACCTAAAACTACACATAACAAGCCCTCTCCAAAACTTGCACCCGTTTACCTCAACACCACCAACAGCATTACCACCCTAAAACAGGAATTATCACAGATTAAATTACCTTTCCTTCAAAACACATACCTGACCATCCTTGCAACCTCTCTAACAACCAGGTTTCTCAACCTGCATGACAAATATTTACCAGAGTAACCAGTTACATGAACACATGCATAACAAATAGTTCAAAAGTGATTAACGTCCTATTCACACTTGAAAGATGAAGCCTACCTCAAATGAGGCAAAAAATGTTCATCTCCTGAATCCAGGGGCAAATTTATATCATTCAGAAATGTTGACAAAAAAAAACAGAAGTCATAAAGTTAATTTCCTTTGCTCCATTCTAGATTTCCTGATAGATAGACCCCAAAAGTTTGCAATCTCATTAATTGCCTCACCAAATGTGCTCCCTGCAATGCTTTCTGCATAAAGACTCTATTCACACTCTCTCCATTGATCTCACAGTATTAATCTTCATTAATTAATCCTATATCTTTCCCTCTTTTCTCTTAAACACCTAGATGTCCAAGTCCTCAAACCCAATCCCCTCACAATCATCTCACATTCTACTTCAAAAGAATAGCAACCAAACAAACTGGGAAATATATTTATGAAAGTCCTGCAAATGTCATTAGTGGTGCAGGCAGACTTCTGCCTCGGGTTTTTGTATTATGCAAAGATCATATACTTTCAACCATTTACACCAATACAAACGTTGTATCTCTTTCGAAAAATGCATACACTGTGGAACAAAGCAAGGATAAAACAGATTCCTAAGTGATCCAAACCTGACAACCCCTATGACTTTAAGTAAATTTCAAACCTACCCTCCCTAGGCACAATCTTTGAAAACTCAGCATTCACCCAACTTACAGAAGACACTAAATAATATAGCATTGTACCCCCACATCAGTAAGGATTTTGGGATAATATTCTTGAAAAATTGGACAGAGGATTTTTAGCAAGTGCCAGATTCATCAACCAGACAAAAGCCTTTTATTTGATGAACCATCAACTTCAAATAAACTCCCTTATTTTAGCTGGAACTAGCCATAAATCTCTTATGTGGTTCAGAAACTTCCCAAACTGGAGAACCATGGAAATTCAAGCTATCTTCCTTCTCTCCTTCTCTACGTCCACCCACCAAATCAAATGAGCACTTAAAGAATCCACTTTTCTCCCAATTTGTTCATTCAGCTTTCCATGGATCTTCCACAGTTCAGTATCATTCTATATGCAGATGACATGGTCATCTACAAAATCAAGCCTTCCACCTCTGCTATCAAAACAGAAATTGAAGAAGAGTTTTCCCTCCTAAGGAGCATTTATTAGCTAATGCTTCTAGAAAAATCTGACCTCTCTCCAAACCACAGATAATATTGCCTATGGATTTCTCTCCCTGGCCCTCAAAAGAAAGTTGCAATGTCCATAAAAAGGCAAAATGGCCACTAATTAAATAAAGGTACCATCTACTCCTAGCCTTCCTCACCTATAATACCTTAATCCTGCAGACCTTCCATATTTTGATAGCATTATAGTTTGATAGCATTAATTAAAAGATATGCTACCTATAACCTAAAATCACAATACTATGAAGACACCTCGTTACTTACCCCAGTAATACAGTTCATGGTAGAGACCACAGATTCTCAACACTACAAATCTAGCTCCCTGCATTTGAGAATCCGACCCACTATGACATGATTATTCCCTTCCTTCCAAACTTTCTTTAGCTAACTTAGACATTATTTGAATCATGAAGCATCTTGTAAGTGTTACACAGTAGGCAGCATAATCAAAACTCATTACCTTCCTTCTGTCCTCTCATTTCCTCAATACTGTGCTGTTTTACTCTTTTAATAATGTCTCTCCCATCCTGGGCATCATCATTTCTGTTCTTCACCACCTTCTTTCTGCTGTTCCTTAACGTTTTCATTATTTCTACTTTCCCTCCATCCCTGTAAACCTTATTGTACGTACTGTATATAGTGATTAGTTTCTCTGTATGCTGCATTTAGATCCAGTCATGTAAATTCTTGTAAGGCTTACATATATTATTTGTTTTATTAATCACAACTGATCTTTCACTTAGATTTTAGTTATAGCACTGAATGATGGCTTCTAAAACATAACTCACTATCCATCAGTATGCATTAATCAGTTTGAAAATGTCAACTTTGTTACACTCTTTTGATTGCACTCCACTGGACTAAGCCTGAAAATGGTCTAGTGGGATCAGTGTTCTAACCTGGTTAACAAACTCAAATAAATGATTAGATACATAAATACATAAATAAATGAATAGACCATTATGACTAGGCATCCATACCCACATATCATGATTTGTGTACCATTTTACTATGATGGAATGGTTTGACACAGAAGACTAATGTTTACAAAATATGAATTCCACTCTCCTCATAGACTACACTTAGTTCATGCATTCTGCACAAACCAAAATGCTATTGCAGCAGGTTAAAGCAATGAATGAACTCCTTCAAACAGCAGATTCAACAAGATTATGAACTCTGTCTGTAACTTTTCATTCAGCAGTATCTCATCAATCATAATCCATTCTACTGGACAATAGGGATAAATGTTAATTTAATGCAAAGCAATGCAAGACAATGCATATCAACATGGTATTTAAGAGGGCTCCAATTTGATGGAAAGTGTAACTAGTATCTTAGCATATTTGGAGATGTTGTATGAGTGGTTATCTTTACTGTTGCTGGGCAAAACTAGATCTTACTGCTAATATCTCTAATGTTAATCATGATGAAATGCCCCAACTCATGCTTCCTTGGTGTGATTAATATTAGCTCTGCATACCTCCACACATTTCATGCCCAAACCTGGATTGTGCATACATACAGAGCAGAACATTTTATTTTACGCAAGTCTCCAGCTCATGGTTTAAAACCTGCATACTGTCATGCTTCAGATAGCATGACATTGAACACCTGGTTTACTATGTTAATTCTACCTCAGGAAGTACCATTATGCAGTGCATATTACTGATAATGTGCTGTGTTTATATCAGAATTATTGATTAGTATAAGATGTTGAGGGAGAACTTTAAATATGGCCTTGCTGTTTCTGCCAATGCTGAGACTGGAACTATCACTGATAATATGTTGATCTACTTACAGATACTTACCAAAACCCATGTTGCACTGCTTGATTTCAAACCACTAAAGGACATGTTATGAGTATTGTGGCTGACAATTTCAGAAGGAAGCCTTCAGATGGCATTTGCTGGTAATAGAAATACCTGTGTCATTAAGAGTTCAAGATAACATGGAGGACCAGATGTTGAAGAATTGCTGAATTGCAATGGAAAAGTGGATCATGTTCATCCTTTGTTAGATCACTACCTGTGCAGCCAGAGTGTGAACAAGAATTCTAGTCAACCACCTAAAATCCACTGACATGAAGGAGAGGAAGAAACATAGGAAGGGGCAGAGCTCAGGGGATATAAAGTTTAACAGTGGTGAGACTAAATTTGAAATCTTACTACCAAAGTTTTTCTCCCCTACAACTTAACTTGTTATTACTTGGTTTTAAATTTATACCCAGCAGGAAAGCAAATATTGTAAAGAGTTTGGGCTAATACATTATACAAGAAAGTTGAACTTTGAATATATTTTAAATGATGTATATCCTGACAAGGCATTGTTGGATACACCCACTGTTTTTAATCCTGCTGTCATTTCCACCATACAGACTTTCCGAAAATATTTGGGAACAAGATATCTTTTGTCTTTTCTCACAAGTAGACAAGTACAGGTTTTACAGCTTGATGGTTGATGAAAGACAAGCTTTGAAACAACACAGCAGCATGGACCATTTGAAGTTCATGCAAGGGGATAAGGATGGGGGAATGGTGATTATGCTTCAAAAAGACTACATTACTTCAGTGGAATATGTTTTAACAAATATTGATGAATATAGAATAATACCTTTATTTGACATCCATCATAAAAATTAAATATTGATAAATATAGAATAATACCTTTATTTGACATCCATCATAAAAATGAGACTTTGAATGATTTATTGCTAATTGGTTACACTGATTTTTATACTTTTGAATTTAAGTCTGTACCTTCACCTAAGGTATGCAACTTATTTTGGTATTCTAGCTTATCTGGTATTATAACACATTGATAAAAATCATAGGAGCCCAAGCTCATTATGACTCCAATTCATCAGGCATAGTCTACGGAAGTTTATGTTCGCATTGCCCTGCTTTTTATATTAGCATGACTAAATGACCCCTTATTAGTATAATAAGGAGTATCTGTATGCCATAAAAGCATTATATAGGCACACTAGTACATAAAAGTTCATATATTTTGTTTAAGATCATCTCTCCTTAGAAATAAATGGGGTAGAGATTTCAGAAGCATATAAGAGATGAAAGAAACTTCCTGGCAATTATTTTATTTTTTTTTTATTTTTTTTTATTTATCATTTGTTGTCCGGGAAAGTCCGATTAGGTTCCACAGAGCCTGTTTTCAGCGGAGGCCCGGGGAGAAATGCTCCAGATTAAGGATGCAGGTCAACAAATATCCAAAAAGTATAAAAATATTCAAAAAGTTCATATATTTTGTTTAAGATCATCTCTCCTTAGAAATAAATGGGGTGGAAATTTCAGAAGCATATAAGAGATGAAAGAAACTTCCTGGCAATTATTTTATTTTTTTTTTTATTTTTTTTTATTCATCATTTGTTGACCGGGAAAGTCCGACTAGGTTCCACAGAGCCTGTTTTCAGCGGAGGCCCGGGGAGAAATGCTCCAGATTAAGGATGCAGGTCAACAAATATCCAGGTAAAAATGACAATATTAATATTAAGTGTTTAAAAAAAGGCTTAAATAGTTATCAGGGTTGTTTTTAATATTTTCTTTGTGTAATATACATATATTTTATCTGCATACATCTGTGCGTGTGTTTTTTTTATTTTTTGAGACTTTCAAATAACATAACTTTCAATTGATCGATATCTCATGTCATTTCATTTCTTTTACTTATTTAAGTGAAATGTGTTGTTTACAGTTCATTCTGTTGAAGTTCTGTTCTACATGTTGGATGCTAGCCTTAAATTCTACTAGAATAAATGTACATTTCCACTTACTGCTGGTGGTCGCTTTTTGGTGCTTGAATTTATTTTATTTCCACCTGTATCCCTCTACCTTTTGGTTTTGGGCATGAATTTCGACAGAATATTTAGTGCTGCTGGAGCAACACAGAATGTAGCAGAAGGAACTTTCTTCCACAAAGAATATGAATAAGCTGCGGTTTCTTATAGTAGGCACAATGCACTCTACACTTTTAGTAATCATAGTGAGAACCATGGCGATGATGAGGTAGAGGAGTGCTAGACCTTGCAGCATCTTAACTCTGAGGGTATTCAGTTTTAGCAACATCTCCTCCTTTAAAGAATGTCAAAGCAACCAACTGGTATATCAAACTCTCAAGCAACTTTATTTGTAGCTACTCTACTCTAAGCAATGAATGGCTACATAAAAGAAATACTTCCAAATCAAGATATGTCTGCATGACTTTCATCTTGGAAAGGTTTAGGACATGGTCTCTGCAGTGATTTCCTATATCAGCTAAAGTAAAGCATGTGCTCAAAACAATTCATCTGCAAATGACAGCGAGCACATCATCATCATCATCTCTATCATTGTTATTTGAACAATTTATTACTACATACAAAAACACAAAACAGAGAAACATACATATGCCATCTTCATAAAGCACGGAGTGAGTTAAAAACTGTGCAGAATGGCAGCTCAGAAAAATGAGGGAAAAAACAAAAAAGTGCACAAGAAAATCAAAACTGTTCCTATAATTTTGAAAAACAGAAAGAAAGCTAGAGGGTCCTAAATGTGTGGTGCTAGTATTGTTGGCAGACTGGAGCTCTGCTGTAGTGAATTTTGGATGGTAAACCATCATTCCAGCTTGGAAATAACTGCTGTAGGATACTAAAGTCTGATTCTAGCTTGGCCTTTAATGTACTCTTGCTTTGCTTTGTTAACATCCATCTCTTGAACATTTTTTGGGTAGCTGAGCACATTGATCACATCTGGTTTCCTGAAAAAAGAAAAAAAACATATGAGACTTGAGAGAGAGGAAAAAGAGAAGCAGGATGATGATGATAATGATGATAACAGTGACAATAATAATAATAATAATAATAATAATAATAATAATAATAATAATAATTTTTCACAATAACACCAGCAAGAAGAGCTTGCCACAGGGAAGACTGTTGTTTAATTTTATTATACAGGATTGTGAGTATTTTCTTCAGTTTGGATTATAGTTATCTTAGCATATGCATGGAGCATTTAAACACCTAGCCAAGAAAGAGAACAATATTGCACTTTTGTGTCTAAGTGGACTTATTAGAAGTATTACTGGAAAGTTATTTCTTGCAAAAGACTGACTAGTGGTGGCCCAGTTATCAAATGAAGGCACTGACAGAGTAAACGAGAAGATCGTTTAATAAAGTGGCAACTATAAATGTTTCAGCCAGTTATGCAAGTCTGCAGCTGAAACCATTACATAGGTTTAGCAACTGTGCCCCATGTAGAAATCAGTATTTGAAGCATATAATCTGCTGCAGATAATAAGCAAACTGGAACAGTTTACTGTACTGCTCACTGAAGCTTTCAAGACACTAAAGAGCTCATTCAGGTTTGTAAGAAAAACGATGCAGACATTAATATACCATCAGGATTCAAAAAATTCTTGGATCTATGTTTATTGTCAGTTGCAAGTCTAATCATGATAAACTACTTCAAATAATAATGAGAGATGATAACCTTGGAAACAAATCACTCCAGAATAGGTTATTTTTTTGTCAAATAATAACAAACATGTTTGATTAGAAAATAGTCCACAGTGGAACAGTGGAACTGGTGATGTAAGACAAAGGTCATGGCACATCAATCTGCATCTGGAGGGTTTAGTGGTTAACAGAAGGCCTGGAATGTAAAGGCATATGAGATGTACAGAAGGAACTGCAGAACGCATTAGGCTTCTCTTCAGACAGCACGTTCCCCTCTGTGATTGAGAACTCACACATGAGCTCTAACAGCATTGAAGGGATTACCGTAGATCAATAATCTCCTGCTTAAAGAGCTTTAGCCTTAAAAAGTTAACCCAGAAAGGTCAACAAATTCAGCCAATGAGCTTTCACAATTTATATCAATTAATGATATGCAGTTAAAAAAACTACATGCTGCCATATATTCTTTAAATATCTCAAACTGCTAATGATCTGTGTGGAAAAAAGGAAATCTCATTTGAATAGATATAAAAAAAACATTCTATGTTATTTTAGGATGCAAGCTTGGGTAATACTGCAGATATATCCCATTTTTGTAAGTTTAATCCTTAGGGAGTCCCATAGATTTTGTGCATATTTACAGTACCATAGGATGTGTAAGAGGTCAGCATTCACTGTGAGGCAAGAAGGACAGAAGGGTGAAGTGTTGGGGAAAAAGGTGTTTAAACATTCTGGTATATAGTATGCATTATTATTAATCAATAATTGAGTATATAATAGTTTCTTAAAAGGGGCAAGTCTGTTAATTTTGTTAATTGCTTGGGAGAGATGGGCATCAGTCAGTTTGGGGTTTTTGTTTCTCCAATATTGTGCAAAAGTAATAGACGATTGGTATTTAATTGTAGAAACTAGGTTGTAAGTAATTGATATCTTTTTCATTATTAGACATTTCAGGAGTGATGTAGCCGTGTTTATTTTTTTCTTGTACCTTATTTGGGAAGCTACCTAAAGTATAGATTAACTCTTTGATTTGTCTCAAACTTGTATATTTGTTATTAAATTTAAATTTTACTCTGATATCATTAAGGGAGTCGTCTTTGAGATGAAAGAAATCTCATACAGTTAGGAATTTAATTTGAGGGAATTAGTCCAGGTTTATTTATTTGTTACCCTGTTTTAAGTTTGGGTTCAAGTGAATGGGCTGCATAAGAATGAGTGCATTAGACAGACCTAGTGAAGAAAAACGTTTTTGAAATGCCTCTGTGCTCTTTTTTCTTTATCTCTGAAGTGCTCCCTTATGACTGTCAGAGTAACAAGTGGGCCTTTTTTTCAGATTTAGGAGATCAGCATATGGTCCATATACTGCCAGATAGTATATTTGAATAGACTGTTGTCTAACTGCTGGCTGAAGAACTACTGGAAGTCTTTTTTTTTTTTTTTGTAGTCACTTAGCAGTTATACATATGATTTCTGGACTTCTTCATAGAATGCTGTAGCAGAATCCCTCAAACAATTCCTGAAAGGGGGAGGAAAACAAGAAACATCTTATAATATTTAGTACTGTAATAGCTGGAAAGGGGATTTCAAAACCTGCCTAATGGTTGTCATAGAATATACATTATTTAGGGTAATCCTACTGAACAATTTAATATGCAAAGAAGTAAACTAAATCTATGTGAGCTTCATAATGACAATATTTGCTGTCCAAACCTCCCATCAACAATAATCTTTATCAGTATTATCCATTTCACCTTTCAGCATCTCCTGCATTAATAACTGCCTTGTCCTCAATTCTGCTTTAAAAAAATGTCAAAAAGACATTGAAGATTTAGTGGACAAAACTGACTACCACTAATACTGAGACTGCCACATATTGCTGATGAAGGCTTTCAATGGTAGCGACAAAAGTGGTCATTTATATTAAATCATGTGTTGATGTTGTGAACTGTGTAGTGTGCTTTTTTGTACTTATTGGTTTGTCTGCTGCACTTCACTTGATGTTTTTGTGCTTATCAGTTCTAGATCTGATCAAAACTGGCTTTGCTGATGAAGTAGTGCTTTGGTTTAGTGATTACTTAAAAAAAGAGAACTTTTGTAGTCTGCAGTAATTATGTCCTCTCTGACACTGGAAATACAAGTAAAGGAGGCCGACTGGGTTCATTATTGGGTCCTTTCTTTTTCTTGACTAATTTTTTAGCCTCTACTCTATGATCTCTCAGATATCAACTGCACATTATAAACAGAAGGCAACGTGTTTATAACAAGGCATAAATCTCCCAATGCATTACCTAGACAGCTTAAAATGATTTGGCTCCAATATAGAACTGGTTCACTACCAATAGTTTAACTGTCAGTATAAGAAAGTGCCAAGGAATGATATAGACTGCAAAGAAAATGCTAGCTCAGAGTCATCCGCTAAACAATAAGGATCCTGAATGTGTATGCATTCCTGCAAATAAAGTAAAAAGATATCTGGGGGTTATCTTAAATAATAAGTTATGCTTTAGAGCACATGCAGAACAACAAGTAGATAAAGTTGTAAAGCAGCTCAGGATATCAGCCAAAATATCCTACATGATTACAGACAAGACTCATTATTCTGAAGCTAAAGAAGTCCTCATCCCTTGTCTTGAGTATGCCTTGTCACTTATCTGTCTTAATTTCCAAAAAGATAAACTTCAAGTGTCTGAAAAAATACTCCGGTTTATTTATTTATTTTATTTTACACTTGTTGACAGGGATAGTCCGACTGGATACGTGTCCATTTTCAGCGGAGGCCCGGGGAGAAAAACTCCATACATACATACATACAGAAAAACTGTTACATTAATCAAGTTAAAGGACTGTTACAGATACAATACGGAGGATAAAAGTTATTCATTCTGTCGTATATAAATCTGATTTGTTATAGAGTTACAATTAGGAAGGAATGTAGGGGTGGCCAAAAGACCTCTTTAGCACATGTTTATATTGCCTGAGTTAGTCAGGATTAGAGCAAGGACATAGCCATTGCCTTTTAAAGTACTGTTTTAGATTTTTTTTTTAAGTGGGTTAGAACGGGTTCTGAAGTAAGCTCAGCAGGAAGTGAGTTCCATATTTTACCAACAGAGGTGGCATATAGAGAGTCTCCAGATGAGTTGTTGCTTTTGAGGGCTTGGACTAGTAATTTGTTGGATGAGCGAAGTGTCTTGAGGTTGCTGTAAGGGGTAATAATTTTTGTAAGTACGGGTGTGTTTTCAGGTTGATAGAGAACTTTATGTGCTACTATTAGCTGATTGTACTGAAGTTGAATAGGCACTTCTAGCCACCCTTGATTCTTTAGGTTCAGACAGTGGTGTACTCTGTATGCTGCTCCAGTGACAAATCTAGCAATATGATTAAAGCAGCTAGAGAGTTTATTAAGGTCAGACTTACTCAAGTTCGTGATGAGAGGGGATGCATAAAGGAGGGTGGAAAGTAGATGTGTATGAGCAATTACCATCCTAGCTAGTGGAGTGAGGAAAGGTTTGATCTTGTATAGTGAGGCAGGTTTTTTATTAACTCTTTTAATAGTTTGATTAATATGCATATCAAACTTGAGGTTATTATCAACTGTTACACCTAAGAGTTTGGCACAGGGATCTGGCACAATTACAGTGTCATTATTAGATTTTATAGTAAAGGTTGGAACGGAGGCTTTATGAGTGGGGGAGAAAAGCAGTAGCTTTGTTTTGTTAGGATTTAATAGGTGACATCTCTTACAGAGCCAATTTTCAACAGTATTAAAAACATTTTGGATAGAGTCTTCAGACTTAAAGGGGAGGTGGCAGATTAAATCAAAGTGGAGTCATCTGCATATTGAATGCAGGTGGCTGTTGGGATGACTGTGTACAGGTCATTAATAAAGATAGAAAATAATAGGGGTCCTAATATAGACCCCTGAGGGATCCCAAGGGTGATAGGTATAAAGGAAGATAGTTTGTTCTGCCATAGTACAGCTTGTTGTCTACCACTCAGATAAGATTTGAACCATTGGATAGCCTGGACATCTAGGGGAATAGATTTAAGTGCGTGTATGAGTAGTTGGTGGCTGACCATGTCGAAGGCTTTGGAGAGATGAAGAAAGAGGGCAGAAGAAAGCTTATTGTTGTTTTGGTTTTGGTTAATAACATTGGAGAAGGAGAGGAGGGCTGAGATTGTATTGTGGAGTGGTCTGAAACCATGCTGCGAGTTAGCCAGGAGACTGTACTGAATGAGATGGCTCAGGAGTTGTTTATGGATGCACTTCTCCGTAATTTTATCCAGGGGTGACAAAATAGCTATAGGTCTTTAATTTGACAGTTCAGTGGAACTACCCCCTTTGTGGAGTGGAATAATATGGGATGTCTTCCAGATGGAGGGAATAGTGGCTTCTGATATAGTTCTATTGATCAAGATAGAGATCGGGTATGCTATGGCATCCACAGTTTTTTGTAGATACTCAGCTGGGAGGAGATCCACTGCAAGGGTGGTAGGTTTTAGTTTCTTGATTAGGGAATGGATAAGTGATGTGTAAATTGATTGAAAGTTAAAGGGGAGTTGAGAACTAGGTGCAGTGGCATTAGGACTTGGGCATCTGGGAGACAGTTGGTTAGCTAGTGACTGGATAGTTTCTATGAAGAAACTATTAAAGGAATTGGCAATGTCTTCCGAAGGTTTTTGGCTGGTAGCTGAGGGGGTAGGAGTTGTACATTGCCCTGGGTGAATAAGTTTATGCCTGCCCAAAACCTTTGCAGATTGTTTTGATGTTTCTGTTGTAAATGGCAGTAAAAGTTTTTTTGTCTAGAGTGGTAGATTTTTTTAGTGTTGTTCCTTAGTTGTCTAAATCTAAATTAACCTAAGGGGATTTTGTGGTACACCAAGTGGTCCAAGCTTTGTTTCTAAGTAAGATCATTTGTCTGGATGGTCGGAGATTCTGAGGAACAAATATTCCAGTCGATGTTGAAGTCTCCTAGAACAATGATTTCTTGAGGGTAGTTACTAGACAGCCAAGAGAGGTAGGTACTTAGTTCTTGAGAATTAGACAGTAGCTCTATGACAGAAATTTCAAAACATTCCACTTTATAAACATTACATTGATGATATATTCTTTGCTTGGGAGGGTAGTACACATGAATTACATTCTTTTATTACAGAAATGAAAGAAAGTATTGGTTTTCTTAACTTTATTTCCAGTTCTGGTATGTCTATCCAGTTTTTAGTCACTAAAATCACTTTACTTCCCACAGGTGATATTTCTTAAACAGTGTATAGAAAAGACACATACATAATCAGCTATCTAGATTTCACTAGCCAACATCCATTTTATATGAAAAGAAACCTAGTAAAAGGACAGTTTATTCAATTATCTAGGTTAGTCAGTCAAGCTGAAGAATTTTTTTGCACAATGTTCCCTTCTTAAAAATATGTTTTACATAAAAAATCACCCATCTACTTTAGTTAATAACATGTACTCAGAGGTTTCTTCTGCCAGACACACCAGATTGTCACCAATTCTCAAAACTGGTTTTCAACGTAAGGTAAATATGACACAAAGAGAAGACAGAACATTAAGTTTTCCAATCCCTATTTCTAGGGATATGCCTCATATTAGAGAAATCATATCAAACAATTGGGATATTATCACAGATACACCACAGATTGGTTCATCCTTAGGCATTTCTCCTACATTCACATTTAAAAGATCTAAAACTATCCGCATGCAAGTTGAAAACAGAGATGCACAGTTTCTTAATCTAGCTCATATTACTGTTGATACAGAAAATGGCATGTTTTGTTTTGGTAAATGTTTTGTCTGCACTTACATTTCTAAAGGGTATGAGTTTATTTTTCCACACTGTAGCTATTCAATTCCAAAAACATTTCCACTGTCATCTTCTTTAGTAGCCTATACAAGTATTTGTACTTCATGCAAAGGTTTTTACCTAGGAAAAACATCAAGAAAATTGTCAGATCATGTAAAAGAACATTTAAAAGCTATTATAGCTCGTAATATGTACAATGCACTTGCTAAACACAGTACTTCTTGTAAAGACTTCATTCAATTTGAATTCATAGTGTTAAAACAAGTCAATTCATTTTTTGGTGATGTGAATCTTTATTTGGAACTGAGAGAACTGAAATGGCAACTGCTCTTAAGTGCAGAATCAACACCAGGACATAATGAGAATATAAACATTACATGTGCTCTATGCTGGTATGATTAAATGTATACTCAGTGTACATATTTAATATTCAATATTCATCTAGTTATGTTACACACAGTTTTAAACATAAAATTCCTTCTAATTTCTAGTTCACAATAATTATTGTAGTTCATGTTAATGTAATGTTTAGCTCATGTGTATATTCCAATGACGTCTTATTAGCTAGAATTATTATGCTACCCTACATTATAAATCATTTTCATTGGTTGTTAGCTTCTATTACTGTACTTGTTCCATTGCATTTACTGTATTCTGAAGAAGTTGTTTCATCGAATAACAATGAAAGTGTTTAATTACAGTTCAGCGTCAGTGTGTTTTTTCTCATTTACTTTCTTAGAGGTTTTTGTATTATATATATATATGTATATATATATATATATATATATATATATATATATATATATATATAAAGAGAGAGAGAAATAAATATATATATGTGTGTGTGTGTGTGTGTGTGTGTGTGTGTGTGTGTGTGTGTGTGTGTGTGTGTGTGTGTGTGTGTGTGTGTGTGTGTGCAAATGTAATGTATATATTTATGAATACCCATTCCTGCAACACAGGGTAGTAGTTAATCCATCATAGTACACAGGTGAATCATCATATGAGCCGTTTTCTTTGGTAATGATCCTTGGTTTTCTTGTTTTGTTGACTGTTGATGATGTGTTTATTATTTGGTTGTAAATAAACTGGACAACATGAAATCTATGAGTTTGATGTTAATATTTCTGCTCTGAATGCATTTTTAACATGGCTGATTTTTATAAGTACATGGGTGTAACCTACACTGTGGTGAGCTACAGCAGTGTTCATAGGTTCATAGGTAGGTACTAGGCTATCAGACCAAGGGCCTAAGTAAGCCTAGCCAACAAGGTTCCCTGGCTTATGCCAACCCAAGAAAGTTAATTTCCTGTGCCCTGTTGAGCAGATCCACAGTAGTGATCCCCAGGGCGTATTTCCTAGTTCCCATCCACTCATCAAGATTTTTCTTGAAGAGTGTTAATGAGGAACTTTGCTTGACATAGATGGGTAGCTTTTTTCCAGAGTATGGGAAGTCTCTGGGACAGGAATCTATCCCTCCAGCAAGTCCTGTTTATTGTGTTGACAAGGTTAGGCCCCTAGAGCATGTAGCTCAGAGGGATTGGGATTTCTTTAGGTGTAGCATGTCCAACAGCTCTGGGTTTGACATAGCTTTATATGTTAGGCAGAGATCACCTCGGAGTAGGTGATATGCTACAGAGTAAACTGGAATTTTTTTAGATGATCAGTGTAGGGCATCTGCTTGAGGCCAGTAATTCTCTTTGTGAGGTACTTCTGTGGCTTTTCCAGCTGCTGCAGATGTCTTGTGAGGTACATTGCAAAAGGGGCATTGTACTCTATGGGTCTAATGAGTGTCTAGTAGAGGGGAACAATTACCTCTTTTTTCCTGGATGAGAACCCTTTTGTGATGAGGTGTGCCATGTAGAAGGATTTCCTGACTACTGTGGCAAAGTGATTATCAAAGGAGAGACTACTGTCCACCTGGGTCCCAAGGTCTCTTATCACACATTCGGTGTTAAGAAGACTGCTGCCTATGTGGTAATTCATGGATACAGAGTTTTTACCAAAGGGGATAACAATGCACTTTTTAGCATTGAGCTTGAGGCCATGGCTCTGATACCATGCATTTGTCTCAGTGAGGCCCTTCTGTAGGATGTCCACATCATTTGGGGACTCAACTATAGCTTGTAGTTTGTAGTCATCTGCGAACTTCATTAGCCAGAGGCCTTCTGTGTTAGCCTGTACTTCAGAGAAGTAGATACCAAACAGGAGAGGTCCCAGGACTGAACCCTGTGGTACTCCACTTGTCACTGGTTTGAAGTCAGATTTGGAGTCTGCAACTTTTACAGTGTGTGTTCTGTCAGTGAGCCAGTTGTCAGCCCATCTTGTGAAGTAGGGATTTATACCTAGTTTAGTGAGTTTAGCTATAATTTCAGAATGGGGGATGGTGTCGAAAGTCTTGGCGAGGTCAAGATAGGCTGTGTGAACCACCTTACCCTCATCTACTGCTTTGGTGACTTCCTCAAAGAAGTCAGCTAGGTTCAGGAGGCAAGATCTGCATTTTACAAACCCGAACTGGGTGGGATCCAGAGTTTGGAGGTTACCAATGTCTTTGTTTATGAATTCCATAATGATACTTTCCATGGCCTTGCAGACCAGGGTCATAGTTCCCAGGATCAGTGGTGGCTCCCCCTTTGTGGAGTGGGATAACTGTTGCTGTGCACCATTCAGTGGGCACAAAGTCTGACATGAGGCTATGACTGAACATGGTGCTTAGGTGGCACTGGTGGTGTTTGTCTGGCAGTGCAGATGAGTAAAGCTATGAGCTATTAATGAGCTGCTTCCTGTAATGCATCATTTGAGTATCTCAGTATTCATTTGTCTTCTCTATGACTATAACAAAGGCAGTTCTCTTGAGCTGCACCTGACACAGGGCATTTATGTCCAGTAGGCTATCACAGGCTATTAATAAATATATTACTCATTGTCTCTGAATCCCTGCACCCTTCTCATAACCATTAATTACTGCTTCACCGTATGCTATTTGACTATAAATCCCTGGATGTTTCTTGTAGTTTAATGGCTTGTCAGATGCACTTTCAATAAATGCGAGTGTCAATGGAAGATACGTTTAGTGTTGCTCATGCTAAATCTGCTTTCAGTGTTTATTTTTTTACTTTATAGTTTTAGACCTGTGGCATGTTAACTAAATCTGATGGTTCTTTTGTGGTAGTTTCATTTTATTCTAGCACATTGTATTCCTCCTTCTTCCCATTCTATTGATGTGGTCCCAGAATGGCAGACTATTGTCACTCACCTGGATGACAAATTTTATCTTGAATGAAACTTTGCTTCTTTTGATTGTTTAGAAAGTTCTTTTGAATGCATTTTACCTTAGCTTTATTGCATTAGGCTGGATAGTGGATGTGTTGGTGCCACAGCAGGTAGCCCACTTGCCTGTGGTGTAAAACAATATGTATTCTATTCCCACACCCAGGGCATGATGCCTTTAGTTGAGGTGTTAAACTGAGGCCCCATCTGCTTGGATTAATGGTACATGTAAAAAATCCCATGGCACCTGCCAAAAAGAGTAGGGCAAGGTTCCCCTGATACTCTAGCCAGATTTCTCCTACCACCTTTGGTCTCCCCTGAAAAGCAGCTACTTGCCTATTGGGATTAATCTGATCAACAATTAGGGTATAAATAAAGTAAAAAAGGCATTGTACACTCTTTTCTTTAGATGGCATTGACATTAACTTTGTCGCATTGAGTTGAGTAAAGTTTGAAATCTTTCTACATCTTTTTCTTTGGTTATACATTGTTGATTTTGTATCCCCACCCTTTAGGTTTATTGTAGATTTGTTCACAATATTGATGCCTCATAGGGATGAATTTACCAGTACAGTTAGAACACTGATCCATATTAACTTTTCCAGACTCATCCAGGATCACTGTCTGGTCAAATGAATAGCTCAGAGTCACACAGTAAGAAAGCAGAGGCTGAGAGAATTGAATCCTGTTGTATAAGAAGCAAATAATGTACATCGCTTAACCTTAATCTTCCATGCTAACTGCCAGACTATTTTTTTAATTTTGGTGTGGTCTATATGAGGAATGTCAAGGTACTATATTCAAAGTGAAAAAGGCGTGGTTTAACATTTAGTTTAGCATGGATATCAGGAATGTTTGTCAGGTGGATATCTAGTTTGCGTTTTCCCCTTAACATAGAGGGTTATTATAGGTCTCACTGATTGTAATCATGTTATTATGTGTTTGAGATATGCTTGCCAAGAAATTTGCACAAGAGGTTAATCTTAGCATCCATGTCGAGAACAGATAATAATGGGGGTCTATATTATAACATCGAATTCTACAAAGATCAAATGTTATAATATCGAACCCTAGACACCGAAATCCGAAAACATCGAACAGTCAGAATAGCAATTTTATTCCCAGGGAAAAAATCCACTATTCCAAGAAACATGCACACAACACAAACACACACGAAAAACAACAATCCACACACATACACTTAAATCCTACACCTAAACGTAAACTAAACTTTACATACACTACTAGCTATCCACTTACCTTAACCCAACCCTAACCCTAAGGTCCATCACTATCGCACACTCACCTCACCCAAGCCCTAACACTAACTCACCTAACTCGCCCCCTAACCCTAACCTACACACAACCGCACACTTACTTGACCCGTGCCCTAACCCTAACTCACCTAACCCGCCACCTAACCCTAACTTACACACAATCGCACACTTACCTGACCTGCGCCCTAGCCCTAATGTCCACACAACCACACACTTACCTGACCCGCTCCCTAACCCTAACTCACTTAACCTGCCCCCTAACCCTAACCTACAGACGATCGCACACTTACCTGAACCCGACCTGTAACGTTCCAACATATCGAACACTGAAAACAGCTAAGCCACAGCAATGGCCCACCAAATTCTTTCCCTGGGAAAGAATTCGGTGTCCTGCACCTTTGCTGTTTTCAGCGTTCGACATTACGGGGTCGACATTATAACATTCGATCTTTGTAGAATTTGATGTTATAATATAGACCCTAAAAATGGTTTATGATCAGTGAGACCCAAATCAAAAGTCTTTGTAGTACATGGAGTTTTATTTACTCCATGTACTTACTACCTATTACAAAAAAGTCAAAGTGTTTTACCAGCTTTGAAAGCCAGTAAAGCACTTAGCAAGTGCTGTCACATAGACACAGAAAAAAAAATCAGCCCTAAATTAAATAAGTTACTTGCAGTCTGATGTCTGTAAACTTATGTGGACGTAGGAGGAAAGGTATTCGGTATTCAGGGACAGCTGAGAGTGAAAGAATGTCCCTTCCCTTATACTGGACTGTAACAGCACTTAGAGGCTGTGTACCATTTTTATAGACCTTTGAAAGTGCTGTTATGGTCAAGTCTCATGCTACAGAGGTGTGTAACAAGTTTACTTTTTTTTCTGATTTTGAAGCATAATCACAATACTCCATGGGTTTATAGCATAAGCTCGAAAGCTGATAACTCCGAAGCACAAAACTCTGAACTTCAAACCTCAAAGTTCAAAATTGTTTAACTGTAGAACGGAGATCGCCATAGAGTGCAGGAAGGGAAGATTTGCCTTTACTGCACTGTAGTGCTATCTCCGAGTTGGTATATTTAAGTAGCGGGGGGTGTGAGGGGTGCAGGGTGGCTTGCCCCCCTGCATAGAGCATGCTCCATGCAGTACAGCACTTCTACAATTTTGCTCATGCTACTAAAGTTTAGGACTCCAGTAGTTTTTGTTCCTAGTGTTTGAGTCAGATATAGTTCTCTCAGCCAAAAGTGGGATAATTTATGTAACAAAGTGTGTGTGTGTGAGTGTGTGTGTGTGTGTGTGTGTGTGTGTGTGTGTGTGTGTGTGTGTGTGTGTGTGTGTGTGTGTGTGTGTGTGTGTATGTGTATATATTTTTATTGTTATGGGTGTTATAAGTTCTTGTGTAACACACAGAGGTATGATAATACATTACAAAAATGTACTTTGTGCCGTTTATTTTAACCTTGTTGAGAATTAATTAATGCCCACAATTTGTTACTGCATGACCCACTTACAGAAGTGGATATAGCATTTCCTTGGTCAATGGGTTGAATTGAGTGACGAGAATTGTAACCCGATATTTATGGACTGAATCATGATTCCCATATCTCTGTCTAAGCATATACCCTGATTCCCTCAAAGGCAAGGTCAGCCTATAGGTATCTTAGTATTTTGTATTTAGTCTGCAGGAATTAATCAGTCCCTCCTTTACCTGACTGCTATCTGTGGATTTTAGCTTGGGATGTCCATTAATTTAACCCTGATTAAAAAGGGACAAGAGAGGGGAAAAAAGAGTCTGTTCAGTACCTAACTCCATTTGAGGAGAAGTGTATTCCACTCTTTGCAGAACAACTGTAGGTCTTGCACATTTCCTCCCAAGCAGACAGGAGTGGAATCCTTCTGGATCAACAGCATGCTCTTTGCTGATAATTGAAGAGAATAATCTTACCACATATGTAGGTGCCGTCCTTGGTGAAGAAAGGATTTCATTAACTACAAAGGCTTTATTAGTCTGAGTAAGGGTTTCATCCATATCCATGGTCATCCCCATGAGAGAGAGAAGCACCAAAGGTCATTGATTCTAACATGCACTACTGCAAAATCAAAATTGTAACAAGAACTCTAGATATGCTTAAAGGCCTTAATAAAATCCATAATCTTAGCTCCCAGTAGACATGACACTGTGACCTTTCCCTTATCCAGTTCTGTTAGTGCAGGGCCAGTGCATCTAATCATAGAGCTGATTAGTATAAGGACCTTTCCATTATGCCCTCTTTGATTTAAGGGTAGATTTATTACCTGATTTTTTAAGTTGTTTCTTTGTGACAGAAAACCTGTCAGTCAGTCAGATCTTCCAACCTGACTATCCAGGTTACCCTATTTACTCTTCTCTGTAAATAATGACTGCCAGTACAGAGTCTAGTTGTGTACCAGCAATGTCAGCACTGTGTGTGGTCTTATCCCCTTTCCCTGTGGTGATGCAGCCATATACTTGATTCACATAAATTCAAAGGTAAATTCAAAGCATACAGGTGATGCTCCCTGAAAAAAATAAATAAATAAAACATTTACAGTGGAAGTTTTGACAAATTATTTTCTTTCAGTTGAACCTTCCCTGACTTTGTAGTCACCAACTTGTAGGAGAGCACCTGGTGACTCCATATAGTCATGCAGTGTTTTAAGGTACATGTCAATAAAACAGAGGACAGGGGGATGAAAATACTATTATCTCAGAATAAGTTCTGCTGGAGGCAGAGGAGTAGGCATAGTTTGTGTGCGGAGAGCTTGGCCTTGATTTTAAGTAGGTATCTGCATCTCTCAGACTTGGAATAATTTATCTCAATTAAAATGAAATTATCAGAGAGCACTGAACAATTTAAACATTGGTGAAGGAGTCCAAGTATGAAAAGATTGAAGATGGATTGTTCAGGTATTCCCTGCATCTTCTCACAAGGAGTGGTGTACAGCAAATTGAGATGCAAAGGTAGGCAGAAGCATAACTGTTTCAACTAGAGCCCTGGGTCGATAATATGAGCCAGCAATGTGCCAAGTTAATCACGAATGGCAACACTTACACCCAGCCTAAAACTATAGCAAACCTGCTGGATGACAAGTTCAGTTAAAACTTCTCCCACCATCACCTCCTACCATACCCAAAGAAATACCAGCAACCATTCCCCTACCAGTCATTATGACAGAACAGGTCATTACTGCACTTGCTAAAGCGAAAAACACAGAATTCTTGAGTCATGACACATTCCAATAGGTTTCCTAAGTATCTTAAAACAGGATCTGTCAGGACCACTAGAAACCTTGTTTAACCACAGCCTCATGACAGCTTTGTTCCAGAGGAACAGAGGACTGCAACAGTCATCCCTCTGCACAAGTGGGCCTGTCAACTATCAAGGATATGATAGGGGGTCACACGTATGGTTAGCCGTGCATGTAGCAGATCAAGCGAGTCATGGTTTTGGACCAGTCTAGCAGTGTACTTATCCTTTTTGAATACTGAGACACATGCTCCCTTTGTTTTATCCTGAGCTGAGGGGGATCAACATGTATGAAAGGCATAGAAGCCTTTGATAGCAAGGGTGCTCTCTATGGTTCTGCATCATATTTCCATGATTGCACAGATGTACGTGTTCTCTAGAGAGAGGAATGCTTCCTGGGAGTGCAGTTTCTTTATTTAAACTCTTAGTATTGAGCAACAGTACCTTTAAGTGGTCATGACTGATTTTTTTTATGTTGGAGGGTTTAACAACTTAGCACACCCTAAAAAAAGGCACTATGGGGATAGATAAAGTTTTTGCCAGTATCTAGAAGCCAGGTGGTGACAAGTGCAAACTACCTCTGGCAAACCATCATGGTTTGTCTATCATGTCTACATAGGTCAACAGACATTGGATCTCCTTGCTTTGATACCAGAAACTTAGTGAATTGTTGAAGTCAATCATTTTTTGCTGGTACTGTGGCATCATCATTGGTGAAGGTAGGTTGCTACTCAAGGCTAGATTCATACCTTCCTGGGGCAATCATGCCTCTCTTCATACAGTCTTAGGTCATTTACATCCTAAATGGACTATGACCATGTCATAATGGCGCTTGTGGTTTAAAGACATAAGTGCATGCATGATCTGATGGATCCTGGCTCCAGACAGACAGCTCAGTTAGATCTTCTCCTTGTTTAGCCTTGTAAGGGGGACATCAGTTTGTCTTACAATGAAATCCACATTTACAAGAATATTTGGTTCTGTTTCATGTTGCTTTATGGGCTTGGAAGCGGGGTTAGTAATTTTTTCAGAGTTATATGTTGTGTGAGGTGCCGTCTTTTCTGAGTGTGCACAGAGCCACTGAGAGATGCTTTTAGGAGGTCTTGGAGGTTGCGTAGATTGCATATGAGTACCTCTGCATATATGGCTCTATGTGTTTGTACCTCAGTATTAGTAGTGAGTGTTTTGGGTGTAACATTGAGAACTGGTTTGCATTTTTCATATGTGCATGTGAGAGCTTTGCCTCCACTGATATTGTGTATCTATAGCTCTTACATACTGTGTTTGTCTGTTCTAAAATTCAGTGGTTGTCAGTGAACATCAGCCAGTTGCTACACTGAGTCAGGATGCCCAAATCAACCAGACCACAAACAGAGATGACAGGGAAGCAACTATGCATTATACCAGAGCCATAACAGATGGGAAGGAGTAGGGATGAGTCACTTAAAGGTCTAAGTGAGAGTGTTTAGTGGTATACTATAGGATGACCTGCACTGGTGCTGCCTTCTGCATAAACAGGTAGCTCTTTGAGCAGCTATGAACAGTGGGTGACTGTGGAGAGTGTTTCCTATAGATGGTTTTATACTGGAGAGGTTTGCATACATACAAGGCACTGGTAATTGGATTTGCATGATGTGCAAATGTGAGGCGTTTTTACCAGCAGGATGAAAAACGTTTATACTGTTAAATACACAGGCCAATCAGATCAACACAAAATAAGTCTTCCACCAGCAGTTCCCAACTCAGATGGGTTGAATCTACCCTCTGCTCCCACTAAAGTGTAGAATGAAACCCTCTTAATGTAAACCAAACTGGTTTTGAGCTCAAGTACAATATTAAATGCTTTACAACAAAAGACAGAACTCCTGCAGTATCAGGGATCCTTGGGAATAAGTTCACAGACCCTGATAAATGTTCCCAAATACAGAAAAGTATGTACAAATGTAGGAAAACTTCTACAAACACAAAAAAATTGCAAAACTTAGAAATATGTTAGCAAACTCAGGAGAACTTTGGCAAAATCAAAACAGCTTTTGCTGTATCAGAGGAGGTTAGGAAATATCAGGTTACTCTTAAAATGACCTAAAAGTAGTACAGTAACAAACATATGGCATTTCTTTAAGGCTTGCAGGCTGAAAACAGTGATAAATTCAAACAAATCAATAAATGCAGCACAGACCTATTAAATAGCACTCAGATAGTTAAAACAAGTGCAAAAAATACTTCTACCAGCATTTTAGATCCATGGACAGTTTTAGATGCAGTCCAAGGGTCTTATAGTCACAGTCATCCAAGCCAGGCACAAGGATGCTCTGAATAAATTAGCACTCAGATTTTAGTTTAAAATATCTTTATAAGTGTAGCAAACTGTTTGTTACAATGTAACAAGCAGTTGCTATAGTTTAGACCACATTAGACCACACAAAGAGTACTACAGTGCTCAGGTTTGACTGCAATACAATACAGTATTTTAAAAGCTAGTATTGCGTTAAAGAGAGATCAGTGTCAGCTGATCACACCCTCCCAGTGCTCTGTGCCTAGGGCAGTTGCCCCTCTCACCAAACCCTAGGTACTCCACTAAATGTAAGAATAGTATAGGCTTGTACCCTTTTTTTTAACATAGTTAAATCTTTTCTACTGTCTTTGTTGAGCAGGACTATAAACCTGTAAAGAGATTTAAGACTGACTAGAGAAGAAAAAATGCTATAAGCATTGTAGGATGCATTAAGTGGGTGGTAACATCCTAAAGCGAGGGTAATTGAGTTGCAATCAGTGTAAGGGATAAGACTTCTCAAAATGACTTTGTAGTCCTCACATGTATGATCGAATGAAGTAATGTCTTGTTAGTCTACTTAGTTAAAAAAAGAAAGAAATGCATAAATAAAAATTGTTTTGAGTTCATTCTTGGGTTTGTCATTTACTTATGTATTTACTTATTTCCAGACTTGAGAGATTGGCAGATAGGGTCCATTTTCAGCCACAATCTAGCTGTATAATCAAAATGTGTAAATGTAGATGCATTACAATAGATGACACTTATCACACCTTCAGATGAAATTTAAAATACATAGACTTTTCCACATGGAAGGCATTCACAGAAAAAATCCAGATACATATCGCACTTTATTTTATTTAATTTTGCATCCAGAATTCAAAAGGCAACTTTTAATTGCTAGCATGAAAAACAACAACACAGTAAAAACAATCACAATCATACCTAATCAAACAAAATGAAAGATGGTAATAACAATGAGAAGGATATATTTCTAACATAATTATTTTTGCAGAATAGAAAATCTGGAGACATCTGACTTTTTTTTATTGTAGTCTTCAAAAAGAGGTGATGTTCCTTTTCTTATTAACATGCTTAGAAACTTCAGATAAACTGACAACTGAGTTAAGGGGCATTTTTTCATACACTTCATTAACAGCAACATGCTTGCATAACTGGTTTTACCTTCCAATGGTGGCTGAGTAACCAAAGTATACAACAGACAATGATAAGCTGTAGAATAAGGTTTTCCATAAACTAAAAAAATGCATGCTACAGAACTAATTTGTGCATGCTATCTTTCTCATTCCAGATCAGATAACAAAATATTATCAAATGCTGAAAGTAATAATGCAGAGTGTAATGTTTTCTTTGCATTATTGTCTAAACTTTTATGCACAGCATACAAAAATACCAATCACTGATATAAAACTGTAATAAGCCTATCAATATGTTCAGCAATTGTCATGTTTGAATTTAATATTAAGACCAGAAATCAATTTAATCTGTAATTTTATAACAGCAGTAATACACACACACACACACACACACACACACACACACACACACACACACACACACACACACACACACACACACACATAATGTGTATATATGGATTTGTATCACTTCACTGAAAGACCATTTCACTGAGACCAAATCACCTAAAGTTCATTTCACCTAAAACTCATTTCACTGACAAGTAGTACTATAAGGCATGTCAAAGGTATATGTCCATTTCCCCACTGTAGTGTGATCCTGGTGTTAGTATATATAGTTAGGGGGTGGGGGGGTACATCCACCCACATTGGGGGGTGGGGGGTGTGAGGGCACAGCCCCCCACTTAAATTGTTTTTCTGTTGTCTGGTTTTGTTTTACATTATTTGGTAAAACCCAATTAGGTGGCGGGGCTATGCCCCCCCACACCCACCCAATATGGGGGGCTATGCCCCCCACCCCCCTAACTATATATACTAACACCAGGATCGCACTACAAGTGGGGAAAGGAGATATACCTTTGACTTACCTTAGAGTACTACTTGTCAACGAAATAAGTTTTAGGTGAAATGAACTTTAGGTGATTTGGTCTCAGTGAAATGGGTGTCAGTGAAATGGTCTTTCAGTGAAGTGATACGAATCCATATATATATATATATATATATATATACACACACACACACACACACACACACACACACACACACACACACACACACACACACATAATCTAAATTGGCCCTAGGCATGAGTGTGTGCGTGTGTGTGCCTTCTGTGGAAGGTTGGGCACCGGGACTGGCAACTCGACACTGTAAAACTCCACTGCCAATCATGAGCGGACAGGTGATCTGCTGTGGTGACCCCTAATCAGGATAAGCCGAAAGAAGAAGAAGAAGAAGAATGTATATATATATATATATATATATATATATATACACACATATATATATATATATATATATATATATATATATATATATATATATATATATATATATATATATCCAAAAGACATACTTTAATAATAAGGCTAACTCAAAAGTGCAGAAGACAAACCAGGTTTCCCTCCACAAAATGCAATTTCAGCTCATGATGTTAGTCATACTTAAAGACTTATTGGTGGGAAGACCAATAGATCAAAACTTTATAAATATAGTCAATAAGATTATCATAACAAATTAAATTCCAAAAATGGCTTTAACTTGAGACTGTATCACCAAATATATATAAAAAGAAAAAAAATGAACCTCTAAAATCTCTAAAATATTTAGTGAACATTTCTGTATATAATGAAATACAGTAGTACTGCTTTCATGTTGCCAAGATATGAAAAAATCTTTTTGTAACCATAGTATTTTTGTTCTTTATATATATATATATATATATATATATATATATATATATATATATATATATATATACACACACACACATACATGCACACACACACACACACACACACACACACACACACACACACACACACACACACACACACACACACACACACATATACATAGACAATGAACCCATGAAACCTAGTACCAAGAAATGTAGTTTTCCAGCCTTAAGGGTGGTAAACACTCTCCTTAGGTAAGAACAATCCAAGAAAAAAGGAAAACTAGTTGTACAGGAGTGATAGCAGCATATGATGTGCTAAAATAAACTATTGTCATAAATACTAATGTAAGATCCATGTTAAAGATCTCCTTGCATTCTTATTAAAAACAAGGAAACAGGATTCAAGCTGGTATTGCTTGTTTAACATATGGCTTATTAAGTAAAAGCAAAAGATGCTCAATTAGATAGGGTAAATAGCACCAATCACAATAAAAATGCAAACTAGGTAAGTACCTCTGTTCCAGTCACTGTCACTGAAAGTGATCTGTTTATGTGCTCCTGGATTATTACTTTCATTATAATTTACTTGGCTTTTTATATGGAAAATTGAAAAGTATACATTACCTGTTACTTATATGTATAACTTAGATCTGACAAAGCTCTGACAAGAGTGAAAACGCTCATCTTTTATTTTTACATAATAAACCGTGGATTAAACTATGGTGATAGAAATCAAATATGTGTAAGCCACAAGATCTAAACAATCTTATGTTACCAGGTGGATAGATCATAATCTTGCTGAGGACAGTTGTTCTTTCTAAATTCATATCCTTGAAAATTAACAGCCTCAGCTCAGGGCTGAGGACTGGATAATCTAGTGCACATTAATAAGCAAACCTCAATAAAGAGTGGAGCCTTGGGCAATGACCCAATGGAATAATATGGGGCAAGTACCCTCAGCTGTGAAATAGGGTGCCCTGGTGAGTGCCCCATTATCTGAAAACAAAAGAAAGAAGAAAAAGAAAATAGGCCTGCAAGTCTATAGTGTCGGCAAAAAAAAAAAAGTTAAGTTCTCCCACCACACTCATAGTAATAGCACACAGATAGCCGACTCATGTCCTATTACTTATGCACTCTTTTCTAAGCACTTTTGATTGGTTGCCCTTAGCAACTAATCTGAATTGCATTCCTAGCAATCTTTAATTATATGACTAGAAACTGCTGTTTCAGTATGTAGATGTCCTGGACCAGGTAGGTATATCAATGTGTGTGTGTGTATGTGTGTGTGTGTGTGTGTGTGTGTGTGTGTGTGTGTGTGTGTGTGTGTGTGTGTGTGTGTGTGTGTGTGTGTGTGTGTGTCTGTGTGTGTCTGTGTGTGTCTGTGTGTGTGTGTGTACTTTGCTTAGAGTCTTCGTGTTCCAAGTAAAAATATGTTACTGTGGTGGTGATTTTACTTTATCTGACAGGAAACTAGATAGCTCTGTCAGCAGTGGTAACAATACATACTGCCAACAACACCATACACTTGTATTTCTGTTTTTATTTACTTTTTATGGTAACTGACATGGTAGTTGGGTGTCCTATAGTAACAAGTGGAATTGCAATACTGTGGATGCTCGGTTTTTCATTTTATTCTCAATGAGACATCAGAAGTATACAGAATATGTATAGAAATTTGTGGGAACCAGCTTATGTATAAAAGCAAATGTCAGTTACAAGATAAATTCAGAATGACTATTGGTACAGTTCTATTGGGAGGAGACTATCTGTCAAAGAGCAATACAATTTTTACTTTTAGGTAATTCCTTCACATTTAAAGGTAGTGTGCCATATCAAAAGGGGCATATTCTATTCAATCATAATGGATGAGTTTTGTGCACAAGTATTGTATTAGAATGCCCTGGACTGTTTATTCTGAACTGCACTGAAGGAACTGACATACTGCATATTATGTACACCTAGTAAATCCAGCATTATGTATTAAGTTCTCATTATGTCAGAAGTAAAAATCATATACATTTCACCAGAAAAAATATGAAATTGTGTATGGATGTATATATGTGTTTCAGTTGCCATATGCCATGCCTATAATGTCATGCGTTCAAGGAGTTAAAGCTGTAGAGTCAAAATTAGACTTGTACTGTAATAGAAGCTCTGAGGTTGGAATTGCAGTATTAGATGTGTTTTGTAAGTGAATAGCTTATCATGAGTGCTTGAAATTGTATAACATAATCAAAGTGTGATAGAGATATAGCCTTTCAAAGACAAGCCCCAGTGGCTTTTGCAGATGTGCCTTTATTACCACAATTTGGTATTTTGCACTACCCTTGGTTTTCATTAATGGTGCTGCGGTGAAGTTCTACTCAGCACTCTGAGGACAACAATTGCCTAAAATACTACTGTAATGAGTTGTCATTATGTCAGAAGTAAAATCCTGTTTATTTCTTCTGAATCAAGGACATTTTTGTCATGGATGCATGACTCCATCACTGCAGTTTAGACACATGAGCAGTAAACTGCATTATGAGAAGAACTCAGAGTCATAGATGGTTCATCTAGCACCCACTGCCTATCGTCAGTACAGCACCCCACCCCAAAAAAGGGCTTTGGCTTGTACTGTGGAAAACCAACCATATTGCCTTACTGCAATATAGCCAGACATACACACACCCATACCCCCTTAGGTTTTCAGCTAAAGAGTAAACAAAAAGTTTCTCAGCTTTTACTGTAGAAACTCCATACCCCCTCAACAAGACTTTAAAAATGGAAAAGAAAGGCAGACTTTGGCTTTTACTCTACCAACATTGTACCAGTTGGAACATTTGTATCAATCAGTTTCCAACAGCCAGCTTCAGACCCTCACAGGTTCAGTTCTTCAAGTGAAGAACAATCAGATTAAAAAATAAATCCTTTTTTAGCTTAAGGCATACAGACTGCTGAAGTGCCTTTCTGTAACAACATTCAGAAATGATGTTACAGAAAAAAAAAAAAACACAGAAGCTGCACTTCTCCACCACACCATCTAACATTTTGCACCCAGGGTGGCTGCCGTGCCCCCTTTGTCCCACCCTTGCCACTCTACTAGGACAAAGTTATGTATATGTCTTACATGTGGAATGACCAGCTATGTGGATTTTTTATATGAGAGTTATGCTATTTCATTCTGAGAAAACTGATGTAATACTTTGTACAGTTACAGAAATATGGTTTGTTATTGCTAGGTTGCACCACTTGTCTTATGTAGCCATTTGGATGCCCTGGTTTTGTCATTTATTTCCCACTAAATTAAACTCTGCCCATTAGCTAATCTCTCTACTGTTATGGTCTCTGTGTACTGCGTGTTGCCTGTGCATTTGTATAGCAGTGTTTATGTAGCAAACTAGTAGCTCACTTTGCCTTATGGCCCAGGTCATTCCTTAAAAAGGATTGATTTGGATTAGTCTACCTGTACGGTTAACAAGCTTTATGTAAATTAATAAAATGAATATGGATCTGGGCAGCACCACAGTGAGAATGAAATGCATACACATATTGATGGTGCTATAAACTTCAGCATACAGCTGTCAAATGGAATCTTGCTCCTTAAACCACTCCTGCGATGCAAATCTAAATTGTGGGTGCAGTTTAAATTTGGCATCTGAGTCTGGCTTAACAGCCACATTAATGTTATGTCACCATGGAATATCTCTGTTTATATCTCCAAACATCTTAGTATATCTTGCTGAAGTAATTGAGGGAAGATTAAGGGATATAAATGTGCAGACCTCATATTAAACATATTAAGTATATCTCCATGAAAATATATGCTGGAAAGTGTCCTTTCTAAAGAAGACCAGTTGGTCTGAATATAAAAGTTAGCATATTATGGGTAAAGAAGTTAATTTATTGGGTGAATAGTAAGAATCCATGACCTCAGCCTTGTGGAACTCACACTGGTAGTACACTTCTGATGAGGTTGCCTTGTGAATTGTGATTGTAAATGTTCTGCCATTAGGATGCCAAATAAGTAAAGGTGGTTTAGGAGAAGCCAGTGGTTTAAAGATCCTTTTATGTAAACAAAAATTGTCCCTTTTACTGTGCTTTTGCCTTTTGGAAGGGAAGGATCTATCATGGATATCAGTGGTCTGACTGTGAAGGAGCAGGAGAGTTTTAGAAATTAAGGATGAATTATGTGTGCCTGCATAGATCCAAATCAAGAAAAGTCAAGTGTAAGGTTCTGAAAGACTTCCTAGATAGTCTGTTAAGAAAGAATTTACAACTCCTGACATGTAGAATCATTGCATAATTATATGCACACATACATGCAAACAGATGCATAAATAGATGGACATATACATATATAGATACATAGACAGATACAGAGACAGATGTCTTGAATATGTTATTGTACTGTTTACAATTTCTATACTGTATTAAGTTAGATCAGATTATTATTATGGTAGAGAAATATTATTATGTTACATAATAACCACTGGAAATAGGCTACTAGTATAAAAATCACATATCTCTTTTGTTTCTGTTTTCTAACTGTATATTTGCATAAATGTACTTCACACACACACACACACACACACACACACACACACACACACACACACACACACACACATATATATATAAACTAACTTTCATTTGGTTCACTAACATGAACGTTGACATCATGAAGGTAAACCATTCTACACTGAAAATGGAAAAGTCAATGTCCTGGTACACATGTATTTAGGTTGCTTCTATAAACAACATCTCTCCATACCCCTTGCTAAGATATATATATATATATATATATATATATATATACACACACACATATATATATATATATATATATATATATATATATATATAATATATATATATATATATATATATATATATATATATATATATATACATATATACACACACACACACACACACACACACACACACACACACACACACACACACACACACACACACATACAAACTCTGAGACAGCATAATCCCCAGAGAAAGGAAATATTCTCCTACACAGGGAATGTCAATCTTTCACACCTGTTGTCTATCTGCACAGTCAACCAAATGTGGTTGATTAAACAGATGTTGACCAAACTCCCTGTTGACCAAGCCAATGGAACCCACATATCTGTACATAGATATAGATATAGATATAGATATAGATATAGATATAGATATAGATATAGAATAGATATAGATATAGATATATGGTTCAATGCCAGTTGACTGAGAAAACAAACCAGGGAATTCAACAAACTCCATGCAAGCTTTGCACAAAGCCTACATGGAATTTACATGTTAATGCTCTGAGCAGCAGTGCTAATTCATGTTGCTAATCGCACTTGCATGAATACACGCAAAGTTTCATGGTCAGCAACAGTACCTCCACTATGAAACTGTGTGCAGCAGCATGAATACGGAAACATGAAGCATTCAATTGTGCATGCAAGCAAACCTGCTCAGCAACATTGCTGGGACAGCCATAATGACTACCAGGGTTGAAAATACTGTAGCAGTAATAACACAGTAAAAAAGTGTACTGAGTGCAGTATTTTCACAACAATTATTTCCAGAATGAAATAATGGAGGTGGGAGTGTTAAAGGCATATACAAGGAAATGTACACTAGACAGGGAAAGTATTCTGTGAAAATATAATAATATAATAATGACTTGAGAAACAAGGTTAAAATGTGCAGATCTGGTGATTTGAGAGATAGGTTGATAAAAGACAGGCTTCTGTGTGGTATTAATAATGACACAGTGAGAAAGATTTTGCTTTGAGACAGTGATGGGACATTGAATAAAGCCATTGAGATTTGTCAGATATACAAGCTTACAGAAAAGCACACAGGTATGCTTACAGATGAGAATAGCTGTGGAAAGCACAGTGACAAAGCTTGTGTTGATAGTATGCAGCACATGGTTAAAAGAAACAGGCCCAGGCACATGGCAGCTACTGCATGTCGTGTAACAGTCCCTAGAAAACCCTGAGTCTTTTCAGAAAATTCCAAAGCATGCTCTGTGAAGCATAAGGGTGAGTCAGCAAAGTTAAAAATTTGCCCCCACCCAGCTTCATAGTCAACTGTCATAATTGTGGTGGTAATCACAAATTCAGAGGAGAAAAGTGCTTAGCTTTTGGTCAGCAGTGCCATTCTTGCAACAAGTGGAATAATTTCAATTTGTAAATCAAATAAGGCACATTCTTTTATTAAAAGAGGGCATTCAAAGATGAAAGTTGATCAATTAGAAAGCTGCAACCCTATTAATTATTTTGATGGTGTGTCTGTGCTTGGCAAAACAGTCAATGCAGCTAATTTGTGGAAAAAGAATGAAATCTTTTGAACTGTTAGGATTCATGGGAGTCTCAAAAAGCTCAAACTATATACTGGCTCAAAGTGCAATGTTATGTCAGCAGAAACATTTGCTAGAGTAAAAGATGCAGAACAACTTGATTTGACAAAGTGTGCTAAGCTTGTTGCTTATGGTGTGAAGAGATTCAAACTGAAGGCTCAGTAGCACTTTCATGTTACTCTGCTGGGAACAGCTATGACTTGTAATTTTTCGTAGTCAAGAGACATGTGCAGTCATTATTAGGCCTCAGAGACAGTTTGAAAATGGGACTGCTTTTATTTAATAAAGAAGTTCACCATGTAAGCCTGCATGAAAACAGCTCAAATTATGCCCAAACTATTTTTCTGAGTATGCTGATATTTTTGCAGACAAACTAGGCAAACTACCAATTGTTCCAAACACTGAACCACCACAAAGGAGCTCAAATCCAAGTAGAAATTGCTTCCTCAGACCAAAATGAATTGTTAAAAACCTCACACCCATTTTAAAATACATGTCATATAAAATCATCCAATTAAATCAAGAAAAGTGCAAATGCTTTCCCAGTTTAAAGAGATATGTGTGGGTTTATGTAATAAAATGTAACAGAAAGAGCTCAGATGGATTTTGATGTTAGCCGCACATAAACCACCGAGGCTAAATGATTATATACCACTGAAACCAGTCTTAAAAAGTAGGAAACTTAGGAAGAAAGTAACATGAAGCAGTTTTGTTAGACTCCCTCTTTGTTATATATATATTTATATTTTTAGACATATATTTTAGAAATATACATTGTAATATATAATACATTTTATGTTGATTACATATTTTTTTTAGATGGGGTGGGAGAACATGTTATTGAATTGTAACTAAGCTGCCTCTAAACTGCTTTTGAATTGTCTATGTTTTTAAATTGTATATCTCTTTAAGCTGGGAAAGCATTTGAACTTTAATTGATATGATTGGATGATTTTATATGACATGTATTTTAAAATGGGTGTGAGTTTTTAAGAATTCATTTTGGTCTGAGGAAGCAACCAGGGCAGGTTGTGAAAGCGCTTACCCTTGTAATAAAATTTCTTTGGAATCTCATTTGGACTTTATTTGGATTTCTATTGTGTATTTGCTCCATCACTCAGGAACAGGGATTTTTTGTTCTTTACTTTTACTTAAACTACCAATTGTGTACTCTATGAAGTTAGACCTTGAATTCAGCCCAGTTGTCAGACCAGCACAGAAAGTTGCAATAGTTATACAGAACAGAGTCAAAGCCAAGCTAGGAGTAATTTGTCCAGCAGAAGAATCTACTGAATGGGTTTCTTCCATGGTGGTAGCTCATAAGAAAAGCTCAGATGATATCAGAACATGTATTGATACAAAATATCTAAAGAAAGCATTAAAAAGTCCTCATTATACAATGTGCACAGTCAAAGAGGTTGCTGCCTTCATGCCAAATGCCACTATTTTTTCTGTCTTAAATCAAAGAGTTCATTTTGGCAAATTTTGCTTGACTGAAAATATTCATTGTTAACCACATTCGGTAGGCCATTTGAAAAATGCAGATTTCTGAGAATGCCATTTGGGTAAATTCTACCAGTGAAGTCTTTCACTGTGTGATAGAGCAAATTTTGTATAGCTATCCGTGTGCTATTATAGTAGATGATATTCTAGTTCGTGAAGCTGAACATGACAGAAACCTCAAGAAAGTTCTGGAAAGAGCACATTAAGGGAATCTTAAGCTGAATCCTCAGAAGTGAAAATTCAGGCTACAAGAAGTTACTTATGTTGGTCACTTGTTTACTAGCTCAGACATATGACCAGATCCTTTTAAGTAAACAGCAATTCTCGAGATGCCAGCTCCAGACAATGTCCAAGCCCTAAAACGTTTTCTTGGCATGGTCAACTATCTAGGCATGTTCATTCCAAATTTAATCCAACCTTCAGCAATCTTAGCAGAGCTGACATGCAAAGATGTGATTTGGTCAAGGTCAGAACAGCACCAAAGAGTATTTGATGCCCTGAAACAGAAAATTGGTAACCCACCAACTCTTAACTAATATGATATTCACAAACCAGTTACTCTTTCGTTCGATGTTTTTAAATTTGGTCTAGGTGCAGTCATTCTTCAAGAGGGTAGACCAGTAGCCTATGCACTGAGATCTCTTACCCAGACTGAGATGCAATATGCCAGATTGAGAAAGACCTTTTGGTAATTGTATTTGCATGTTCGAAGTTTCATGATTATATTTTTGGTTGACCTATCCAGATCAAAACTTATCACCATCCTCTTGTTACTATTTTGAGAAAGCCTATGCATACAGCTCCAAGTATATTGCAACATGTGATGCTCAAATTGCAGATGTACAATTTCAAATCTTGTTTACCCAAAAGGCAAACTTCTTTATCTTGCTGATACTTTATCCAGATAATCCATAAAAAACACAGAACAGCATCACAATGAGAAACTTGATTTTGAGGTCATGGAAGTGAGAAATTTTTCTTCCACAGATCTTGGATGAGCTCAAAACTCAAATAGCTTCAGATCCAATTTTCCAGAAGCTAAACTTCTTTATCAGTCGAGGATGGCCTTCAAAGCAATCTCCTTTACCAGTAAAAGTGCAACCATATTTTCCATACAGGGATGAGATCTTGTCTGACAATGGTATCATCATGAAAGGTCATAAAGTGATTGTTCCAAAATCCTTGCAACAAGAGTATGTTAAGATCTTGCACTATGGCCACCCAGGAACTGATTCTAACAGAAGAAGGGCAAGAGGTCTAGCATTTTGGCCTTCTGTGTTCAGTATGTAATAGTACAAAGCCGCATAAACAAAAAGAAACACTTCAGTTAAGCCAGATTCCTGAACTACCTTGGTCGATAATAGCCATAGATATCTTTGAGTGAAGTGGTCAACATTATTTGGTGCTAGTAGACTCTTATTGAAATTTTTTCGAGATTGACCTACTTCCTAACCTAAGTTTCAGCACTGTCAAAGTACTGATGTTTTTCACTACTTGTTAAAACCCAGAAACATTCCTCGTGATAAATATCTTGGTTCACCTGCCCAGAGACTTACATCGACACACACCAAAACCACACAACCAATCACCAGTAATTTATTGGTTCCAAGTGCTAAGAACAAAGCAGTAAAAGCCCAACTGTTGAAGAAGCATTTGTCTCAGAAATGTTACTATGATAAAACCAGCAAACCACTCAGTTCATTGAAAAAAAAACGGAGATAGTGAGGATGCAGATGTCAAAAGGTTTTGATCACATCGGATTTGTGAAAAGTTTGTGTCAAGAGCCAAGACTGTACATTGTGGAATCACAAGAAGTGGAATTCAGATGAAATCGGAAGCATCTGCACTGTGGTGGCAGGACAGGTAGCTTACATCCTTCTAAGTTGGGAACTGCTGATTGAGAGCTCAGTGTCTGTTATTCTAAAAGTGTATTAGTTCTGGTTTAAGCACTTGGGCTTCAGGCCAGTTATTTTACATTAAGAAGGTTCGTGGTCTGCACTCTTGTGGGAGGAGAGGCTGTACTCTGCCCTTCTGAGCTGGGAATTTCTGGTTAAAGGTTTATAGTGCCTGCATATTTGAACTGTTTCTTACTGAAATTGGTACACCTTGTTTGCTGTAGCATAGACTAGATCCAGGCCTGCTGAATCTAACTTTGTTTGTATGCTTGTTATTTGTTTGCTTGTTATTTCCCTGGAACACTAATTCCACCTAAAACGCGGCTTTTCAGCACTTCTGTGGATCCCTAGTGATATCTGTATTGCTTACTGTACTTATTTCCTTGTTTCACTTGAAAGAAAGTTACTGTTTGTCATTTTTGCATTTAAGTTACCTGTAACACATTGCACTTAAGTTACCTGGCACTTGCTCACTAAGCAATTATATAGTCAGCACTAAAAAATTAAAAGCACTACACCCTCACAAACTCCCCTTGAGTACCTTGTTCCCCATTGGCCCTTGTTTTCAGTTGTAAAGGAATTCCCAATACGATTATAGCATGTCCAAAGGTCAGTTGTCAATCTTCTCTCCGGTCCAGCTGGTGAATCTGGGAATCTTGAGGCAATGTTACAACTGCCTCATGTACACAGACAACCCTCTCCTCCTCCCAACAAATTCCAACACATGTGAGAGATGCAAGCATATAGCCAAACTGGAGGCTAAGCTCTCTCAACTCAGTACTGGCATAACCAGTCAGGAGGAGAAGGAAACCACACTCACTACAATTCCAGTCTCACATAGACCTACCACGACAGCAAACCAAACACATAATCACACAAAAACATACTCAGAGGCTCTAAATAAAGATCTGCCTAAGCAGCAGAGACCTCCAAAGCAGACAACCAAGCAACCGCTACCCCAAAACAAAACACGTGCAACACATATCTCACAAAGCCAGTGTGCCAAACAGTCACAGCCCTTAAGGCTAAACAACACACCTGATACACTTGTAATAGGTGAGTCTATCGTCAGGCACACTGACGTCCCACTCACCAGGCTGAACAAGGAGAAGGTCATGGTGAGCAGCCTGTCGGGCGCTAGGATCCGCCACATAACACAAGCACTCAGGTCACTCCAAGCCAAGTACAAATATGACTCAGTCATTGTCCATGGTGGTGTGAATGACCTGAGATGTACCTCCCTGGACTACATGAAAAGAGACATAGAGGAGCTCTCTGAGCATGTAGCTCAGGCCGTTATGACCCTGACCTTGAGTAGCATCTTACCCTCACCAAGAATGATGCCACAATATGAAGACAAGATGATCAATTTCAACAATTGGCTTAAGTATTGGTGTCATTCAAAGGGGATCCATTGCCTGTCAGCCTGGGATGATATGCTCGACAAGCCACGATGCTTCGCTAAGGATGGCTTGCACCTGTCACCCCTCGGCTTTTGGATATTGGCAAAGGCTCTTGCTACCCCCATAGTGCCTTTTTTAGGCAAGGCTCAAAAGACAAACCCACCTCCATAGGTATCACAAGGGATAAGAAACTAAGAGTAATGCTACTCAATGCCAGAAGTCTAAACCTCAAGATGCACACACTCAAAACTCTCCTTAGCATGGAGAACATCGATATCTGTGCAGTAACAGAAACCTGGTTCAGGGCTCCCAAGAGCACCCCATCACTACCAGGTTATACCTCATACCATGCTTTTCGGCCCCAAAACTTGGACCGAACTACAAAAGGAGGGGGAGTACCAATATTCATCAAAGATACCCACACCTCCAGGTTGGTGGCACAGCACGAAGCATTATAGACTATCCATGTGAAACTAACAGTGGGTAAAACTGCCTTCTAGTTTATAACCTGCTACAGACCACCCTCCCAAACCCAGGAACCCCACTTGACCTTCCTGAGAACACTGGAAAATTTGAAGGTCTCTCCAAACACCATTATATTGGGCGACTTCAACTACCCAAAAATAGACTGGGAGCATTACTCTAGCTCCAACACCCTAGTCCAAAGGTTCCTAGAATTCATAAACTCATATGCTATGGAACAACTTGTTACCACTCCCACAAGAGGGGAAAACATACTGGACCTGATCATCACCAACATGGGGACTCTATGCTCCAGACCAGAAGTGTATCCCTCACTGGTAAGATCAGACCATAAACTAATCCAACTGGATATCCACATCCCGACCCAACCCTCTGCCCAGAAAACCACAGTGAAAAACTTCTCTAAAGCAAATTTCACACTCCTCAAAACCGAGGTGGAATCTTTCAAAGCCCCCGGGCCTGTGGAAAATACGGCCCAGACCACAGAATCCTTTATAAATGCATTCTATGAACACCTTCAGGAATGCATGGATCATGCAATCCCAAATAAAACCAAGACCCAATCCTCCAAAGGCAGACGTCCTGTCTGGTGGACCCCTGCCATAAACAAACTATACAATAGAAGGAGGAAGCTACTACATGATAGAGCAAAATCCCAAAAAGGGAAGGCATCTCTGATCAGTATTAGCAAAAAACTACGGGCACTCATAAAATCATCTAAGGCCAGCTTCGAGAGAAAAATTGCACAGGACACTAAGGATAATCACAAGGCTTTCTTTAGTTATGTAAGGAACCTGGGTGGGAATTCCCAGATATGCTCAGAATTAGTCCAAAATGACAAAAAATGCACCGAACCCACAGACATTGCCAACATCCTAGCTGATAGGTTCAGTGCAAACTTCTCCCCCCACTCCCCACCAAAAGGGCAAATATCTATCCCAGCAGAGTGCTGTCCCCCTGACATCTCAGATGCTCAGGTAAGAGCCACCCTCTCTAAAGCAAAAAACACAGCATCAATGGGACCAGACGGTGTCCCGGGCTGCATCCTACATGAACTCCAAGAAGAGCAAAACCCAAACATAAAACTACTGTTTGATCTCAGCCTTACTACAGGATATGTACCCTTAGAGTGGCGTACAGCAACAGTGGTCCCTCTCCACAAAGGTGGTGCCTCAACGGACCCTAGAAACTATCACCCCAGAAGCCTGACTAGCTTGGTCTGCAAAGCTATGGAAAGGATCATCATAGACCTCATAAATAAAGATATTGGGGACCTACAGACACTGGATCCTACCCAGTTTGGCTTTGTTAAGGGCAGATCCTGCCTCTTAAACCTGGTCAACTTCTTTGAAACTGTCACCAAGGCCATTGACGAAGGGAAGGTGGTCCACACAGCCTACCTGAACTTCGCAAAAGCCTTTCATACAATACCCCACTCGGGCATTATAGATAAGCTCACCAGCTTAAATATAAATCCCTTTGTCACTAGATGGGTTGCAAACTGGCTCAAGGACAGAACCCACATGGTTAGAATTGCTGGAGCCATGTCAGACTCCAAACCAGTTACAAGTGCCATCCCACAAGGCTCAGTCCTGGGACCTCTCTTGTTCGGTATATATTTCTCGGAGGTACAGGCCAACATGGAAGGACTGTGGCTGACCAAGTTCGCAGATGACTGCAAACTGGGCACCATAATCGACTCTCCAGCCGACACAAGCATCCTCCAAAAGGGCCTCATAGAAACAGACAACTAGTGCCAGAGCCATGGCCTCAAGCTAAATGCCAAAAAGTGTATAGTCATCCCCTTTGGCAAAAACAAAGTGCCCACAAATTACCACACAGGTGGTAATCCATTAAGTACAGAAGAAGTAATTAGGGACCTGGGGACACAAGTTGATAGCAATCTCTCATTTGACAACCACGTGCCCAAAGTGGTTAGAAAAACATTTTATATAGCCCACCTAATCATGAAGGGATTCACATCTAGATCAGGGGAGGTCATCGTGCCTCTTTACTCATCCCTCATCAGGCCCATAATCGAGTACAATGCCCCTTTTGGGATGTACCTTACCAAACACCTGCAGCAACTTGAAAGACCCCAAAGGTACCTCACCAAGAGGATCAAAGGGCTCAAACAGATGCCATATGCTGCCCGGTTAAAGAAACTCCAGTTCTACTCAGTGGCATACCGCCTGCTCAGAGGCCATCTGTGCCTGACGTATAAAGCCATGTCCAACCCGGAATTAAGGGACATGCTGCACCTCAAAAAATCCAAATCCCATCGAGCTATGCGCTCGAGAGACTTGAACCTCAGCACTGAAATAAATAGGACATGCTGGAGGGACAGATTCATAACTCAGAGGCTCCCTTCACTCTGGAATAAAATCCTAGTCCAGGTTAGGCAGAGTCCCTCATTGACTCTCTTCAAGAGGAATCTTGATGAGTGGATGGGAGATCATAGGTTTACCCTGGGTATCACTTCTGTGTCACTGTTAGACAGAGGCACAGTATACTAACCTCGAAAAAGGGCATAGCAAAATTAATTTAAAATGGGTGGCGAAAGCCAAACATACTCTGGCTAGGCTTATAAATGCCCTAGGGCAGATAGCCTAGTATGAACCTATGAACCTAATCTGTTACCAATGTCTGAACCAGTGTTACAGCATCTTGCCTGTGACAAAGAATCTAGTTTTCAGAGTGACTTGTCCAATGTTCCTATTGCAGAAGACATTCCATCAGCAATCCCCATTCCTGAGAAAATCCCCGTCAGTCTACAAGCAGAACATTCCCCAGTGACAGTCCCTGTTGCTAAACCCAGTCCTGACTATTATGTCACAAGATCAGGTTGCATCTCAAAACCTATTTACAGATACACCGCAACCTGGATGTGACTGTTTTTCTTTATGAATGTCTGTATAATTGCATGCCTATTACAAAGTTATCACCTAAATGAACACTTATAATTGTTTAATTAATGATTAATTAATATTTCTGGTTTTATATAAAATTAAATGGTTGATCACAGACTGAATTATACATTGAAAAAGGCCACTGAGCTGAAACCGGTTTGTTTTTTATGTTCTGTGTTGCCACACATTAAATATTTCCTTATCCAGTTGGGTGCTGGCTTTTTTGTGACTGTTTATATAAAACACCTCAGTAAAGAGGGAGGATGTAGATCAGTGTATGTGATATCTTTAAGAAGCTTTCCAGTGAGTCAGTACATGCATATAAGTACTGAGCACGTGCAAGCATGTGCAAGCTAGTGTGACATTTTGAGTGAGCAGCCAGAGTGTGAGCATGCAAGTATGTAGTCAGTCAGTTAGATAGTTTGTTTTAGTTTAATGTTCCTGCCATTCATCCTGATGTACTTGTATACAATAAACTACTTAAATGAACACCCAAGCCTCAACGTCTTCTTTATGCACATAAGAACAACAACAGTATAAAACTGCTGTGGAGTCATGTAGCACTGTAGAAGTATCTTCTGAATGCTACTTGAATGAGAGCAGCAGGAAATGGACTTATGCTCTTCTGACAGACACACACACACATTGACTGCTCTGAGATTAGAGCCCCTACCTATCTAATTACACAAATTAGAAAACACATTACTTAACTCTCACACCACTGCAGAAGTCTGAATTTACTCCTGTCTGAGTGCACTTTATAGAGGATGACGTCATTGCAATGCTGCAGGTTACATATGCTGTTATCAGAGTTGTTTGCCAAACCAGACCTTGTGATATGATTGTGTGAGCACAGTTTGGAAAAGGACACATAAATACATCCTGGTAATCTAGGTGAAATAAGCTGTCATGAACGCATATTGCAGAAGTGAGACAGACATGTACCTGTTTCTCAGGATGTTGTGTAGATGACACATACACAAGCACACACTTTGAAACAGCAGCAGTGCAATGATGGAGTTATGTGTCTTCATATTCGGATGAAGCTATAGCCACATTAATACAAGTTAGAGACAATATCAGTGGGATATCATCATGGATGGCCAATGTCCAGTACCACTATAAACCCATAAAAATGTGACATTGCAGTTATGCTCTGTAATTCTAGAGTCTGTTTGACAATGGCCCAAGTCCTGATACATCATTTGCAAGTGCATTGCTGCAGGGCACACATGAATAACAGAAAGTATGTGCTCAGTGAAGCACACATGTTACTGCTTTTCTCTTGTGCTTATGAATGCATTTCCATGTACTGGAGGATTACAGCCCAGTAACCAGAGTTAGACATGCTTTACACCACTTCATGAGTGCATCCCAGAGAAGTTGATTTGCGTAGATGGTGGTAAAGTATTAGCACGAGTGGTTCAGTTTTCAGGAATTTTGCTTGTACTTGTGAAGTAGCAGTGTCCACTGGTGTTCACTGCCAAACTGCACAAATAGAGACATACAGTGACCTGGATGGGGTTAACTGCAAAATACATGTGCTTGTTATTAATCTGTCATATGTCAGGCTTGCTAGATATGTCAACAGAGAAATTGCTAGCAGCTAGTTTGATGTGCATGCTGTAGTTGATCTTTGAAATGTTGGGGCCAAAGTTTTATTACGTAACTAATGTATGTGTTTTCCCTGAATTTCATCAGCAATGCCTACTTCAGTATACTTCTACAACTAGTAGCTGTTTTTCAGGTCTTACTGCAAATCATAAGGTCAAAAAAATAAAAAGGTGGCAAATGGTGCTAAAACCAACACTTGAACCAGAAAAAGCACCACTAGGACCAAAATTTATTAACAAGTTAAGCGCTTTCATCAAATAAAAATTGGCTTCTAGTCACTTCTAGACTTGAAACCATGCACAGTAAAGGAGCACTGATTCTTTATTGAATCAAAGTAACATTTTTGTATTATCCATCAGCAGAGTCATGCCAGTATGCGGAAAACATTATATGACCTGTACATCCAAAGGCCTAATAAATACACACACATAAACAGGGGCAAGAGTTAAGGGGTGAATACGTGGAAAGAGATGGACATACAGATAACAATGTTTTGTGTAGTCGAACATTCGGGAACATATTTTTGGACTGTTCTCATTATTAAGCTGCCATGCTTTGCAGTATGAAGTGACTGACATAAAGAATGGTTAGGAGAGGGACAACAGGCTTATGACAAGCAGAACAAGGTTGGATAATTGTATCATAGTTGTGGGGATGGATATCAATGCACATCATTTTAAAGGCCAGTATCCAATATATCTCCATGAGGACTCATAACTGTGGCAAATGTTAAGATTTGGGTGATTAAATATATCATAGACATATAATATCACACTAAGAGATTATAGGAAATGTATCTGGAATCGAACCCTTAATGCTATGGGCAAAAAATAACATCTTCGCTCAAATGATTTCTGTCAGTACTCCACATAGGAAGCTATTATTTGTTATATCCAACAGTGTATAGAACTGTCAGAGTAACGGTTTCAAAGTAGTAGTTTTACTCTGCTTAAACTCTGTATATCTATAGCAAAGTATGTTTAAGCACCTTTGCATGAAAATAACTGGACTACTGAAACTAATGGAAAAACTCACCAGGCTTTGCCTTAGGACATAAATATCCATTCAATACTGCTCGGCATTGGTGCATAACACCAAACTCCGCATAAATGCAGAGGACAAAAAGTGAAGGCTTTCTGGCCATGTGTGATTCTATTTTTTGACCAGATTAAAAGTGTGAAAATGGGGTTGATAGGAAAGTGGAGAAATATGGGGGGGCAAGCAGAGGGAATAACAAAGGGGAAGCTATACAGGAATTTGAAGGAGCGAATTAGGAAAGATCACAGATATCTACTTCTTGAACACAGTAACGTGTACATGTAAACAAATCTTGAAGAAGATGAGTGATGACAATGCAATGATGTCGTATAGCCAATTGGATCTAATTAATTGCGTTGAGAAAGTGGAGAACTATGCATGGGACATTTTTTTTGTATGAGAGGTGCTCTTTGTTTGCATTTCAAAAAAAGGAAAATGTTGTGGAAGGAACATAGGAATGTGAGTGTCAGGTAAGTAAGGTAGTTGAGGAGGCTGGTGCTGATAAACAAAATAAGACAGACACATGATGGTGAGTGACACAAAAGGTTGTGAGATACCATGATTGGGGATAGGTAGGGGACATCAGAGGCACATACCTGTTAAACATGGGAAAAGTGAGAATGTCAGCCTCAGAGCCGTCATCACTGTCCCCTTCCTCAGTTCCCTGTAAGACTGCTTGACATGGCAGTCTCTTTTTTATTTTAATAAACAACCACTCCAGGCAGCTGATGCAGGCACCAAGGCCAGTCTCTATTTGATCACGCACCATATCTGCAAGCTCCTTGCAGGTGACATAATCATTGCCTCTGTGAGGATTATCTGTGCTATAATGACATTCTGAAGTTTTGTCAATAATTGTAAATAATTGTAAATTACCCTGTGTTACATATGCCAGCATGACTAGCTATAATTTTGTAAATAAGTTTATGTCTTTTGTTTATCACTCTGATTTATTCAGGATGTTTGAATGTCAGTGTTCTACTGGTTGACCAAATATACATGTTCTTTGTAAAGAGAATTCTGAATGTATGTTATACCAAAATCAGCTGACCTAGATGTGATGTCATATTGTGCCAGAGTTGGGAGAATAGAATCTTCAATGCAGCTGTTTGTTTACTTTTCAAAGTCTAATATGAAAGTATAATTCTCATGGCAACTTTCTCTTGCTTTTGAAAAAGATCTGCTATAAAAAAGCATGTTCTGAGTAGTTGTTCAGTTATTGTTCAGTAGTTGTTTTCCAGAGCTGTTCAGCAGTAGTAGTCCAGTTGCTTCCAGAGTAGTTGTTCTAGTTGCTGGGGACAGACAACAGTCTGGAGTGTGGACATAATTCCTCATCTTGCTTTGCAGAAGTATGTGTATAATCTTGCCTTGCTGAGTTATTTAGATTAGATAGGGAAAGTTAATCTTCAGATAGTCAGGGAACTACAGCTAGTTAGAAAGGTTTTCTAAAATCCATGTGAGATCTATCCTGCAGTTTTATTTTTATATTCCTTGATGTGAAACTCTGTTGTTTATTGGAATCAGTTATTCAGTATTTCCATGTTTTAATTCCTTTTCTTTATCATTAAATGTTATACTACCTCTTATTGTGGCTAGTTATTTAGTTTTTAATAACTTTAGAGTGTTCGTGCTTATTGTGACAACACCAGGGCCACTCCATAAAGTCTTACTGCTTGAGATGCATGCTATCATTTGTTTTAATATCTATTTTACCCAATATAAATGAACACCCCTTTTGAAGGGTATTGTGGTATTTGTCTGGTGGCACCTGTTACCTTGTAATATGGGCAAAGAAAGACAACAGATAAATCTGTGTTAGTCTTTCCCAAGAGTGTGTGTAAGTGTGAATATCAGACATTTAAGAGTTGACTCCCCAAATGATGTTAACATACTACAAAAGGGTTTCACAGCAATTAATGACTGCTGGTGCCAAAGTCATGGCCTCAAGCTAAATTCAAAAAAAGTATCATCATACCATTCGGCAAAAACACGAACCCTACTGATTACCACATCAATGGCAACCCCCTAAACACACAAATTGTGGTGACAGATCTGGGCACTCAGGTTGATAACAATGTCACATTCGACCATCATGTTGTGGCAGTGGTCAGAAAAAAACTTTTACTTGGTGCATCTCATAAGTAAAGGGATTGCATCCAGAAAAAAAGAGGTTATTACCTCTCTATATGCCTCCCTCATTAGACGGATAATTGAGTATAATGCCCCATTTGGGATGTACCTCTCCAAACATCTGCACCGACTGGAAAGACCACTAAAATACCTCACAAAGAGAATCCATGGCTTCCAACACATGTCCTCTGCAGACAGACTCAAATCACTATCACTCTACTTGGCATCATACAGATTGCTCAGGGGTTATCTGTGTCTTGCCTACAAGGCAATCTCGGACCCTTTCTCACTTGAGATGCTCTATATCCATAAGTCTAACTCCTCATGCACTACCTGCTCAAAAGGCCTGAATCTAATAATGCACATCAACAAAACATGCTGTAGAGACAGGTTTGTCTCCCAGAGGCTGCCCAATCTCTGGAATAGATTTGCCATACATGTCATACAGAGCACCTCACTGACCCTCTTCAAGCATAACCTTGATGAGTGGATGGGAAGCCACAAATTTGCCCCAGGGGTTCCACCTGAGTCCCTCATTGATAGGAGCAATGGGTGCTGACTGAGGTTTCTTTTTGGTGATAAACTCTTCGCTAGGCTTGTTAGAGCCCCAGGACTATTAGACTAGTAACCTCCTATGATCCTATGAGTATGTCAGATATGTAGAACTGGGACACAGTGCTCTGCAGTGGTTAGAGGGGAGACTCATTTGTGGACCTGCAGTGAAGCATATAGTCCAGTCCCAGGTTTAGAACCTGTTCCTGGTGTACTGTTAGGGGAAATTGTGTATTTCTATCCCTGCTTTTAGTTATACTCCCTTACTGGAGACAGTAGTGAGGATTGAGACTCCTTAGTTGCTGCACAGGGCTAAAGAGGGCTCATTACAGCCTACACCATTATTCCTGGAATATACCACTGCACCACCAGCCAGGGCAATGCTACCTGATGTGGATGAGTCAGGTGGAGTAGGGGCTGTGGAGGCAGTACTGACAGGTTGTGTTCCAGAGGTGCTGGGTGTTGGTGCAGCAGTTGTTGGAGGGTTGGCAGTCCCAGCTGCAGCAGTTGGTCCAGCTCCCTGTGTCAAAATCTATTTGGTTTGTTGTCAGAAATGTATGACATCAGAATAGTGTGATTCCAGGTAACCCTCCCTCCAAAAAAGAGAGAGATAACAGGTGGGGGTGAGACATGAAAGAAAACAGATTATTAGAACCATGAAATGTCACATTCATGCCTTATTACCATAGATATCCTTTTTCTCATTATAGTAGCTATAGAGCTTTCACAATCCCAAAAATGATTGTGAATTGTTACAAGTAATCCTTGGAATATGCACATATTCCATATATGCTTTTAAAGATACTACAGAGTAAGTTAACAACATAGCATTAAATCCAGTATTGCTGCATTTTAAATGAACAAATGATAATTGCTGAATATGAATCTATAGGCTACTTGTGGGAACTGAACCCACATAATCTGAGTACACTATTACAATTGCCTAACAATTACCAAGAGCTAAAGAAGAAAGCATGCATGTGGGCTGTTACAGTTAAGATACAGATATTGAAGTTGATACTGATCTATAGAATTACAATATTTTTAGTACAATCAGGGTCCATTGTGCTGCAGACATATCCCTTGCCTCTCCAAGTCATTCCAGTCTCTAAGTATGTACCTCCCTGTTTGCTATGATTTCCTCTGCAGCTGTAAAATAAAGAATGAGAGAAAAACAGACATGAAAACATTATGCATTCCAGTCTTGACTATCTACAGCATTCCATATCATTTCAAGTTGGTTGGTCTGTATACTTGCACATCTGGGGGGAGGGCACTTCAAAACTCATCCAGCCACTGGTCAAGTTGTGCATGCTTAAGGTCACTGTAGTGGTGCCTACATTGCACCCCAGTGAGTGATATGCCAGTCAAACTAGAGACAGCTCTGGCTAGGCTGTTCCAATTATCAGCCTTATACTGTGTCCTGGTATAGTCCCCCTGCAGCAGCCTATAGCTGTAGCACTTCTCAAGCAGTGCATCAAATGATTTTGACTCCTCCACACACCACTTCTGTGCCCTAAGTTTGACACCATCCTTCCCATCTCCTTCCATGTCTGCAAAGGTCCTCCAACAATATTTGCAATGTTTTCCCACCAGTTTATGATATTGCATTTTACAACCAGTCTGCAACCACACACAACCATGCCAACTGGATTTGCATGATGTTAAGCAAAGAGAAACATTGCCAAACAAAGAGGAAAGGAGTTAATCAAACAGTAATGATGATGTGACATTTTTGCATTGATTTATGACATGTGCTGCAATACTTGGTCACACTTTGTACAATGGTCAACACTGAAATGCTAAACATCTTGGCTTTTAAGCCTTGACTTTGGAGAGCTCAGTGGGATGAGTTGTCACATATTTTGTAGGAACTTACACATTGTTAAAAGTAATTTGTACAAGGTAGAATTCAAACCTATGTAAAAGGGAATGCATACATTTCCACACTAGTGACTATTCCTCATTGCCACAGAAGTACTTACCAACCCTGGTCAAGTTTAAAGAGTGACTGGTACTATACAATTAATGTCATCTATGTGTGCGACATTAAAACGTCCTGGATTATGCATTCTCAGCTGTGATGCAGAACTAATGTTTGATGATATACTGGAAATAGATAGACATGCATTACTTTAGTAATATAGTTTAGAGTTATGGTACATACGTCACAATACATTCTGTTTTACACTTATAACTGGGTTATGGGAGGGGCATAGATGATTGTCAGTAAACTACTGTGTCCATCAGAAATATGCAACTATGTTTTTTTTATATAATCATCATTGTCATTGCTAAACCAGTTACACACATATCACATATAATACCTACAAAGTATGTATATGCAAGCAGTAATGTTATCTTTATGGCAATCAACCTGCTATACATCAAAGTTTTGTGAAAAAATTACAGTTATAAAGTGGAATGTGCTAAACTGAAACCCTGGCTCACATATATTTTAAGTATGAACTCACTGCATTTACTGCTAGTGCCACAGGGAAAACTAAGCAGTTGGTATATTTTCCACACTGAGTAGTGACCAGAGACCTGACAGCTGCGCATCATAGCTGAGTCTGTTTGTGTGAAGGAAGGCACACCAAATTAAAGTTTTCACTTATTCCTTAAGTAGTGAACACTGTTTGTGCATAGGTAGGCAATAAGTAAATGTAAAAGGAAATAGCAAATATAAATCACTTGTGCATATACTCAGAATGACCCTTCCTCAGTAGAAATAACTACTGCAAGATTCCTTCCACACTTTGCCTATGTTCTCTCTTTTTTGGATCAATGTATTTACACACTGTGCCACAGAGTCAGTCAGGTAACAGGTGAAATATTTGCAGTCATGCCGCGGTGGTATGGCGGTAACGTTGTTACCTCACAGCAAGAGGTTCTCCCGTTCGATTCTCGGCTTGGCTTGGGAGTGCCTTCTGTGTGGAGTCTGCATGTCCTCCCCGTGGTTGGGTAGCGTTCCAAAGATATGCGTGTGTAAATGGGCGTGCCTTCTTTGAAAGTTGGGCGTCGAGCTGGCACCTCTGCATTTCGTAAAAAATCTACTGCCAATCATTATTGGACCGGAGTTCCGCTGTGGCGACCCCTTACCGGGAAAAAGACAAACAACAACAACCATTCTTGTTGCTAACTGCCATGCAATACCACTAAGCATGTTTGTACTCTATAAGGTGACTGAAATTAAATTTCCACTTTTAAATCAGCAAATGTTTGCACTATGCCACTTGCCCCACATATGGAAAAAAAAAACAGAGTATAAAAAAGGGAAACAAAGCTTAAACAATTAAACAGGCCTGGATTTGAACTTACACAACATAGTTGTAGTGGGTTAACTCTCTTTGCCACAGACACAGCTTTACAGTACCAATCAAATCATGTGCATTCAAACAATTCACATCTCATATCCAGTATTAAGTTATTACAGTTGGACATTTTCAATTGATTGTACATGTGTGGCTAACATATTTAGTGCAATGAGTGATCGCACAGTTATTTATGAATATGTTTGCAAAAATGCATCTCTGTCTTCTCTTTGCATTCTGATCATTCTTCCCTTATCTCTACTTTACTATCAGACATGCAATCTGTAGTGCATTTCCAATCATTTCTCTTTCAAGGTGTGATACAAATACATAACAGTGAGCAACAGTTTTTAGCAAAGGCAAGACACCTCTGCTATTATGGCCAAAAAAGTTATACATGTGTGGTGTATGATTTTATTTAAAATCTCACTCATATTTGTTCCTCACTTTGTAATCTCCCATAACTAGTGTGTTTGGTAAAATTTGGATTGTCTCCATAGGTTCATAGGTTGGTACTAGGCTATCAGCCCCAGGGCCTATACAGGCCTAGCCATAACAATTCCCTGGCTATTTCTTCCCACACTATTTACTTCACTGGATCCCTGTCTAGCAGGGTGACTGATGTGATCTCCAGAGTGAATTTCCTTTCTCTCATTCAGTTGTAAACATTCCTTTTGAAGAGGGACAAAGAGGCGCTCTGCTTGGCATGTATGGACAGTCTATTCCAGAGTCTGGGGAGTTTCTGGGTCAAGAAGCTATCCCTCCGGTATGTTTTGTTTATTGTGATGACAAAGTTTAGATCCCTGGAATGTGTGGCTATGGGAGATTGGGATTTCTTTAAGTGTAGCATGTCCAACAGCTCTGGGTTTGACATGGCCTTGTATGTTAAGCAGAGATCGCCTCTGAGAAGACGATATGCGACTGAGTATAGCTGGAGTTTTTTAAGGCGGTCAGCATAGGGCATCTGCTTTAGGCCTGTGATTCTTTTAGTGAGGTATTTCTGCGGCCTTTCCAGTTGTTGCAGATGTCTTGAGAGGTACATACCAAACAGGGCATTGTATTCTATAATGGGTCTAATGAGGGATGAGTACAATGGGACAATGACCTCTTTTTTTCTGGATGAAAAACCCTTAGTGATGAGGTGTGCCACATAGAAGGATTTCCTGACTGTTCTGGTGATGTGGTTATCAAAGGTGAGACCACTGTCCACCTGTGTCCCTAATTCTGTTATCACACTTTCGGTGTTTAGTGGACTGCCACCTATGTGGTAATTCACGGGTATATGTTTTTTTCCAAAGGGGATAACTATACATTTCTTGGCATTGAGCTTGAGCCCAAAGCTCTGGCACCAAGCATCTGTTTCTGTAAGGCCCTTTTGTAGAGTATCTGCATCATTTGGGGATTCAGTAGTGGCTCCCAGTTTGCAGTCATCTGCGAACTTTGTTAGCCAGAGTCCCTTAGTGTTGGCCTGTACTTCAGAGAAGTAGATGCCAAACAAGAACAGGCCCAGGACTGAACCTTGAGGTACTCCACTTGTCACTTGTCTGGAGCTGGATTTGAAGTTGGCTACATTTACAGTGTGGGTTCTGTCAGTAAGCCAGTTGGCAACCCATTGAGTGACGTAGGTGTTTATGCCCAGCTTAGTAAGTTTATCTATGATTCCAGAGTGGGGGATGGTGTCAAAGGCCTTGGCGAGGTCCACATAGGCTGTGTGGACCACCTTACCCTCATCCACAGCTCTGGAGATTGATTAGAAGAAGTCAATCAGGTTCAGGAGACAAGATTGTCCCTTCACTAACCCAAACTGGGTGGGGTCCAGTGCTTGAAGGTTGCCATTGTCTTAGTTTATAAGTTCCATGATAATACATTCCAGAGTCCTGCAGATCAGGCTCATCAGACTGATGGGGCGGTAGTTCCTGGGATCCAAGGTGGATTCCCCCTTGTGGAGTGGGATAACTGTAGCTGTGCACCACTCAGTGGGCACAAAGCCTGAGGTGAGGTTATGATTAAACATGACACTTAGGTGAGGTGCCAGCTCATTTTGTAATTCATGTAATACACAGCCCGGGATGTCAGCTGGTCCCATGGATGCTGTATTCTTAGCTTTGGTCAAGTAGACATTGTGGGTGTCGTCAACCCATGGAGTGGGATCTATAACTGGCTATGACTTTGAATAGGAATCTTACCAACCGTAATCTGTACCTGGAGGTGTACACAATGCCCCTCACCATTGTTTGTGCAGAAAATGCTCATCATCCCCTATGCTAGCCATTGTTCATGCCAGTGACATTCCTTAATGGTTATGCCTTTGTGGATGGGGACATGCATGTTCAGTGTCATTACATACTGAGTTGCCCTTTTACTACTTATAGACACACAAATACACAGTACAGTGGCATCTGCAGAGGCTGGACACACATACATACACGCACACACACACGCACACACACACACACACACACACACACACACACACACACACACACACACACACACGCGCGCGTGCGCACGCAAGCACATACACACACATGCAAGCATGTATGCACGTACACACACACACACACACACACACACACACACACACACACACACACACACAAGCATGCATACACAGACACAAACACACACACACGCACACACACATACACACACACACACACACATGCCCACGCTCTGACCAACAACCTTACACTTCTGAAAACCTACCCCATACATAAAGTACCACCTCCTCCCTACATAGTCTCCATGCTCACCATAATCATCAGCTAATGACACATATGCATGTCTACCTCATTAGTTCCCCACCCTGTCCCAATTGCTAAACTCTATCAGTGTGCCCCTCCTCACCTGTGCAGTGATGACAACTGTGCCTTGCACTCAATGGTGGAGTATAATGGGGGAAAAATGCATGGCCACCCAGGGCCTACAGCTTCAGGGGGCCCATAGCCAGTCAACAAAACATTTTGATTTTCAAAAGTCATTCAAACCTATAGCTTGATTGAATAAAAATTAAAATTTCTCTCTCTCTCTCTCTCTCTTTTCACTTCAAAACTAGAAGTACCACAACAGTCAGGAAGTACATTTTGAGTGCTTTCCTCTTTAATGAAAAATAGTTGCTAGTATTTACTGGCTAGAATGGTAATTGTGTGCATTACTGCTGGAATGAGCATGGAGAAGAATTCTGAGACTGTGTTTGTGTATGTTTCCTCCAGATGATAAAGTTAACTTGTCATTATAGGTTTAGTTGTTAAAACAGATTATATTTTGCTATCATGAACACTGTTGGGATAAGTGACGTTCTCAGAGTGACACGACAGGCAAATGTAGATAGAAAGAATCAAACCCTGCATTCTTAACTACAGGAAGCGGTGCACAAAGAGTCTTACTCCTCTGCACTGACTGCCAGACATTTCCACACTTTTTTCTTTTTTGATAAGTCACCAAAGTTTACGTCACTGAGTCTGATAGTCAGTCAATAGTGAGTATCTTAGTTTGTGGAAAACAAAATGCATGTTGATACTTTTCTCCTCCTGGACTTCATGAATTAGAATTAGAGTAATCTGCCTCATCTCTTTTTTTTGCAAAACATCTGATTTTGCCTCATATTTACGCCCTCTCTCTCATTAACTTCTTTTTTTCTGGTAAACCAATGAGGAATGCCAATCATTACAGTTTCATAGCGCCCATGTAACATTTATTGTTCTGTTAATGCTTTTTTGGAGTTATCTAGAACTTAAGGTTGTGCGTCATTCACTACTTCCTTAAGTTAAAAGTACAGGATTTGAACCTTTTCACCTCCATCAGCTTACTGTGTGGCTTTCAGCAAGTTGTAATTGGTGGTCATGTTTCTGTATAAATACTTTGTTCCTGCAACCCACTATTCCCTTTGTAACTTACATAGTGAGTTAATACACAGTTTCCTGTGTCAAGGGTTTGGGGTATAAATTCTTCCACTACCGTTTTATTTTTATTAGTCTGTTGGTACCAAGGGTTAAGGTTATGACTTGCAGTTTGTATGGTACAGGGTTTAGTTCCCTCCTTTGCCTACTGTTTAACATTGAGCAAATAACCAGTTTTTGTTTTAATTTTTTGTGGCGGGAGGAAAATGGGAATTTGGGTTAGGCTCCTGAATGGTTCCCTAGACTGCAAGCCTAGGAATTACAAGTGAACCAGAGTAATTATGGTGTAAAAGAAATAAGGAAACTGATTGTAGTAAAAAGGAGCATAATCATATAAACCACGATCCTTGCTGTTTTTTGTTTGTTTTTTTTGTTTTTTGTTTTTTTTTTGTTTGTTTTTATGCTATTTTGACAGTGTGTTTATTATTTAACTGTGATAAACTGGACTGCATGAACTCTGTGAGTTTAAAGGTGATATTATAACTAAGAAAATCTTTTTAATTGAGCTTGTTTTTTTGGAGGCACGTGTGAAATGCACTGTGATTGAATTGCAACTGTTTGTCTAGCACTTAATGCAGATGAGTAAGGCTATGAGCTGTTAAAGAGCTGCTTCTAGTATTACATTGTCTGATTCTTTCAGCCTTTATTTGGCTGCTGTGTGAGTCTGACCAAGTTACTCCACCAGGCAGTACTCCTGGGCTGCTACTGAAAATGGACACTCATGTCCAGTGGGCTGTCAGCAAATGCTTTACACATTTATCTTTTGAATTCCTTTACTCTTTCATAGCTAGTAATTAATACTTCATTATAAGCTATTTGATTCGGAATCCCAGCACATCTCTTGGAGTTTAAAGGGTTGCCAGATGCATTTTCACTAAATGTGAGTTTCAGGGGAAGAGAAGTTTACTAGTTCTCATGCTAAGTCTGTTTTCAATGTGAAAGCATTTTGTTCTGTTTAGAAATTGACTATGTAGATTCTACCAGCCATCTTAGGCACTTCATTTCCAGTACCTCTAGCTTCTTCAACTATTCTGCCTTCACTGCCAAGATTTCTATATTGTGCAGTAGTATTGGTCGTACAACTGTTTTGCACACCTTACTTTCCAACTTCTTTGACAGTCTTCTGTCACAGACCATCTCTGACATTCTGTGTCATGTGACTGCAGACCCTCCTTCATTCAGACTTCCTTTCTCCTGAACCATCTCTCCCAAATAATTGAAGCTGTTAAACTGTTACACTACTTTCCCTTCTATCTTTATGTTCAGCTTCTTCTAATTCCCCCCATTTGCTTCCATTACAGCTGTCTTGTCTGTACTCAGTTTCATCCTATGGGCCTTCAGTTTTGCATTCCATTCCACTATCATTTGTTGAAGTTATTGTTCAGAGTTGGCTTTAATGTCACATCATCTGCATATAGCAGCTTTGTTGATTTATCCCTTCTGACTTGTTTTCTAATGTAATCCATCACCAATATAAACAGTAGGCTCAGAGCTGAACAGTAATGAAGTCCCACTCCTACTGGGAATTACTTTCTGAGTCAGAACACTGTTCGTACTTGTGTCATTGGTTTCTTGTTCCTAGGCTGCACTAATTCTACCAATGTTTCTGAGACTTTGAACCTTTGTGGGACTGCCCAAATCAGCCATATGATTTCTCTGAGTCTAGGAATGCCCAGCTGGACTCTTTCCTCATTTCTAGCTTCTTCTCAAGTATCTGTCTTACTGCAGATATTGGGTTCCTTGTGCTGTAACCTGATCTGAATCTGAACTGTTCATCTACTGTCTTACCTTCTACTATTCTATGTATTCATTTATCAATCAATATTTCTAGCACTTTGATGTAGTGTGATAGGTGGGATTTACTTGTGCAGGTTAAGCAAAGTTTGCAATTAATTATCCATGCACTGAATATTATATACTGGTATTATAAAATCATATTGGGGTATGGTATTGAGAAACACTGAGCACACAGAAGTTGCAAATACCATCAGGTGGTGCTTTCTTACTTTTGCCTAGGGGAAAAAAATAATAACACTCCACTAGATGCAGGTTCACTATGTATTCATACTCAGTCAGATGAGAACTCATGAAGTCCAGGAGGACAAAAGTATTTGAAAAAGGTTTGGATAAAAAGAGAAACTGCATGGGAGTGCTTTCTCTTTTTCAGTTTTCTTTTATAATACTTGGCTAGATCATTGATTTTTTAATTTATTATTTTATCAAAGTTGTTTCATGACATTTAGCAATATCTTCATCTTAAATATATATTTTTACACTTAAATGCAAGCACTTAATTTTGAGATGCATAACTAGCCACTCCAGTCAATGCAGATGAGACAAGGGGAAAATAACAAAATGCAGCTGCTAAACCTTCCTTCTCAGAACTGTTAAGTATTTTTGAATACTCCCCATAACTTGACATATTTTCCCATTTTAAATAATCTTACCATATTATAAAAATTTTTTGTCTATTCTCTCAAACTGTTCTGTCTGAGAACACCTTACTGATACAATACACAAGTATATACCCATGTACATGACACTTCAACAGCACATCAAATTTTAATGCATTTGCAATCAATTTATGTTTTGTAGTAATTACTATTTTTTGTGACAGTGAATACATTCAGCCATTGACATGAGGATGCACATACAGTAATTAATGATAATGAATTAACGAATTTCAGCTTTTTTTCCATGTCATTTTTAGGTTAAGTGACAGGCATGTTACAGTATTACAACATTCTTTCCAGATGCATTTCTAGTTGATATCTTCATGACACTCCTTTTGAAACCAGTGCTCAGTTCTCCAAAGCTGTAAAAACTCATAAACATTAAAAGCCTAAAATGACTTGTGCATTACTACTCTGTAATTTCTGCAATTAATACAGACTCTTATTTTTCAAATTTTATATGGAACATAGCAATCAAAACTATGTCCTAGATAAATCACACCAGAAGTTAAAACTTGGAGCTTAATTTCTTTTTAGCAAACCAAATGTAACATTTGTAACATAATTTGGGGGCACTAGCTTACATGTGGGGACTGGATTATGAATTTTCTCATTTTGCTGTATGTGCAGTACAAGCTATTATGTCACCATTTGCTTGCATTTGCATACTGTAGATCTTTGTCAATGAATCCCAACCAGGAGTGTGAGCTTACTGTGAAAATGAGGTCACTTTTCAAAGTTATTAAAACAGAATGAAATGCATGGAGGAAAGCATTTTTAGTAAAAAAGTATAATTTGTTGCTTGTCCGGGGACAATACCAGTCTTGATTGGAATCATTTTGAACTATTTACTGTTGTGTGTGTTAATTACATTTATTTGAGAAAGTGCTGTATATTTTGCAATTTTCTTCTCATATGTTTGATTTGCATTTTGACTGACAGTAGAATACTTTTCAGTGCCACCAAGTATTCAATAACTGATGGATAAAACTTGAAGAAAAGTTCCAAATGTAAGTTATGTACAAGTCACTAAAACAAGAATGACAAATAATGCAGGTCTGGCTTGCTATAGTGGGAAATGGATGAATGTTCATCTAGTAATGCACTTGTCTAGGTCGTTTTATCTACCTACATATTTACTGGTCTAACTATCTATCCTTAGCCTACTACCAGTTCTTTCTGAATGTATTTATCTCTGTAGTTTTTATAGACAAGTCTGTTTCAGTGATTTAATTCATTATACTTTCTTAGTCTTAGCTCCTAAAAATGATAATGACAAACCTCATTATGTACAGCACATAAGTGGAAACAAGCTCATGGTGTAAGTACATTGTGGACTTGGGGATGACTGAGTCAGCCTGAATGCATACCAGCTGTCCTTTGGAAAACAAGGTGAGCAGCACTGGAGATAAAATGGATTGAAAATAGTATGACAAAATGATGATCCTGGTCTTACACAGAGACATACATGTGTAAACCCATACATATAATAAGCTATACATGAGTGAAAACTCATAGATGACCATGAAGAGGGACATATATGTAACTGGACTGAGGCCAAAAAATACTTAAACATCAAAAGAGCAGTATCTTATTCTATAGTATGTACTCTTTTCTTGTTAGTATTACTACTGCAAGAACACGTTTTGGTTTACTTGGATTACAGAGTACATACTAATTTTACAATTCAAAGATTAATATCACAGGCATGTCCATGACTAATGGACATCATCATTAACAATGTAATCTATTTTCCCTTTATAAGTAACCGTACAAAGATAGGCACTCTGACATTTTTTTACTGAAATGTTCCATTCATACTTTCCTGCTGCCATGCTGAGCAGTGAACTCTGCACCAACAATGCAAATGATGCATTAAGTACGCCTTAGGGATGTAGCAAATGTAGGACGCTTCTTGACTTTGTCTCTTCCATTTACTATGACCATAGAGTTCACTCTGCAAGGTACATGATTTGCATAACTCATAACACATTTATTACTGGTGCTAAGGGCATTTAAATAAGGAATTCATTAAAGTGCAATTTCAGGTAATGTTGAGGTAAATCTATTTTTGTAATACTACTGCTGTGTATGATAGGGTCAAGAGAAAAAAAAAGCATTATTATATTTTGAGTATTTTGAAGAATTACATCTTTATTCTACCCAGTATTTGAGCAGAAATGTATGTTTTTTGTCTATTTTTTTTAAGTTGTTATAGGGTTGCAGTTTGTACCAGCACATAAACTGGCTTCCATTAGTGTAGACTAATAGTGTAAAAAGTGAAATAAATCACAAGTACATAGCAATGAAACTTTTTATTGAAAAAATAGACTAAACATAAATTTAAAAAGTTAGTAATGGCAAAGCAGTTTGCATATGTGTCTCTATGTTTACTTACTTGCATTTAATTACTTCATAGGTTGCTGGATTTGTTATAATTTTCAGCCAAGAATTTGGCAGAAAAGTACTACTAACAACATATGATGTTTTAGTACAATTTGCATTAAAATAAAACAGAGAAAATAATGCAAAACATTCACAATTTTATATATATATATATATATATATATATATATATATATATATATATATATATATATATATATATATATATATATATATATATGTGTGTATGTGTGTATATATATATATATATATATATATATATGTGTGTGTGTATATATATATATATATATATATATATATATTTATATATTTATATGTATATATATATATATAGATATAGATATATAAATAAAGAAGTGTGTGTATATATATATATATATATATATATATATATATATATATATATATACACACACTGCAATATGCTAAAAATAATAGGGTGTGTTCTTCATTGTTATAGCTCTGGTGATTGGGTGCTGGATTTTGGGTGCAACACATTGAACATGTATTGAAAGTACACTCCTGATGGGTCCATGTCTAAATCTTGAAAGCTCATAATTTCGAAATTCAAAATACTGAGTCCAAAATCTTGAAAGTTCAAAATTTTGAAAAATCAGAATACTGAATTTTATAATATTGTAAAAAAATACAGGATACTAACACTTACTATACTCCTCCAGAAGTACACAGAGAAACAAATAAAAGACAAAGCATATTAGTTTATTCCAACTATTAGCTGGTGCCCCCCCCCCACACCCCTGCTACTTAAAGATATCAATTCCAAGACTGCACTTCACTACACTAAGATGAGTTATGTTGTAGTATAGTACATTAAAAGGGAACATGACTAAGGTTACAACAGCCAGCCATGAAGCACATAATGATATGTTTGCCATTTTCATCTGTGGAGTGTGATCTTGGAGTTGATATATTTAAGTAGCAGGGGGTGTGGGGGGCTCTGCCCTCCACATGGGGGGTACAAGAGGGTTTGCCGACTGCTTATAGTTGGGGAAGAGTAATATGTTTTGCTATGTAGTTGTCCTGGAATATTGTAAGTGTTGGTGTACTCTGTTTTTTCGATATTATGAAATTCAGTGTTTTAAGTTTTCAGTATTTTGAACTTTCAAGATTTTGGACTAAGTATTTTGAATTTTGAGATTATAAGCTTTCAAGATTTAGAAGTGGACCCATATATATATATATATATATATATATATATATATATATATATATATATATAATTATATATATATATATATATATATATATGTGTGTGTGTGTGTGTGTGTGTGTGTATGGATCTACCTCACATGTTCGACACTTCAAAATGCCGAAATTCATATGTCTGAGACCATATGATTGATTTGAAATGTTGAACATATGAAATACAAAGGTAAAAAACAAACCCCCATAACTTAAATATACCAACTCTAAGATCGCACTACAGTGCAGGAATGGAAATCTTTCCATTCCACACTGTACAGAGATGTTTGTTCCACATTGTTGGCATTTCAAATGTCAATCTTATGGTCTCCCCATATGAAATTCGGCATTTTGAAGTGTCGGCAATGTGAAGGGGACCCATATATATATATATATATATATATATATATATATATATATATATATATATATATATATATACACACCTATATCTATCTATCTATCTATCTATCTATCTATCTATCTATCTATCTATATATCTATCAGTCTATCTCTTTATCTATCTACCTATCCATCTATCTATATATCTATCTCTATCTATCTATTTCTCTCTCTATCAATCTATCTAATCTGTCTATCTTTCTATGTATAGTGTTTGTGTGTAGTATATGTATATATATATATATATATATATATATATATATATATATATATATATATATTAGTCTAGAGTATGTGTATAGGAACTGCTTGTTCCTATTCAACATAGATGCCAGTTTTGTATGTGTTTAAGAGAGTGTTGATCAATGCACATGAATTGTTTAGAGTATAAGTTTCATAGGTAGGTACTAGGCTATCAGCCCAAGGGCCTAAGTAAGCCTAGACAACAAGGTTCTCTGCCTTATAGGTTCATAGGTTCATAGGTTCATACTAGGCTATCTGCCCGCCACCCCTTTAGTATGGGGAACTATACCCATTATTTTTCTGTGCCTCTGTCGAGCAGTGACACTGAGGTAATCCCTGGGGTATATCTGCGATCTCCCATCCATTGGTCAAGATTTCTCTTGAACAAGGCCATGAGGTGCTCTGCCTCACATGTACCGGGATTTTGTTCCACAGCATAGGGAGTCTTTGGGTGATGAATCTATCCCTCCAGCACGTCCTATTAATAGCCGTGTCAAGGTTTAAGTCTCCGCCCTTGTGGCTCTGATGGATCTAGATTTTTGAGGTGAAGCATATTCATCAAATCTGGGTTTGACATGGCCTTGTATGTTAGGCAAAGGTCACCTCTGAGCAAGCGGTGGCGACTGAATAGAGCTGGAGTTCTTTCAGTCGGGCAGCATAGGACAGATTTTTGAGACCCTTTATCCTTTTGGTGAGGAACTTTTGTGGCCTCTCCAGCTGCTGCAAGTGTCGGGTCAGATACATTCCGAATGGGGCATTGTACTCAATCATTGGTCTGATGAGTGATGAGTAAAGGGAGACTATGACCTCCCTTGATCTAGATGAGAATCCCTTCATGATAAGGCCACCCAAGAAAGTTATTTTCCTGTGCCACTGTTGAGCAGAGCCACAGAAGTGATCCCTGGAGTGTATTTCCTATTTCCCAGCCACTCATCAAGATTTTTTTTGAAGAGTGCTAATGAGGAACTTTGCTTGACATAGATGGGTATTATATTCCAGAGTATGGGAAGTCTCTGGGACAGGAGTCTATCCCTCCAGTATGTCCTGTTTATTGTGGTGACAAGGTTTAGGTCCCTAGAACATGTAGCTCGGAGGGATTGAGATTTCTTTAGGTTTAGCATGTCCAGCAGCTCTGGGTTTGACATAGCTTTATATGTTAGGCAGAGATCACCTTGGAGTAGGTGATATGCTATAGAGTAAAGCTAGAGTTTTTTGAGACGGTCACTGTAGGGCATCTGTTTGAGGCCAGTAATCCTCTTTGTGAGGTACTTCTGTGGCCTTTCCAGCTGCTGCAGATGTCTTGTGAGGTACATTCCAAAAGGGGCGTTGTACTCTATAATGATTCTAATGAGTGACAAGTAGAGGGGGACAATGACCTCTTTTTCCTGGATGAGAACACTTTTGTGATGAGGTGTGCCATGTAGAAGGACTTCCTGACTACTGTGGTGATAGGATTATCAAAGGAGAGACTACTGTCCACTTGGGTCCCAAGGTCTCTTATCACTCATTCGGTGTTAAGTAGACTGCTGCCTATGTGGTAGTTCATGGGTACAGAGTTTTTACCAAAGGGGATAACAATGCATTTTTTGGCATTGAGCTTGAGGCCATGGCTCTGACACCAGGCATCTGTTTCAGTGAGGCCCTTCTGTAGGATGTTGGATAAATGTTGCTTTGTGCCATTCAGTGGGCACAAAGCCTGATGTGAGGCTATGATTGAACATGTTGCTTAGGTGGGGAGTCAGTTCATTCTGAAGTTCGTGTAAAACGCACTCTGGGATTTTGTCCGGTCCCATGGATGCTGTATTTCTGGCTTTAGAGAGTGCAGCTTTTACCTACGTAGTAGTGATTACAGGGACTCTGCATTCTTCCTGTATAGATATGGGCCCTTTAGGGGGTGAGAATGGGGTAAAGTTAGCACAGAACCTATCCACCAGGATGTTGGCAATATCAGTTGGGTCTGTAATTTTCATGCCATTGTACTGTAACTCAGAGCAGATCTGGGTGTTGCCATTGAGATTCTTGACATAGCTATTGAATGCTTTGTGGTTGTTCTTAGAATCAGTTGTAAATTTGTTTTCATAACTAGCTTGGAGGATCTTATAAGGGATCTCAGCTTCTTACTAAGGCTGACCAGGGAGCTCCTCCACTCATGGGATTTTACACTCTTTTGCAACAGTTTCTTCTTTCTGTTGTACAGCTTGTTTATAGCAGTGAACCACCAGATTGGCTTCCTTTTTTTTGGAGGATAGTGTCTTGGTTCTGTTTGGGATAGCACGATGAATGCACTAGTGCTTATGGTGTGCATTTGTGTAGGATTCAGCAGTCGCAACTGTATTGTCCCTCTGCATGGGTGTCATGAAGTTTGCCTCTTCTGTTTTAAGAAGCATGATGTTGTCTTTGGAGAAATTTTTTTACCGTGGTTTCCTTAATGGTGGGTGGTGGGTGGGGGAGGGATGTGGATATCTATTGTGACTAGCTTATGGTCAGATCTGACCAACGAGGAGTTGACTTCAGCTGTGGAATACTGGTCACCCGTGTTGGTAATGACTAGGTCTAGGATATTGCTGCTCCTGGTGGTGGTGTGGATAAGTTGATCCAGGACATTGGAATTTATGAATTCCAGAAAGAGCTGAGCGAAGGTGTTGGTACATGAGTAGTTTTCCCAGTTAATGGTGGGGTAGTTAAAATCGCCCATTATTAGGGTGTTTGGTTGAACCTTAATATTTTCCAGTATATCAAGAAAAGAGGAGTGGGAATCCTGGGGCATGGTGGGGTATCTGTAGCAATTTGGATTGCAGTTTTGCCCAGTTGTGGGATTTGTTCAGTCCTGCCATGTAGTAATAACCTAAACTATGTAGCGTTTGTGGTTTTTGTTTATATGATTAGCTGATAGGTAGCAGTCTACATATTGGGGATATTACGCATGTGGTCCAATGCCTGTAGTATGTGTGTAAGTTAGTGTTGCATTGAATAATTAAATGGTAGTGGTATGTTTGTGTGTGTGTGTGTGTGTGTGTGTGTGTATGTGTTTGTGTAGTAATGTTTGTATCTGTAGCAGATGATGGAGTGTTGAATGGAAGGATTAATTTGCCATTGACAAGGAGTAGATTACATTGTTTATGCAGCTTATGTTTGTAGGTTAGCAGAAGAGTATGACAGTATAAAGAATGCTTTCATGGCACCAGGATTTCACTGAATCTAGCTTCTTTCTGCATTGTGATTGTGCCATTGACAAGTAGTGGATTACATTGTTTATACAGCTTATTTTTGCAGGTTAGCAGAAGAGTATGACAGTATAAAGAATGTTTTCATGGCACCAGGATTTCACTGAATCTAGCTTCTTTCTGCATTGTGATTGCGCATACATTGTTGCTGTTGGTTAATATTTCATAAGAGACCTAGTGGATTTGCTTTTGTGCTGAGTTTTGTTTAGATTGCCAGTTTGAGTACTGATGGGGTTGATGGACTGTAATCAATAGTTTTAAGCTCGGCTATTGCTTTATTCATTGAGTAAGCAAATAACCACCACCCCCACGGCTCTAAAGCACTCAGACATTTTTTTTGTTTATTGGGAACAGATTTTTCTTATTTCTGCTACGCCCTTCAGGTGGGTGATTGCTTTATTAGCGGCAGGTGTGGTGGAGACATCATTTTTAGCGGCATTATTTTTATTTTATAATTGCTTTATTATTTACTAGTAACATGTTTTGTTCACAATTTTCCTTTTCAGTTGCCTGATGTCATTAAATAGTAGCTTGTTACTGCTTTAATCTGATAACAAGAAGTTGAAAATTCATAGAAATGCATTTTCTTAACAACAGTGTATACATATGCTGAATATCTTCTATAAATCAGCATCATGGTTACAACTTATTAATGAATATGACTCAAAACTAGATTTATTAACTATATTTAAAACTCTCCTTACACAGTTAGTTATAGTTGTCTTCCTGGAATGAATGCAATCTGAGCTTCATGCATTCATGTATTTATAATAATAATTTAATTGTTAAGGTCAAGAAGACATTTTGTAGCTTTTGTTGCAATGAAGAAATTCATTATTCCAGTGAGCTTCAAAACTTGATCAAGCTAATAATTCTATTTAACAGGCACAGAATTAAAATTATCTAAGCATATTCCTCTGTCATGATCTAACATTTAAATCAGATTTCTTGGTGAATAAGATTTAGTTGCATATTTGCATACTTGCAAGATTCTTCTACCCAGAATCAAGAAAAGCCATAGGTATCAATTTCCTTATTCTGAAGCCATTAGTATCAATTTCCTGATTCTGAAGTTACAACGTGTATTATCGATAATAATGCTGAACTCTTCTTTTAACAGTAGTTTCTTTGAAAGTATCCTAAACAAAATATATTTTGTAACTGTTGGGTCCCCTGGAACATCAGTGTTTCTTCCTGCATAAAGTTAGATGTGTATAATATGATAGCCTGTCTTAATGATTAAGTTCTTGCACTTTGACTTTTGCCCCCCACCCCACTGGCAGGCATAAGTCATCTTGCAACTGTGCTGGTCAAGGATGAAAAATATATACACTATGATTGATTCAGCTTTTAGTAACCAGTTACACGAGTGTATTAGCAACGTGCAGAGTTTATCAAAATTTAAAACTAAACTTTGAAGTATTTATAAAATGGTTATAAGTGCAACTTCTTATAAAAGAGTATATTGCCTCTCTAGTCTATTCTAGTTTTCTCCCTGTACTAGGCATTGTGGGGAGTATTGTACTTAATTGATTTATCCTTTGTTGACCTCAGTTGGTCCTAAGCTAGTAGCCTCGTTTCAGACCTGAGGTGGCATTTATAGTATTAGGGGAAATTTGACAAGGGAATCTGGCAACTGCCCCTACTGTTTTCAATAGGTGTCTTGGATCATTTACATCCACCTGAGCTACCACCAGCTCAAGCAAATGGGGCCTCAGTTTAATGTGCAGTACCTCCCCCTCCTTATGCTGCACTTCAGTGTCAGTAACCAGTCTTCCTGGTATGGGAATAGAACCCACAAACTTCTGCACCAAAGGGGAGTCTGTTACCTGTTGCATCACTGATGCTGCTTAAGGCTATAATATAAACAGTATATCAATTGCAAATCCCCAGTGTCTACCTTACTCACAGCTGCTAATCCCAAGCTTTCCCCTAGCCCTGCCTTTGACCCCAGGATCTACACATTAGGGCACAAAACACCCTTTCCTTAACAGTATCACTGTTCAGATAAACTATGTTTGCGAGATATTTTTTTATATTGACTAATTAGAAAAGGAAACATTTTTTCCTTTTACATTCATTTTTTTCTGTTCAGTGTAATGTATTTCTTGAATAAAGGGAAGTTCAATTTTTTTTTAGATGACTTGTGTTTCAGGAATATATATCTGTCTGTCAGAATATAGACTGTGACAGTCACTGAAAAATGTAGTCTGGTGAGCCAGCCCAATACTGAAGAAGTAAAATGTCCTTCAACACTGTTGCCAAGATGTGTTTGGGAATGAACTTGGGTAGCTGGTAGGGTTGGCCCAGGGGGATAGGATGAAGTGGCCGATGGCCAACACACTTAACCTGGGAGGAGACTATTCAAGGAAACCCACTGACTGAGTGACCTCTGCTAGATATCAGAAGCAGAAGCTGATGCATCATTGGTCATTTCAGGTGTGAAAACGATGTTCTGACATTATTGCTCTATCCACTTCCACAGTTAGGGTAAATGACTGGCCAATACAGAATTGAAGCCTGTGCACTCCACTACCTGTTGAATCCCCTCACTCCACAGGCCACATAGTGAGATACTATTGAGTTCAGCTCTCTAAGAGATGGGGGACTATGCAGTGAAGGGTTAAATCTGGGATACCTGGTAGGAACAACAGGGGGATCAAGAGATGGGCAAGTACCAAAGCAGGGAGGAACAGGCTGAGTCCATGTGTGGACAGAGTAAGAGAGAGAGAGAGCAAGAGAGAGAAAGAAAGAGAAGAAACATAAAAATATACATATTCTCCCAATCCACTGAAACATATAAAATAATTCTGTCTGCATCCCACACACCACAGGCTGTGCTTCCTTTACACACCGTAACTTAAAACCTACTAACTGAGGGATTGTGTAAGGAGAAATCACCATTAATACTATGCCATTGGATGGTACAGGAAGTCCTCTGTGTCAACACTGTTTGCAAACATGGGCAACATCACACAGGAGCTTGCCAAGGCACATGCACCATCTCTGAAATAGTGTGTCCTGGTGAGTGCTCTAGGAACATTCAAAGCCTTTTTTAATAGCATTTTACTTGTGTGCATATATGCACATGCAAAGTTGCAAACACACATGCATTTGCACACGATGAAAGGTGTTTATGAGCCAGTAAATGTTGTTGTTGTTGTGTCTTTCGGCTTATCCCGGTTAGGGGTCGCCACAGCGGAACTCAGGTCCACTAATGTTTGGTAGTGGATTTTTACGTGCTGAGTTACCAGCCCTGACGCACAACCTTCAACGAAGGCACACCTATTCAAGTATGCCTCCACACAGAAGATGCTCTAGCTGAGAATTGAACGGGACAACGTCTTGCTGTGAGGCAACAAAGCTACCGCAGCACCACTACCGTGGTATATTTATGAGCCAGTAAATATGGGGGAAAAAAACTGCATATATGTTTCCACCATGGTGTTAATAATAGGACACATTTAAACAACTCATGTCCTATTTCCATGAAGGCTGACTCCACCTCTCCACCCCACCCCCACCCTGCATTTTGCTGCTTCCACCTGATTTCTGTTTAGAGGCTTGGCTTACCTGCCCATTCTTTTGATCAGGTTATGCAACAATGAAACCAACCAATTGGCAAGATAGAAGGTACAGAAAGCCTTATGCACTTAAGAAAGAAAATATAGTGGTTTGTGATCTGTGGCATTTGTTACTTTTATATGTGGAGATCAGAAGAGGACTGCTTGACACTGTCTTGGGAAAAGAAACATAGAAAGCTGTGGCAGCAGTTACTGGACTTGCTGACTCACCCTGCATCTGCATTTAAGTGTAGCATGTTTTTTTTTTTTCAGTTAGGCAACCATATGTTTCTAAAGGGTTTTGCTTAATAATTCCTTAAAGTGTTGCTGTGGGCAGTAATAACAGTACACTCTTCCCATTGCAGCATTCCATTCATTCATGTTTTGTTTTGTTTTTTTTTTTTTTACATTGACCAGTCTACTCATGGGGGCTAGAAACATGCTTTTAAACTATCCCTGATTTTGTCCAATATTTTAGTCAGCTTCTTCTAAAAATGTGTGCTTTTCTGGTACATTTTTGAGGATTACAGTCACCATATCTCTCAAGTGATCCTCATTACGAGAAAGGTCACTCATTTTGAGTTTTAAGGATATGACACACATTCTTTGTTAAGAATTTTTTAATCTCTATGGTAATCAGTACCTGAAGAATACTGAATTATATTAATTCATCAAAATAACTTTTTTGTGAGCATGAAGGAACAGTTAATAACTATGCTGTAAGCGTCCTAGTTGAAGTTGTTATTGAGTTCACATTTTGGCCATTTGTTCAACATTGTGAGCATTAAAGGTTCATAGGTTCATACTTGGCTATCTGCCCAAGGGCATTTATAAGCTAGTTTGAATAAAAACTATGCCTATCATTTTTCTGTGCCTCTGTCAAGCAGTGACACTGAAGTAATCCCTGGGGTATATCTGCAATCTCCCATCCATTGGTCAAGATTCCTCTTGAACAAGGCCAGCGAGGTGCTCTGCCTCACATGTACCGGGATTTTGTTCCACAGCATAGGGAGTCTCTGGGTGATGAATCTGTCCCTCCAGCACGTTCTATTTATAACCGTGTCAAGGTTTAAGTCTCCCGCCCTTGTGGTTCTGAGGGATCTAGATTTTGAGGTGAAGCATATTCATCAAATCTGGGTTTGACATGGCCTTATATGTCAGGCACAGGTCACCTCTGAGCAAGCGGTATGAGACTGAATAGAGCTGGAGTTCTTCAGCATAAGACATATTTTTGAGACCCTTTATCCTTTTGGTGAGGAACTTTGGGGCCTTTCAAGCTGCAGCAGGTGTCTGGTCAGATACATTCGAACGGGCATTGTACTCAATCATAGGTCTAATGAGTGATGAGTACAGGGGACGATGACCTCCCTTGATCTAGATGTGAATCCCTTCATGATCAGGTGGGCGATATAGAAGGTTTTCCTAACTACTTTAGCAACATGAGTGTCAAACGAAGGCTACTGTCAACTTGGGTCCCCAGATCCCTGATGACTTTTTCTGTGCTCAGTGGATTGCCACCTATATGGTAGCTAGTAACCTTGTTTTTCCCGAAGGGTATGACTATGCATTTTTTAACTTCAGGCCATGGCTCTGGCACCAGTTATCCTTTTCTGTGAGGCCCTTCTGGAGGATATCTGTGTCAGATGTAGTTTGCAGTCATCTGCAAACTTTGTCAGCCATAACCCTCCTGTGTTTGCTTGTACTTCAGAAAAGTAGATGCCGAACAAGAGTGGACCCAGGACTGAGCCCTGTGGGACACCACTTGTGACAGGCTTTGAGTCTGACATGGCTCCAGCAACTCTGACCCTGTGGGTTCTGTCACTTAGCCAGTTTGCAACCCATCTTGTGATGTATGGGTTTACATTCAAGCTGATGAGTTTTTCGATGATACCTGAGTGGGGTATTGTGTCGAAGGCCTTTGCCAGGTCGAGGTAGGCTGTATGGACTGCCTTTCCCTCATCAATGGCCTTGGTGACTGTCTCGAAAAAGTCAACCAAGTTTAAGAGGCAGGATCTGCCTTTGACAAAACCAAACTGGGTTGGATCCAAAGTCTGCAAGTTCCCTATGTCTTTATTTATGAGTTCCATTATGATCCTCTCCATGGCTTTGCAGATAAGGCTTGTCAAGCTAATGGGGCGGTAATTTCCCCGCTTACAACAGAGGGTTGTAAGCTATGGCAGTCACTAAATACAGAGAGGTATTAAATTAGAGATTACATATTCTTCACAAAATGCATGCTAATACAAAATTTACTCCGGCAACTAAGTATATATAAGAGCAACATTTAAAATCTGTCCCTGATTTTGGCTTTTTTCCCTATTATTTGTTGGATTAATCCCTTGTTCTTGAACTAAGAGGTTGAGAGACACTGTAACTGTTTCTAAGGCATATTTTCCAGTTTGTGAGTCTAAGTGTTAAAACTTCCATGTTCCATGGTGCTCTGCATTGAAAATATCTGCAACACGTATTCATTGTTTTTTTTAACAAATGGCTATGGTATGTAATATTGAATCATATTAATTAATCAAAAGAGTATTCTGTGGATAGGAAGAGACATATATTTTATTACTTTGTTGAGAGCTTCCTAGGTGCTGTTAGAAAATGTTCCATATATTGCCTTTTGTTCCGTATTGTCAGATTTAGTTATGTGTTCCATATTTTGGAGACAGATAACAGAAGAAAGCAATGACCAAGCTGTGAACAATAATGGCTTAAATACTGCTTATTTGTCATTAAGTCAGAAGTAAAAATCCAGTTTTATTTCTCTTGAACAGACGTGCTTTTTGTCACTGGACTTATACCCCCCTCTCCCAGTTTAGACAGTACAAAGTTGTGTATATCTCTTACAACAGGACTGACCAGCTAAGTGCATTTTGTATTTGAAGGTCATGATATAGTTTAAGAAATTTGCTCTAATACTTTGTACGGTTTTCAGGCTGACAAAGTCAGTATGTATTACAATCATACTATATTTTCTCATGAACTGACAACCAAAAATAATGCTCTTTTGTTAGAAAAAAAAAATTTCTGTCATTCTTTTATATATGACACCAAAATTTTCTGTTCATTCTATTGACACACCAGACAGGTGGCCAGATATCCTAACCTCCCCCGTCCCTCCTGCCTCCACCACTCAGGTCCCGTTACCGTGCACTGTCCCTGCCCCTTCTGTTATGTAAGCTAGTATTGTATTAAAGGCAGAGCCAGATTGGCTAATCATGCCCCTCCAACAGTTTGCACCTGCCCTAGCTATGCTGCTAATACTTTGAAAACTACAAGTACAGGTTTGACAAAAATGGGAATGTCAACCCACAGCTGGCCGATCCCCATTTTCACTGACCTGCACTATTGCAAGTGTGCAGTTTAGTGAATGCCACTGTGGATTCACAAATATGTAATCGGAGCTATGACTGCAGATCGTGGTACAGTGGGAATCAGGAAATTACCCTTTTCCCCACTGTAGTGTGATCTGGGAGTTGGAATATATTTTTGCAGGGGATGTGGGTGGCGCAGTCCACACATGTGGGTGCAGGGGAGCATAGCCCCCCTGCAAAAACATTACATTATGTTATATGGAGTAGTGACATGTAACACAGAATGTCGAAACTGCAAATTCTAATGTTTCACTATCTGCACTTTCATGTTCTGTCCTAATTAATATGCTGCACGTCGCACATCTGAATAGAAGATGTGAAAGGATTTTGTTCTGTACTTCGATATACTCATAGTAAACCTACTGATTGATATAGTTTGAGACGCCTCCCTCTTTAGTCCCTGTCAGTATAGTAGCTGGCCTTAATATCTGGAATGGCTTTTACCTCTGCACTGCCTGGGTGCTCTCTTTATCTTTAAACCATGTCTCAATAACTGCACAGAAATCCATATTCTCCAGGGTGAGGAGAACATGGAGGGAGTGGATGCTTCTGTCATTGAGCAATAACACCCTTAGAGTCTCTTGGGATGGCTTTGCTGTGTTGAACTCTTTGTCAGTTTGGCATTACTTAAAAAAGGCACTATGAGGGAGAGCTATGTTTTCACCAATATTCAAAAGACTAGAGGGGATAGGTGAGACCATCCATGACAAAGCAACATGGTCTATTGACCATATCCTCCCATGCTGACAGTCATCTTTGTTCATGTTGTGGTATCATCCCTGGTGAAAGTAGAATACTGCTCAGTGCTAAGAACATACCTGCTGGATACACATAGTCCAAGAGCTCCATAATATCTCTTTTCATATAGTTCAGGGCGGTTCATCTCAGGTTATTTACACCCATGTGAAATATGACTGAATCATTTATTTATTTATTTATTTATTTCAGTTTGATTACCGGGGAGGTCCACTGGGCGTTGGAGCCCATTTTCAGTGGAGGCCCGGGGAGAAAAGCTCCATATCAATGTACATGCAAAGTTTTAGGAACTGTGAAATACAAAAAATAATTTCAATGAACATACAAAGTCATAGGCACTCAGAATTACAAATAATAAGGCAGTTACATAGGGAATATAAATGAGCATGCAAAGTCATAGGCACTCTGAAATTACAAAAATAATTACAAAGAACATTCATAGTCATAGGCAGTCTGAATTACAAATATCAGGTAGTTTCAAAAAAAAAATATTTTTTAGGGAGAAAGGCAACCCATGATGACAGTTTTTTTCAAACACCACCCACAGCTACACATAATAACTTTGTATACAATGGCTCCACTGCTAAGCCCTGTGCACAGGGAAATATACTATGTAGTTCACTAGGTGTAATACATTTAGAAGAGAATAGGAAGAAGAATAGGAGGGGGTTAGTCAGGGGCAAATGGAAGAAGAATAGGAGGGGGTTAGTCAGGGGCAAATGGAAGGAGAATAGGAGGAGGTTAGTCAGGGGCAAAAGGAAGGAGAATAGGAGGAGGTCAGTCAGGGGCAAATGGGGTAGAAAGTTTAGGATTTGTAGGCAGAAGAGTGCAGTTGCAGATTCTGTTATGATAGAGGTAGGAGTGAAGCTGAGTTTTGAAGTTATTTCGGTTGGAACATGTCCTAAGTGACAAGGGCAGGGCATTCCATTTTTTAGCAAGTGTAAAGGATAAGAGAAGCTGGCCAGCAGGGTGCTGGGGTTTTTGAACTGTGATCAGGTTGTGTTTAGAAGATCTAAGTGGTCTGAGGGGGGTATAAGGGTGCAGAATATTAGAAAGGGCAGGGCATATAGAGGGATGTAGAAGTAGTTTGAAGGCAGTGGTGAGTTGGATGAGGTTGAGTTGGTTGGGAAGTTCAAGCCAGTTTAGGGAGTGAAGGGAGGAGCAGTGATGAGAAGAGGATTTGACGTTTGTGGCAAATCTAGCGACTTTGTTGTAGCATAGCTCTAGTTTGGTGGTAAGAGAGGATGAAAGATTAGTGAGCAGGGGGGCACCATATAGGAGGGTAGGAAGGAGGAAGGTAGAGGCAAGGGTTGCTCTGGAGTGAGGGGAGAGGAAGTGGTTGTTTCTATAAAGTAGACCTAGTTTTATGTGTGTTTTTTTGATGTTCAGTTGGATATGGGAATTAAATTTTAATTGATCGTCGATTGTGACACCAAGAAGTTTGGAGGAGGGTACGATTTCGATAGGGGAGTTATTGAGGCTGGAGATTTTGAATGACTTTTTGTCAAGAGAGGAGGATCTAGAGGGAGAGAAAAGGAGAATCTTAGTTTTACTGGCATTTAGGGAGAGGTGATTTTGTAGCATCCAGTTTTCAGTGGTTGAGAAGGCACTTTGGGTTAGGGCTTGGAGGTCTGTTAGGTTAGGGGCGGAGCAGATTAATGTTGAATCATCTGCATATTGTACAATAGTTGTGTTGGGGATGGCCTTATGGAAGTCATTTATAAAGATATTAAATAGTAGAGGGCCGAGTATAGAGCCTTGAGGTACTCCAGTAGGGGTGGGAAGAAAAGTAGAGGTTGCTTGGCCCCATTTTACCGCTTGGGATCTGTTAGAAAGGTAGCTGGAAAACCAGGAGAGGGATTCTGAGCCAAGGTTGAGATTTGATAGGTGACTTAAGAGGTGAGTGTGAGAGATGGTATCGAAAGCTTTTGATAGATCTAGAAGGACAGTAGATACTATGTTACCGGAATCACGAGCAGAGTTGACTGAGTGCAAAAAGGAGAGAAGGGCAGTGTTAGTACTGTGTCCTGGGCGGAAGCCGTGTTGGGTAGGAGAGAGAAGTTGGTGTTGGGTGAGGAATGGCAGAAGTTGTAAGTGGATACATTTTTCTAGGATTTTGGATATAGGGGAGAGAATGGCAATAGGGCGGAAATTTGTGACTGTACAGTTTTTGCCACCTTTGTGGAGAGGTAGGGTGAAAGCGGTACGCCATAGTTTGGGTACGTAGGATTCAAGTAAAGATCTATTGATTAGGATGCTGATGGGAAGAGCAATAGAGTCAGAAGCAATTTGTAGGAAGGCAGATGGGATGTTATCGGGGGCATTGGAGCAGGGCTTTAGTTTATGAAGGAGTTTCTTTATTTGGTCAGTAGATACTGGTTTTAGTTTGAAAGAGGGTGGGTGAGAACAGTTTGAGGAAGATAGAATAGTGGTGGGAGATAGGTGATTGTTAGGGAATGTTTTAGTCAGTTCAGCAATGGAAGATGTGAAGAAGGAATTAAATAGTGAGGCTATTTCGAGGTCGGTTTTGCTGGTGTCAGGACATGGGTTGTTTTTAGTGCCAGGTCTGAGGAGTGAATTGATGGAATTCCAGAATTGTTTGGGGTTTCTAGCATGGCTTTCTTGTAGTTGGATGTAGTAAGATTTTTTATCTTTAATGATTTGTTTCTTGGTGAGGTTTCTTAACTGCTTGTACTTAAGGAATGTTTCGGGCTGTTTGAATTTATGGTAGGTTTTCCAGGTTTTATCTCTTAGGAGCATTAGCTTTTTTGTATTTTTGGTGAGCCAGGGGGAGGTTTTTGCCTTAAGTTTAATATTTCTAGGAGGGGCTAGAGAGTTAAGGACTGTTAAAAATGTTGAATTTAAATAGTGGACAGCTTCATCTAGTGGTAGTAGTCTTAAAGGGTTCCAGTTGATGAGTTTAAGTGAGTCAGGGAAGGAGGTAGGGTTAAAGTTAGAGAGGTTTCGAGTGAGAATGTAGTGATGGGAGTGGGGAGGGGAGGAAGTAGCTCGTATGGCATAAGCAAGGAGGTGGTCTCCTAGAGGGTCTGGAGAGGTGTCAGATTTTATTATTTTGTTTGGATGAGATACGAGAATCCAGTCAAGTATAGAGCCAGGAGGATTAGCTTTGTTTGGTCTGGTAGTGAAGTTAATGAGTTGGGAGAAATTAAATAGGTTGATGGATATTGAGGGGTTTGGGTTTGAGATTTTACTCCAATCGATGTTTACATCACCTAAAATGAAGGTTTCTAGATTAATATTAGAGGAAGTCCAAGATAGGATGTCTTCTAGAGTATTAGTATTGTTGCCAGGAGGAATATAGAGACAGATGATGCAGATAATTTTGTGGTTGTTCAATTTTAGTAGGCCAATTACTAGTTCCGTGTTATTGAACGATGGGATAGGGTTTGGGTACGGAGTAATGGACAAGAGGTCGGAGTAGACTAGAGCAACACCACCGCCTCTTTTATTAGGTCGGTCACATCGTAGAGAATGGAATCCTGGGGGTAGGAACTCAGAGTCATTCATGTGAGGTTTTAGCCAGGTTTCAGTGATAGCTGCTATATCAGGGGAGTTGTGGTTGAGCCAGGCATGGAAGAGGGATAGTTTATTGTTTAAGCTTTGGGCATTAATGGTAAGGAATTTCAGTTGTTTGTTAGAGGATTGATTGTAGTTGTTAGGGGGGTTTGTGGGATGAGAGGTAGGACCTGGGTTGGGGTGAATGTCTCCAGCTAAGTGAATGATTGTGGGAAGGGGAAGGTTCTTTTTAGTTTTATTTGTAGATGGAGGAGGCTGGTAAAAATGTGGTTTACATTTAAGGTTTGTGTCTGGTGTGAGAAAAAGTTTAATTTTCATGAACAGTAATGGGAAGGAAGGAATTAATGAAGTGGATATGTTGTGGTAGTGAGCGACAGGGTGGTGTAGGGGAATAAGAGGAGGCGGAAGTAAGTGGATATGAGTATAGGAAGTGATGTTGTATAGGGAAGTTAGAAGGAGAAGGAACAAAGACAGTTGAAGGGTTTTGAGAGGAAGGGATAGCATGATGGTAGTGGTAGGAAAGTAAGTTGTGGTGAAGGTGAGTTTGTAAAATTTAGGGGGAGTGGTTACAGGGAAGATTGTAGGGGGAGTGGTTACAGAGAGGAAGGGGAGGGTTTAGGAGAGATTGGATTGGTTGGAAGAGAGGGGAGGGAGAGATAGGGGGAGATAAATTTAGATGTAATGGGGCGGGTGGAATTTGGGGGCAGGGTAGGGGAGCGGAGTGAGCCCGAAGGGCGAACGGAGCGGGCAGAGCCAGAAAGGCTGGATGAGAGCAGGAAACCTATCAGTGGACTGCTGAAGTGCTGAAAGATAAGTACTGTGGACAGGGGATTTAGCGGAATGGAGTGAGCTACAATGTTGTAAAGTCAAGTATTGATAGAAAAGTAAAGAGAAGGTAGGGCTTGTATAAAGAATTACAGAGATGAGAAACAACAAATTGTGAGAAATTGAGGATAAGGGGGAAGGCACCACCTAGTGGATAAATGCGGTAGTGCACCAGTAGTTCCACCGAGGTAGATCCCTAACAGGGCTAATTAGAGGGAAAAAGGGAACTAGAGAAGAAAGAAAAATTAAATAAGTAGGTAGGCTGTTGGATGTCCTGGTAGGGGAGCTTACTGAACACCTAGTCGGCCTTTGGGTAATTACACAATACAGAGGTTTAGCAGCCGTAATACATACTTTCTCAACCCTTTAAGAAGGGCTTAGTTCTATTCCCATACAAGGGTTGAAGCCGTGGAGTTTGTTGTATTATGTTTTGGGTGTAGGTATTCAAGCCAGGCGGAGACGCAGAGGGTATTGTTGAGTGGGAAAAAGTTGGAGAAGAGGAGGTAAGCAGAGAGAAAATTATACTTAGTAAGTAGTATAGTAGCACATAGGCATACAGTGACAATACACTTTTAGGCAAGATTTAAAACTCACAACTGTTTCAAGCAACAAACTATGCAGCAATTGACATAAACAATTAAAAAGCAAAGCTGTCTAAGAACGCATGCAGGAGTTGGTATAATGAGTGGAATTGGCCAGCACACTGTACTCTTAATGGATACTTAAGTGCAGTTTTGTTGGTAGTTAGCGCTACGCTATTTGACCAACTCACACGCTGGAGTGGCGTGGTTAACAATTCAGATAGGCGCACACCAGAAAGTAAAATACTAGTGCAACACTTATGTGGCGTGAATAGTATTAAGCGTAGGACGCTAACCAGCACAAAAATCTGCTCAGAGAGACACGTACAATTTAAATGACCAAACGCTGCTTAGTCAACGCATGTATTAGAGTAGTGTACTTTTAATTTGAGCAGTGTTCACAGAAAGAAAGAAAAACATGCAGTACTAAAATAGAGTTGTCAATTGACGCTAACTAGCACAGTTGAGCTATATTGAACACTGCATAAACAACACACGTGTTAGAGTGGCGTTCTGATAAATTGAACAGCGTTCACAAAATAAAAGAAAGAAAAACATGTAATACAAACAATAGAGTTGTTGAATTACTCTAACTAGCAACTCTTTGAACAGCGTTCACAAAATAAATACAGAAAAACATGTAATACAAACAATAGAGCTGTTGAATTACTCTAACTAGCACAAATGAGCTATATTGAACACCGCTTAAGCAACGCACATGTAGCAGTGGCGTTCAGTTTGAGCAGCGTTCACAAGAAGAAAAACAAGCAATACAAAAAGATAGAAATGTCGATTGACGCTAACTAGCACAATTGATCTATATTGAACTCATTCTAGTACAGGACGGTTAATACACAATTCAGCCGTAATGCATACATTCAGTAAATGGACATAGCTGAATAAAAGAAGCGAGTAACCTTATTCAAGTTTATGACAATAATGGCATACAAAATCAGACAGGGCTGTACTTTTATAACACTTTAAGCTTTACACCAAATAGCGGTACCATATTGCGCATACAAGAATTCACCTTACTTGTGTTGCCGACGCAGCTCCACACTAGCACCAGGATACACAGCAGCCAAAGAGGGATTTGCTAAAGGAAAAATGCGCCCTAGGGTTGGGGGGTTTTATAAGTAGATGAGGATGTTAGGTCGGAAGGGGAGGGGCAGGGGGTAGGAGCTTACGGGTGCAGACCGGAAAGTCTGCAGTAGGTAGGGAAAGTAGATATGCTCAGAGTGTATAGGTAGAATAAAAAAGGATCAGAAAGGAAGGATGGATATAGTAATTATGAAGATGGTAGTGCAGGTCAGGGATGACACCGCCTAAAATAAGCAGCAGTAGAAGCCAGGGGGGATGAGAGAATGTAAAGAAATGTAGCAAGAGTAGTAGCAGGAGGCAGTGCCAGGAAGGCTGGATGAAAGAAAAAGCAGTAGAAGTCAGGAGGAATGAGAGAGTGTAAAGAAACGCAGCAAGAGTAATAGCAGGAGGCAGAGCCAGAAAGGCTGGATGAGAGCAGGAAACCTATCAGTGGACTGCTGAAGTGCTGAAAGGTAAGTACTGGGGACAGGGGATTTAGCGGAATGGAGTGAGCTACAATGTTGTAAAGTCAAGTATTGATAGAAAAGTAAAGAGAAGGTAGGGCTTGTATAAAGAATGCTGGCACTTATGGACTAATGACTTCAGTGCTTGGGGGATTTAGTGGATCCTGGACCATGTTAGACAACTGGCTGTGATTTTTCTCTTTATTCAGCCTGGTGAGCATGACATCAGCATGTCTCACAATAGAGTCTCCTTTAATTAAAATATTGTTTAGTTTGTTGGATTATATTATGGGCTTTGTACTTGAGACAGCAAAGGCTGTGGCTGTATGTGCTCTGTTGGATGTTGCGTTGGTAGAGCATTTTAGACTTACTCAGGTTTCTTTTTGCCTTTTGACTTTGGTATTTCTGCAGCTCATCTTTTAATAGTAGTGATTTAGCAGCAGAGCTGTAGCTGGTTAATGTGGTGCCTGGATCCACTGTCTGATTTGGCCCTCCTTAACACCAAGTTGACTCCTGATCTGGTGCTACCACTTTATCTGTGTAATGCCCTTATATCAACATGAAAAAGGTTCCTCCTCTGAGCTTGTGCTCTTGTGAGTACCATGTCACCTGTGTAACACCCTCATGTCAACATGAAAAATGTTCCTTCTCCAAGAAGGTGATCTTCTGAGCACCATGTCATCTGTGTAACACCCTCAGACTGATGTGAAGACAAAAACAAACAAACACAAAAAGTCCATTCTCGGCACTTATGGTTGTGCCCCCTAGCATCTTGTGCCTGGGGTGGCTGCCCCCTTCACCCAACTCCAACTATGATTCTGTTTATCAGTGGTCTCTTTGAATAAACATGCATTGAATAAAAAACCCATTAGGAAATCTTTCATCTGTTCTGTTCATTCTGTGCTTTGTATATTAACTGTATGTGTGCACTATACTGATTGCCTTAATCCATTGTCTGTATATCTATTTGTCTTGTTGCCCAAGTCATACCAAAGTTTGGACTGGTCTGCCTGTAAAGTTAATAAACACTAAGCAAGTAAATAAAATCTAGCTTACCTCTGAAACCTAGTAAAACTGACAACGCATATGTTTTTGGTGGTGGTTGTACAAATGCTAGTATCCATCTAGCAAATGGGAGTCTTATACCCCCTTAACCTAGTCTCTCTATGCATCACAGCTGCAAATTGTGGACACAGTTTAGATGTGGCATCTCAGCCTGGATTAACCGCCACATTTTTATCTTTATCTAATGTTATGTCAACCTGGGACTCCCTTATTTTTACATCCGTCAAGCTTTCAAGTTTATTTTGTTTGAATAGCTGGTAGAAGACTAAGAGATATAAAATGTGCAAGTCTTTTTTAAAATCTCCATGAAAATTTATACAGGAAAGAGAGGAACTATTTGTAAAGAGCACTGAATAATCCGAATAAAAAAAATATTTTATGTTGGTGATAGGAAGGTACTGCATTTTACATTGGTGATAGTGAGGCACTGCATTTTATTTTGGTGATAGGAAGCTGTTGCACTGTGTGAATTCACAAGTCAGGCTCCCAAATAGAATACCTTATGCTCCGAGATTTCACTTTGGAATATCTAAAATATAATTTCCAAGTGAGCTGGCAGAACGACCTCATCTGGACACCTGGCTCTAGGTTTCTACAGTATTCCCCATTGAAGCTGAGGCAGGAATTTAGCATATATAGTGCTACAATACACATATAAATATTTATGGCAGTGACAAGGGCTTCTCCTATTTTTATTGAGCAAATGAACAAAGGCTTTTTCCAGACCTAGCATCTTTGGTCCTATTCAGCACCGTGTGGTACCATTTTAATGGTTTAACAGCTCATTTACATTTCCCTTATTTTTCTTAAAGTAAGCAAGCTGGTTGCTGTTCCAGTATCCTCTACTAAAACATATATATTTAATTTAATTCAGTTACAATAATACAGATATATTTCTTTTCCTTTTAGCAGGGTGCACTGTTGATACATTTTAACACAAGGAAACCTCAGAAATTTATTTTCAGCACAAGCATCTGTACAAATCAGTTTGATATACAAATGGCTTAGAGTTCTAATATATTTGTAACACAAGAATCTTGTATAAATCCGTTTGATATTCAAAGGACATAATCATTCTTTACAAAACTCCAGGTGGCTATGCTGGCACTTGTCCATATCATCACAGTAAGAAAAAAAAAAAGAATGCTACTCAGTGAAGCAGTAACTCAGCAATATGTGATGGCTCTAGTTTCATTTGATTTAAGTGCCAGACAATACCCTGTGGGAAAGCCATATACCCCCTATTTTCTATCTCCATAATATTATTGTACTTATATAGTCAACCATTTCTTTCCTATTAATTAATTAATTTATTTAATTATTTATTTATTTATTGACATTTGATTACCAGGAAAGTCCGATCAGATCAGTGCCCATTTTCAGCATAAGCCTGGGAAGAAAAGATCCAAAGTATTACAAAAATATTTAAGAACAATACTTTTGCAATCTTCAAAAATAATATGAAAACATCTGCAATTTAAATAATTATTCCAAAATAGACATGATGTGAATGCATTGGTTAAGACTAGCTACAACTTACATGACAATGATTTAATATTTAGAAAAACGTTAGCCTGTTTAGGTAAATTAAAGATACGTATACTAACAGAACCAAATTTCTTTTTTCATATCCAGATACTTAACCACTGTGCTCTATACACTTTCCCCACAAAATTTATAGTAATATATCTATTATTCCTTGTTCCATCTTCACATGCATCCAAAACAGATTTAAAGATACCAGAAAAGAATCATTGGATCGATTATCCCTATTTTCCATAACATAATACCCTCACTTAATTGTGTTCAGCTTTCAACCCCATATAACTGCAAATATTAGTACCTCTTTTCTTCATAGGCTGGAAAGGCACATACTCCTCCCACATAACTTATCTTCTTTAATATTTATACATGAATAATATATACCTTTTTTTTAAAGGATATTCTAAAAGCTTTTCACATCATAGTACTGCTTCTGTCTTCCTCTAAAACTTCTTTCAACTGATTTATTATCATTGTCTGCTGTTTAAACATTATATCCAACACATTGATAGCCTGGTTAGTGAAATATATCCCCTCCAGTTTTGTCAACCCCAAAACCCTTGCTTGCCTCTTTATTAACTTTAACCCAACCTCTCTTAACATGTCTTTCAGTGCTAACATACTTTTCTTCACACATCTATTATTTTAATCACTAAATCATCAATATATGCCATAAACTGGTGTACTGTTTGCACTGTCTTCCATCTTGCCTCATTTAATTTCCTACTGCTGTCAATTACCACAACATTCATTAGTAAAATAAATAATATTCACTCATTTTTGCAATTTCTATTTTTTCCTTCCCATTCATTTAATATTACTCTATTCCGTTTAATATGGCTCTATTCCATTTATCTTCATATAGTGCTTTAACAACTATTTGTCACTCATATAACTTGTTAACACATCCCACATTTCCTCATGCTTTACAATGTTGAATGTGTTATGTACATCACAAACTGTTTCCTTTCCTACTCCCCTTCTCTCACTATAGAATGTACCATTTGTTTTACCACAAACAACATCTTTTCAGCTTGTTTTTCTTTATTCACACACATTTCATTATGAACTATTCATCCTATCACTTTAGATAATTTCACATATAATTTTCAAAAGAATTTTATAATCTATATTTCCTAATGTTATAGGTCTACATTTCTAAATATTTTTCTCTTTCTTTCTTCATAAAAATAAATTTATAACTTTCTGACATACATCTTTATACCCCTCCCTTATATGTCATTCATTTAATACCTTCACAAACAAAAACATTTCCTTTCACTAATTTCTTATAAAATCATAGCTTAAGCCATCCACAACTGGAGTAGTACATTCTTTAACTAAATTTAATATCTTGTCTACTTCATGAATCTCAGCTATTTCTCTCTTTTCATTTGTCATGCTTTCTATTATTCTTTCTTTTTATTTCACACTTTTCGCAAAGTTCTCGCGCCTTCCTTTTTCCATTTAGCTATTCACCTCTACTTATTCAGCAAGTCATTTATTCATTTGCTTATTCCTATTCCTATATCTCTTTCTTTTTGTACCATATTGTTCTTATTACCTCACTAAATTCCTCATACTCAATTATTTGTCTAGACACTTTTTGCTTGAGTTCCTTACTTCTCTTTCTGCCATCATAAAACCATTCTAAATTTCTGCTTAAATATCACCCACCATTCTGTCCAATTTCTGCAAAATGGTGTCATACTTTTATGATCCACCTGCAAGCTACTTATTTCTTCTTTCATTATATATATTTCTACAATACTTCCTGTGAAGTTCTTAATCTCTTTGACTTCTTTCATATAATTTTACTTTTCCATAATTCTGGCTCATTCTGTCATATGATAAGAAAAGCTACCTTCCCGTTTGCCTTCCTTTATCTTTTGTAATTATGATAATAACTTATAATCAGTTTTTGTTCTACTACTTCACCTTTTTATCAGTAAACTGCATTTTTATTGTCTAAGTTTAACTTTCCCAGTCCCATCAAGTCCCTTTACAATTTTATAGCCTGCACTATATTCCCAGCTTTTTTCATTATGTTACAGTTAAAAACTCCTACTATCAATATATCTATATTTACTGTCATATGTTGTCTAATTTCTTCTAACAGCTGTATCCTTTTCTCCATCATCACATAAACAGAAAGTCTAAGCATCCCTCCTCCTCTTCTCACATCTGCAGCAACTACCCTACCTGGATCAACTTCTGTCAAGTCTAGCAATTTTAAGTTCCTTCTTTCCATAACAAAACAATTCCTGAGCAGGTATCATTACCCAGACTGCATACTACCCGACAATGATCTTTTTGTGTCTATAATATCAACCACACATCATGCAAACATATTGTATCTGCATTTACTTCCTTTATACACTAACATTCTCCTAATATAGTTTCTTATACTGTTAACATTTACTGTCAGAATGGAAAAAAAATACCATTTCCCTTTCTTTGCAGTTTTTGACCCACCTAATTTCATCTTTCTGCCTCTAGTTTCTGTCACATATATCGCTTTGTCCTCTCTACTAACCCCTCCTTCCTCTACATATTTTTGTAATACTTCAAATTTATTATGTATAGGAATGTTATGTCTGTTCTCTGCATCCTGCGCTAGCCCTTAACATTCTTCTTGGACATTCTTCATCTTCTTCTTTTTCATTATCCTAGTCTCTCTTCCACATTATCCAATTGCCCCTTCCTCATTTTCACTGTGAACCACAACATTTATTGTTGTTTCTTTTTGTAAAATTTCTTCTTGCTGTAATAGTATCGATCACAAATCGAACAAGGCCTGTCTCATTACATTTTCTACATTTTGCCCCATAATTTTTCATTAAATTTTCTCATTCTTCACATTCTCCATATAATTTCTTTTGTCATTCTTGATCTAAATTATTGTCTTTCCCACAAAACAAAAATATATTTTTGACTTCCCACAATATTTCACATTTCTCCAACATTAATTGCATTTAGTAAATGAATAATATTTCCTTATTTCATGGTTAATGCAACCCATATCTCACATGGCCTATTTCAAACATTTCTGTCATCATATATATTCATTAGGTTCACAGATTGCCACTAAGCTAACTGCTCTTGTGAGCCATTTTAAGCCTAGCCAATTACCCATTGTGAGAATCAAATTCTGTACCTTATGTTTGTAAGGTAAACACCTTAACCATTATACCAATAAATTTCACATACGGCGTGTCAACATTGTTCAAAGTACCTTAGTCTTGTTCTTCAATATCAGCAGTTCTAAACTGTACATTTTTTTTTCTTTTATTAAAGTTCCTGTTTGAAAAGACTTTGTTCTTCCAGGGCTCACAATAAGCTTTAGCATAACACAATCTTACCAATAATTTTTTTCGGATAATGCATAGTTTTCAAATGTTATTTCACAAAAGGCCTTACTTCCTAAATATATCAAATGGCTGATATCTTTAACAATGAAGCCTAAAGATACTACTACAGTGCCCCAAACAATATACCTTATATCCAAGTCTCATTCCTTATCTCCTCCTTTTGCTTTGTGGCTACACTGTAACTAACTGATTAAATGGTTGCTCAGAGATCACAATCTGAAAGTAAGAATGTCTCCGATCGGTACTCTTCATTTGCTGCTTCTACTCCAGCCTTAAACACAACTAAATCATTATAATTCAGAATGTTTTCTTGTGCAGTCATCTCAGTAGTTTTGGTTAACCCTGGTAATAGCTCTCCCTTCCCCCAGAAACATCAATATGCAACAACACAATAACAATGTAATATTTTCATTCCTTCATATTTTTGACATGTAGGATTTATGCCTTGTTTCTGCCATCTGCTACATTTCCATGTAGCAATAATTGTCATATATGAAGTCACAGACCTATGAATGGAGTTAACTGGCTGCAGCTATATTTTCCACCATAGTTTTCCATCATCTACTAAATCACAATTATCAACAATTGCCATATAATGGAAACATACACATCTCATTGAAGTTAAATGGCCACAGCCATATATTCTTGCCAATTGCTTGTCAATTGTTTATTCAGGAGATGTATGCCAAGGCAGGATTTTTCATAGATTTTGTTTGTATCAGTATATGCATCATTTCCTAACCTTACAGAGCAGCAGCTTTGTTAATATCCAGCCTTGTTCAACATCACATCAAGGGCTCATTTTCATTCATATTCTAATTTTTTTCCATTTCCATATATTTCCTATATGGGCTACTTAACAATCTGCCAAGGAAGAGCTGGCTAATAAATACTACTCACTCCCTTGGGGCTACTCACTTTGTGAGAGGGCTGGCTAATCAGTCACATACACTCCCCACATCTACCCAAGTCTCCCTTGCCAATTCTGCCTTCTTCTGGCTTGACCTTGAAAGCCTAAATGTACTATCTACACCTGCTGGAGAAGGCAAAAACCTGAAAACACTGTGGAGCAAAAACAAGAAATTCCTTCTTTACACCTAATGTGCTCACTCTTGTGGGTCAATGGGTTATCCCCCTATCCACTGTCCCTCCCTGACCCTACTATAGATGTTTCTTCTTTTGAAAGTAGCCCAGTTTTGTCTCCCATGCTTTTATGAGGGGGGTGTGCCTGGGGGGAAAACATTGTTCTGAGAATTTCAGCATTAAAAGAGGTTGATCTCTATGGAATCTGGCCTTTCCTCAGCCTTCCACAGGGACTGCATCTGTCCACTCCAGTCCTTTACATCTTTCCGGACCTATCCCTACCTATCCATGACCCTATCCCTCTCTCCCCAGAACTCTGCTCTGAGCCATCCCAGCTCAGACAAACTAAGCCTGGCTACACGTTGCTAGCTACATGGCTTCTGAATGCCCATGACTTTTTTGCTTTTTAATTCTTTATAGTTACATTTTGGTCAATAAAACCAAACTCCAAAGGCTTAAAAAGTGAAAAAGTCATGGACATTCAGAAGCCATATAGCTGAAAAACTTGATGTCCTTAAGGCTAATTTGCATATATTACATAAACCCCCATTACAGGAGGCTTAAGGTATCATCACACAGTGAAAACTCTAGTTTAACTGGGTTTTTCTTGCACTCTTTCTATATGCATGATCTGCATGCTGAAATCACTCTGCAAATAAAATTCAACAAGCACTTTAATGCCTATATCTGTTTTCATGTCATTATTTCTTTACCCAAAACCTTCTTCTTCTTCTTTTGGCTGCTCCCGTTATGGGTCACCACAGCAGATTAACTGTTTCCATTTCTTCCTGTCCTCTGCATCTTGCTCTGTCACACCAACCACCTGCATGTCCTCTCTCACTACATCCATAAACCTTATCTTAGGCCTTCCTCTTTTCCTGTTACCTGGCAGCTTCATCCTTAGCATATTTTTCCCAATATACTCTGCATCCCTCCTCAGCACATGTCCAAACCAATGTAATATTGCCTCTCTGGCTTTGTCTCCAAACCTTCCAACCTGGGCTGACCCTCTAATATACTTATTCCTAATCCTGGCCATCCTCGTCACACCCAGTGCAAATCTTAACATCTTCAACTCTGCCACGTCAAGTTCTGACTCCTGACTTTTTGTCAGTGCCACTGTCTCCAACCCATATAACATAGCTGGTCTCATTACCCTCTTGTAGACCTTCCCTTTCACTCTTACTGGTACTTGTCTATCACAAATCACTCCTGACACCCTTCTCCACCCACTTTATCCTGCCTGTACTCTCTTCTTCACCTCTCTTCCACACTAACCATTACTCTGAACTGTTGATCCCAAGTATTTAAACTCATCCACCTTCGCCACCTCTACTCCCTGCATCCTCACCATTCCTCAATCCTCCCTCTCATTCTCACACATATATTCTGTCTTAGTCCTGCTGACCTTCATTCCTCTTCTCTCTAGAGCATATCTCCTCCTCTCCAGGGTCTCCTCCACCTGTTCCCTACTCTCACTACAGATCACAATGTCATCTGCAAACATCATAGTCCACGGGGACTCCTGTCTGATCTCGTCTGTCAACCTGTCCATCGCCGTTGATACATAAGAAAGGGCTCAGAGCTGATCCTTGATGTAATCCCACCTCCACCTTAAATGCATCTGTCACTCCCACCGCAGACCTCATCGCTGTCATACGACCCTCGTACATATCCTGTACCACTCTTACATACTTCTTTGACACTCCCGACTTCCTCATACAATACCACAATTCCTCTGTAGGCACCCTGTCATATGCTTTTTCTAAGTCCACAAAGACACAATGCAACTCTTTCTGACCTTCTCTGTACTTCACCATTAACACTCTCAGAGCAAACATCGCATCTGTAGTGCTCTTTCCTGGCATGAAACCATACTGATGATCACTAATCATCACCTCCCTTCTTAATCTAGCTTCCACTACTTTTTCCCATAACTTCATGATTGAGGGATTTGTTTAGGGTGTCAACCATTATTCTATTAGGTGGTATAAGCCCACTTGGTTGCCTATTACTATTCCTAGAAAGAACTTTTTGATTGACAGGCCTTCCACCTTCTCACCTACCAAGGGGGCTTCTGGGTCCCTGCATATTCTCTCAGAGCTTGTGATACTGATGTGACTTTGTCTGTTCTACCCAAAGAAATTCATCCATGTGATGCCAAAAATTTTCCTTATCTGCCTTCTGTGCTATTATCCTGTTCCAGAATGAACTACATTTCTCAGCTACTGCACTTGGTTTTTAACTTTCCATAGTCGGGAACACTCATTTTTGTATTTTCTTTTAAAAATACTTTTAAATCCCAAATTTGAACTGTCCGAGAATTGAAAAAACACAGGATTTTCATGGTATTTTCCACTTTTGGTCAGAGAACTAATTATCCACAAGATGTATTTCTGCTCATATTTTATTATTTATAATATTGTCAGCTTGCATTATTGAGTGTTCTGCGTGTAGAATATGTTTTAATTTTTAAATATATCTTAATGCAGAAGAAAATTATAAATAAATCAATGTAATGACCAGAACTTACTTTTAAAAATCATGGGTACATTTCCCAGATTACATCTCATGAAAATGGAATTTCATTTTTTTTGAAAATCAAAAATCTGTATCCCTGCCCATAGTCATCCACTTAACCAGCCATGTAATAGAGTCATCCCACCTGAATGCCAAGCCATCCTTACTCCTCTTAGCATGTCAGGAGCAAATTAAAGCTTCTTCTTTGGCTCCATTATCTGCCTGTTAACATAATGTCTGTTATCCCCACTGTGACACTAACATACATTTCTCTTTATTACTTGCCCTTAATAAACCCGCACCCTGGTGTGTGTGTGTGTGTGTGTGTGCGTGCGTGCGTGCGTGCGTGCGCGTGTGTGTGTGTGTGTGTGTGTGTGTGTGTGTGTGTGTGTGTGTGTGTGTGAGTGTGTCTTTCATCCCTCATCCCTGAAAACTGGTTCTCTTAGTTCTGTACTTTGAAACTTCCATGTCTAGCTATGCTTATGTCATAGATACCCTGTTCCCTGAAATGCTACTAAAAAGAGCTGTGTTCACCTAATCTAACATGTTTAATATTCTGATATATACAGTTCCCCCTTGAAAACTCAACCCCTGTGTACCTTATGACCATGCTCATGCACAATGATTTAATTGAGAGAGGTAAACTTGTTGCAGTCTACTATTCTGCCTTTCATCCATTCATTTATTTTTTTTTTTTCCTAGCATGCAGAGGCGCAGAAGAGTAATTTCCATCCAAGGCCAGTATCCCACTCAAAAGTGATTGAAAGCCCTCAGCAAACAGAAAATAGGTCTGTGCCTGGTACACAGGCCAAACCTATTGACAGTTAAGACAAATTTGAAACATGCCCCTGATCTACATTTGTGGAGTCACTGCTACCACCTGCCATGTTAGTGTATGATAGTCCCTAACAATATGATGAGGATCACATCATAATATGTTATCTCACCTTACATTATTTAATTATTTATTTCATTAACTTCAGCTGCACATTGCAATCTCATGTGTCTAACCCACAGTTTTCCTTCCAGCATACAGCTGGATACCTCTCTCAACCTCATCATGCAAAGAAATCTGGAATAAGCCAAAATAATGGGAGGTAAAAGGCCCAAACCAAGGGCAGATTTTTTAACTATTGTTATTATGAACACAAAGTTGCTAGACAACATGTTTTACTGTAACATGCATTTTCTGATGGATATAAAGTAAGCATCTCAAATGTCTTATTAGAATTTAGTGACATCAGTCCTTATTTACTTGTCAGTAAACCACAAACTCTGTAAGACACAGACTAAAAACTATGAGGCAAATATCTAGACATTCTGCAAAAATTGCAAAAGCTTGAAAGCAAAGCATTTGGACTACATTTTGCAGCAGGGAAAGTTCATTTAAACTACATTTAAACTAATGCACTTACCTTACCATTTAAATCAGTTATGTGTATGTTCTGTTGTATTTTTTGTTCTGTATTTAAAGTTAAAGCTAATAACTGAAGGCATTTTATAGTTGTACTGCTTTATCTGTAGTACTTTCAAGCAGTTTCTGTGCTCCACCCAGGTGTTTAAATAATTTCTGGGTGGTTTCTCATTTTATTGCATTTTTACTATCTCTCTTCTGAATCTGGACCTACACGTATAAATTGATGAGGGTTTTAAAGTACCTGTTGCTACTACTCTGAGCTCTTAAGTGGATTATCAGCATTGCTCATCTAATTCCTTGTTTTAAGCACTTTTCAAACAGTATTCCTTGTTACTTTTCTGAGCTCTTAAAGGAGACCTGCACCCACAGACTCAAAAAACATATTTATTTCATCTTGGTTTGGTGTTTCCTAGATTTTGACACAACTCTGGGTCTATTTACAGGTTTTTAAAAATGTTTATACATAATTTCTGATTCTGACCACATGGGGTCTGTCATCTTTAAGTAATTCTGATTTTTTAGTCTGCCTCTATGTATCCCACAATGCAGTGCTCAACTGTAAAAAGTTACATCATGCAGGCCTCTTTCTTCTTAAAGCTCCAGTCACTGCATTGATTTTACATGCATACACTGCTGTCTTTCAGTTAGTTTTAAGTAACATTTCATGCTGTTCAATGACTACTATAATAAAATTGCATGATTTGCTACAGGCAACCCATTCCGAACCCATCATTGCATAAACTTAAAACAGCTAGGATGGTTAGAACTACAACACTTGATTAAATTTCACCAACTCACCCTTGCCCACAACATTCTTTATAAACCTTCTAATACTCCAAGTTTATCTACCCTAATCACCCCTATATAAATCTGAAGTCCTTACGCTCATCTCACAAACTACTAGTCCACACCACTAAACCTAACAACAGAGCTGGGGATTCCCTCTTCTCTAATTCTGTAGGTAAATCCTGGAATCTTCTCCCTTGTGACCTCTCCTCACTCACCTCATTATCTCTCTTTAAAAATAGACTTAAACTTTTCCTCAAAACTCACTGGCTATGCCCCTGTTCCAAACCAGACTAGTCATCTACCTCTACTAATTTGACTAACCTATCCAGTGCTTACTATCCTCTGCTACTTTTTCCATCTTATCATATTTTTCTTACCTACCCTTTTTCATTATTTACATCCTCTTTATACATTCTCTTCTTAGTAACTCCTTTGCTACACTACTACTCATCTAACTTCCTTTGTTTACTTCTGACTTAACCTGCATTATGTCTCCATACCTGAAATTGTCACCGTTTTATGACTTTTGTCCTCAATACTATATCCTGTTACAAACTCTGTAACTTAAAATACTTGTTACCATTGTTGATGATTTTTATTTTTTTTACAAAAGTTACTATTTTTATTAGTATATTTGATTTCTTTTTTTCTGTGTTGTTTGAACTTGTATTATTGTATTTTGACCATGTCTTGGAGATTATCTCCCTGGGTCTCTACTGAAAAAGGACATGTATCCAGCTGGACTAGCCCGGTCAACAAATGTAAAATAAAAAAATAAATAAATAAATACAGACAGTGCAAATGCCACAGAACAGACTTTCAAAGTGCACTTTACTGCTGCTTCTTTTTAGAATGGCTAAACTGCAGTTTTTTTTTGTGAAGCCTGAATTGTACTACTTTCACTCATCTCCCAACCCCCTTCACACCTAACTTCATTAGCTGTCAAAGTACTAAGGGTAATTTGTGCTTTTACCTGCTGTGATTGACAGCTCACAGAAGGAGACATGACTCATATACTATAGCCTTGTTTTAGCCTTTACTTTCTGTATGGGTAGGGGGAAGGCCAGGGAGCTGTGACATCACAGCATGGGTGGGCTTTTAGGACAGTCATGATGATGTCAGTTTGGGGAGGGAATTGGCCAAAAAACTACCTGTATTCAGTGGCATTGATGACATCTATGAATTTGAACCTTTTTCAGGGTGGGATAAAAGTTTTTTGAAAGTAAAACCACCACAGTACGGTAAGGTACTATTCTAGTGGAAAGAAACAGTCAATTTAAAATATCTTAAATGCTGTGTTGTTGTTTATTTATAGCAGGAACAATAAACAGGGAGAAAAAGGACAGAGAACTTATTAATAATTAATAACGGAATCCCATTGTTGTCCTTTATATTGACTATTAACATTGCTCATTTAATTCTGTGTTGTAGTAACTTTTCAAATCTAAAACAAAAAGCCAGCTTTAGCCAGCTGTGTGAGTTGTAATTACGGCTTATGGTAAATAACCCTGCCACCATGGTATTTTATATTACACAAGCAGTCAGTTGTCTTAGTTCTGTGACTGACAGAAGCTTGGAAGCTTGAAAACAAATCATTTGGACTACATTTTGCTTCAAGGGAAATACATTTAAACTACATTTAAAATACTTCAGTTATCATACAATTTAAATAATTTTTTGTGTGTTTCCTGTTATATTTGTTCTATATCTGAAGTTAAAGCTATTAATTAAATGCATTTTTATAGTTGTAGTATGTTATAGTATAGTATTTTCCAGTGGTTTCTGTGCTTTGCCTAGGTGTTTCAATCATTTCTGGGTGGGCTCTCATTTTATTGCATTTTTACTATCTCTCTTTTGACTTTTTCCCACCCACCCTATTCCTGTTGTGCTTTTAAACTTAGAGGCTTTTGAGCTGCCTTACCCTACTGTATATCTAGCCTTGGAAGCTCTTCCTAGTCTCATCTTCTGTATACCTGGCCCTAGAAGCTCTTCCCAGTTTTATCTTCTCTGCTCATCTTACTGGATACTAACAGAAAAAAACTGTGAAGGCCCTCCCCTTAGACTGTTACTGTACTGTGAAATTGCTTTAAAGTTGTGTGTTCCTCATTGTTGCCTTATCTGTCTTTGAATCATCTTATAATTAAATGACCTATAGCTAGTTGTTAGATTTGTTTCTGGTACCTATTCACTTTTGACTCACTAAAGCATGTTTTTACATTAAGGACTTCGAGTTAGTAGAAAGGTATCCCTAGTATGTTTGAACTGGTTTCACAAAGGTAGACTTAAGTGAGGAATTCTTGTTTTAGCTAGTTGCTTGATTGCGTCTATATTACGTAGTCAAAAGATAAAAAGAGCGAACACTCTTTTATAGAACACTGAAAGACAAAACCACTAAATATCGAAGACACGGAGTAGTAATTTTTTCCAAGGGAAAAAAATCTCTGCACCGCAAAAAAAAAAATCCAAACACAAAATAAAGTCCACCCCCCTACTCAAATACACCAACTCCGAGACTGCACCACAGTGGAGTGAGGGACAAAGTCCCAAAAATGGCCCAGTGATTTTTTTTTCCCCTGGGAAAAAATTGTCTTTGATATTTAGTACTTTCGCCTTTCAGTGTTCGATAAAAGAGCATTCACTCTTTTTACCTTTTGACTAGATGATATATTCCCTCTTGATTTGTGTCTGATACATTTTCACTTTTTACCAACCAAAATGTGTTTTTATATTAAGAAGACTGGGCCTGCAATTCTAGTGGCAGTAGAAAGGTAGCCTGGTCTGTTTGAGTTGAGAAAGCCACAAACAGGCTTAAAGTAACAATTTCTTATTGTGGTTTGTTGGTACCTTTTCACTTTTGGATATCAGAAATGTGTTTTTACATTAAGAAGACTGTAACTACAATTCTAGTGTCAGTAGAAAGGTAGCACAATCTGTCTGAGTTGGAAAACACACTGGGAGGCTAAAAGTGAGATTGTTTCACAAGCCAGACAGCTTTTTAGGGGCTTAGTTGTTTGCTATTAGTCTGCACTTGAAAACTACTTTGCTATGCTTTTACATTAAGAAATTCCAGGATCATCCATCTTGTGGCAGAGGAAGTTTCCTTGGTCCCTCTGAGATGGGAAGCACTCCAGGGAGCTCAAAGTGCAATTGTTTATTGGTCAAATGGCACAGGAGTTATTTTTCAGCTTTTCACTGTGCGGCAGTGGTTAGCAATGTTCTGTGTAGAAACAAACCTTAAGTTTGTAAAATTTAGCTATAAAGCTGGTACTTAGGACTTTAACCTGTATCACAGAAAAGCTTCACATGAAGCTAAACTTACATTAGCAAGTTCATAGGTTTACATGTGTGTACCAGGCTAATGACCACTATGATCTTTTTAAGACTAGCCATGCATTCCAAATTTCTGGCAATTTCTGGTATCCTTGATAAAGTGTAAGCAGAGTCCTGGGAGATGAAACATTTACAAGCAGGGGCCTGGAAAATGAACCATTTACAGCCTGCCTGAGTCCATTAGAAACATATGTGCCAAACCAGGGATGAATTTCCTGTTCCTTATCCAGTCTGTCTAAGTTAAACTTGAATTGGGTTAGTGAGGAATGCTGTTTTCACATGGATAGGGACCCTATTCCAGAGAAGTGGCTGTGTGATACATACTTGCATCTTCTGCAGGTGCTATACATATCACAGACAAGATTTAAGTTTTTAGAATGGATAATTCTGGTGCTGTTTGTTTTGTGGATATGCAGGATGTCCATCAAGGTGGGGTCTGACAATGTCTTGTATGCCCGGTATGGATCTCCCCCTCAACAGCCTGTAGGAGACAGAATACAGGGATAGGGCTTTGAGGTAGTCTACATAGGATGTTCACTCATTCACTCTTCTAGCTGTTGCACTCTGGATATTTTTTCTTGTTTTTTTTGGGTGCTTTTACTGTTTGTTCCTACATAGGATGTGTTACTTATGCCCTGTATTCAACCTGTGTGGACTTTCCAGTTGCTGGATGTGCCTGGTTAGATACATATTAAAGCAGGATTTAATGCAATGATAGGTCTGATGAATGCTGAACACAGTGGACCAATGACCTCCTTGGACCTAGATGCCATTCCTTTGTTTATTAGTTGTACAACACAGAATGACCTCCTCACTAATGTAGGCACTTTATGGTCAAAGACTAAATTACTGCCTATCTGTGTGTCACCAAATCCCTGACTACTGGGTCATCTCTTAGGGGCATGTTGCCAATATTACAGTTACCAGGGGTGGGTGACTTCCCAAAGAATACTATTATTTATTTTTTGGCATTTCATTTTAGTCCAAGTCTCTGACACAATTTATTTCTCTGTGGCAGCCCTTCCTGGAAAACATTAGTGCCAGTGGGGGTTTCTATGACTACTCTTAATTTGCAATTGTCTGCAAATTTTGACAGCCAGAGGCCCTTGATATTAGCCTTGACTTTAGAGAAGTAAATACCAAAAAGGACCAGTCACTGGACTGATCCCTGAGGGATGCTGCTTGTGACTGGCCTCTTTGTAGAGGTGGACTTTCCAGTTCTAACTTCTGCATCTATATCACATCATCAAATCACAATTAAGTAAAACCTTCTTCGTTGAACACCTATTAAGCAAACATACTAACCAATGAACTAAGTTTTCGGTGAAAAGTTTCAAAGGACAACCCAATGGTTGGCCACCATCTGGAATTTGCCCTTTTCCCCACTGTAGTGCAATGTCAGAGATGGCATATTTAGTTGGGGGTGCAGCCCCCTCCTGCATAGCTGTTAAGTTTCAGGGTTTGAGACTATTATTAAGCACTACAAAAATTCGGTCATTGACCTGTCGAGGTTTGTAATGGATTTGGACACTAGTATACAAACCCATTACGAATTTGGTAGATACAAATATGATTATGACCGTATATTTAATAGTATTGATCAATATATGTCTAAACTGGAGTCTAATAAAATCAAAAAACTCGACAGGGACATTAAAGCATATGGTTCAGGAACTGCCTACCCCATCCCACCTGTAGCCCAAGTTTGGGGAAAGGGAATGGTAAACCCTAAAAAATCTTACCAATATAATAAGGACCTGAATGTCGTCCAACAAGGACCTTGTGACCTTGTTGATGACTTCGAGTCCGACAACATCAGTTTCGACCTAGGGCCATCTAACCAACAAGGACAAGGGGGTAGGGGTACCCCATGGCGTAATAGACTTCGAAGTGCTCAACCTGACAGACAACAGGCACGAGACCCAAATTTTCAGCAGGGCCCCTTCACCAGGGCCAAACAGAAGCAGAAGAACTACCAACAGAATGTAGTAAAAGACAAACGGGTCTACAATGTTTACAGGAAATAAACCCTCGACCTGTTATGGATGTATTGTCAAACTCAATTGATGGTCATGATGCATCTGTCACTGTTTTGGACATTACTGAGACTGTCCCTGAGTTAAGCACGAGTACTATAGAACCGCAGCAATTTGACATCACTTTAAATGAGTCTAGTTGCGGTGCTTATGAGTCTGTCCCTTTGGAGAGTAGTAAACTAGTACCTTCTATTATCTTAAACACTAGGGGTGATTTTAAAGTGTATAACTTTAGTGACATAGAAATTGGGTCTGAAACAGTTGACCTATTATCTAAAGGACTTACTTTTGTCCCATCTAAACAATGGGACATGACTAACACAATTTTGGATATCAAATTGTTTGTTAGGAAACTTAATCTCCACGTTTTGATGGGTGACGTGTTTCGTCTGTCTGATAGTCTCCATGTTCCTAGTACTTACAACCCCCCATTACATCCTGCTCTCGACTTGTTCGAGAAATGTTGTGAACTAGACATAAGACACATGAATACCTATAGAGACAATAGGTCCACACTTGCCAACTTGAACAATGATGAAAGGGAAATAATGTCCTTTCTTACCACCCAATGGCTTAGGTTTTGTAAACCTGACAAGGGGGGTGGATTAGTTGTTTTCAACTTGAGTGACTACCATGACAGAATGTACAAATTACTAAACACTGAAGCATATGAACACAGTTCACGTAGTAAGGTAAATAGGGCCTACAGCATCATTAGAAACTGCATTGAGGATTTGTTTATTGATGCTCTAATAGCCCAAAAGACATACAACTACCTAGTAACGTCATTTCCTAGATACCCAAGTATCTTTGGTATCCCTAAAATACACAAGAGTATTGAGAATCCACCACTTAGACCTTTAGTAGACAGTAGGGGATCTCCTTCTTACTCTTGTGCTAAGGTATTGGATGCAATTTTACAAAAATACCTGGTTAAGGAGACTCAAATTTGCAAAGATTCTTGGACCTTTTTGAAAAATATTGACACCTTGCCTTTTGACAAAAGCTACAACTTCCTCACAATCGACGTAAAAGACCTTTACACTAGCATCCCCCATGAGGTAGCATTAGAATGGGTGGGACTTATGCTTGAGAAACATAAAGCTCCCACCAGGGAAATAGATTTAGTTTCTGTCCTGTTGGATTTAGTTTTAACAAACAACTATTTTTGCCACTGTGAAGAATTCTACTTGCAAAAAATAGGTGTCGCCATGGGATCACCTTGTGGAGGAAGTGTAGCTAACTTGGTTATGGCGTACTGGGAATCTGAGTTTGTCTTTAAAGGAAACTTGTTCTTTGAGTCCTTCATATACTACACAAGGTTCCTGGACGATATTTTCATTTTACTTAAAGGTAGCGAAAATGTCAGTAATCAAATTATTGACTACTTCAACCATACTACTGAGTTTTTGCAATTTACTCACACATTTAATTGTGACTGTATCGACTATCTTGACATCCATCTTAGTAAGAATTACAACTTAAACTTGTTTATTGCAAACATCTTTAGGAAACCAACATATTCTAACACTTTCCTCCACTACACCAGCTGCCACCCTCACTATCAGAAGAAATCTGTTGTGAAGGGGCAGTTGGTAAGACTTCAGAATGGTCAGCCTGGACGAGGATTTTAAACAGGAATGTGCTTACATATGGGAAATGTTTATACATAGAGGCTACCCGGTAACTTTCCTTGACCCAATAGTCCAGGAGGTAATGGATAAAAGACACAATAAGGTGTATTTACCCCTCCTGAAGACCAACACTAAAAATTTGACCAACGATAACAGCGCCATCTTGGTCGACAAGAACTTATGTGACCAAGAAGGGAGTAATGTCCCAACTAGTGGCCGATTAAACAACGAGCTAAGCACTGTTAAATTCATTACTACCTTTAATATAAAAAGCACCTTGTGTTCAACTATATTGAAGAAAAACTGGGACTTGTTTAAAATACAACCTGACCTATTTGAAAAACTAGGTGACCACCCTATGATTGTTTACAGGAAAGGGCTAAACATCAAAAACTTGTTAGAAAAACATGATGTACCCATAGTGAGATGCCCTGGAATGTATTAATGTCACAATTGTAACTATTGTAAACACATCCAGGAGGGTACCTCTTTTATTCTGAACAAACAAAAATTTAGGTTAAGGAATAAATTTGACTGTAACACCAACCATATTACTTATTTAGCTAAGTGTACATCCTGTTTAGCATTTTACGTTGGTAAGACTGAAAGAAGACTATGTGAAAGGATGTATGAACACCTGTATGCCATCAAAAAGGGGAAACTCGAGAATGCACTTGCTAAACACACGGCAGGTCATCCAAATCACAGTTTCAGGTTCATGGCGATTGACCATGTAAATATCGACCCGAGAGGGGGTCCCAGAAATCTGAAACTGGAAGAATTGGAACTGAAATGGCAGGTAAAACTAAATGCATACAGCTTCCCAGGACTGAATGAGACTTGTTCAATTGGAAGTCTATTAAAATTAACTAGTTTGAAAAGATGAAGGTATTGTCACTTGACACACACCCCCTTTATGGAATCTACATTTATGTGTTTATATACATTTTCTGTTTATTATGCATACATGTATTAGGTGTTTTTCAGGTCTTTCATGGGTTTTATGTCTGTTATGTTTTCACGTCTGTTATGATTATTTTCGTGAACTAGCTAGTTTCATCAAATGTGATTATGAATTCATTAAAACTATTGACCACGATTTTCACGACTTTAGGTATGTCTAACTTATCATAAATAATTCAAATCATTAATATAATACAAAAATAAATAATTATTATTAAAAACTATAAAAACTATTAAAAATTATTATAATATAACATTATTCAAAAAATATCACCTGAAATTCATCAAGTATATGTGGTATGTGTGACCTTTACACACCTTCAGGTATTTAACACACTTTTTTACACACTTTTTGTAGCGCTTTTTGTAGTACCATCACACACAAACAACCGTGTGTTTTTAACTTTTTGCTATGTCTTTAAAACTTGCTGTGCAAATACTATTTTAATTAACATTAAGCATTAATTTAAGTAATATTAACTTTTAGTAGCAGTTTTCACTATCATCAAATATTGTAGTATACTTACTTATTGTTCTACAATTACATATAAAAACATAAAAATAATAAGACATCAATTCTTCTTTCTAAATTAGTTTATAAACTGATTTTTTACCATGTTTTCTAAGTGTTTTATAAACTTACAACAACTTTTGGGGTATTTGAGGTTTTTACCTTATGCACAATGACATGGGTAGATTTAGAACCTTGATTCAACAGTAAAATAAAACTAAGGTTCTAAAGCTGTATAAAAGTCAACAGTACTGTGGTATTGTAGTTTATTAAAGGTTGCAACATGCAACACATTCCACAGGATTCACTTTCACACCAACAGATTGTTTTATGTTTTATGTATTTGTGTTGTAGGTATACCTACAGGGTTGTTTAGTTTGCTACCATTAATCGGTTACTGTCTTTTTAAACAGTTCCTTTTTAAATTCATCCATTCTCTTTTAAAATTCAATTTACTTCATGTTAATTAGACTAATTGAATTACTGCTTGAATACCTTAATGAGTGTTACGCCTTTATAAGGATCAAGCTGTCAGTGGTCTTTGTTTTATGTTCTGAAGAAGTCAGCTTATTAAACTGACGAAAAGCACTTAAATAAATCTTTTTTTGACTGCCTGGAGTAGTTCACGGCTTGTTCTTGTGGTTCTGAGTTTGGCTTCGTATTTTTTGGATTCTAAGTTTCATGGTTTTGCTTACAGTTGCTGGAGCAGACTATCCTCAGTTTGTCCTTGGAAACTTTTCACTCAAAAGTTAGTTCAATGAATAGTATGTTTGCTGAATAAGTGTTCAAAGAATAGACATTCTCTTAATTGTGATGCAGTGATGTGATATAGACCCCTAAATTCCTGGGTCCTCTCTGTCAGCCAGCTGGCTATCCACAGGGTGACATAAGGGTTTATACCTTACCTCTTGAGTTTTTCTGTGATGTCCAAGTGAAAGTATTTTGTCAAATGCCTTGACCAGGTCAAGGTAGGCAGTGTGATCTCTTTTGCCTTCATCCATTGCTTTGATGACCTTCTCAAAGAAATGCACCAGAATGAGTAGGCACGGCCTGCTCTTGATGAAACTAAATTTGGTTGGGTCCAGTGTCTAGATGTTTCCTATGTCATTATCGATCATTTCCATGATAATTCTTTCCATTGTTTGCATAGGAGACTAGTGAGACTTATGGGTCTGTAGTTTCTGGGGTCTTTATATTGCAGAGGGATGACTGTTGCTGTTCTCCATTTGTTGGGCATGAAGCTTCTTTGAAGGCTATGGCTAAATAGAATTTCCAGAGGGCCTGATAAGTCATGTTTCCTGCTATTTAGAAGGCATTCTGGGATATTGCCTGGGCCCATCAATTCAGTGCTCTTGGCCTTAGAGAGAGTATTTATGATAATTTCCCTACTGATAGTAGAAGGTGTTATATTTGATGGTATTTTCAGAGGGAAGGTTGATGGGGAGAGAGTGGCAAAGCTGCAGCTGAATTTGTGTGCCAGTAGGTTTGCTATATCTTCTGGCTCAGTATAGGTAACTCCATTAACAGCGAGCTCTGCACACAGCTGTGTATTTCCTTTGAGGTTGCGGACATAGCTTAAAAATGCCTTGTGGTTGTACTTGGACTGAGAGGCCAAATTTGCCTCAAATGTGGCTTTGGTAGACTTTATTTTTCTTCTGAATTGTTTGTTTAGTTTGATGAGAGTAATTTTATCCTGCTGGGTGCTACACCTCCTATGTTTTGCCATGATTTTTATTTTCTTCTCTTAGCGAGCCTATTGATGTTGTGATTCCACCAGGGTGACTTGCTTTTTCAGTTAGTTCTGTACTCATTCCTGGTGGGTACATCCGTCTTTATGCAGCTATAACATACTCATGTAGGGTTTCTGTGAATAGTTCCACATAGTCAGTAGTGTTCTTAGGGTTTATAGGGGCTTGAAATTTTTTTCCAAATTATCACATAATAGTAGGAAGTAAGCCTTAGAGTAGTTCATGAATTTTCCAGGGTTTGCTGGGGTTCATGGTTTTATTTTTACTTCAAAGGAGATGGTTTCATGGTCAGACCAGATAATCTGACAATCTCATCAGGGAATTTGGGTTTATAAAATCCAAAAATCTCTGTGCCTGCATGTTTGGTGTCAGATATGATTGCCAGTTAATTTTGACATAATGTTTCCCATAAATACGGTATTGGGTTGGATGGTAAGTGTTTCCAGTAAACTTAAATACATGTTATGGGTTTCCTGGGCCATAGAAGGGGACCTATAGCTTGCAAGGAAGTGGTATTGGATTTTGCCTATGGTGATCTGAACATGGAGAAGCTGAAGTGCATTGCCCTGTTTGACCATCCTTGAGGTATATTTATTTTTAATGTAAATCAAGACACCTCCACCTTTAGTTAGCACATCAAACAGCTTTAATACTGGATCATAGCACTGTCTAGCATCTAGCCTTAAGCCTAGTCACCACTCAGGTGATCCCTTTAAAACCAAATCCCTAAACCATGATAGCCCAACCCTAATACAGATCTTTCCAACATAGATATTCAGTTTCCTAATATGTCTGTGGCCAGCTTTGTAGATATGGGCATCCTGAGACAGTGTAGCAATTGTTTTATGAACAGAGACAACCTTTCAATCCTTAAATAAGCTAACACAATATATATGAGATGTACATACATAACTTCATTGGAGGCAAAAATGTTCCTTACAAACAAGGTTGTCAAGAATACACACACTACATCCTTCACACATACTGCTCACCACACAAATGTAGACATTCATACACTGAGGCATTTAACAGAAACTTTCCTAAAATGACCCTCTAAGCCATCAAATGGCAACACCCACCCTCAGCAAACAGTAAAGCTCACTCCAACTTAACACATAATATCCACACAGACGTACATTCAATGATTGCTCCAAGAGCAAAACCCATAAAACAAGCAACACTTTAACTAATACGTTTGCCATAGGGGTTTCTATTGTATAACACACAGATGCCCCTCTCACCAGGCTGGACAAGGAAAAGATAACAGTTAGTTGCCTATGTGGAGCTAGGACCCATAATATCATGCACAAATTCAAGTCACTGCACCACAGGTTCCAGTATAATTTTGTCATGGTAAATGTGGGTGTAAATGACCTGAGATATACTTCACTGGACTATATAAAAAAAGACATTACAGTTCTCTCTGAATATGTGTCACAGAGATGTACATGCTTTGCATTCTGCAGCATTCTATCTTAACCAAGGATGATGCCAAAGCATACCTCTCAGCTGTATAGATTTTTGCAGAAAGTTCAGATTTTTGCCTCATATTTTGGTTAGTTTTTCATAAAATTGTGTTTTCTGGCAAATTAGTTTCAAATCATTAAAGACTGAAGTTAGAAAATAATGACAGGCATTTGAGTTTCGGACTTCATACCCTTTAGAATTTTTTTGCCAATGTAAAACTTGTTATTCTATCAACTTTCTAAGTTTGTAAGAACAATATTTATATATTGTCTCTATTTTTGGGCCTTTGTGCCATTTTATTTATTGCTTTGTCCAGATTTCTTGCTCTAAAAGGTTGAGAGGTATGTGCCACATTATGAAAAGAAAAGGATTGATTGTAATAATAGCTTAGCTTTTGGTGCCAGTCCAGGGGATCCAATATTTATCAGCATTGGAAGTACATGATTATCAGACCGTGTTATTTTGTTAAGGATTGTCTGCACCTCTTCCCACTGGGCTTTCAGATATTGGCTAAAATGTTATCCACCCCCTTAGATCCTTTTTTAGGCAATATCAAAATGACAAAACTATCAACACAGCAAAAAATCTCAAAGCAACCTTAAGGTGGTACTGCTCAGTGCTAAGAGCCTAAACAAGAAATTAGACAAAAAAGTTTCTATTGTAGTGTGGAAACTGATGGTATGGTTGCTAATGTGTTATCTGGGGGCATGACGTTTGTGCCCTCCTCAAAGCCTAATGTTGCTACCATTTTAACTGATTTTAAGGTATTTCTCAGAAAATTTAATTTTAAGGTCACGTTTGTGAATGGTATGAAACAACAGAAGGAATTTAATATTGCTAGTACACATAATCCACCCCTGCATCTGTTGCTCTTACCTTATGAAAAGGTTTGTGAACTGGACTTTAAGGAGATGATTTTTAACAAGAATAGGGATTGTAAGACTGTTTTTAACTTGAGTAAATTAGAACTGGAGGTGTTACAACTACTTAGAAGACATCATGTTAGAGTTATGAAACTGGATAAAGGGGGCGGGGTTGTACTCATGAATTTGGTAGATTATAATGCTAAGGTTAGGTGCATGCTTGAAACAGATACTTATGAGGAAGTATCCTTAAATGAAATTTGTTTGTGTCTTTCGGCTTTTCCCGGTTAGGGGTCGCCACAGCGGAACTTCGGTCCGCTAATGATTGGCAGTAGATTTTTACGTACTGGCTTGCCGGGCCTAACGCACAACCTTCAATGAAGGAACGGCCATTCACGCATGTCGTCACACAGAAGACGCTCTAACTGAGAATTGAACGGGCAACGTCTAACTGTGAGTCGACAACGCTACTGCAGCACCACCACCACAGTTATCCTTAAATGAAGTAAATGGTGCTAATAGGAACAGTTATCCTGACTTGAATGACATGTTTATTGATAATCAGATTGGCACTGAATTATTTAATTATTTTTATCTTAGTAACCCCACTATACCAGTTATCTTTGGGGCACCTAAAATATATAAAACTTGTATGATCCTCCTTTACACCCAATAGTTGATGGGAGAAACTCCATTACATCAGCATGTGCAAAGTACTTAGATACTAAATTGAAACAATATTTGGTGGATGAAGTAAGAATTTGTACAGATTCCTGGGATTTTCTAGGGAAGGTATACAGTATTAACTTTGATTCTAAAGACATTTTGGTCACCATAGATGTGAAGGACTCATTTAGTGTAATACCTCAGGCAATGGGTACCCAATGGGTATTTGATTTTTTGGAAACTAAATGGGTACCCCAGGAACACATTAATTTAATAGAAGACCTATTGGAGCTGGTAAAAAATAATAATTCTATTGCCTTAGAGAATAAATATTACTTCCAAAAGAACGGAGTGGTGATGGGTTCCCCTTGTGGTGCGGCTTTTGCTAATACTGTAATGGCACAATAGAAGCGTAGGCTTTTGGAAATGTCCCAGTACTATAATTCCTTCTGATTATATACACGTTTTTTGGATGATATTTGTAGCGTCTGGAAGTGTACTAAGGAGGAATTGGATATTTTTTTTTATCTTATATTAATAATGCAACTGAATTTTTGAGGTTTTAGTATGAAATGGACCAAGAGAAAATAGCTTATTTAGATGTCCTATCAGTTAAAGATACCTGTGACAAGAGGTATGTTTCCCAAATCCATCGGAAAAGTACCTACTCTAATAGTTTTTTGCAATTCTCTAGTTCCCACCCCCACCATCAAAAAAGAGCAATGGTCAAAGGACAGTTAGTCTGCATGGCTAGAATGGAATCATTACAGGATGATTTTTTATAGAACTGTCGTAGAATAATGGGGATGTTTGGGAGTAGAGGCTATCCCAGGGAGAACCTAAACGAATTATTAACCAAAGTCATTAGTAATAGGGAGCATGGGTATTCTAAACCTATCCTAGGAGTGGAAAGAAATGGAATGGTATCTCCTCCGAATATTGAATCCAGCAGTATGGGACCGCTTCCATCACCTGGTGCAGGTGTGGAGGGTATTGTTGAAGAAGGGGTGAGTAGTGCTGAGAATAGTTATGAAACCAGTTTTATTACAACGTATTTTACTGATATCCAGACCTTGGAATGGATTCTTAATAAGAACTGGGACATTTTAATGGAGAGTAATTTATTCAAAGTTAAAAAGGGGGAACAATTTGTTGTGGTTTATCGCAGAGGGAAAGTTTTGAAATGTATTTTGGAAAGAAAGAAATATGATGTAAGTAAAAGTAAATTTTATAAAAGCATGAACAAAATATGATAGGTGTCATTTTTGTAAATGTGTCAAGGAAGGGAAAATCTTTACGGTCCATGGTAACCGATTTAAGATACTTAGAAATTCTAATTGTGAATCTAAGGGGGTAGTCTATTTGGCTAAATGTGAAGTGTGCCCCTGTTTCTATGTGGTGAAGATGGACCGTAAAGTGAAAGAACATTTTACAAACATGAGTATAATATCAAAAAATGTATCATGACAAAAAATATCAAAGAATGTATCATGACAAATGCCCTTGCTAAACATGTTTGTGACTTTCCAGGATGCCATTTTAAGTATGTAGTTATTAACCAGGTCAGTTTAGGCTATAGTGGTGGACCTAGTAGTCTACTACTGGAGAAGAAGGAAATGTCATAGTAAATGTTATTGAATGCTCATAGATGGTCTGGAGTCAATAAATATATTTTTCATGCTTGTGTTTTAAAGCTTAAAGCACTGAACTGATAAAGGAAACAATTGTATTTAATTTTTATTTTAACTAATTTATACTTATTTATATGTATTTATATACCATGACCTTAAGAAGTATATGAGTTATATATACATATGTATGTATTTTATGCAGCTAATATCCAAACTAACCTGACTGTATTTGTTGTCCTAACATTTTGGAAGCTAAGCAGGGTTGGGATTGGGTAGTACTTAGATGGGAGACCATTTGGGAATATCAGTTACTGTAGGCTTAAGTATTTAACTTTTAAATATTTATAAACAATTTAGTATTTTCATTGCCTTTTTTTTGGCTATTTTGATTTTCAGGCCTGTTATTAGACATGAATTGTGTGTTTCTATATTGGTGTTATGTATTTTATATGCTATATTTATATTTTAGATATTTTTGTATGGTGAATGTTGGAAAAAAGGAATGTGCTGCTTTAAGGAAGGGTGTGTGTGTAGATTGACCAATGGGATTGCTTTTGAGTGTATTTAAATAGGGCAAACGTATTGGAGTATCTGATGCAGTTCATAAGAAATGAACAAAAGTGCTAATCTTTTTTTTTTTAATTTTGTGTTTATTAAAGTTCAATAAATTGTAGTCTTGCCATGGATCCACATGAGCCAACTTTTGTTTGGACTTTGTTTGTACATGATCTTTTTGTTTTGTTTTGCAACTCACAGGCACAACATTTCTTGGACTTTATCAGCATGAACACCCTGGACCAGATATTGCACACTCCAGCCAGAATATCAAGCATACTGGACCTAGTATTCACCAACACTGGACAGCATTCCACCCTCCCTGTCTCATGTCCTCATTGGTGGGGTCGGACCACAAAGCTATTTCTTTTAAAATAAAAATCAACCCAAAAAAAAACAACAAAACCTTTAACAGTAAAGAACTATTTTAAAGCAAACTTCATCCTATTAAGCCATAGTTTGTCAAAATTCATGGCTCCTCCAAACAATGACAACACTCTACCTAAGCAGAATTATTTACAGACACCCTGTACAAACATGTAAATGGCTGCATTGAAGCTGCCATATCTACCAGAAGTAAGACCATATCTAACACAAAAAGCAAACCCCACTGATGGAATCCTTATCTTACCTTATCAGGGTATATAACAAAAGAAAAAAGTCATGGCCAGTATCAGAAAGATCCACTCTCTCTCAGAGACAAGAACTCTCTGATTCAACTAAACAAGAAACTAAGAGGTCTAATAAAGTCCAAAAAGGCCAGTTACAAGGTCAAGATAGCCTCCCAGGCAAAGTACAATCACACGTGTTTATTTACCTATGTCAGTAATGTTAAAGGTAATACTCAACAGTGTGCAGAACTAGTCATAAATGGCATAACCTTCACTGACCAAGGTGGCTTAGCGAATTCACTAGCTGCTAAATTTATCTTAAACTTCACCCCTAACTTCACCTCCCACTACTCCACTGAAATCCCTTCCAGCATATCCCCCCAATTATCAACAGGGCGCAGGTCCTGATGGCACTCACTAAGGCCAAAAACACTGCTTTAAGGGGCCCCAGCAATACCCGTAGCTGTCTTCTAAATAGCCTAAATAATGACCTGGCAGCATTAGTCTTGAACTATAACCTCAAAACAAGTTACGTTCCACGTGAATGAAGGGCCAGCTGATCCCAGAAACTACAGATCCATCTATCTGACAAGTCTAATATGCAAAGCCATTGAAAAAGTTATCATGGAAATGATCAACAAGGACATTGGCAACTTCCAGACTCTGGACATATTCTAGTTTGACTTTGTTAAAGGAAGGTCTTGCCTACTCAACCTCATAGATTTCATTGAAAGGGTCACCACAGCTATGAATGAGGGGAAAACGGTGCATAATGCCTACATTGACCTGGACAAGGTGTTTGATACAATACCCCAAGCAAGTATTATTGACAGTCACTCAGAACTAGGCACAAATCCCTACATGACTCTGGATTCTTGGCTGGCTCATAGATAAATCCCAAGAAGTCATGATCGGTAAGACCACCTCGACCAGGAGACAGGTCACCAGCTGAGTTGTCCATGGCCCTGTGTTGGGCCCACTCCTGTTTGGCATCTGCTTCTCAGAAGTCAAAGCTAATGTCAAAGGCCTCTGGCCTCTCACCAAGTTTGCAGATGACTGCAAATTCCAGGCAATCTGAGATTACCCCCAAAACCAAAATCCTACAAGAGGGTCTAACAACAAAACAAATGACTGGTGCCAAAGCTACAGATTAAAACTCAACATGAAGAAATGCATTACAGTGGTCTTTGGGAAATCATCCACCCTAGCCAATTACTCCATCGATAAAACACCATTATGGTCTTGGGATGAGTCCTTTTTGACATTTACTTCTCAGAAATCAAGGCCAGTGTCAAGAGCCTCTGCGTCATAGAAGGACTGGCTTAATGGTTAAGGAATTTACCTTGCAAACACAATGTATAGGGTTTGATCCTTGGATGGAATAATTGTCTAGGCTTAAAATGACCCACAAGGGTAGTTAGCCTAGTACTACTCCTTAAACCAAATTTGCAGACAATTGCAAATTAGGAGCAGTCATAGAATCTCCACAAATACTAATGTTCCCCAGAAAGGTTTCACACAGATAAATGACTTTTTTCAGAGCTATGGACTAAAACTAAATGCCAAGAAATGTATAACAGTTTCCATTGGGAAGGCATCCACCCCTTGTAGATAGAAATCATTCTATGCTGTGTAACTTATAAACAAAATCACGGCATCTAGGTCCAAAGAGGTCATTGTTCCACTATATTCAGCATTCATCAGATGCATTATTGAGTACAATGCCTCCTTTGGTACTTATCTACCAGGCACATCCAACAATTGGAATACCTACAGAGGTTCCTCCCTAAAAGAATGCAGGGCGTAGATAACATGCCCTATGCAGACTACCTCAAAGCCCTATCCCTGTATTCTGTCTCCTAGAGGCTGTTGAGGGGTGATCTTTGCCTGGCAAACAAGACATTGTCAGACCCCACCCCGATGGACTTCTTACATATCCTCAGAACAAACAACACCATAATTACCTGTTCTAAAGACTTAAACCTTGCTTGTGATATAAATCAGATCTGCTGGAAGGACATGTATGTATCTCAGTGACTACTCCTTCTCTGGGACAGGCTCCCCATCCATGTGAAGCAGAGCTCTCCCCTAACCCAATTCAAGCATAACTTGGACAATTGGATGAGGAACAGGAAATTCATCCCCGGTTGTCACATATGTCTCTAATGGACATAAGCAGCTTGTAAATGGTTCATCTCCCATGCCTTTGCTTGTAAATGTTTCATCTCCTAAGCCTTTGCTTTCACTTATTAAGGGTACCAGAACTTGTCAGAGATTTTGGGATGCATGACTAGGCTTAAAACGGCCTTAGTGGTCATTAGCCTACTACACACCTATGAACATATGAAAGAGTTGGCCTAGTAGTTAGGGATCTGGGAACATATGTAGACAATAATTTGCCCATTGACCAACAAGAAAGTAAGAAAATGATTCTGTCACCCAACTCATAAATAAGGGTATGGCATCCAGGTCTAAGGAGGTTATAGTACCAGTCTACTCATCCCTTATCAGACCCATCATTAAGTGCAATGCCCCATTTGGCATGTACCTAACCAAGCACTTGCAACAGTTAGAACACCCTCAAAGCTTCCTCACTAGAAGAATAAAGGTTACAAATACCCTGTTCTACACAGCTACACAGATTGCCTTATGGGCCTGTCTCTGTATTCACTTTCCTGGAGGTTACTGAGAGGTGATCTGTGCCTGACATATAAGGCATCCTCAGAGCCAGCTCTGACAGCACTCTTTCACATCCAAAAAACAAACAGCACCAGAAATACTTGATACAAGGACCAAAACATTCCCTGTGACATAAATAGAACATGCTGGAGGGACTGATATGTGTCTCAAATGATCCTACACTATGCCATAAGCTCTCCATTCACTTAAAGCAGAGTTCACCCTGAAGTTATTCAAACAAAATCTTGATCGCTGGATGGGAAATCGCAAATTCACCCCAGGTCTGGTTCTCATGTCTGTGATGGACAGAGAATGACAACAAGTTAATTAATCCCCAGTTAACAAACCCCCCACATAACCTTTAGCTAGCTCCTCACTAACATACTCCACCATATATGCTTCTACTTGTGGACAAAACTCAGTTGGCTTACACGGATAGGCTTATAAAGACCCTACTGGTCATTAGCCTAGCATCAACCTATGAACCTATGAACACGGATGCAACATGCATACTACTGTATCACCATGCATGTTCGCTCCTGGAAAACATCTGCATACTTATCTTGAGCTGTTTTGTTCTGCTGACCAGTAAATGAAGATGGATCCCCCACAACTGACTATTGTCTTTGAGATGTAATAAACGTTTTATAGTAACCATCTTTTGACCTATGGTTCCAAAATGTAAAGAAAACCAGCAAGCACATGACTCCTTAAGTTACAGTTGTGTATTGCCTGATATGAGGCTGTTTATTTATCTTTCCATCTTTCGGTGTATTAATATATATATATATATATATATATATATATATATATATATATATATATATATATATATACATATATATAAAACCAGTTGACAGCCAAGCAGGAGTGCTAGTCATCAGAGTTATTTCCACCATGCCTCCTGCTTCATGAAGAGCAACACACGGCTTGTCTGTACTATAAGGGTCTATATCATATATTCAAAATTCCAAAATATCGAACACCATAAGTTCAAACTTGGAATTTTGAATTATGATAATATCGAACACTCAGAATAGCAAATTTTTTCCCAGGGGAAAAAAATTGCTGTTCCAAGAAACATACACACAACACAAGCACACCAAAATAAATAAACCACATACATACACCACACACACATACAGTTAACAAAACCCAACCCTACACTAAACCATACATACATTCCTAACTATCCACTTACCTTAACCCGCACCCTAACCCTAAAGTCCATAACTATCGCACACATACCCTACAAAACTATAGACAAACTAATTAATACACACACATACAGTTAACAAACCCCAACCCTACACAAAACCATACATACACTACTAACTATCCACTTACCTTAACCTGCACCCTAACCCTAAGGTCCGTAACTATCGCACCACAGTGGAGGAAATAGTGAAGCCATGGAAAGGCCCACCGAAATCTTGCCCTAGGTAAGATTTTGATGTTCCGGGGCTTCACTATTTTCATCCTTCGATGTAGTGGGTTCGATATTATAACATTCAAAGTTTTACAACTTCGAAGTTATAATATAGACCCTACTATAACACTAGACAATGCACTCTGCCAGGCATGCATATATGATTTAATTGTGTAAGCAGTGCATCCAGCTGAAGCACAATTAATGAAATAGATTTCTACCAAGCTGGCTGAATTAATTTTTTTATTTCTTATACACTTACTTCATACCCTACTTGATATTAATTTTTCTTGTCCCACGTTGCCTATATTTGTAGCCTCTCTCTTCCATTTTTCATCTGAGACTTTTAATACAGACTTCTTCCCTTTTCTTCCAAAAAGAAAAAAAAAAAAAAAACAAGTACTATTTTTTTAAAACATCTTTATAGAATTATCACTTGTGACATAGGAAAATTTACATTTATATAAAATGTATTTTATTTATTTATTTATTGGCATTTGTTAACCGGGTTAGTCCATCTGAGCCGGGAGCCATTTTCAGTGGAGACCCGTGGAAAAAAGCTACAGAAGTATTACATATTTTTACAATAAAATTCAAATCAAAAATAAAAATAAGAGTAAAAAATTAAACCACCATGAAACATAGTAAGAAAATCAACAGTTTGAAAATATCTGTACATAGAGTAGGTTAAATAACAATTGACAGGTCTAGAGAATATCACACATGAAGTTCATACAAATAGATAAACCATTCAATCAAATTTTATATATATATATATATATATATATATATATATATACTATGTAAGTGAGGGTTGTGTGAGGTATAAAGGTATATGAGGCAAGTGCAAGGACATAAAGAGTAGAATACGGAAAGGAGTTAAAGTTGAGAAGAGAAGAGGCTATATCAAGTGGGGGTTATACAAGGACAGGACCATGTACTATGAAGAAAAATTTTAAGTTCATTTTTGAACAGGTATTTTTGATGAATGCTTTTTATGTTTTGAGGTAGTGAGTTCCAAGCATGTGCAACAGACTATTTGTAGAGGGACTTCCCTATATTTTTATTGGGTTTATATATGTCAAGGAGGTGTTTGCTGGAAGTACGAAGGTGACGATGAGGGTTGTAGTAGGAGATTAGGTTGGAGATGGAAGGACAGGAAGAGGGGTCTTTCAGGATATAGTGTGTAATGTGAAGGTGGTGTAGAAGTAGTTGTTTAGAGAATTCTGGTCATTGGAGTGATTTAAGGGTGAGACAGTGGTGGGATTTATTGGGGAGATTAGAGGCAAACCTGGCTATTTTGTGATAAGTTTGCTCTAGTTTAGGGATAAGTGAAGTTTGAGCATTATTAAGGACAGGGGCAGCAAAAGAAAACATGTTCAAAGATACTAACATTTTCACTACCAAAACTCAGTACTGTTACATGTTAAGCTTACTCTACTTTATCCCATATCAAACACAAATACAGACTGCCAGTTTTCTAACCCAAATGAAAAATACAGTAAAAGGGCTTACGTATGAAGCTTGCACACATTGTAGTCCAGTTATGCAAATGTTTAAGCTATCTAAAATGAAACCTACAGTAAAGTCAAAGTGAATCTTATTGTCATTTAGACTCCACAAGGGTAACCTAAACTAAATTGTGTGCATCATGACAATTACACACATACAAATTACATATAGCAGATGCAACATACATAACATTAAGTGAGACTGTTATTTTACTACATACTAATAAAAATTACTATGTCTACAGTTTTTATCAGCTAAGTGATTGATTATTGCACATTTATTTATTGCATACTTATGTTAGAATAGCCAGCAGATATATATTGCACTTGACTGATATTGTAAACAGATATCTATGAGCGAGCATACAAGACTTTGTCAATGCCTAACATTCCTGAGATTACTTCCAGAGTTCAAGAATCTAATTTCCTGTAGGAAGAAACTGTTCCTGAACCTGGTTGTTTTATAACATATGCTGCAGTATAGACTGCCAGATGACAAGCTTGTCAACAGACCACAGGCAGGGTGTGTATGATCATTGGCTATTGTTGTGACCCTGTTGTAAGACCATGTCTTATATAGACCATGTATTACTGGGAAATTGGAGCCTGTTATTCTCTTAGCAACCTTCACCACACTCTGTAGGGCTTTTTTGATCTGCAACTGAACAGCCCCCATATCACACAATTAAGTTGTTCATTAGGATGCTTTCTATGGCACCCCTGTAAAAGGTGATAAGGATGGAGTGTGGTAGATTAGATTTCCTTAACCTCCACAAAAAATACAGGCATTGGTGGGCTTTCTTGACTGTGACTAGTGTTTAGTGACCAGAATAAGTCCTCTGCAATGTGAACTCACAGGACTTTTGTGCTACTTACTATTTCCACCCGCTCTGTATTAATCACGAGTGGGCAGTAAGCTGGATGAGCTCTCCTGAAGTCTATTATGATCTCCTTGGTTTTGGTGACATTGAGATAAAGCTTGTACCTAGCACACCAGTCAATCAGTAGATTCACTTCTTCCCTGTATGTTCCTTCATCTTCATTACTGATGAGGCCCATGACTGTGGTGTCATCTGCAAATTTGATGATGTGATTGGTATTAAATCTGGCTATACAGTCATGAGTTAGTATGGCAAACAATAGTGGACTCAGCACACATCCCTTTACTGGAAAGGTTAACACAGACTCTGCTATGGTTTGCTGTGAGGGAAAGGTCAGTTTGCTTATTATTTGTTGTATTCTGTATTACTTTATTACTTTTTGCTATTCTGTATACTCTGATTTGTTTTCTTTACACTGTGTTTTACTTGTATTCTGAGTTTAACTGAATATTAAAACTTGAAAAGACACCACAGCTCTGTCTATTGTGAGTCAGACAGATTTTTTTCCCACCCTCCCATCTGGTTACTGTTGTGCTTAAACATCACTGTCTTTCTAGTTGCCTTGTGTTAATTTAACCATATATCTCATTTCCTTTCCGCTTTTGCTGGTTGGTGTGAGTAAGCACAAAATTAACTTTTTGCGAAATCATTCCCCTTCAGCTATTTAAATGTATTGGCCATCCTACTGTATTCCATAGTACCAGAATAAAAAAGTGACCACCCCCTTTCAATCTGTCTTGCTGTTTTAAAAATAGTGACTCTCCACTAAAACTTAACTTTTTAGGCAAGTAAAACTTAAGCTATCTACTTTCCCATCTAACTCTTCTAGCGCACACTGCAGTGTTTAGGATAAACCATTTTTTTCATTTTACCTTTAAGCATCTATTGCAAGACCACCAGTTATTGGAGAGCCCACATTCTGCCTCTCAGTAGTCATCTTGGGATTAGTGCTTCTGTTTTCTTCTGGTGAGAGAAGGAGTGCAGTTACATTATTTCATGACGACCGCTGATCACCAGAAAGCTTAATAACTGCTTTATAGGTGACAGCTTGGAATCTGTGCTTATATTCTATGGCACCCCTGTAAAAGGTGATAAGGATGGAGTGTGGTAGATTAGATTTCCTTAACCTCCACAAAAAATACAGGCATTGGTGGGCTTTCTTGACTGTGACTAGTGTTTAGTGACCAGAATAAGTCCTCTGCAATGTGAACTCACAGGACTTTTGTGCTACTTACTATTTCCACCCGCTCTGTATTAATCACGAGTGGGCAGTAAGCTGGATGAGCTCTCCTGAAGTCTATTATGATCTCCTTGGTTTTGGTGACATTGAGATCAAGCTTGTACCTAGCACACCAGTCAATCAGTAGATTCACTTCTTCCCTGTATGTTCCTTCATCTTCATTACTGATGAGGCCCATGACTGTGGTGTCATCTGCAAATTTGATGATGTGATTGGTATTAAATCTGGCTATACAGTCATGAGTTAGTATGGCAAACAATAGTGGACTCAGCACACATCCCTTTACTGGAAAGGTTAACACAGACTCTGCTATGGTTTGCTGTGAGGGAAAGGTCAGTTTGCTTATTATTTGTTGTATTCTGTATTACTTTATTACTTTTTGCTATTCTGTATACTCTGATTTGTTTTCTTTACACTGTGTTTTACTTGTATTCTGAGTTTAACTGAATATTAAAACTTGAAAAGACACCACAGCTCTGTCTATTGTGAGTCAGACAGATTTTTTTCCACCCTCCCATCTGGTTACTGTTGTGCTTAAACATCACTGTCTTTCTAGTTGCCTTGTGTTAATTTAACCATATATCTCATTTCCTTTCCGCTTTTGCTGGTTGGTGTGAGTAAGCACAAAATTAACTTTTTGCGAAATCATTCCCCTTCAGCTATTTAAATGTATTGGCCATCCTACTGTATTCCATAGTACCAGAATAAAAAAGTGACCACCCCCTTTCAATCTGTCTTGCTGTTTTAAAAATAGTGACTCTCCACTAAAACTTAACTTTTTAGGCAAGTAAAACTTAAGCTATCTACTTTCCCATCTAACTCTTCTAGCGCACACTGCAGTGTTTAGGATAAACCATTTTTTTCATTTTACCTTTAAGCATCTATTGCAAGACCACCAGTTATTGGAGAGCCCACATTCTGCCTCTCAGTAGTCATCTTGGGATTAGTGCTTCTGTTTTCTTCTGGTGAGAGAAGGAGTGCAGTTACATTATTTCATGACGACCGCTGATCACCAGAAAGCTTAATAACTGCTTTATAGGTGACAGCTTGGAATCTGTGCTTATATTCTGATCCCGGTGAGAGTAGGAGCAGAGTGCATTGATTCCTGACTGTTTCTAGTTGGAGAGTGAGTGTCTGTCCTTAACGTGCCTGATTGGTCTTGTTGCTATTCGATGCATCTACCAGATAAAGGCTACAAGCCTGCAGACCTTTGCATCATCTGGGACAAGACTGTGGATCACCAAACAGGCTGTGGCCTGCTTCTCTTCTTGGGATTGGTGCTAACATTTTACTTCTGATGAGAGAAGAAGCAAAGGAGTATTGTATCCCAACAGAGTGAAGCTGTGATGAGACCAGCATTAGTAGTAGCCAGGCAGTAGCCATTCATGTGACTCCCCTCTTTTCATCATTCTTGTCAAGCTAATTCTTTATTTTCAGTAAGTATTGCTTGATTTCTTCCTAACTTTAGAATATTTGCCTAAATACGTCATCCTTAAATTTTCAGGGTCTACGTACTGATTTCCCCTCTAGTGTTTGGCAGTGCTCTGTACAGACTCAGACACTTTGAGTGACATTTTTCCTGTAAAAGGTTTCAGTTAATATAGTGAGCTCATATCCAGGCAAGTCTAAAGGTCAGTTCCCTGTGATTTCTCCTGTCATTCTGGTGAACTTGGGCATCCTGAGGCAGTGTAGCAACTGCCTCATGTACACAGACAACCCTCTCCTCTTACCTCCCAACACTATGACTTGTGAGAGATGCACATATATAGCCAAACTGGACGTCAAGCACTCTCCAGCCAAGACTGGATTAGCCAGTCAAGAGGAGAAGGATAACACCTGCACCACACCACATTCAACACATGGCCCTCGAGAACATTCACCACCACAATCCTCACACAGTAACACAAAACACACACCTACTTTTGTGGAGGCTCTCAATAAAAATCTGCCCCAACAACAGAGACGTCCGAGGCAGAAATGCAAACAACCACCACATCCCAGCACAAACCATGAGACACATAGCTCACATAAACAGTGTGCCACTCAACCAAAGCCCATAAGGCAAAACAATTTACCCAATACACAAGTCATAGGTGACTCAATAGTAAGGCACACTCATGTCCCATTCACTAGGTTGAAAAAGGAGAAAGTTACGGTCAGCTGCCTGTCAGGGGCAAGGATCCACCGCATAACGCACGCACTTAGGTCACTCCATAACAGGTACAAATATGACTCTGTCATTGTCCATGTTGGTGTGAATGACCTGAGACATACCTCCCTTGACTACATGAAAAGAGACATAGAGGAGCTCTCTGATCTTGTAGCCCAGGGAGGTATGACTCTAGCTCTGAGTAGCATCCTACCGTCAGCCAGAATGACACCACAGTACAAGCAGAAAATGATTGACTTCAACAATTGGCTAATTTTCTGGTGTCATTCTAACGGGATCCAGTATCTGTAAGCCTGGGAGGACATGATTGACAGACTGCGATGCTTCACTAGAGATGGCCTGCATCTGTCACCCCAGGGATTCCAGATACTGGCCAAGGCTCTTGCCACCCCTATAGTGCCTATTTTAGGCAATGTACTAAAGACAAAATTACCACCATAACAGCTACACGCAAACAAAATCGGAGGGTTATGCTACTCAATGCTAGAAGTCTAAATCTCAAATTGCACTCACTCAAAGCACTCCTTAAAATGGAGAACATCGACATCTGTGCAGTGACCGAGACCTGGTTCAAGGCTCCAGAGAGCACCCGAGCACTACCAGGCTATAATTCATACCACACTTTTTGGCCCATAAACCTGGACTGAAGCACTAAAGGAGGTGGTGCCTCCATATTCATAAAGGATATGCACACCTCCAGACTAGTAGCCCAACATAACTCATCAGAAATACTTCAGGTACAACTAACACTGGGTAAAACTGCAATCCAGGTTGTAGCCTGCTATACATCCCCCACCATATTCCAAGACTCCCACTCCACATTCCTAAATACACTGGAAAATATTAGGGTACAATCCAATACCCTTATACTGGGAGACTTTAACTACCCCTCCATTAACTGGGAAAATTACTCATGTACCAACATACTTGCTCAATGTTTTCTGGAATTCATTAATTCCAGTGCCCTGGACCAACCCAGTCTTACCCCCACCAGGGGTACAAACACCCTTGACCTGGTCATTACTAATATGGGTGACTGTTGCTCTACACCAGTAATCAACTCTCTGGTCACATCTGACCACAAGCTAGTCACCATGGATATGCACATCCCACCCACGCCCCCCATAAAGGAAACCAACATAAAAAAACTTCTCCAAACCAGTTTTGGGCTTCTAAAAACAGAGGTGGCTAATTTCACGATGCCCATGCAAATGGAAAATAGGTGCATGACTGCTGAATCATACACCAATGCACTGTATCAGCACATACACAAGTGCATGGAACGGGCCATACCAAACAGAACCAAGATGCTCTCTTCCAAAAAAAGGAAGCCAACCTGGTGGTTCCCCACCATAAACAAACTCTACAACAGAAGGAAAAAAACTGTTGCAGAAAAGGATGAAGTCCCAAGACTGGAAAAACTCCTTTGTTAGCCTCAGCAAAAAACTGAGATCCATCATCAAATCTTCTAAAGCTAGCTATGAAAACAAAATTGATGCAGATTCTAAAGACAACCACAAGGCATTCTATAGTTATGTCAAGAATCTACATAGCAATACTCAGATCTGCTCTGAGTTTCAGCACAATGGCAATACATATACAGAACCAACTGATATTGCCGACATATTGGCAGACAGGTTCAGTGCAAACTTTACCCCCTTTTCACCCCCTAAAGGGCCTATCACAATACCTGAGGAATGCCAAGTCTCTATTATCACGGCTACACAGGTAAAAAATGCACTGTGCAAAGCCAAGAATGCAACTTCCATGGGACCTGATAATATCCCTGGCTGTGTTCTACATGAATTACAAAGTGAACTGGTACCAAACCTGAGTACCCTGTTCAATCACAGTCTCATTTCAGGCTTTGTCCCTACCAAATGGCACACTGCTATGGTCATCCCACTCCACAAAGGGGGAGCGACTACAGTCTGATATGTAAGGCTATGGAATGCATCATCATGGACCTTATAAATAAGGACATATGGAATCTGCAAACTATGTACCCAGAGCAGTATGGGTTTGTGAAAGGAAGATCATGCCTGCTCAACCTGATAGACTTCTTTGAGTCTATCACCAGAGCTGTGGATGAGGGCATGGTAGTACACACAGCCTACCTAGATCTTGCCAAGGCCTTCAACACCATCCCTTATCTCAGGAATCATAGATAGACTCACTAAACTAGATATAAACCCCTATGTAATAAGATGGGTTCCCAACTGGCTCACTGATAGAACCCACACTGTGAAAGTAGCGGACTCCAAATCTGACTACTGACCAGTTACAAGTGGTGTCCCACAGGGATCAGTCCTAGGTCCTCTCCTGTTTGGCATCTACTTCTTTGAAGTTCAAGCCAACACAAAGGGACTCTGGCTGATGAAGTTCGCAGATGACTGCAAACTTGGAGCCATTATTGATTCTCCAACTAATGTAGACATTCTACAAAAAGGCCTCACTGACACCAATGACTGGTGCCAGAACCATGGCCTTAAGTTCAGTGCCAAAAAGTGCATTGTCATTCCCTTTGGGAAAAATTCGGTGCCCATGAACTACCACATAGGCGGTAGTACAATAAACACCTTAGGTGTGATAAGAGACATTGGGACATAGGTTGACAGCAACCTCTCCTTTGATAACCACATTGCCACTGTAGTCAGAAAGTCCTTCTATGTGGCACATCTCATTACAAAATGTTTCTCATCCAGGAAGAAAGAGGTCATAATCCCTCTCTACTCATCCCTCATTAGACCTATTATAGCATACAACACCTCATTTGTTATGTACCTCATTAGACACCTACAACAACTGGAAATGCCACAAAAATGCCTCACTAAGAGGATCTTAGGCCTTAGACTCATGCCCTATATGGACCAACTGAAAAAACTCCAGCTATACTCTGTCTCTTATCGCCTACTTAGATGCGATCTCTGCTTGATCTACAAAACCATGTCTGACCCAGAGCTGCTAGATATGCTACACCTAAAGAAACCCCAATCCCTCTGTGCCACACACCCCTGGGACCTTAACCTCATTACCACAATAAACAGAACATGCTGAAGGGACAGGTTCCTAACCCAGATACTTCTTATACTCTGGAACAAACTTCCCATTCATGTCAAGCAGAGCACTTCACTGGCCCTCTTTAAGAGAATTCTTGATGAGTGGGTGTGTGCAATAGGAAGTTCACCCCAGGGATCACTTCAGTCCTCTTGCTTGACAGGGGCACTGGGAACTAACTTTGGGCGGCATGATGCCAGGGAATCTTCTTGGGCTAGGCTTATATAGGCTCCAGGGCCGTTTGCCTAGTACACACCTATGAACCTATCCCTGGGGTACTCCTGGGTCAATTGTGATGTTTCTTGAGGAATTCTTGCCCACGCATACATTTTGTGGTCTTTTGATAAAACGTCCAGTATCCAGTTGCACATGTGATTACTGATGCCTAGATGGACAAGTTTCTCAATTAGCTGTTGTGGGATAACTGTGCTGAATGCTGAACTAAAGTCAATAAACAGAATCCTAATGTAACTCTCCTTATTCTCCCAATGTGCCATTGTAAGATGTAGTCCAACCAAGATGGCATCCACCATGGACCGATTGGCACAATATGCAAACTGTAGTGAGTTGAGTGCAGCAGGTAGTTTTGCTGACAGGTGTTTTTTGACCAGTCTTTCAAAACTTTTCATGACAGTGGACATGAAGGCTACTGGTCTGTAATCATTCAGGCTTGAGGGAGTTGCTTTCTTCGGCAGTGGTATTATATTTGCATATAGTGTAAGTATAAGCAATCTATGATTCTGATTTCCTTAACTTGACTAAGCTTTCTAATAGGTTCATAGATAAGAACTAGGCTAGCTGGCTATGGGGGACATTTTAAGACTAGACAATTTCCCTTCAAAGTTGAGAATCCAGCCCTGTGTTTTGTATCTGTGAGGTAAACACATTAACCATTATGCCAAACCATACAAACATTGGTGCATTAGCAAATTCTTTCACCAGTGATGTAAAAATCAAAATCCCAGTTCTCCAGAATAGTGTGCTTGTACTCATAAAATCCATACCATAGGAAATATGTAAGTTATACTACCTACAGTGGGTTTATCAAGTGCTTCTCTCTGGTTTACAGTTTAACGAAGGATACTTGCTTAACTCTCTGATTTGTCACTGTGTTTCCACAGACCCCTCAGGAAATGTCTCTGGCAGGCCATAAATTCTTTAGCTGTATAAAATATATCAGCAATTTATCCCATGCCTGTTTCGTGTACAGCCAGGTTTCTCCTCAATTTGTTACCCTTCCCCCATCTAAAACTTTTCCTGAAACTGATGTGTAAGAATGCCTTTAAGGGATTGTAGCCATTAGCTCTATAACGTGGTTGGTAACAGAACCATTTTTTTCTACTCTTATGAATGCACTTTACTTTAAAATTAACCCAGAAGATAGCTAAGACGTGCAACTAAATTAGAACATTTGCACAACTCTTAACATATTTTAGTCTTCTCTGAATAGAATTCTTGGCATAATTGTATACTAGTATGCCTCATTGTCAGACGTGGTCTGTGTGATTTACATGCCAAATGACAGTGGTGTCATTTGCAAATAAATCATGATTGACTAACATGCAGATTTGCCAGTGGCATCATGCATAAGTTGGGTACCCTAAAACAGATCTTACTACGTTAAGCCTAAAATGAGGAAATGTTAAATCCAAGGTCACAGAAATAAATAAATAAATAAATAAATAAATACGTACATACATACAGCATATTAATTTAAGGTACTACAACAAAAAGAGTGTGTGGCACAGACATATAGAATGTGCATGTACAAAATCTGACATAATTAAAAGAAATTATATATATTTATATTTTTTTCACATTGTTTACAAATGTCAGCCACTTGTGACAGTCTGACAGGTACACATATATGGTAAAAGTGAGACATATTGGAAAGATAACAGGATAAACCAACATTCTTGAAACATGCACAAGTATATTTCTGAGCTAAGCATGCCTTTAACTTTTCCTTAAGGAATTTGAGATTATCAAATGCAGTAATATAATTAGGTATATTTTTAAGTGTCTCTGGACCGCAGATCTCTCATACACAGCTAGAGAGAGAGAGATGCTGTCTGTTCAGTTTGATGGGAGCATTAACATCAGATGGCATAAGCAGGTTCTTGTATTGTTAATTTGTTCACTAGTGGAAGGCAGCATCTGTCTTTTAAGCAGTTTAGAGGTGAGTGTATTGAATACGTAAGTGAACGTTTTGGAGACAGGAAGCCATTTTGCTCATTAAATGAAGGTGCAATGGTGTTCAAATGTAACTAGCAAGATGGATAAATCATAGACTTTTGTTTTCAGAAGAGACAATGAGAGATAGCAGTATTCAAGCATTGTAATTAGATTAAGATTTCCATTCTTCTGACCAAGGAAAAGTTATAGAAAAGCTCATGGACTTCCAGCTATCACCATTAATCAGCACATGCACAGTCCTCTCACACAAACATAGTTTCTGGTCAGTCTCTAGCACAATGGTAGCAATAAGGACCTTGACAGACAAAACTCCTACTAGCAATGAATAGAGGATTGTTCAAAGGCAGGATTTTTGTAGACCTTTTTTTTTCACTTGTGTAATTAATGCTAATGTTTAATTGTGTAATTCCTTAAAGTTAGGCTGTACTGACCTGCTGAATACATGATGAATATTAATGAGGCCAGTGAGGACACAACCCTGAATATTCATTAACTATTTGTACATGTCACTGGGTGTTGGGTTGTATCTAGGCAGGCCTTGATAATGCACATCCATGAGGGTCTAGGCTGTAGCCAGGCATACTTTATGTACTCTACAGAGTACATATTTTTCTAGGCATCACATCAGTATGGCTTTTTTCAATTCATATTATGGCTCTACCTGTCTAAATCAAATGCCTCCAACAACAGATGCAATATTGTTAATCAAAAAAATATATATATATTTAATAGTTTTAGGAGGAACATCTGAAAATGTTACTTACATTTATCAAGTACTTGGGGGTCAGTATTTTGAGACATGCACCCATTTTTAAGTGACATGTGTCCAAGGGGGTAGTACTATAAGGATAGTACTGGGAGGGTAATATTAGGGGGACAGTACTAGGACCTTATGAGTACAAAATGGGATTTGCTTGCTACACTGCTGTTGAGGCTACTATGATACAATTATGCCAAATTCTGTGCCCACATGCACTATTCAGCCATTTAACCACAAAATTGGAGAAAAGCCAAACTGTTACCCAAAATAAAAACTAGCATTCCTTTTGTAATCAAGAGAAGTTAAATTTTTGCATCAATATATAGAGTTCTCAGGCATCTGGCCACCAGGTCATAAAAGTCTGTCCTCAAACAAACACCTCCTTTTTGAATATATTTATTCATTCATTCAACATGCTTACTCAGAGTGGTGAAAATCCTACCCATCTAATTGTGTTAAGATTGGGGTGGGGGGTGCCTCCATCTTAAATGAAAACTATACCCAAAAAGTGAAAAAAAAACATATGTTTTTCAGCAGATCTTGAACTTTTTCTGCATTACTAATGCATCTGTATCAAAATAAATGGTTACTGTTACTTTTTTAATTTGTTAGACCACAAAATGATTTGAAGGAGGCTGCCATGCTAACATGATTTTATTTCATGGTCAATGGCTTTGCCTTCCTGATGTCATGTTAGGGGGACAGAAATAAATCCTTAAGATGAGTGGATCATTTACTGTAGATTTCTCTCTCATCAGCTGACAACATTGTTGTGACTGCTTACTTTTCACTGTCAGCATCAATCCACATTTTTAATTACTTTGCTTCTTCTGATTTTCATTAATGGCCATCTCTCTTGCAGCATTTTAAGGACTATTTGAATGAGAGGCTTGAACATGTAGCTGAGTTAATTGTACTTTCAAAGTAACAATTGTAGTTCATTGTTCAAGTGTGAGAAATTTGATCCCTGTGATTAATAGGTGTTACTTGGGCGGAAATGGTTAGTGTTGCATTCATAGTTTTAAGTTTTTGATACTGCTTTCCCCAACTCCAGAAGAAACATACACTTTTGCAGAAATTAGAGTACAGAAAAAATGCAAAATCACATACTAACAAGAAAGCAAGAAGTTTACTTTAATTTTAAGTTTAATTCTACTGGCTGCAAATCCTAATTTTTTTAGGTCCTAGCCTCTGTTATACTAAAAGCCCAAGTAAGGAGTTCTTTCTTTCACTCTTTTTTAACATATTAACTGGGCATTCTAACAATTAATCAAATCTTACTTACCTTGCACTCATGTGTATTTCATTTCTATGTCTTGTGCCACCAGCGTTTATGCTGAGATGCTTCTGAAATCTAAACAGAATTCAGGGTGCTGTTCATTTATCCTCTGTTCTCTTGACCAAGTGACCATTCTTAAAGATTTTTTTCTGTTCTCCTGCTCAAACACAGTCCTGGGAATATCAGCTTTGAAACAGGTTGATCCCTATGGAACCTGGCCTTTTCTCAGCTTTTCACAGGGACTGCCTCTTCCCACTCCAGCACTTTACACCTTGCTGACCTATCCCTACTTGTCCCTGACCATATCTCACTCCCCGAAACTCTACACTGAGCTATCCTAGCTCAAACAAACCAAACTTTGCTGGTAGTTGTTAACCGTTCTGTATTCCCTATTACAGTGGCAGCCTGTTGCACTGTCTGAATGGACAGGTTCATCAAAAACAGTCTCAATTTCTCAGCAGATTCCTGCAAAGAAACACTTACAAAAACAGCTTCACTGTCAGTAACAGCAGATTTCTGCACACACTTGTCTACAATATCCCTTCATGAAACCACTGGTACATCATCTGGTTCATCCTTCTTAATCATCTGCAATACTGTTTCAGTTTTCAGACCACCTATCTCCATTACACAGCTTTATTTTTGTTCACTGCCATATGTGCACACTGCAAATCTACTATTAACACAGAACAATCTCCTTCATGATGCATTCATCATTCTCCACCATCTTTCCTATGGCTACAGCCCTCTAGAAGAAAAGAGTAGGAGAATTGTATTTCACAAATAGCTGACAATAAATTAAAAGTAAAAATATTACATACACACACACACACACACACACACACGCACACACACACACACACACACACGCACACACACACACGCACACACACGCACACACACACGCACACACGCGCACATACATGCACACACACAAGCACACACACACACACACAAGCACACACACACACACACACACACACACACACACACACACACACACACACACACACACACACACACACACACACAATATTTATATTCAATAAAACATACAATCAAATTAAGAAGAGAACATGATAACTGAAAAAGCATTTCTACATCTCTTTTGCCATAACCACCTCTAACCTTTCCATAATGAGTACACAACTCCATAACGTATTGTATGTAACAGCTCTTCTGATCCGGATAGCCATAACATTCATAATGTTTTATCATGCATATCCCTTCTTCTTTGTTTGATATAATATAAATAAGTCAGACGTGTTTCAAGGTTTCCTCCACATGACATAAATTAAACAATCTTTGTTTCTATCTTTCCATACCTTATATTTCCTGGGCCCTTAACAGGAATCTTTTCCTAAACATAGTCTCTAAAGGAAATCATGTAATTCATAGACTGTATGAAATATATCAAACCATTCATTCAAAGTTTTTACAATTATCTTTTAATATTTGCCAAGGTCTCTCAAAAAACAAGTATCCATAATTTGTAGATACCATAACTTTCAGCTAATAAAGTCATAATTAATATTAATTTCCATAGCAAGGATTTTATTCACATATTCCTTTAAAATAAAATAAAGATCTAACATAGGGCCAGATTCAGGAAGCCTCCGTGTAAGAGTTATAAATCTTACACGGAGGCTGCAGTTAAACTGTGTGATGTCAGCATGTCATGCATATGCATGAGGTGCATGAGGCATGCTGAATCACACTAGTAACTCTTACACGGTCCATGTAAGAGAGTAGGGGGCATGTCTGTAGGCTAAGCCCTGCAAGCGGACACGCCCCCGGAAGACTAGAATGGCTGAAAGTAAACAGCCACGAGAAAGGCCATGGAAATGTGAATAAACACACTACACAACACATGCCCCGACTGACCATCAGTGTATAAAGTGAAGAGATGTCATAAAATTAAATTAAAACCTTTTTTTTTTTGTTAAACCCCGTAAATGTTTGCTACTGTGTGCGCTCGTGTGCGCGGGTGTGCTACTAGCGCAATCACAGTTAGCAGTCAGTGGAAAAGGATATAAGAACTAAATATGCAAAGTAAGCCAAGAAGTAATAGCTTAGCGGTAGAGTTGCCAGCCTAAGAGTAGGCAGGCAGGGTTCGAGCCCCCACAACAACCTTTTTTTTTTTTTTGTAAATAAGCACTAAAAAGCCCCCTGACAGTATTGTACAAATGTAAATGTATTCCCTTTTGTAAAATGGAATGAAATGGAGCATATATTCTGAAGTAACACAATAATAAAAATAGTCAGAAATGTACCGATAGCTAAGCTGCTGTGAGACGGAGTGCCCGTAGCTGAGTAGTGTTTAAAAAGCTGCAAACTGTGTGCCCGTTGCTAGGCACCGGTTTAACAGGCTGAAACTGTATGCAACTAGCTGTGCTCAGCTGAACATGTGTGTCACTAGCCAATTAAGGTTTATCCCAGCGCACACCATTTGCGCGCCGCTCCCACAAGCTAACTGCCAGTGCGCATGCGTTACCTCCGCAAACGAGCGCAGACCTGGTTTTAAGTGCTTAAAAGTGCTTTTGGCATGTTTGATTGACAGGTCCTCAACTCATTTCTGTCAGGAAAATCAAAAGTCAGTTGCCAGAGTCGAACCCAGGATACCATGCACTAGAGTCAAGGTACTACACCACTAAGCCATGACAGCAATACCATGAAATGCAGAAATAGCATATATATGGTATAAAATCCAGAATGGAGCATGAGAAAGCATTTTCAGTGAAGTAGATACAATTCCAAAATGGCCAATCAGAGAAATGTGCGGGAAAAGCGGCATATATAAGCCCCATAGGCGGGAATACACAGCAGAAATGATTGTAGAACAGAGCTGCAGTCAGAATGAGTGGAGTAGGTGAGGGACGTTGCTTTCGAGCACAGCGTTGGGGCTTTGAGGAGTCCAGATACATGGTCTGGCTCCTTGTCCATCATCACGAGGCCCAACTCATGCAGGGCCAGGTCTCATGGGGAGCATATAGGGCAGAGGCATGGGACCAGTTGGCTCGTGATCTGACCAGTGCTACTGGCATTCCACGCACTGGTGAGCAGGTCCGTCACCACCATGCGGACCTGAAGCGACACAAGCAAGACCAGTTGACCGAATGGATCCAGGAGGCCCGGGATATGCCCAACGCCCCACTACTGAGTAAGTTACATTTTACTTATGTATGTAAGGATTTCAACTAGCTGATACCATGGAGATGTGTAGTCCAATATTACTTCTTTCGTATTACAGCTGCAGGTGTCCGCTCTATGAACCGTGAGATGCATGCCCGTAGGCTGGTGCGGATGCGCCACCATGCAGGTTAGTAACCCCACCCAGTACTTGTAAATAAATATTATACTGTAGCATGTATCAGAACACTGCAGTGTATTGATTAAAAGTAATATAATGTGCAAGCAAGATTTGAAAGTCTGCAGGTATGGCTGCAACAAGTTCATCAGTATGCAAGTGTAACTGGAAATATAATTGATAGAATTAAACAGTGCTGTAATACAGATGTCCCACCATTAATTAAATATAGTGTAACCTGCAGTAGTCTCAAGAGTACAGCTTCAGAATCTGAGGTAGTCACATGTGAGATATATCCCCTGTTGAAATGCTGAATCATGACAGAAGTGAGGCTGTTGGAAAGTGTTTGAATCACCACTAGTCTAACATGTGAACAAAGCCCAGAAGTAGCAACCTGAACTGTGAAGTTGCAGGATGTGTGAGAGTGACAGAAAGGATCATGTATGAATAAATAAAGTAGTAATAACCCGTGAATATATTAGCCCCAGTGTGTTTCTACAGAACTAAATGCATGTGGGAAGTACAACTTAATATCCCAAACTGATTTCAGTGTGTCAGAATCTGGAATGTCTAGGCCAAATGCTGTATATGGTGATCACAGTAAACAATTTGCAGATAGAATGAATGATTATCTGACAGACTAAACAGCCATAGTTGTCCCCTGTCCTGTCACCAAAGTGTAGCAGGATGATGTATCTGATCAAATTCAAAATAAGTAGGATAGTGATGTATTTGTAACAGGTGTAGCTTGACAGTCAAATAAAATTTATTTTGAAACATCAGCCTCAACTTAATTGTGTACCTATTACAAATGTAAATCAATGTGTAACATATGAATGTGTCATCACTTTCTATCTCCGCCCAACCCTATAATTCCATATAACAACACCCACTAAATAATGGTATGTGAACATTTCATTAATCATGGACATTTGTCCGTTTCAAAAATATATGCATGTCTGTTCGTGCATGTGCCCTGTTCATACCTGCAAATCTGATGGCCTGTTGCCATTAATCAACCCTGCATGTTGTTTGACTGTGTATTTCTGTTCAAATAATGCATGTGATATTGATATGCCCCTTGTTCAATGGTGTTAATATCTGGGTGTTTGTTTGATGGGAATACCAATGCATGCTGTTACAACTAATCTGAATGGAATACAATGCCACTAACCCAAACTAACATAACTACTCACAAACCTAGAACGCTTGGGAAGGCAGGTCCCAGCGGACCCACCTCTCCCACCTCAGCTGGTGACTGCACCTGGCACTAGTGCCCAGGCGGACCCCTCCGGTGGCCCTGTGCCACCTTCGGGTGGAAGCGCTGCAGGGATGGGGCCCGTCTCCCTCTGCAAGTGTGGCGGAGGGTTCGCCCACTCACCATCCGGTGTCCGGTCTGAGGTGCGAAGGGAGATACAAGACACAGTTCTTGGGCCCCTCGCCAGCTTGAGGCTCGTGTGGCACAGCTAACGGCCCCGGCCGTTGCCCACCTACACAGCCCCAGCACAGCCCGTCCTGGGCTGTGAAGGAACAGTGGCAACTGCCTATGGGTGGGGATATCAGTTCCACTGTTGCCATCTGTGGGCTCATGCATCTTGGAAATCCCAACCTCCGTCCCGTCAATTGTGTAACCCCCACGTGTGTCATACACCGCCCTGTATGCGTCTTGTCTATCTTGTCTGTTAACCTACCCAACCTACCTCCCCAGCTATACCGACTTCCTTCACCTGACATACCACTCTCACCTGAAAAAAAGGGCACTCTGTACCCACAAAAATTACGCCCATACATAGCTGTCCATGTCGCACACATGTCTGCTTGACATTGAAACAGTTAATTACAATTGGCTCTACAACAAATATTAATGTTGTCCTGACACCTCTCTCAGGGGTGAAAGGTTTCCAATGTCTCACCAAAATACATGGAAATGCACAGCTGTTGCTGCCAAAGACATGGGCATCTATGGGCCTTACCTACATCCCTCCTGCAAATCCCACGCTTGTTTCCCTACTGTCTTACCCTCTTTGTGACCCCTTTTCACCACTTTCCTGTCACCCCTTTTTCTTTTCTTTCAAAGAAATTAGCGTGGGTGTGCGCTTGTGTTAGCAAAGCTAAATGCAACTGCGCATGCGTGAGCTCCACGCAAACGAGCGCAGACCTGGTTTTAAGTGCTTAAAAGTGCCTTTATGGCACTTTGATTGACAGGTCCTGTACTCATTTTGAAAGTCTGGAAAGAAAAATAAATACCCACTGTCAGTCTCGAACCCAGGACCTTGGTAACATTAGTCTGTATTACCTACCACTAAGCCATGCCTGCTTTACAAGAACACAGTGCTAAAATAAATATAACATGTAATAGTAGGAATCAGTATAAAGGCAATATAGGAGATGTACTATCCAAAGCATGTCAGGTAGAGTTTTAATGGCCAAATTACTGGATTCCCATACTAGTTCAGTGTTAACATAAACAGCCCTGCTACCTGTTAGCTTGTACATAGTAACGTAAGGTAATGTACATATGTGAAGGTATGTATATCTACACATACATATATATAAATATATATTAATACATATGAAATATAGTTGTAGGTCTCAGTAGCCATACACACTCACTACAGGAAACAGTGAAGATATATGCAGCAACCAGAATCTGCAACACAGCCTGGCTCCTGTGAGACCTACTAACCCCTTTAACTGCTTAAAGGTGCCTCCAGCACTTTGATTGATAGGCCCTATACTCAACTCAAAAGCAGAATATGAGCATACTAGTAGGCCCTACCACAAGACCATTGTAACACTAGTCTGTATGACCTACCACTAAGCCATGACTCTCATACAGGAATATAGTGCTAAATAAGTGGAACATGTAATAGTAGGAATGAAGATAAAGGCAATATAGTATGTCTACTACCCAAAGCATGTCATGCAGACTTTTATAGTCCCAATTACTGGATTCCCATACTAGTGTAGTGTTAACAGAAACAGCCCTGCTAATTGTTAGCTTGTACCCAATAATGTCAGCTAATGTACATATATGAAAGTATGTATATGTACACAGATATATATATATATTTATATAGCAATACATATGACATATAGTTGTAGGTGTCAGTATGCATACACACTCACTACAGGGAACAGGCAAGATAAATGCAGCAACCTGAATCTACAACACAGCATGAAGCATGGGAGATGTACTAACCTTCACACTCACAAAACACTGTCAACAGCATACCAGCATGGTCCACGCCCTACAATCTGAAAGGGCAACGCCTATCTCACATACCCTTTTATAGCAGTGTCCTGTAATCACAGTGAGACATGCAATCAGTACACACCCAGCTGCATGCAATTAGCAAATGCTGCCTTACAATTGGTGCAGAGGCCATCACATGGACCTATGCAGATACCTACAAAAGCATTGAGTACCCACACTACACTCACGCAATACATTCATTGCACAAACACTACGGAGAAAGAGAGAGAGAGAGACAGAAAACAACCAAACAAATATTAGGACTGCCAGCAGCAAAAGCAGCAGCAAGCAGCACCACTGGCACAGCAACTGCTGCCACAAACACAGGTAATGCAAGGTAGCAGGTTAATCCTGTGTATACTGTGACACCTCCAAATGTATCATAGTTCACTATCTATAGGTATGTCCATGAGATAGGTTGTGTGTACATAGTCATGAAATATAAACATATGTAATATTGTTGTACATGTGGGCCATAACTAACACTTCCATAGCTTAGAACACAAGGCCAGTTGTGCATATGATGCAGTAGTTCCCAGGGTCAGTAGAGGTTCCTCCTCATTGGTGTGGGACCACTGTGTATGTATGGCACTGTTCAGGTACATATCCTGTAGTATGGCCAGGGATTAATATCAGTCTGTCATGTGGTGCTATGTCCTCCAGGGGTGAATGTAGCACACATCCAGGGATACCATTTCGTAACAGTGATGATATGTGTTCTGCAATGATGAGGGTGGCTCTCACCTGGACATGTGAGAGGATAGGGAGGTTACAGTCATCTGGGATAACTAATAACACATGTGTAGGACAATGGGGGTACCTGCACCTAAACTGTCTGCAACAATGTTGCCAATATCTGTGCATTTGGTGAATGTGAAGCATCTTAACACCAGACAACAGATGCCTTCCCGTCATGTGAATCTGCCCTGTGCTGCAGTAGCCTCCTACTATTGTTATACAATATGCCTGTATCTGTAGTCCACTGGACAGGATTAATAAGTGGTGTGCAGTTGTTCTGGGTTAGATATCTGTGTGCACAGTACATGCAGTATATGGGATGTCTGTGGTAAGCATATGCAAAGGTGCTGGCGGTGTGTGTTGTGGCTTCCACTGGCCCAGTGGGCTACATGGATAGCATCACTGTCATAACTACTGAATAACTGTGTAATTACATGCATACATAGCAAGGTAGTGTACTGTGCTTGTGGTGTTGTTCGGATATGTATATCCAGGCTGAGTAATGTGTGTCCACATCACAGGGTTGGATGGCAGCACACATCCAGTATGTATGGATGAACACCCAGAATGTGTCAGACGTGTCACCTGTGCAGAAGTATCTGGCCATTACCTGTGCATCCCCACAACACACACACATGCAACATATGGCAGAAGTACTATAGCAGTACACACATGTTCATAGGTTCATACTAGGCTATTTGCCCTAGGGCATTGGTAAGCCTAGTAGAATGTGTTTGTCTTTTGCCACCCAATTACAAGTTATGCTGCTATGCCCTTGTCCGACGTTAGTATACTGTGCCTCTGTCTAACAGTGACATAGAAGTGATACCTGGGGTACAACTATGATCTCCATCCACTCATCCAGATTCCTATGGAAGAGAGTCAATGAGGGACTCTGCCTAACCAGTAGTGTGAGCTCATTACAGAGTGAAGGGAGCCTCTCGGTTAGGAATATGGCCCTCCAGCATGTCTATGTATGTCAGTGCTGAGGTCCAGCTCTCCTGAGCATGTGGCTGTATGGGACTCTGATTGCCTGAGGTGCAGCACGTTCATTACTGCTAGGTAGGACATGGCTGTATATGGCACGCACAGATTGCCTCTGAACAGGCAGTATGCCACTGAGTCCAGCTGGATTCACTTTACCTGGGCAGCATATGACATCTGTGTGAGCCATTGCATCCCCTTGATGATGTACTGTTGTCCTGTACCAGTTGCTGTAGGTGTCTGGTTAGGTACATCCCAAAAGGTGCAGTGTGCGCAATTATAGGCCTGATGATGGATGAGTAAAGAGGCACAATGACCTCCCCTGCCATACATGTGAATCCCTCATGATTAGCTGGGCTATATAACATGTCTGTCAATCCACGTTGGCCATGTGGTAGACAAATGACAGACCGCTACCATGTTTCTTTCCCAGGTCCCCAACTACGTCTTCTGTACTCAATGGCCTAACACCTATGTTGTACTGTGCCACCAATGTGGAGGCATGGGAATCTGCATTGAATACTGATACTCCCCCTCCCTTGTTCAAGTGTTGGGGCCGACAAGAATGGTAACAGCTATAACGTGGTAGTACTGGTGTGCTCCTGTGAAACCTGAAACAGGTTCATGTTACTGCACAGATATCGATGTCCAGAATGCTAGGTAGGGTTTTGAGTGCGTGCATCCTTGGGTCTAGACGTCCAGTGTTGAGTAGCATCACTCTTACTTCCTCATCCTTTGTGATACAAATGGATGTGGGTTTGCCTTATGAGCCTTGCCTAATACAGGCACTATGGGTGTAGCAGGAGGCTCCGCCAAATGTCACTAGGACTGTGGTGACAGGTGCAGGCTGTCCCTAGCAAAGCATACCACCCCAAGATGGCAGGCATTGGCACACCTGTGAATGACACCAGTATGTCAGTCAATTGTTGGAAGGGATCATCGTGCCTTGATATTGTGGCATCGTTCTAGGTGAGGGTAGGATGCTACTCAAGGTCAGGGTCAAACTGTCTCGGGCTACGTGCTCAGAGAGCTCTGTAATGTCTCATGTCATGTAGTCCAGGGAGGAATGTGTCAGGCCATTCACAGCAGCATGGACATTGACTGAGTCATACCTGTACCTGCCTTGGGGTTACCTGAGTGTTTGTGTTATGTGGCAGGTCATAGTGCCTGACAGGCTGCACACCGTGACCCTCACCTCGTTAAGCCTGGTGAACATGATGTGAGTGTGCCTGATGATAGAGGCACCTAGTACAGGTGTATGAGGTGTGTTGTTAACTGTTAATGGCTGTGAGTGTTCAGCACATTGGCTTTGTGTGATATGTGTTGCACATGTTCGTTTATGTGGTAGTGGTTGCCTGGATGTCTGCTTAGGAGGTCTCTGCTGCATAGGCAGAGCTGTGGTCTGAGCCTACAAGTATGATCATGTGTGATCATGTGTTAGGTCCGCTGTTGTGGTAGGTCTACGTGAGACTGGAAGTGTAGTGAGTGATCCCCTTTGCCACCTGACTGGTTATGGCGGTATTGAGTAGACAGAGCCTAGCCTCCAGTATGGTATATGGTTGCATCACTCACATGAGTTTGAATTTGTTGTTAGGAGGAGGTTGTCTGTGTACATGCATCTGTTCTAACATTGTCTCTGGAGTACCACACTCACCAGCTGGACTGGGGAGGGAACTGACAACTGACCTCTGGACATGCTAGAATACTATTGTGAATTCTGTAATCATTAATGATTGAAAACAAGGTCCAGTGGGGAGTGAGGGTGTACTGACATTACCTACAACTGCTGACTGATATAAAAGTGTCAGTGAGCAAGTGCCAGGTAACCTAAGTGCAATGTGTCACAATTAAGTAAATGCAACAATGACAAGCAGTCACTTGCTGTCATGTGTAACATGGAAGTACGTACAGTAAGCAATGCAGATATCAGTAGTGAGTCACAGATGTGTTGAGAAGATGTGTACTATGTGGAAGTAGCATACCAGTGAAATAACAAGCTAACAGATAACAAGCATATAAACAAAGGTAGATCCAGGAGGCCTGGATGCAGTGTTTGCTACAACAAACAAGGTGTAGCAATGTCAGTAAGATACAGCTCAGATATGCAGGCACTATAAACCTGAAACCAGATGTCCCCAGCTATGAATGGCAGAGTACAGCCTATTGTCACACACGAGTGCAGACCACAAACCTCGTTAATGTTAAATAACTGGCCTGAAGGCCAACTGCCCATACCAGAAGTAATACACTTGTACACTGGGCCCACAATCAGCAGTTCCCAACTTCAATGGATGAAAGATATGTGTCCTGCCACCACAGTGCTTGCCACCAACCTCCCTAATGTAAAACAACCGGTCTGAAGGCCAAGTACTTAGTACAAATGACATAGAATGATAGCTACACTGTAATCAAGTTTTAACCAAGCAGTAATAAGTAGAAGTTAACACTCCCTGTAGAGAATGTGTACCATGTATTGTTGAGATACTATGCTGATAACCTGTTTGTGTACCTTTCCAGATAGACATGGCACCAAAAAGGAACCCTGCCTACTCTGCTGCAGAGGATGACATGATTCACCAGAGCCTGGTGTGTGACTATGCCATCCTGTTCTCAGGCACCATCCAGAATCAGCAGGAGAGGTCTGCACTGTGGCAAAACCTCGTTAGCAGGATAAATGATGTTGGCATGCATGATAGGACATGAGTAGGTGAGACATCACTGCAGTGATTTGATAAGAAATGTCCGCCAGCGTGCTGCAGATATCCGCAGGCAACAGGTTGCCACAGGTGGGGGGGTGGCCACACATCCCCCCCTCACCAGACAGGAGGGGCTACTGCTAAGTGTTGTGGATCCAGCCCCAGAACAACAGCAACAATCATGCATCCTGATGGAGGTTGGATCCACACAGCAGCAAGACAACGAGCGTGCAGGTAAGATGCCATATTCATTTATTGTTATTACTTTTACATTTGTTGACCCAGATAGTCTAGCTGGATATATGTCCATTTTCAGTAGAGGCCTGTGGAGAAAAGCTCCACACATAACGTAATAAAGGCAGACAGACAAGTTGTTAATACAGACAGCCAACATAATAGAATTGTACACCAGCCTGTTAATTAAATCAACATACATGTAAGGAAGTCAAACAGTTTAGAGTCATACACAATGTACCGTTGGTTTCAAAGCAATCCTACCTAAAGCATAATGGTTATGCAATAAGGCAAAAGCCATATACATAATAGTTAGGGCTCAGAAGGGTAGAGAAGTAGAAGGAGTATGACAGATACAATGATATGGAAGAGGCAGGAGTCAAGAAGGGAAGTGAGGAAAAGAAGGAAGACAGTCAAGAGGAGGTGGGAGGGATGGGAGAAGTAGGTCAGAGCATAGAAGGACATCAAGGTGAAAGAAACAGGGTAGAAGCTAGTTTCTATGCACAATGAGGGGTTAAAGGTGAAGAGAGGGTAGGGAGAGGGACGTTAGCCTGGACTCCAAGAAGAACAAAGCCAGTGGTTTTGGAAGTACAGTTTGAGTTGACGTTTGAAGAGAGGTAAGGGTGAGATTAGAGTTAACTCCTGGTATGTACATATGACTGTTCTGTACGCTGTTACTTCATGCACGCATAAGGTGTGCATGTGGTATGTATCTGTCATCATGATATATATACAGACATGATGTGCAGCTGATGTGTATAAGGGAACTAGTGTACTACTGTACTGTATCATGTGCAAAACGAATGGCACACATGTGCCCACTGACATTACTCTCTTCACACTTCCAGGTCCCTCCCATCTAGCAATGAGGCAGGCCATACATGCTGGTGAGTCTTTTTAACATTATCTGTAAAACAATTTATAAAACTAGGAAGAGTAGTGTAACTCTGTAGTAGACATGCTGGTGACTGTGTTCACAATAACTGTAATTGACAGGTAGTAAATTGAGTAGTGTAACACGGTACTGATGTGTGTGTTTACTGTGGGGTGTGCATGTGTGCAAGTGTGCCTGTGCCCAAGTGTGCATGTGTGTTAGTGTCCATGAGTGCATGTGTCCATTTCTGAATGTGTGCATTAGTATTGAAGTGCATCTCTGTCAAATATGTATTGAGACTGTAATCTGTGTTCCATGTTTTCCTCCCGTAGGTTCTGGTGCTGCTCTGGTGACCTGCAGCAGGGAACCTAAAGCTTGTGCCCCAGGTACTGATGATGATGAAATGTCTGTAATGGTGCAGGAAGGTGTGTCTGGGTCCGCCATTGGTCAGCCAATTGACAGTACACAGCTTTCAACCCCGTCAATGCGCACAGTCATCCTGCCGTTACATCCTTTGTCACCATTGTCCCTAGGTGATGGACAGTCAGCAGTGGGCATAGATCAGGGTAATGTGGTACCTGTGGTACATGCATCCCCACAAGGCAGCCATGAGCAGGGGCCTCCAATGGTACCACGCAGACAGTCGCCCATGGGTTCTCGTGGGGGCATCCATGGCCGTACTGCCTCTGGCCGACGTGCCCAAGGAGGTATGTCAACCTCCACTATGTTTGGAACTGTCATGCAGGCACAGGCACATATGGAAAGGTACACCAGACAGGGTCTGAGGGAGCTGAGAGCATGTCGCACAGCCATGACAGACGGCATGCGTGATGTTGCGAATGCTATCCGTAACTTCACAGATGTCATTGACAGACGTTGTGGAGGCATAGAACAGCTGCTCCACAACCAGATGTCCATGGGCCAGGGCGATGGTGTGCGTTTGCAACGTCGACGTGGCCGTATGCCAGCAAGAGCACCAGCTGGCAGTGGCCGCGGACGACAACAGGCCCACTCGCGCGCCTCAAGTGCCAGCACCAGCCCCAGCAATGCTGGGTCTGTGCTGTCATCCAGACGCCCCAGGAGACCACGTGCACATGGCTCTGGACAGTCCCAACAGGGAACTGTGTCCAGTCAACACACCCCTGCTTCCGATGACAGTACCCAGTCTGGGTTAGTACCGGATACGGCCTGTAGCACCCCTGCCAGGCATAGGTACCGTGTCCATGCCCACAGACACTGATCTGGATGACCTGACAGATGCAGTCTGTGGCTGTCCACAAAACCCTGTACATGGCAGCCATTATGTGGGACTGTGTGCATGCTTACACACATGCAGAAACCTAACACCTAGGGCAAACACATACACACACACACTGAACCAACAACGGTCCACCCTGTACTGCTGCCCCTCACAAACACACATACACACACATGTCAATTGGTGTTACCAGTGGCCGGCTTGGGCATACCTAACCCACACCCTGTGCATATGATGACACTGTGCCACCTCCTGCATACTACAACATCGGTGCAGGTAAAGGTAAACACGTTGCTGATGCACAGGGTGACTACATAGATGTGTATAAGTAGTAACATGTTGGTAACTGTTGACTGTTGCAGTATAATTGTGTGTATATCCCAGCAGTCCTGCTGCAGTAACTGTATGAATGTCCTCAATTGTTATCTGCACCCATACTACTTAACAAAGTGTACCAGCTGCACACCGTCACATGCTAACATTGACTATGGCAATGCGCATCTTGTGCTGTTATGTAGATTCAGCTACATGTATCTGTTCTGTCACACATGCATTTATACACACCCTGCTACCCACACACATGCACACGCTCACCTGCCATTCCCATTATTTATCACCCTACATGAGTAGCTGTTGATACATGACAGGTACACGTTTGAGAAGTGCACTATGTTGTTTACTACTGGCATCCCCTTCTCTACCTGTACTCACAGGGTGCAGGCAACCTCATCAGTTGAAAGATGTAATGTGCATCAGGTACTGTAGTACCCTGATTGCCACATCAAACATGTTTCCCATACGGAAATGCACACACAGACACATCCCACATCCACACACTTGCCACATTCAGGCTTCAGAACACTATCTAGGTATATTGGTACATGTGCGTGTTACAGTAGCATGTAACACTATACTGAGTACTGCCAGTTAGTTGTCTGTTGTCATGTTGTCTGTATAGAATAAAAGAATTGTTTGATTATCCTACTCCGTTTTGTGGACATTACTTGAAGAAGTGTTACCTTACATGTGTTATCAGTACCACCACCTTCTGTTTTGTAGTTTTGTTTGTATAGGGTGCTATCAACATCACTGCTTGTTAAGGGTAATGACCACCCTGCAGTGCATAGCCCCATGTGGCAAAAGCCACATCCCACCCCATCATTGTGCACACACACTAACCCCACCAACAGTAAAACACATACTTTCCATTTGCAAGATTCAAACCCATACCTAACTGTACAATGACAGTAGAAACAGACACATTAGCAGAGTGTGCTATTTGCAGTAGTTGGAGAAATCTTTACTAATGCTGTACTTAGAGGGTGCTGACATCATCTGTGTGTAGGAGGAGGGATGTGCACCCTGTAGTGTGTTCTCCCAGTTGGCAAAAGGCAGTTAACCCTCCCAGCATAGTGCACACACATAAACCACACTCATACTTTCCCTTTGCAGGATTCAAACCCCTACCTAACTACGTTATGACACTGAAGAAAGACGCATTAGCAGAGCGCACTATGCAAATTACTAGAGGACTTTACTACAGGTGATATAGTTATACAGTCCTGACATCATCAGTGTTTCAAAAGGGGGATCTGCATCCTGTACGATACTGTCACAGTTGCTAATAGGGACATTTCCCACACACACACATCGATGTGTTGGAGGTTTGCATATGTGGGGCATCCAGAACTCCAGTGTGATTAGTATATGGTTTGATTGCAACAATGAGGGATATACTCCCAGTGGTGAGCAGTTTGTACTCATGTTTGTAAAGATCAGCTCTAGTATATCTGCCCCTCTTGTGGGAAGGTTGGTTACCTGTTCCATAGCCAAAGAATGTCTGATCAATGGGAACCTTAGAGCTTGGCTATTGTGGCTTGTGTAATGTTCACAGTCTATGTTTGGGTAGCTGGCATCACCCAGTATGATGGTGTTTGCAGAGTAATCTAAACTCTCCTGTGTCAGCATGAAGGCTGTGTGGGAGTCCTGAGTTTGAGAGGGTGCTGTAAGAGCTCCTCTGTGTCTCTTTCCATGTGGTCCAGGGAGGTATGTCTCAGGTTGTTTGCACCAGCATGGACAATGTCTGTCTCATAGCTGTACTTGCTGTGGAGTGACCTGTGTGCCTGTGTTATGTGGCACATTCTATCACCCAACAGGTAGCTGACTGTGACCCTCACCTTGCTCTGTCTGGAGGGCGGCACGTCTGTCAACAGCTCATGTCAAGCAAGTGCACACCCCTCATAAATGATGTGGAAACCTTCAAAGGCCCAAGGCCTGTTGAAAATATGGACCAGACTGCAGATACCTGTATAGAGGCATTCTGTGGACACATTCAGGAATGCATGGATCATGAAGCCACATATGAAAGCATGACCCAATTCTCCAAAGGCAGATGTCCTGGGTGCCGGACACCAGCCATAAACACACTATACAATAGAAGGATGACGCCACTGCATGATACAACAACCTCCCAAAATGTGAAGGCACCACTGATGAGTATTGGAAGACAACTACAGGCACCCATATGATTGTCTAAGGCCATCTTTGAGAGAGGATTCCACAAGCCACTGAGGATAATCACAAGGCTGCCTGTAGTTATGTTAGTAACCTGGGTGGTACTACCCAGATATGCTCAGAGCTAATCCAATATGTCACACAAAATATAAAACACACAGACATTGCCATCATCCAAGTGGACAGGTTCAATGCTGCCTTCTCTCCCCACCACACCAAAAGGGCAAATATGTCTCGCAGCACAGTGCTTCCCCCCCTGACATCACAGATGCTCAGGTAAGAGATGCCCTTCCCAAAGCAATAAACACTGCATCAATGGGACCAGACAGTGTCCCAGGCTGTGTCCTACATGAACCACAAGAAGAGCTACACCCAGACATAACACCACTGTTCAATCCCAGCCTTAATACACGATATGTGGCCAGAGAGTGGCATACAGCAACAGTGGTCCCTCAACATTCAGGTGGTGCCGTCACAGATCCTGGACACTACTCGCCCCATATGTCTGACTAGCTTTGTCTGCAAAGCTATGGCAAGGATCATCATGAACCTCACATATCTAGATATTGTGGACCTACAGACATGTCACCATACACAGTTTGGCTTTGTCAATGGCAAATCCTGCCTATCAAACCTGTTTGATTTCTTTGAAACAGTCACCAAGGCCACTGTCAAGGGGTAGGAGGTCCACACAACCTACCTGGACCTTGCATAAGCCTTGGATACAATACCCCACTTGTGCATTCTAGGAAGCTCACCAGTGTACATATTAACCCCTATGTCACTATGGGTATTGCACAGTGGCTCAAGGGCAGAACACACATGGTAGAATTGCTGGAGCCATGTCAGCCTCCAACCTGGTACAAGTGGTGTCCCACAAGGCACAGCCCTAGGAGCTGTCATGTTCATTATATATTTGTCATAGGTACAGGCCAACATGGAAGTACTGTGGCTCAGCAAGTCGCAGGTGACTGCAGACCGAACACCATAATCAACTCACCAGCTAACACACGCATCCTCCAAAGGGACTCTTGCAAACACACGACTTGTGCCACAGCCATGGCCTCAACGTGAATGACAGAAAGAGTATAGTCATCCCTTTGTCAAACACTAAGTGACCACAACGTACCACATATGTGTTAATCCAGTAAGTGCAGACCAAGGAATTATGGACCTTGGGGTATGCAGGTTGATAGCATTCTACCATTTGACAACAACATGGACAACGTGGTTAGGTAAGCATGTTATATGGGCCACATCATCATGGGATCCACATGTAGGCCAGGGGAGGACATTGTGCCCCTTTACTCATCCCTCATCATGCCCATAATTGACTATGATGAACCTGTCGGCATGCACCTTACCAGACACCTGCAGCAACTGTAGCTGCCACATATGTACCTCGACAAGGGGATCAAAGTGCTCAAACAGATGCCACATACTGACTGGTTAAAGTAGCAGCAGCTCTACTCAGTGACATACTGCCTCTTCATAGGCAATCTGTGCCTGACATAGAAGGCCAGGTCATACCCTCACTTAATGGCCATGCTGCATCTCAGAATATCCAGATCCCACCAGGATACACGCTGGAAATACTTGAACCTCAGGAGTGATATACATAGGACATGCTGGAGGGGCACATTCACAACTCAGAGGCTCCCTTCATTCCTGATTATTATCCCAATAGAGGTTAGGCAGACTGACTCAGTGACTATCTTCAAGAGTGATATTAATGACTGGATGTGACATTGTAGGGTTACCCTGGGTATCACTTATGTGTCACTGTGAGAAAGAGGCACAGTATACTAACCTTGGAAAAGGGCATAGCAAGACAGATTCACAATGCATGTTGAAAGGCACACACATTCTGGCTAGGTGGATACATGCCCTGGGCAGATATCCCTGTACGAACCTATGGACCTACGTCCCTTTTTCACCATTGGCCCTATGTGCTGTCAATCACCAATGTAATCTCAATACTCCGGTAGCATGTGCAAAGGTCAGTTGTCAGTCACCTCTATGGTACAGTTGTGGAATATGTGTGTCATGTAGTAATGTCACAGCTGCCACATGTACACAGTCAACCCTATCCCCTACCCATTGATGTACATCACATGTATGAGATGGAAACACATGGCCAAACTGTAACAACAACATACAAGTCAGTCAGATGCATGGACACATATGACTCAGTCATTGTCCATGCCACCACAGCTGATGTGGAATGTCGCTCACTGGGATACATGATAGGGAACATGGAAGAGATCACTGAGCAAGTGACACAGGCTGGTAGACCCCTGACCTTGGTTGGCATCAGACCCTCACCAGGGATTCCGACAAATTACTGAATGCTAATGAATAAGTGTAGCTACAACACCCTAGCTGAATGGTTCTTAGCATGCAGTCACTGCATTGCTATGGAATACTGTCTTACCACTCCCACAACAGGTGAAAACATGCAGCTCCTGTACATCAACAACATGTAGACTTTATGCCCCAGACCAGGTGTGCATCCCTCACTACTACGCTGATAGCATCTACATCTCACACTGTATATACACATCCCACATGCAGCACCTGCACAGAAGACCACGGTCATAATGTTACCCTGTGCAAATACCATGTATTCACATGTGGCAGGCATCACACATGGTACCTATAGAAAGTCACAGGTACATATGTGTATTTGGCACACACATACATCATGTGTGCATTGCCATAACCGGTGTAATCAATGTCATGCTTATTGTGAGGGACAACCCACACACATGGGCATTCTGTGTGTGCACAACACACGTGGCATGTCTGTAATCAAAAGCCATACATAATTGTGATATCATTTAGAAAGGGGTATGTGCATCCTGTAGTGTGTTTTCCCAGTTGCCAGAAGGGATATATCAATTATACACACTTACCCCCCTTCACACCTGCTGGATTCAAACCCCTACCTAGCTATGTTATGACACTAGAGATGGACGCATTAGCGCAGCACGCTATTCGCATTACTGGGGATTTACTTTCCCCTGATATACTTATAGGGTGCTGACATCATCAGAGTTTAGAAAGTAGAATGATCATCCTGTGGTGTGTTTTCCCAGTTGCCAAAAGGGATGTTTCTTTCATACACACTTACCCCCCTTCACACACACTTGCCACCTGCTGGATTCAAACCCCTACCTAACTATGTTATGACACTAGAGATGGACGCATTAGCACAGCGCGCTATTCACATTACTGGGGGATTTCCTTTCCCCTGATATACTTATAGGGTGCTGACATCATCAGAGTTTAGAAAGTGGAATGATCATCCTGTGGTGTGTTTTCCCAGTTGCCAAAGGGATGTTTCTTTCATACACACTTACACACACTTAACCCCCTTCACACACACTTGCCACCTGCTGGATTCAAACCCCTACCTAACTATGTTATGACACTACAGACGGACGCATTAGCACAGCGAGCTATTCAGATTACTGAGAGAATACTTTTCTCCAATATACTTATAGGGTGCTTACATGATCAGTGTCTAGAAAGGGGGATGAGCATCCTCTGGTGTGTTTTCACATTTGCTAGGAGTAACATTTGGACCAAGTGTGTGAGCATGCCCAGTTCAGCCTTCCCATGGCATGTTGTGTGAAAGATGTCTCATTTATCTAAGTGTGTGAGCATGCCCAGTGTGGGCTTTACATATGTTGAACTCTGCAGCCCATCACATTTGTGGATGAGTGTGACCTTCAACAAATACCTCCAGTTTATGGTTGTGTGTTCTGTGCCATGTTGTGTAGTTACTGTCCAAATGCTTTTTGTGTGAACAAAACAGGGAGTATACTGTGCCTGCAGGTTTTGCATGGGATACTTTGCACACAATTGTCAACATCCGTTCATACTGACCTAACACTGTAGCACTGTCTAGTGTAGTGTTTCAGTACTTTCACTGTGGTGGTCAGTATCCTGGGCTTTAGTCCTATCACTGCTTTACATTTCCATAGTGTGCACAACAGCCTGGTTAGGGTCCAGTTGTACACATCTGCACAAAGGCAGTGCCTCTACAGACCCTGATAATTGCTGCCCCATAAGCTTAACAAGTGTAGTCTGCAAATCTATGGAGAGGATCATAATTGAGCTCATTAACAAAGATATAGGGGACATGCAGACATTGTACCCATCCCATTTTGGCTTGGTCAGGGGCAGATCATGCCTTTTGTACTGGGTTGACATCTTCAAATTGGTCACTTAGGCCATTGTTGGGGAAAGGCAGTCCATACAGCCTACCTTGGCCTTGCAAACACTTTCAACACAATACCCCACTCAGGTATTGTGGAAAACCCTAACAACTGAAATGTAAACCCATATGTCACAAGATGGGTTGCAAACTGGCTTAAGGACGGGACCCACAGGGTTAGAGTTGCTGGCACTATGTTAGACTCCAGGCTGGTCACAGGTGGTGTCACACAGGGCTCAGTCCTTGGCCCCATTGTTTGTCATGTACTTCCCAGACATACAGGCCAACATGGGAGGACTTTGGATGACAATGTTAGCAGATGACTGCACACTGGGCACCATAGTGGACAGTGCATCACACACAGATATCCTTCAGAAGGGACTCACAGTAACTGATAGCTGGTGCCAGGGCCATGGCCTGAAGTCAAAGTGCACAACATGTGTAGACATACCCTTCAGGAAAAGCAAGGTGACCCCAAGCTACCATATAGGTGGCAATCCTCTAAGCACAGAGGAGGTTATCATGGACCTGGGGACCCAGGTTGACAGTCGCCGTTCTTCTGAGACTCACATTGCTAAAGTGGCTAGGAAGACCTTCTACATTGCCCACCTGATCAGGATGGGATTCACATCCAGATCTAGTGGGTCATTGTTCCCCTGTACTCTTCACTTATCAGACCGGTGATCGAGTCAAATGCCCTATTCTGGCTGTATCTCACCCAACATCTGCAGCAATTGGAGACACCCTGACTGTCCCCCACCTAAAGGATCAAGGAACCCCAACAGCTGTCATATGCTGCCAGATTGAAGACACTCACACTCTATTCACTCACATACCGTCTGCTTAGAGGTGATGTGCCTGACATGCGAGGCCATGTCCAAACAGAGATTAATGGACATGCTCCACCTCAGACTCAGAAGATCCACCTGAACCACTAGTGCAGGTGACTTACACCTTAGTAGGGATGTATGTTGGACATGTTGGAGGGATGGAGTTATCAGTCGGAGACTCCCTATGCTGTGGAATACAATCCTGGTCCATTTGAGGCAGAGCACCTTGCTGGCTGTGTTCAAGAGGTATCTTGACCTAATGCTAGTCGGAGAGTGTGTTTGTCCATCAACACTTTGTAAGCGTAGTTTGCCATGTCATATGTCTTGTTTAGTATACTGTGCCTCTGTCTACCTGTGACATAACATTGATACCCAGGGTAAACCTCCCATCTCCCATCCACTCATTAGGATTCCTGTTGAGGGACTCAACCAGTGTCTCTATGGACAACCTGTACTGGTAGTTTACTCATGTGTGGGGTGGCTTCTGTGTTTTGGATAATGCAGTACAGCCTGTCCTATATATGTCAGTGCTGGGGTTCAGGTCCCTCATGTGCATAGCTCCCTGCCATTCAGATTGTACAAGGTTCAGCATGTGCATTGATTCCAGCTTGGACATGGCTTTCTACATCAGGCACAGCTTGCATCTGGGTGGACAGCATGGCAGTGTGTGGAGCTGCACTCTGTTTAATCAGACTACACATTACATGTGTTCCAGCTCTGTCATACTCCTGGTGAGGTACTGTTGTGGACTTTACAGGTGCTGGATGTGTGTGCATGAGGTACACCCCACAGGGGCTGTTGTGGTCATTTCTAATGCTGATGAAAGATAACTGCAGAACCAGAATGGCCTCCCCTTAGCTAGATGTCAGACAGCATGGACCATACAATCACAACTGAAAACAGGACCCTCTCCACAAAGGGAAAGTGTCCTGTCTGGTGGACCCCAGCCATAAACAAACTGTATCTGAATAAACTTTTCAAAAACTGGCGAACCAAGAGAGAGAACTCCGACCAGAAAACCACCTCGTAGTTATTTAAAACAGTTCTTAAATTTATTCAATAACGAACACAGATGCAGAGTAAAAAATCCACTGATACCATTAAGCGCTTTTCATCAACCTAAATAGGGTGACTTCTTCAGATAAACAAACTGTATGACAGATGAGGGTTACTAATGCAAGACAGAGCTACATCTCCAAAAGGGAAGACAGATGTGATCAGCACTAGTAGAAAGCTACATTATCCAGTATGTAGCACATTGATGTCTGTGCTGTGCCTGACACCTGGTTCACAGCTTCTGACAGCACCCCGGCACTATCGGGTGTTACCTCATATCATGCATTCCGGCACCAGCATCCCGACAACACCAAGAAGGATGGTGGGTGTCCATATTCATCAAGGACACCCTCACCTCATGGTTGGTGGCAACACACGATGCATCGGAGACCATCCAGGTGCCAGTGACCGTAGGCAAGACTGCTCTGTAGTTTGTAGCATGTTACATGCCACCCGCTCAAACTCAGGTACCTCACACAGCTATCCTGCAAACACTGAAGGGGATAAATGTATCTCCAAACACCATCCTACTGGGTGATTCCAACTATCCACATATAGACTGGGATCAGTGATCATGCCACAACACTCTAACACAAAGGTTCCAAGAGTTCATACACTGAAATGCCATGGAACAACTGGTCCCAATCCCTCAAGTGGAGGCAACATACTACAACACATCATCACGAACATGGGGTCACACTGTTCAACACCAGACGTATACCCATCATTGGTGAGATCAGATCATGGACTACTCTCAGTGGGAGTCCACATCCCACCCACACCCCAGATGGGAAAAGAAACAGTGAAGACCTTCTCAAATGCCGACTTCACATTTCTGAGGACTGGTGTGGTCTCTTTCAAGGCCCCCAGGCCAGCGGACACCATTACCCAAGCCACTGTATCACTTAGAAATGCCTTCTACCAGCACCTCCAGGACTGCATGGATCAGGCAATCCCAAAAAAAAAAAAAAAGACTCTTTGTACCACAGGCAAGCATCCAGTCTGGTGGACCCTAGCCATAAACAAGCTGTACAACACAAGGAAGGAGCTACTACGAGATAGAGCGTAATCCGTAGGGGGGAAGACACCCCTGCTCATTGTGAGTAAAACACTGGGTTCCCCCATACAATCATCCGAGGCATGTTTTGAGAGTAAACCCACTCAGGACTCCAGGGACAATCATGAGGCCTTTTTTACCTATGTTTGAAACCTGGGAGGGAACTCGCAGATATGCTCAGACTTAGTCTGGAATGATGTTGATATCACTGCACCTACAGACATTGGCAACATACTGGCTGACAGGTTCAGTGCAGATTTCTCCCCCCCCCCCCAACTGGGGGGTATGTACACCAAAGGATTGTAGCCCCCCAAACATCTCCACTGCTGGGGTGGGAACTGCTCAATCCAAGGCAGAAAACACTTTATCCATGGGACCAGATGGTGTCCCCAGTTGTGTGCTCCATGAACTCAATGAGTAATTACACCCACAGTTAGGGCAGCTGTTTAATCTTAGCCTCATCTCAGGATATGTTCCCAAGGAGTGGCATACAGCAATGGTGGACCCACTTCACAAAGGAGGTGCCTCCACCAACCCCGGAAACTACCATCCCATCAGCTTGACAAGCCTGTTCTGCTAAGCTATGGAGAGGATCATAATGGGAATTCTAAATGAAGACATAGGGGACTTGCAGACATTGGATCCAATCCAGTTTGGCTTTGTCAAGGGCTGATCATGCCTTTTAAACTTGGTTGACTTTTTCAAAACAGTCACCCAAGCCATTGACGTGGGCAAGGCAGTCCACACAGCCTACCTTGACCTGGCAAAGGCTTTCGACACAATACCCCACTCAGGTATCATTGAAAACATCACCAGCTTAATTGTGAACCCATACATCACAGCATGGGTTGCAAACTGGCTAAGTGACGGAACACACAGGGTCAAAGTTGCTGGTGCCAGTTCACACTCCAGAGCTGTCACATGTGGTGTCCCACAGGGCTCAGTCCTGGGCCCACATTTGTTCAGTATCTACTTTTCAGAAGTACGAGCAAACACAGGAGGATTATGGCTGACAAAGTTTGAAGATGACTGCAAACTGGGAAGCATAGTTGGAAACCCATCTGACACAGACATCCTTCAGAAGGGTCTCATAGACACGGATAACTGGTGCCACAGCCATGGCCTTACATTAAACACTAAACAATGCATAGCCATACCCTTTAGGAAGAACAAGGTTACCACTACTTCCCATCTAGGTGGCAATCCTCTAAGCACAATGGAGGTTATCAGGGACCTGGGCACCCAGGTTAACAGTGACCTTTTGTTTGACACTCACATTGCCAGGGTAGTTTGGAAGGCCTTCTACATTGGCCACCTCATCATGCAGTGATTCACATCTAGATCAAGGGAGGTCATTGTTCCCCTGTACTCATCACTCATCAGACCAATGATTGCATACAGTGCCCCATTCAGATTGGATGGGCCCACAAATTCCTCGACAGGAGGTGAAAGGGTCTCAAACATATTTCTTATGCTGCCCGACTGAAGGAATTCCAGCTGTATTCAGTCGCTTACCGTCTGCTCAGAGGTGACCTGTGCCTGACATACAAGGCTATGTCCAACCCAGAATTAATGAACATGCTTCACGTCAAGACCTCTACATCCATCAGAACTACAAGGGCAGGAGACCTAAACCTCAACACAGATATTAATAGGATGTGCTGGAGGGACAGATTCATCACCCAGAGAGTCCATAGGCTGTGGAACAACATCCTGGTACATGTGAGGCTGAGCACCTCACTGGCTTTGTTCAAGTGTGATCTTGACCAATGGATGGGAGATTGCAGGTATACCCCAGGGATAACCTCAGTATCACTGCTTGACAGAGGCACAGCAAAATAATGGGCATATTATCCATCAACTTGCAGGGGTGGCAGAAGCCACAAAACTCTGGGCTAGGCTTATTAATGCCCTAGGGCAGATAGCCTAGTATGAACCTATGAACCTATGGACATAGGCCTGGGGCAGTTCCTGCTATTAGGACAGTGATCTGCAGCAAGCTATATAGTGGTAGTCGGTTTTAGCCATTGGTTTTTGACCATGGCTATTCCATGTTGCTTCTTGTTGTGGTACAAACATGGGTGTGTGGTTATCCATGCTATTTATTGCTAATCACCCTCATTTTGTATCTTGTTCCATGTTTTTGCACATGTACATCACTGTATGACGTGCATCTGTTTCCGCAGGGTCATATGCGTGGATATGGATGTTAGTTGGGGTCCTCAGGTGTGCATATTGTACATGATATTACATTACTTAACACATAACATTCATGCCTCAGGTGGTGCTGCAGGGCCACCTCTGTCGGATACACATACTACACTCCCTGTACGTTTGGAAGCAGGTTGTGTCATGTTAGGCATCCCTGTTACTGTATGAGTGAGTCAGAGCGGGTATCAGTCCCAGTGTTCCTACTGACCAAGCATATGTGCTATGCGTTGCCTCTTTGCCAAGGCCAGGGCATACTGGGCACACCTCCTTCTGCCTACTGGGACAAGGTCAGGTTGTTCCTCCTCCGAGTCACCCCCTGCCTGTGGTGGCCTTGGCAATGGTGGGGGGATGTTTAGCCCAGCCCTGTGCTGGTCCTGCTGCAGCTGTTTCCGCAGGATCATATTATGTAGCATAGCACATATCATGATCATTTGGGTACATGTAGTTGGTGTGTACTGCAAAGCTCCACCAGACGTGTCCAGACACCGGAACCGTGACTTGAGCAGCCCAAACACACGCTCTATGATATTACGTGTTTGTGCGTGTGCCTCATTATGGCGTTCCTGTTCATGTATGTGTGCATTTCTGATGGGTGTCATCAGCCACGGCTCAAGTGCATAACCTGCATCCCCCACTAGGTGTCCGTGTGGGAAGTCCCCATTGGCAAATGATTGGTACAGCTGCGTCAGATGCCAGATGTGGGAATCGTGGTAGCTCCCAGGGCAGCCAGCACACACATTCATTATTATGCCCTGGGCATCACACACGACCTGGCAGTTGATGGAGGGGTATCCCTTGCGGTTAATGTAGGCTCTACCCGCTCACTGGCTGGTGCTTTGATGCATGTGAGTGCAGTCTATTGCACCCAGCACCTCAGGGTATCCCGCTATTTGCTGGAAGAGACGATATTGCTGGCCACAACCTCACGGTCATTAGGGACATATATATGATCACTGACATGAGCTGACATGGCATCCAGGAACTGGTGCAGTACTCTGGAGGCTGATGCCTGTGATATCCCCATCATATCACCAGTTGGTCTCTGGAAGGTACCTGTTGCTAGTATTCTTAGGCCAACACATACCTTGGTTTCTACTGGGATGGGTTCCCCTCTGTTGGTTCTGTGTGTGAGATGTGGCCTGCACAGCTCAACAATCTGCTGCAGAAGGTCTCTGTCCACTCTGTAGCGCTCTACTATCTCCAGCTCATGTAACCCATGGTAGGTGACCCTGGGCCTGTATACTCTTCTCCTTCTCCTCACTCTGGGTTGTCTGTCAGCGTCTGCATTGTCACCACCCTCAGCAATTCGCCTATGCCTGATTATAATAGCCATGGCAGCGCCTAGCATTTCTGCTCTGAGTTCAGCTTTTTTCAGTTTTCAATTCTGATAGCTTAGTTTCTGGCAGTATCTCTTGTGAGAAACAGCCTGCACTGCTCTTTGTTGTGTTTTAAGTGCTGGGTTGGGCTTCTAGTCTGCCTGTGTAATTGCCTGCTTCTAATTATTTCCACCAATTAACTCTAGTAGTAGCTTCTGGCAGTTTCTATGTATTTTAGTTGTTTCCTGTTTCCTCTCTGTTTCCTAAGGGGGAGCAATGTGCACACCAGCTTAAACACGCTCACAGTCACTTAAACGCGCGCACACATCCTTACACAGTGTGATTTATGTTAAAATGCGCGCACACTGCCTTCAACACGTGCACGCCCGCGCAAACCGTTGTAAACAGTTTGCAACACGCTCCCACATGTTAAACCTGCCTTACACGCGCGCATGCACGTATATCAAGAAAGTTTGAGTGTAGGGATAGCGTATACCCTCAATTTCTTGACTTTCCTAGTGTTCTGTTGAGACACACCTCCCTCCCTGATGTCTGTCTGTCATCTGTTACCTTACATTGCCCTCCAATCTGGTACATTTGTTTCTATCCTTCCCCGTGATGTCACCTACCTCTTACTCTGTTCCTCCCCTGCTCTAAGTCTTACACTACTCAGAAAGTGCTCATTACCTATGTGGCAGTGTGATTCAGTATTGTAACCCTCATTTACATAGGATTGCCTAGTAATGACTAGTTACATGTCTTACACGGAGCTTCCCCCCCTTGACAACCACTACACGGAGGCCATATTGTTTTTGGTCTGCAAGTCCCTCCATTGACATTCAATGTACTACATAAATCCCACAATTGTGGGCTTATAAGCTTCGGTTTTTAGTTTTAGGTAGCGCACCCGTTTGCGGTGTGCGCTGCAGTTAAACCCAGAAATCCCATGAAAAAAAGTTATATAACTTATTTTTGCAACACTTTTTCATGCCAATGGCCACATATTTGGCCATTGGCATGCTTATTGAAACATATGCACCCTTTATTTGGAGCTGACATAGCTCCGTTTTTAATTTTGCAGAAATGTACTCAGTTGTCAGCTGAGTACATTTCTGCAACACGTCCGTTACACGGACTGGTTTTGTCAACCTGGATCGCTCAAATACCTCATTTGCATATCTTGGAGCTGCAAATGAGGTATTGAGCATTTCCACGCCCAGTCCGTGTAAGAGACGTGTTAGCTGTCTCTTACACGGAGATTTGGGCTGTTCCTGAATCAGGAGGCTTACACGGAGGCTTACACTACTCTTGAACTCCGTGTAAGCCTTCCTGAATCTGGCCCATAGAGTAACAGAGAATACCATTGTTCTACAATAATCATTGCAGGGCCATATGCAATTCCTAGTAAAGATATGAATTCAGTAGCACAATAAATCCTTTATCATTTGGACTTTCTACAAAACATTTGGATTTTTTAAATTCAGCATTAAACAAACACTATGCAAATGACAATTAACTTCATGAAACACCATGTGCAAAAAATCCTCTGATTGTATTACTGTGTTTAAATCCTCAGCATAGAATAAACAGATCAGATATAAAGCAAAAAATAACCAAACCCTAGCTCCTATAAAATTAGCCATGCTTTGTCAATAATAGCTGACTTTACCAAACCAAATAATAAACCAGTAAGGTGACTTCCTTGTTTAGCTCCTCTCTGAATTAAAATATTCTTATTAAATTAACCATTAACTAGATGTCTAATCCAATAATGTAAATGTATATATTTTATGGTATTTATGATCTTATAACTCATGCCATAACTATCCACCAAATCCCACAAAGCACCATTGGATATGGTATCAAATGCCTTTTGGACATTGTAACCTAACAATACACCTTTCATACAACCATACAGTAAAGCATTTATGTAATACAATCTAGCCTGCAAAATTTACAAAAATGTTATAGTCTCTATTATTCAAGGTCAAAGATCTCCAATTATGTATGTCAGATCTATATCCTTTCTTATATGTAAAACGGATAACCCTCTCACATATCCATTCTGTCTTAGCCTCTTCAGTGAACTATTTATTTAGTACTTGCATTTATGTAATATTATACTTCATTTAACTTGGAAAATCTTACAAAAACATGTATTTTTCATGGTCAAAGGTCTCCAATTAAGTGCATCAAACATATCCTTTTTCTTATATATAAAATGGATAGCACCCTCACATATCTATTCTATCTTAGCCTCTCCAGCCAACCATTCATTTAGTTTGTGCAAAAAGATCTGCTTTTTGAGGAAAAGACATATTTTGATAAAATGTATAAAGGATCCCATCAGTCCCTGGAGAAGGGTCTCTAACACATTACTTTCCTCCAGGGTAATCTGTTTATTTAAAAAGTCATTATCTTCAGTAGTAAACCTAGGAATAGTCCATATTTTCCTATTATCAGAAAAATGAATTTACATATTTGAAAGAGAAATTGCAATTATATCCATAGTGCTCTGTTGAACCTTTCTATATCTCCTCTTATAGTTTTAAGCATTGTAACAGCTAGGTTTTCTGTTTTAAGAACTTTACTAAAATAGAGAGAAATAAATTGCTTAGTACCTTAAATAAAGTCCTTTCATCTACATAATAAGAGCTTTGTCCTCTCTTTATTAAAATATTCCCCGGGATTCATGAACCTTGCGCCAGGCGCACGCATGGCGTAGGCGCCCCAATGCCAGACATGGCCGCCGAGCGATTCAGGTACGATCCAATCCCACGTGCACCACTGGCGTACGCCTGAGTTGCGCCACCTCCGGCATTGGTAATTTAAACACCCCATGTGCGGTGTTGCACCATGCAAATGAAGGCAAATAGCGATCCACTAAGTGGCGCAGGCGTAGCATAACGGCACGGCAATGTAAACCAAAAAAAAAAACGGTTTACAGTCATCCAAACATGACATAGGAGTAACGGAAGGCTGCCAACGTCAGGTGTCATACTGGTGCAACATGCCAATGGGGAAAGACACCGAGAATGTCAAAGGAAAACATGCAGAAAACGTAAATAACAACATAAATGGTATGTACGCAAAAACCAGAGCAGAACCCCAGGACATGTCCGCGGAAGGTGCGGAACAATGAATTAATATGACAATGTCATAAAAGAGCAGTATAAGAAACCCCAAACCAAGCATGGCCCCCCAAGGGGCCACAATCGACCAAATAGTTCA